>NC_081438.1:42547065-43147065 GCF_949786415.1 Peromyscus eremicus | reverse complement strand
CGCCAACCTGGGCCTTTCCCCAGGATTTTGTTTCCTGGGCCCAGAAAGCTCTCTATAGCAGGTGCCATCATGACAGATTGGCCCTTTCCCTCAGACACCCTGGGCTCCCTCCCAACACTCTAACCCCCTATCACCAGTATTTGGATGTGTGCTCTACACGCTCCTGGCACCAGCTGAAACGTTGCGATCCTGTTAAAGACGTTGTTTCTCAGAGGCCGGTCTAAGAGGCTCGGAGACAGGGCCCTGAAGTGTCTGTGGCCATCGCCAGTCTGTGGCACCCAGCAGGCGCTCTGCACCGATTCTCCGGTGACAGACACTCCTGTGACGCAGTGCCCGTTCATACATCCGGATTCCCCGCGTCACGGGATCACGATAGCCCCTATTCGCTCCCATACGTTTTCCAGTCACATCCGCCTTCACCTTCGTTCTCGGGGGACCCAGAGCTCACTGGGGAAGGCAGCCCGAGCCCCGACCAGCTGGGAAACCCAGAGAAGTACCTTGTGGGTGAAATGATGGGGAGCTCATCGACCCCATCTTGGGGCCGAGCCTACCTGGTCTTGACCCGGGAGGGGAGACTGGAGATCGTCTCGAGGGTTGCATCTAGAGGGCGGCGCCCCCCGGAGAGGGGCCACTCACTTACCTGGGGGTGCAGGCCCAAGCGGGGTGGAGATCAGCGAACCCGAAGATGCAGTAGACACGCGGCTGACGGCGCTGGACGGAGGGACTCTGCTCTCCTCAGGGCCTCCACCCACGGGGGAGGAAATCAAGCGGGAGGGGACCTCCGGGAGGAGTTTGATGGGGGCTTGGGCGTGGTCTGGGCGGGGGAGGGGCGTGGCTTCAGTGAGCTCTGGCCCAGTGCGCTCTGGCCGGGTGCTCGCAAACCGCTCAGTCCAAGACCCCTGAATCTTAAACTGCCCAACCCGCGTCCAGGCCTCGCCCCCGCACCACCAGGCCCCTCCCTAGATCCCGCCCCACAGTCCTCGGCCGCCGCCAGACCCCGCCCTCAGCCCCCTAGCCCTGCACCATGAGACCCCGCCTCCAGCCGACCCTGCCTTGAGAAGCCAGGCTCCGCCCCAGTCTATGACCGGCTGCCCAGAGCTTCCAAGCCCCGCCCTCAGTCCCCATCCCCACGCCGCCAGGACCCGCCCCCAACTCCAGACAGACCTCTACCCTGTTCTGCCACGCCTCGCTCCAATCCCCACTTTCAGGCTTTACCTCTCACTTCCTAGGCCTGGTCCCCCTGCCCCAGCCCGGTTTTGTCAGGCCCCGCCCCCAGCCCCGGCCCTTCTGAGCACCTGGCCTTTCTCCAGCCAAGCTGTTGGTTTCTGCAGCACATTATCTCTGAACTTTTAACCCAGCAGCGCCTGCTGGGCGCTCTCTCAGGCTACTACTTCATCGGGTCCACTTCTGGTCCCTCCTTCCCAGTCCTAGATCTCTTCTTTGAAATGCTCTAGCTTGCTCTAGCTTGCTCTTCTGCCTACACCCCGTTTTACAGATGCACTGCTAGGTTCTGCAAAAGGGGCTTGGATCCTTCTGCAGAGCTCAACACCCTAATACTTGAGTAGTTGGAGTCAGTCAGACCAACCTAGAGGATCATGGGGCCTCGGCATACTGAAGGACTGACCACAGGATTGAGGGGGAGAAAGAGGATCACATGAATATGTCAGCTGTAGTTTTGTGAGGTGCAAGGTTCAGGCAAGACATAGGCGATGAAGCTGAGGTACGTACAGGTCAGTGTGGGTGACAGCTGTTGACCCAGGGCAATGCAGAAGGAGACTGGGCCTCTCCTTGCCTACTACAATCAAAGGAAAGACAATTCTAGGGCAAACAGTTGCCAGTAGAAGGGAAGAGGCTTCTAACAGCTTGTCATCTTTGAAAAAGAAAATGTAAAATGAAGACATCAAACCTATCTGTGAGGACTGGGGTTGGAGGCATAGCTCAGTTGATAGACTGCTTGTCTAGCATACAGCAATCCCTGGGTGTGATCCCCAGGACTACACGAACCAAGGGTGATAATGTAGACCTCAGATCTCAACACTCAAGAAGCCAGGGAAGCAAATCTGAGCTACAGGAAACCCTCACTCAAAAAACATAAAGTAAAAAGCCAGTTTTCTGTGGGTCCCATGCAGACCCAAGGCCCACTACAGGGAATTGAGATCTTCCTGGTCAAGACAACCTGTCACTGGGAATCCAGTTTTGGGTTCCTTCCTCAGAGGGTTCCCATCCCTGAGTGTACCACCCGCTATTCATGTATTTTTTTTTTCTCCTTGAATTTTTGAGACAAGGTATTTCTGTTTAGCCCCTCCTGGCCTCAAACTCAGCAATCTTCCTACCTCTGCCTCCTGCATGCTGGGATTACAGGTGTGCACCACTAAGTTGGGGGGGGGGTGATATTTATCTTTTATTCTCTTCCTGTCCCTCTGAAGTTTGTGTTGCCTATGTGGAAGAAGAAAGATGCATGAGGCATTTATTCTCAAGTGCTCAGAACATGTGAGCCACTTATGTTGATGGTGACATGGGCATCTAAGCCAGAGGTCCACAGAGAAGTGGAGGATTTGAATGGGCCAGGGAGAATTTTTAGTGGAAGTTACAGCCAAAACAGGACTGCTGGAGAAGGATGGAGTGTCAGCCTTTCATTTGCACCTGATCCCCAACCTGAGAGCAGTTAGGTGTCCTTGGAAGAGGCTGCTCCTGGCTTTTTGGAGCTGAGCAAATGGAAGGACTAAAAGGAGCGTCAAGGCTGGCAAGATGTCTACCAGCAAGCCTGACAGCCTGAGTTCAATCCCCAGGACCTACCTGGTAGAATAAGAGAACCAACTCCCACAAGTTTTCTTTTTACTTCCATATGTACATCCACACATATACATGTGAGCACAAAATAAATAAATTTAAATGTAATTAAAAGTAGTATCAGGGGACAGCAATGTAGAGTCCACAAAAGTCTCCCAAGGCTCTCTGGGTAAAGGTGAAACCCATTTTGGACCTGGGTTGCGTGGGAGGAGCACGGTGGAGGTGTGGACAACATGGTGGATAGTCTGGAAGGCCTGACCCAAGAGCGGTCAATAGAAGGGAGATGGTACACTCGAACGATTTAGAAACAATATAGACAGGGGGACAGGGGAAGCCAAGGCATGGCCCGCATGAGAAAATGGGACATTTTTAAAGTGGTGAGTACAGTGTATATTATCAGGGAAGGGAACCCTAGTGAACCCTGGGCCTCAAGCCTGGGAGACTGAGGCTCCCATGTTTTCTCTTCTTACAGACTTTTCTTTGATTGTTGTTTTTAGTTTTTCAGCTCTTTGTTATTTTTATTTTTGAGACGGGATCTCTTATATCTCAAGCTGGCCTCAAAATCCCTGTGTACCTGAGGATGACCTTGACTTTCTGATCCTCATGCCTCCACTAATTCCTAAACTCTGGAATTATAGGTGTGAGACACCTTAAGAGATGTTTTGGGGTGTGTGTGTGTGTGTGTGTGTGTGTGTGTGTGTGTGTGTGTTTCCCAGGGCTTCTTACACATTTGGAAAGCACTCTCCCACTGAGCTGCATCCCATTACAGCCCCCCAACCCCAACACTCACAGACAGATTTCACACCCTTTATGATCTTCCCATCCATGTGAGGCTCATCTGATTAAGGAAGCTGATAAGCACAGGACACAGAAAGCAACTCTGAGCTGTTCCCCTCTTCCCCTCTATCTTAATTACTTTTCTGTTGCTACAATAAAACACTCTTGACAAAACCACTTTAGGAAGGAAGGGTTTATTTTGGTTCATAGTTCCAAGATATACAGTCTGACATTGAGGGGAAGTCACAGTGGCAGGAGGATGGGGCGTCTGGTCACAGTCTATGTGCAATCAAGAAACAGACAATGATGAACTAGGGTGCTTAGCTCATCGCCGCCGCCCCCTCTTCCCTCCCAGACAGGGTTTCTCTGTGTAGTTTTGGTGCCTGTCCTGGATCTCACTCTGTAGACCAGGCTGGCCTCAAACTCACAGAGATCCGCCTACCTCTGCCTCCCGAGTGCTGGGATTAAAGGTGTGTGTCACCGCTGCCGGCTCATCTTGTTCTTTTTATACACTCCAGGATCCACAGCCAGGGAGCAGTGCCACCACAGTGGACAGGTCTTCCCACTTCAATCTAGTGAAAACACTCAGGCATAACCATAGGCCTCTCTCTCCCAGGTGAGTCTAGATCTCATCAAGTTGGTAATTGAGATTGACCATTAGAGCCTCCAACTAAGGAGCTGAAGTAGGCACCTATATTGACCTTCTCTAGACCCTGGGCTCATTGCAGCCAGGCCTGGAGACTAGACCCTGGACCCATGAAGTCTGGGCTAAACACAATAATAGACATTCAAAAATTATCACTGTCGTAGTTAGGGTTTCTATTGCTGCTATAAGACACCATGATCAAAAAGCAAGTTGAGGAGGAAAGGGTTTATTTGACTCACACTTCCACATTGTAGTTCGTCATTGAAGGAAGTCACAACAGGAACTCAAATAGGGCAGGAGCTGATAGAGAGGCCATGGAGGGGTGCTGTTTACTGGCTGGCTCCTCATGGCTTGCTCAACCTGCTTTCTTATAGCACCCAGGACTATCCGCCCAGGGATGGCCCCATCCATAATGGGCTGAGCCCTCCCCCATCAGTCACTAATTAAGAAAATGCCTTATAGCTGCATCTCACAGAGGCATTTCCTCAATGGAAACTCCTTCCTCTGATGACCCTAGCTTGTGTCAAGTTGACATAGAATTAGCCAGGACAATTTGACATTATTCTGACCTCTGAAGTCTGTAACTATGATACTTCAATTTCTTTTTTATATTTACTTATTTGTGGGGGCACTTAAGTGCTGCAGCCTATATGTAGGTGTCAGAAGGTAGTTTGCAAGAGTCAGTTGTGACCTTCCTTCCACCATGTGGGTTCCAGGGATTAAAACTCAGGTCATCAGACTTGACAGCAAGTGCTTTTACTACCAGATTCATCTCTTCAGCCCCTAATTATGTTACTTCCTATGACAAACAGGATTACACATGGGATGAAATGAAGGGCCTTGAGAAAGGAGATGACTCTGAACTACCTGGGGCCTGGGGTCACCACAAGGTCCTCACAATGTTGCTTGCAGGCATGAACCTGCATCCCAGTGATGCCTGAACCCAGACCAGACCCCGAGCCCCAACTGTGGTGTCTTCTTCTACATACTTGGACTTGAGTGTGGTGAGTAAGCTGCCCTCCAGCACGGTAAGAATTTGTATTGTTTCCTTTTTCTATCTTTGTCTGTATATATGTGTGCACATCTTTGTTGCACATGTGGGCATGTACTGTGTGTCAGTGCCTGAGCATGTATGTGTGTGTGCGTGTGGAAGCCCTAAGCGGATGTGAGGATCCCTTTGATCCCTCTGCCACCTTATTCATTGAGTCAGATTCTGTCAATCAAACCCAGAGTTGGCCAATGTGGCTAGTCTTGCTAGCTAGCTTGCTCTGGGGATCCCCTGTGTCCACCTTCCAAAACTGGAATTTCAGGTGGGCATCGCACATTGGGTCTGAAGATCCGAACTCAGGTCCTCATACTTTATACATCAAGTGCTCTTGCTACTGAGCCATCTCCCCACCCATATGTTACTTTAGTCATCTTGTTTTTTATCCTTTTTTTTTTGTTGTTGATGGAGGGGAGCTATGTAGTCTAGGCTGTGCTGAGATTATAGGTATGCACCACTATGTCTGGTAGTGTGCGTGTGTGTGAGTGTGTGAGTATGTGTGCACATGTGTGAGTGTTTATGTGTGTGTATATGAGTGTGTGTGTGTATGTGTGAGTGTGTGTGTGTGTGTTTTTTGTGTGTGTTGCTAGGGATAGAACCCAGAGCATTGCTCTCTCCTAGTCATTTTCTTTTCTTTCTCTCTTCCTTTTTCTTTTTCTTTCTTTCTTTTTCTTCTCAAGACAGAGTTTCTCTATTTAGCCCAAGCTGGGCTCAAACTCAGAAGTCTTCTGCCTCCACCTTCCAAGTGCAGAATGTTGCTGGGGTTATCTCCTGATCCTGCCTGGCCCACAGTCACGACAAATCTCTCTCACCCGCCAGTCCTGCAGCTGTCGGACCCAAATAAACACACAGATGCTTATACTATTTATAAACTGTATGGCCATGTGGCTCGGGCTTCTTGCTATCTAGTTCTTATATCTTAAATTAGCCCATTTCTATAAATCTATACCTTGCCACGTGGCTCGTGGCTTACCAGTACTTTACACCCTGCTCCTCATGGTGGCAGCTGACAGCATCTCCTCACTCAGCCTTCCACTTCCCAGAATTCTCCTCTCTCCTTATCCACCTACACTATACTTCCTGCCTGGCTACTGGCCAATCAGCGTTTTATTTATCAATCACTCTGAGCAACACATTCACAGCATCCCCAGCACCAGAATGACAGGCACTACTCCTGCCTGAACCTGAATCTTCTTTAAATTTCATTTTCAGGACAGTTGTAGTGGCCTACACTTGTCATAGTGGCACTGAGGAGGTAGAATCAGGAAGATCAGGAGTTCAAGATCATCATCTGGGCACTACAGTGAGTTCAAGACCAGACTAAACTACATGAGACCACATCTTTAAAAAAAAATAGTAGGGCCAGTGAGATGTCTCATTGGATAAAGGTGATTGCTGCCCAGCTAACAAATTGAGTTCAATGCTGGGACCAGCATGAGAGAAAGAGAATGGACTCATACAAGTTGTCCTCTAACACCCCCCCACACACACACATGCATATCATGGCACACATAATAAGTAAATAAATATAATAAAAGAATAAATCATTTTCAACTTGTGATTCTCCTACCCCACCCACATGCATGTCTGGGAAAAGCTGAGATTGCAAACATGTACCATCACACCGCTTTCTGAGAATCTGTTCTGGTAACAACTGGGAAAATCCTATAAACTAGAGCCTTCTGGCCAAAGATGTGCTTGCAGGATTAACCCTTTGCATCAGGCCCTTCCCTGGCCTTGATGTGCTCCATCACCCACTCTTTCTGCCTTTCTCTAGGGCCCTGCTCTGTATGGATGGGAGTACAAGGGTATGGCTAAAGCCCGGCTTAGCTGCCAGTGGGCCTAAAGGCTGATTGCCCAGCTTTTCCCATACCTGTCCTCCCTGGCATGACCTTTGCCAAGCATCCTATTCTCTACTGGAACTGGGAGGTTCTCTGTCCCGAGAGGGATTTCTGTTGAAGATCAACTGGTTATCTTTTATGCTGTGTGACTTTGAATGCTGACACAGCCTCTCTGGACCCAATATTCCCATCTTTGAAAAGGAAAATAACCATGCTGTTCTTGAAGTACAGGGCTGCAGATACATAGAGGGGATGGACCACTGTCCCCACTTGGCCTGAGTAGGGGTTGGCACAGGAAGAATGGAGATCGAAAGGATTATGCCCTGACTGTTGCCTCTGCCTAGAAGGTTCTTCTGCCTCCCTTTCTCAATCCTTTCACCCACTTCAGTCAAAGATCCATCTTGCCTGTCCCCTCCTCCAACAGTCTTCTCTTTCCTGGTTCTCTTTTCCTACATCTTTGGCTTCCCTAGAGAGTGCCCACTCCCAACCCCATCCATCCCAGCACCAAAGCAGCCTGGAACAGGGCTTTGTGCACAGAAAGCTGCTGCAGGTTGGGACAGCGGTGGGAACCACCAGAAGAGCATGAACTCCTGGTTGTGTGCATGCTACCTGATCTTGCGTGCTGTGTGTGATTGTGAGGGTGTGTCTGTCCCTGGGACATCTGTCTGCAGGACTGGGTAAGTGACTGTGTGTTTCTCTGTTGTGTCTCAATGTTTCTGGGTGCATATGTGTCTATCTCTGGGCATGTGTATGTGTGTTCCTATCTGTGTGCCTGACTGTGTATTTCTGTAAGTGTGTTTGAGTTGGTATGTGTGTTTCTCTGTATCTCTATTTTTGTGTGTCTGCTGTATTTCTATATATTTCTGTTCCTGTTTATATATGTCTCTGTCTCTGTTTCTATGTATCTGTGTGTTTCTGTGAGTGTGTGTTTGTAGGTGTGTACCTATGTATCTGTGTATGCATTTTTGTGTATGTGTGTTCCCATCAGTGTGTATTTCTGTGCATCTGTGCGTGTATGTGTTTGTTTGACCATCTGGGGACCTCTGAGAATAGACGTTTGACTCGGATCTCCGCCTCTGTGGCAGGTGGTTTAGAATCTTGCCTTCCCCCCACTTTAGCGATCCTGTAACCTGCTTCCATGTCTTACTTCTTGCCTCTTCCCCACTGCGCCTCAGCCTACTCATTCCCCAGTGCAAAAGCTGAGGAATCCACCTCTCTTCATCCTTCCTGGGAAAACCTGTCCAGTTTTCCCAGAGGCAGCAGGCACATGGCACCACAGGACTGGATAACCGGTTCATAATGGCAAGGCCTCCCGCCAGCCCAGGACCCACACCTGCTTCAGTGGTTAGGTAGGGTCACAACCCAAGACCAGAAGGGCTATGGCCAGGTCATGTCCCACAGCAAGGGTCCTTAAAAATCCCCATTTTGTAGCTGAGTTCAGAGGAAAGGAGAGAGGGAGAGAGAGAGGGACTCTGACCCTTCTAAGATTTTCACCTATCCAGTAGTGCATTAAGCTACTAACCCATGAGAACCCTCATAACACATCTCCTGCTGTACTGGGCTTATGCCGTTACCTCACGAAACAAGTGAGCTCTTGAGAATCATTCAAATTATTATCATATCAAAATTATTAACACACGATAATTCTATTTTTCACTCTTTCAGAACCCTGAGCCTATTTTAGCTTACTGTTTATAGGAACTCATGTGCATTTGTATGTGTGTGTATGTGTGTATATGTTTGTATGTGTTTGTATGTATGTCTGTGTGTGTATGTGTGTATATGTTTGTATGTGTGTATGTGTATATGTATGTGTGTACATGTTTGTATGTGTGTATATATGTGTGTATATGTATGTGTATGTTCATGTGTATATGTGTATATGTTTGTGTGTGTATGTGTGTGTGCATGTGTATGCATGTGTGTGCATGTGTGTGCGTGTGTGTGTGTGTGTGTGTGTGTATCAGTATATGGATGCTGGATGTTAACATTGGTCATCTTCCTCTATTGCTCTCCACTTTCTTGAGTTTCTCACTACACCTGGACCCCACTGATTGGTCAGAGAGTCCCCAAGACCTTAACCCCACTCCTAGCACTGGAATTATAGATGAGCACCACTGTGGGATTCAAACTCAGGTCTTGCTTGCACAAGGACTTTGTTGAATGAGCGATCTACACAGGCCTTCCCCAGTGTTGGAATAGTATTAAAGGCCCACCAGGGAAAACCATTTCCTTCTGGACCAGAGAATAGAATCTCTGGCCTGGGTGGAGACCCAGCATTCCAGGTGGTCAGCCACCTGGCTAAGGGACACCCCTAAACAAGGTAGATCCATCTTAAGCGCCACGAAAGAGACAGAAGGACTAGTTATCCCCTCAGTGAGATGATGTGCTTGTCCAGCCCAGAACCCTGCACTCTGCTGTCTCCTACACAGCTGGTCCTGCAGCCTCCTGAGCTGGCCTGCTTTCCTGAATTACTAAAAAACGTTTTCTTCATATCTTTTTTCTTAGCAGGCTTTCCCTAAAACTTTGGGCTTTACTCTTTCTGTAGCACCCCCTCCCTGACATGAGGTGCTTATCTGCAGTGTGGCTGACCTCCATGCTGACATTGGTTTCTCTCTTGCTCTTCCTTGACTTGGCCAGCATTCCATCCCTCATCCAATGTTCCTCTGTTTCCCTTCAGAAAAGAGCAGGCCTCCAGGGATATCAACCAAACATGGCAAAACAAGATCTGCATTTTATTTTAAGCTTTAATAAAATTGTCATTGAGCTTTCTTCTGAGTCCTTTTCAAATTCTTTTATTAACAAGACTAGAAGCCCAAGAAAGAACCTCAATTTCCCCAGTAATGTGTGGTGACTCCACCAGAACCCCCTAAATTTCCAGTGACACTTGGAGTCTTGGAAGTAAACATTTCTAAGTGTTTTAGGTTGGTTTGTTGTTGTTGTTGTTATTTCTCTTTCTTTCTCTCTTTCTTCCTTGTAGCCATTAAGGTAACTATTGAAAATGCCCAGCTCCCAGGATTTTTATGATAGTCACAGGCTGGCACTTCTTACCACCTTCCTTTGGTTTGCTTGTCTAAGACAGTCTTGCTATGGAGGCCAGGATGACCTTGGACTCACTATCTTCCTGCATCAGACTCCCTACTACTGGGGATGCAAGCAGATACCACTGCACCTGGCCATCTTGTATGTGTGTGGAAAGGGGGGATCATGAGTGTGTGAGTGTGTGCATGTTTGTGGAAATCAGAGGTCAACTTCAGCTGTGCTTCCTCAGGTGCCATCTAATTGGGGTTTGGTTTGGTTTTGTTATTTTAAGATATAGTTGCTCATTAAGCCAGGCTGACTAGCCCAGAAGCCCCAGGGCTGTGCCTGTCTCCCAGTCCCCAGTATTACAGTGCTAGGATGACAAACGCATCCTCATGCTTGGCTTTGAAAACATAGGTTCTGGGTACCAAACTCAGGTCCTCACTTTTTCAAGCAAGCTTTTTACCAAGTGAGCCATCTCCCTAGCCTCCTGCCTTGCTTGTCCTTTCTCACGGCTGCATAATATCACACTTGAGAGGAGCTGCACTTAATGAACCCAACGTTGTTTCTAACCCAAGTGCCAGCAAATGGATAATCTATCATAGAAGTTTCCAAACCAGTGAGGATGTCTCTTGGATTAAATGTTTACAAGTGAAGTTACCAGAGGCCTGAGGAGGCATGACTCTGACAAGCATGCCAAGGGTTTCCCACACACTGTCACCTCCATTCTCAAACATCTCTAATATCAGAGGCTTTATTAACTTGTTCTAATTTATACTTTTGTCACCTCTGTGCTTAAAAAGCCAATCTGTAATCTCCGTTCCCCGCCCCCCAGGCTTTTTGTGTCTTTTGGTTTTTATCTTTTTCCATATTTATGCAAGGATCACCCACCCCATCCCACACACACACACACACAAGGGAGCTTTCCAGCCCCATGCTGAGCTCAGAGCCCAAGGCCTCTGCTGTGCTAGTTAATTGCCTGCCTACATCCTCAGCACAAGTTGTATGTGTGTATTCATGTATAAGCATGTTGGGTAGGGGCCAGAGTGTGTCATTCCTTAAGAGCTGCCAATCTTGGTGTGTATGTGTGTGTTTATTTAACTGTTATTATACTATTTGTTTATTTAATTCATTTGTGTACACGTGTGCTTATGCCATGCAGTTGGAGGCCAGAGGACAACTTGCAGGGATCAGTTCTCTCCACCCACCCTGCTGAGTCCAGGGATCAAGCACAGGTTGTCAGGCTTAGTAGCAAATCGCTTTACCTGCTCTGCCATCTTACTGGTCCCCAGCCTTGCTTTTTTGAGACAGATCCTCTCACTGGCCTGGTACTCATCAGTTAAGTTAAACTAGCTGGCCCCACAAGCAGGAGATCTGTCTGTTTCTGCTTCTCCCCCACTCTGGAGTTACAGAGCAACACCTATCCTTTTGGGGATCACATTCAGCCCTTATGCTTGCATGGAAAGGTGTTTACTGAGCTATCGCCTCAACTAAAGTTCTTTTTAATATTAAGAAATGAGATAGTTGGGCGGCAGTGGCGCACGCCTTTAATCACAGCACTGGGAGGCAGAGCCAGGTGGACCTCTGTGAGTTCAAGGCCAGCCTGATCTACAGAGTGAGATCCAGGACAGGCACCAAAACTACATAGAGAAACCCTGTCTCAAAAAAAAAGTAACAACAACAACAAAAATTAAAAGAAATGGGATTCTTTTTCAATGTAAAATTAGAGATTTGTTTCTTACTTTTTAAATTATTTTATTACTTTATGTGTATGGGTTTTGAGGGGGGTTTTGTTTTGTGTTTTGTTTGTTTTGCTTGTATGTATGTCTGTATACCATGTATGTACCTACCTGGTGCTTTCAGAAGCTAGAGGAGGCCATCAGATTCCCTGGAACTGGAGTTACAGATAGCTGTGAATGGAAGTCAAACCCAGGTCCTCTGGAAGAGCAGCCAATTGCTTTTAACCACCATTTCAGCCCTGTTTGTTTGGGTCTGTTGTTGTTGTTTTGGAGGTTTTGTTGCTGTTGTTTAATTACTTGTGTCTCTGGGAGCAAGAGGACATCTTCATGAGTATAGTGCCTGCAAAGGCCAGAAGAAGGTATTAGATGCCCTTGAGCTGGAGTCACAGATTAGATGTGAGTCTCTGGATGTGGATGCTGAGAATCAAACCCAAGTCTTCTGCAAGAGCAGTCTAAGCTGTTGACCACTGAGCTGTCTCTGCAGCCCAAAGAATTGACCCTGTATTCTATGATATGGGTCACATTGCTCCTGCCCCTCACCCCATTTGTGTATCCTTACTTCATTTACGATGTTTCTGTTTATGAATCTATTTATGTTTTTATGAAGTTGAGTTTAGTTATACTTTTCATGACTTTCATTTTTATTCCTCTAGAAATGTATTTCCCACTTTCAAATTATTATGTGAGGAAAACATCCAACTGTAGTTTATTACCCTTGACATTTTTATGATTCTATGTTTCATCTGTGAAACTTTGGTTCCTCAGGAATTGTTATTGTGGTAAAGTTTGAGGCAGGGATCTATTATGACTCACAAGTCCCCTCCCAAATTCATGCTGAATTTATTTTTTATTTTCTTTTTCTCATGGCTTCACTTCTCATCTCTTCCTTCCCTTCCCTCCCCTCCTCTTCTACACCCCCTTCTTTTTCTTTTCCTTTTTCAGATGGGGTCTTCTCTACGCCCAGGCTGGTCTTGAGCTCCCGAGAACAGCTGGAACAACAGGTTGTGCCCCACACTGGACTCGCAGTACAATACTAATTGTCATTGTGACAGGATTGAGAAGAGGGACTCTAAGAGATGATTTCCAGAAGGACTCTGCCCTCATGGATGGATTATTGCAACTCCGTTGCTGAATAAAATTTTATTGTGTGCATGTCCGCCTATTGATGGACACCTAAGATGATTCTGTATCGTGAACAGAACAGCAGTGAACATGGGTGTGAAATATCTCTGCGTCAAGATATCAAGTCCTTTGGGTACACGCCCATGAATAGTATAGCCGGATCATATGGTTAGTTCCATTCCTGGCTTCTGTAGTATCCCTAATATTGAATTCCATAATGGCCATATCAGTTTACACACCCATCAGTAGCAAATAAAGATCAAAGACGAGACTCTTTAAAAGACGTTTGTGCCAGGAGGACTCTGCTCTCTTGGATGTGTTCATGTAAAAGTGGGTCCCTGATTAAATTCAGTGAGTCACAAAACAAAAAGAAAAAAAATATCAAAGTGGGAAGGGGCCTTAGAGGAAAAGTAGCTCAACAAGGGTGGAGGAGGGGATAAGAGACTGGAACTGCATGTGGTAAGAATGTATTGTATATAACTATGAAATTGTCAAAAATAAATTTTAATTTAAAAAACCTAACAATGCAGTAGTGGGAAGAATACCTTAGCAGTAACCAACAGCTCCGTAATTGGATTTAAGACCCACTCAAAAAGAGGGAGTCCATGTCTGGGACTGGAAACCTAGCCAAATACCCAGAGCTAGGGAAGTCATGGCCCATGGAGGAGAGTATACCACTTTACTAAACCAACATAATTCTGGACTACTAAAAATTATCTTTATACTCATAGATAAGTGTAGTCTTCACCCTTTATCCAGGAAACTTCTCTTTGAAACAGACAGAAAACCATAACCAATCAAAATGCAGAGTTGTGGAGCCCAGCCCCATTGAATACATCTACAATACAACTCCCACATCAAAGGCTCAGGGAACATTGCAGAAACATTGTAAAAGCCAGACAAGCAGGGAGTTTACTGTGAGATTATATTTCCTAGTAATGTTCGAGTTACACCCACAAAGTTTCACCAACGTGACTGCATACACATGAGCTGAACAAGGATGACACAAACATTGCAGAAGCCCAAGAGGCCTCAACCCTACACAAATAACTACAGCAGCTAAGGAATGCTGAGCACAGGAGAAATAGTCTGCCCTTGGGAAGAGCACACCAACTGATTATCCAGTATTAAATGGTCAGCCCTAAAAACATTTGCATACAAGTAACATTGTATAAACTAGGGTGGTGGGGCAAGCCTTTCATCCCAGCACCCCAGAGGGAGAGGCATGAGGAGCTCTGTAAACATGGAGTAACCCTGTCTTTAAAAGTAAGTGGAGAGCAATTGATGAAGACACCCAACATGGACTTCTGGTCTCCCCATGCACAGTGCGTGCATGCGTGTGCATTGTGAATTGGCTAATACCTTTCATTTTGAGAATTATCCTTTCAATTATAACTGCATCTCATTAACTATAACAGAGAATGGGTTCATTGTTCTAACTTGTATTTTTTGAAATTCACTGTTTCTTCCTGCCAATGTTTTTGTTCCCTGTTCTGGGTTTTTGGGGCATGTTTTAATCAGAAGGGGCCTTTTTTTTCTAAGACCAGCGAGCCAAAGCTCAGTAGAGTCTACTTTAGACAATCCAGGGCAGGGCATGGGGAAATGTCTTAGTGGGTAAAAATGCTTGCCTTGCAAGCATAAGGATATGAGTTCAGTCAAGAACTCACATAAAAAATGCCAGCTGTGAAGGGCTTGGTAGATGTCTCAATGGGTAAATGCTTATGGCACAATCACGAAGATCTGAGTTTGGATCCCCAGAAATCACATGTAAAGCTAGGTGCAATGTTGTGTACCTGTAATGACAGCACCAGGTGGGTGGGTGAAGAGGATCTAGAAACAGGCAGATCCCTGACGCTCATTGGTCAGCCAGCCTAGCTGAATGGATGAGCTCCAGGCTCATCCAGTGAGAGACCATGTACATAAGGTAACATTATATGGACTGAGTAAGTTGTACGTGTGTGTGTGTGTGTGTGTGTGTGTGTGTGTGTGTGTGTGTGTAACAACCACTAAATGAATAGAGGCCATAAATTTGAGAAAGAGCGAGAGTGTACATGGGAGGGGTTGGAATGAGGAAAATGAAGCAAGAAATGATATAATTATATTATAACTTTTAAAAATAAAAATTAATAGAATAAGTAAATAAATAATGTGGATAGTGATTGAAAAGGATACCTGAAGTACATCTCTGGCCTGTGTGCATGCACCCACATGAACATGAACAAGTATATACCACACACACACACACACACACACACACACACACACACATCAAACCAGTCATATGATGGCATATGCTTTTAAGCCAGCACAAGAAAGGTAGAGAGAGATGGATCCCTGGAGCTTGTTGGCTAGCCAGCCTAGCCAAATCAGCAGTTCAGGAGCAGTGAGAGATGCTGTCTCAAAAAACAAGGTGGGAGAGATTACTCAGCAGTTAAAGGCATTGACTCTCTTCCAAAGGATCCAGGTTTGATTCCCAGCACATTCATAGTGCCTAACAACCTTTTATAATTCCAGTTCCAAGGGATCTGACTCCCTCTTCTGGCCCCTACAATCACTGCACATATATGATGCACAGACTTACCTGCAGGAAAAATGTCCACACACATAAAATAAAAATAATAAACCTTAAAAAATTTAAAGAGGGGGCTGGAGAGATGGCTCAGTGGTTAAGAGCACTGGCTGCTCTTCCAGAGGACCCGGGTTCAATTCCCAGCACCCACATGGCAGCTCACAGTTATTTGTAACTCCAGTTCCAGGGTATCCAACATCCTCATGCAGACAAAACACCAATGCACATAAATAAAATAATAATAATAATAAAATTTTTTAAAAATTAAGGTGGACATCACTTGAGTAATATTTGAAGTTGTCCTCTGGTCTTCACACGATGTGCACATATTTGCACTTGTGTACACATATAGGTATATAGGAAGAAAAGAGAAAGAGAAGATGGGAAGGGAGGAAATGGGGATAAGAAAGAGACAGGAAGAAGTGAAGGGAGAAAGAGAGGGAGATCCAGAGCAGACTGGCGGGTATTTGTTCGTAGTGAACAAGGACAAGACACATGGTGAGATGAGATGTGCTGTATGCAGATAATGTGGTGGAGACGGGAGTTGGGGGGGGGGGGACTGGATGGGAACAGGAGACAAGGTTCTGAAGGTAAGAAGAGCCATGTTCAAACAAAAGCAAATCTGTGAACCAAAATAAACCTTCCTTAAGGTGGTGTTGTCAGGTACTTTGTTAGGACAACAAATAACTTCTCAGGTAAGTGACAAAGACAACCCCTAGGAGTCAAGACCCTGCAGGCAGAAGGAGGTTTGTTAAGAATCAATCAGGGAGCACCTGTTTGAGGTTTTTCCTGCCTTTCAAGGACTCACTCAAGTGCCCCCCAACATGTTCACATACACACGAGAAGCAAAACAGAAGAAACACCTGGACCTCAGGATCCTGTCTCCGACTTTCTAGCGCTGGGATTATATGCGCACACTACAACATCTGGCTTTGACATGGATGCTAGGGATCTGAACTCAGGTCCTCACGTTTTCTTGGCAAGCACTGTATTAACTGAGCCATCTCAGCACCCTAGCAGGATTTTCAATCACAAGAAAGGCCTAAAAACAAAACTGGAATCCTGCTGTGCATGGTGCTTGTAGTCACAGCATTTGGGAATAGGGGACTAGGTTTGAGAGTAGCCTGAGCTACAGTGAGACCCTTTCTCAAAAGAGAAAAGGGAGGCTGAGTATATAACTGCTGGTGAAGTGCTTACCTAGCACACACGAAGCCTTTGGTTCCATCCCTGACACCATGTAAACTAGGCATGGTGATCCACACCTGTAACCCCAGCACTCAGAAGATCGACACAAGGGGATCCAGAGTTCAAGGTCAACCTTGTGAATTGAAGGCCAGCTTGGGCTACATAAAATCCCTATCTCAGGGGGGTGGGCTGGATAAGGATTCTTCCTGCAGTCTACTAGATAAATAGAATACAATATTAAATAAATTTTAAATAAACTATTACATCGAAACACTATCTATATTGTTTAAAAGATCTAAAGATGGCCCATCCAGGTGGCTCAGAAAGCTAAAGTGCTCACACCAAGCCTGACCACCAGAGTTTGATCTTTGGAACCCCCATGTGGAAGAAGAGAATGGACTCCCACAAGGAAAGTTACGTAGCTCTTTTGAAAGATCTAAAATCATATTAGGTGGCGTATCACCTATTCTGTCTGCTACTGTCCTGTTTTCACTAGATACATGTGACAGCAAAATAGTAACACTCTAGCAAGGCTCATTATCTGTAAATATTTGTCTGTTTCTCATATTTCTCCCGTTTGGAGTTTCAGAAGTAGAAAGACTGGCCTGAAAAAAGCAAGCCTGCTACCATTCCTACTACATGGAGCTAAGTGCTGGCTCAAAGCTACATAGTGAGACACTGTTTCAAGTAAACAAACAACCAAACACAGGACAAACAGATAAAATGAGCAACTCAATGACTCAATACAACATTGTAATGTACACTGGGAAGAGCAAGCTGAAACAGGATTCTGTAATGAGCAGATGCTGTTAAAACACATAAATGCTGTCTTTTTTAGTTAACAATTAGCGTCTTTGAGTGACCATAAGGTTGAATTCTTTTCACTGTTGTATTGAGTCAATTGAGTTGCTCATTTTATCTGGTTGTCCTGTGTTTGGTTGTTTGTTTATTTTGAAACAGTGTCTCACTATGTAGCTTTGGCTTTCTGAAACTCTGTGTAGATCAAGCTGGCCTTGAACTCATAGAGATCTGGCTGCCTTTGGTGTCAGGCATCAGAATCAAACCAGGGCTTTCTACAAACTAAACAAGTGCTATTCTAATGAGCTATATCCTAGGCCTGTACACACTCACTCTAAGTTAGGAGTTCATCCTGCTCTTGTCTCAGCACCTACACCAGACAGCTCACAACCATCTCTAACTCCAAGTCTAGGAGGGTCTCACAACTCTAGGTTCCATGAGCACCTACAATCACATACATAAACATACACAGAGACACTTAATTTTTTGGTGCCCACCCTAACTTGTGGTAGGAAAATACCCCACCATTGTATTATATTCCCAGCCCAATACACATAATCAAAAATAAAATAAATCTTTAAAACAATTCAGGGCCAGTTTGGGTGAGAGGACCTAGCAAGGAGGTCACTCATCAATGGAGTCGGATGCCACACAGGATGCTGCCTCTGAATCCTTGGTCAGGACTGGAGGATTCACTTTGAAGGTAGCACGTTTCCTGGCTTACCCAGTTGGCACCAGCTGTTGATGGGAGGCCTCTCCACAGGACTGCTGGAGTATCCTTTCATGGCAGAAACTTTGCTCCTATCCAACAGTCCAGAAGACCAGGTCCAACTAGAGCCCTTGAGGTGAAGCTGGAGGAAGCACGTCCCTGGAAACACAGCCAGAAGGTTACATGTGGTCTCTGGTTCCCTCCCCAATCTGCTTCCTCTTCCCTGCCATGTGATCAGCCTCCACCTCTACACATGCCCCCACCATGATGTTTAGCCACATCTCACTTGAAGAATCATGGAGACAACCCAAGACCGGGCCATTTGAAACCACGAGCCACGTAAGTCTCCACTCCAGAGCAGTTCTCCCAATATTTAATCACAACCATGAAAACTGGCAAATATACTTACTTTCATCTGCTAATCTCTGCGCTTTCCTTTAAAATTCTGAAAGTTATATGGCTTTGTCTGTAAGTGTGTGCTCATGAGTACAAGTATCGGATCCAGAGGCAACAGAACCAGGTCCTCCCGGAAACAGTGTATACACTTAACCACTGAGCCGTCTCTCCAGACCATCCAAATCACACATTCTCTTTTCTTGCTGTGTGGAAGTGCAGCAGCTGTCTTGAGACCCTAAGGACAAACCCCAGATACTAAGGAGGATAAGGCAACAAGACAGTAGGAGGTCACAGCTGGCTTCATGCATCCTCTGTATCATAACTGGACTCATCTGTTATGTGAGAAAAAACAAAATGTGCCCTTCCAGCCCTGTTTTCTTTCCATTCTATTAGTCAGATTTTGCTGGTTGCTTCTTTTCTTTTTCTTTTTTTTTTTTAATTTTGGTCATACATAAAAAAATGTAATCCCAAAACTTTTCTGATATGCTGTGAAGCAAGGATCCATATTTTATTCTTAAATGATTAACTACATGCTTACAATGGTTTCACAAAACTATCTTCAACTTTATGATGGTGTGAAAGCGATATGCATTCAAGGAGAAAGTGGACTCTGAACTTTCATCTTTTTATGGGTTACCAATATGAGATATGATCTTCCTGTGCTGGACAAGTACAGTGAGCTGCAGCCTCAGTCAGCCATCTGATCACAATGAGGCACAACCAGTGCCACAGAGCCAAGCCACAAACCCAGTCACAAGCCCCAGGCATAGACCCCAACACAAAACCCAGCCACAGAGCTAACTCAGCCATAAGCTCCAGCCACAGAATCCAACACAAAACTCAGCTGCAGAATCAAGATACAAACTCTACCATGAAACTCAGCCTCAGAGCAAAGCCACAAACCCAACTATAGAACACAGCCATAAAACCCAGTAGCAGAAGCCAACATGAAACCACACCATAGAACCAAGATACAGAACCCAGTCATGAAATGCAGCTATGAAACCAAGTCACAGAACTCAACTACAAAACACAGCACAAAACCCAACCATAAAATTGAGCCACAAAACTCACTCATGGAATGCAGGTCTAAAACCCAACCTCAGAGCCTAACACGAAAGGAGCCACACAACACAGACATAGAACTCTACTAGAGGATTCATTAAGAGAGGGTGGGTGTCAGGGTCACCAAGGGGTGCTTATGTGATTAATACAAAAGAAGCATTGTGAGAGAACATCCCATGCTTAGTGGATTTGTCACCACAGCTGTGTGCCCAGAGTAGAGTCCCCAGAGCCTGCTCTTATCTTAAGTGAAACCCAAAGTGGGGGTCTTTACAGTCAGTGACCAATTCTAGCCACCTTGACGTCTTGACTCGTCTGGCATTGTTAATCATGTACACCTGTTTTTTTAACTTTTTGATTTTTGTTTTTGTCCTCTTTTTCCCCACAATATAATGTAGGGTGCTTTTTTGTTGTTAATACAAGTATTTAAGGGGCAAACCTAAAACAGTAATACATGTTATTGTCATCATGACCACCACCTGGCAAAGTTTCTCTGTCTTGACTCCTTACCTCCATTCCTTTTTCTTTCTTTTTTAAAAAATTTTTATTTTATTTAATTAACATTTTTCATTTATTTTACATACTGACCACAGTTTCCCCTCCCTTCTCTCCTCCTGTTCTGTCTCCCCCCACTCCCTTCTACCCCCCTCCCTATCTACTACTCTGTCTCCTTTCAGAAAGGGGCAGGACTCCCATGGGCTTGAACAAAGCATGGCGCATCAAGCTGAGGTACAGCTAAGCTCCTCCCCTGCATCAAGGCTGGGCTAGATAATCCAGCATGGGGAACAGGTTCCCAAAAGCAAGCTAAGCGCCAGAGACAGGTCTTGATCCCACTGCTAGGAGTCTTATGAATAGACTCATGTAGATGTAACCAAACATCTTATTAAATAAGAAACACAGAGCCAATGCAAAGACGAAAGCCAAGAGATCAGAGCTAAGAGCCTTACCCTCCTGCTGCAGCTAGCCTCTTCAGCCAAGAGACCTCTCCGAAAGAGACCTACTTCCTGTGTGTTTGTCTTTATATAGTCTTTCTGCTCTGCCTTCTCATTGGTGGTAAACCCAAAGACATGACTGCCTCGTCACTGCCTGTCTATAGAGACTTCCAGGTCTTCTATGGTTGGTATTGAGATTAAAGGTATGTGTCTCCAATGCTGGCTGTATCCCTGAACACACAGAGATCTACCTAGCTCTGCCTACCAAGTGCTGGGATTAAAGGCGTGCGCTACCACCGCCATGCTCTTGCTATGGCTCTAATAGCTCTGACCCCTGGGCAACTTTATTTATTAACATACAATTAAAATCACATTTCAGTACAAATAAAATACCACCGTAGACCCAGCTACACAACTGTCACACACACATGCAGAGGGCCTAGGTCAGTCCCATGCAGGCTCCCTAACTGTTGGTCCAGAGTCCATGTGCTCCCACGAGTTCGGGTCAACTGTCTCTGTGGGTTCCTCCATCATGACCTTGACCCCCCTAGCTCCTACAATCCCTCCTCCCTTTCTTCAGGAGCACTCCTGGAGCTCAGCCCAGTGCTTGGCTGTGGATCTCTACATCTGCTTCCATTAGTTACTGGATAAAGGCTCTCTGATGACAATTAGGGTAGTCACCAATTTGATTACAGTAGATGGTCAATTCAGGCACCCTCTCCACTATTGCTAGGAGTCTTCTTGTGGGGTCATTATTGTGGATTTCTGGGAGTTACCCTGGCACCAGGTTTCCCCCTAACCCTGAAATGCCCCTCCATCAAGTTTTCTCTTTCCTTTCTCTCCCACTCTGTCCTGCCCCCAACCCACCTCCTGCACCCAGCCCACCGAACCCTACTCCCTCAAGTTCTGATTCCCCCATGTCCCCTATCCCTGCCCCCAGTTTACCTAGGGGATCTCTTCTATTTCCCCTTCCCAGGAAAATCCATACATCCTTCTTTGGACCCTCCATGTTATATAGCCTCTCTGGGGCTATGGACTGTTGATTGGTTAGCCTGTACTTTACTCCTAATATCAACTATGAGTGAGAATGTACCATGTTTGTCTTTCTGGGTCTGGGTTACCTCAATCAGAATGATTTTTTTTCTAGTTCCATCCATTTGCCTGCAAATTTCCTGAGGTCATTGTTTTTTACAGCTGAGTAATACTCCATTGTGTAAATGTACCACATTTTCCTTATTCATTCTCCATTTGAGGAGCATTTAGTTTGTTTCCAGGTTCTGGCTATTATGAATAATGCTTCTGTGAACATAGTTGAGAGAGTATCCTTATGGTATGATTGGGTATATGCCCAAGATGGGTATAGCTTGGTCTTGAAGTAGATTGATTTGCATTTTTCTGACAAACCACCATATTGATTTCCAAAATGACTGTACAAGTTTGCACTCCCACCAGCAGTAGAGGAATGTTCCCCTTACTCTACATCCTCTCCATCATAAGCTGTCAGCAGTGTTTTTTATCTTAACCATACTGACAGGTGTAAGATGATATCTGAGTTGTTTTTTTGTTTGTTTGTTTGTTTGTTTGTTTTTGGGTTTTTTGGACAGAATTTCTCTGTGTAGTTTTGCTCCTTTCCTGGAACTCGCTTTGGAGACCAGGCTGGCCTCGAACTCACAGAGATCCGCCTGGCTCTGGTATCTCAGTTGTTTTGATTTGCATTTCCTTGATGACTAAGGATGGTGAGCAATTCCTTAAATGTCTTTCAGCCATTTGAGTTTCTTCTGTTAAGAATTCTCTGTTTAGCTATGTATCCTATTTTTTAATTGGATTATTTGGTAGTTTGATGTCTAATTTCTTGAGTTCTTTATATATTTTGGAGATCAGTCCTCTGTCAGATGTGGGGTTGGTGAAGATCTTTTCCAATTCTGTAGGCTACCATTTTGTTTTATTGACAGTGTCTTTTGCCTTGCAGAAGCTTTTCAGTTTCAGGAGGTCCCATTTATTAATCGTTGCCCTCAGTGTCTGTGCTACTGGTGTTATATTCAGGAAGTGGTCTCCTATGCCAATGAGTCCAAGTCCCACTTTCTCTTCTATCAGGTTCAGTGTAACTGGATTTATGTTGAGGTCTTTGATCTACTTGGATTTGAATTTTGTGCATGGTGATAGATATGGATCTATTTGCATTCTTCTACATGTTGACATACAGTTATGCCAGCACCATTTGTTGAAGATCCTTTCTTTTTTCCATTGTATAATTTTGGCTTCTTTATCAAGAATCAGGTGTGCGTAGGTGTGTGGATTTATGTCAGGGTCGTTGATTCCATTCCATTGATCCACCTGTCTGTTTTTATGACAGAACCAAGCTGTTTTTATTACTCTAGCTCTATAGTAGATCTTGAAGTCAGGGATGGTGATACCTCCAGAAGTTCCCTTATTGTACAGGATTATTTTAGCTATCCTGAGATTTTGGTTTTTCCATATGAAGTTGAGTATTGTTCTTTTCATATCTGTGAAGAACTGTGTTGGGATTTTGATGGGGATTGCATTGAATCTTTAGATTGCTTTTGGTAAGATTGCTGTTTTTACTATGTTAATCTTATCTATCAATGAGCATGGGAGATCATTCCATTTTCTGATATCTTCTTTGATTTCTTTCTTCAAAGATTTAAAGTTCTTATCATACAGGTCTTTCACTTGTTTGGTTAGAGTTACCCCAAGATATTTTATATTATTTGTGATTATTGTAAAGGGTGATTTTTTTTATTTCTTTCTTGGCCCATTTATTATTTGTATATAAGAGGGTTACTGATTTTTTTTTTGAGTTAATCTTGTATCCTGCCACATTACTGAAGGTGTTTATCAGTTGTAAGAGTTACCTGGTAGAATTTTTGGGGTCACTTATGAATACTATCATGTCATCTTATCTTTAATGCCTGAGATTCTCTCTTCTATTCTTGTGTTCTGTTGGTGATGCTTGCATCTGTAGTTGCTTTTCACTTACCCAGGTTTTCCATTTCCAGAATTCCCCCAGTTTGTGTTTTCTTTTTGGCTCTATTTCAATTTCCAAGTCTTGAACTGTTTCCTTCACCTGTTGTTTGTTTTTTCTTGGCTTTCTTTAAGGAATTTATTGATTTCTTCTAATTTTTTGTTTGTCTTTCCTTGATTTCTTTAACAGAACTTTTAATTTCCTCTTTAAGGGCCTCCATAACTCTTCATAAAGTTATTTTTAAGGTCTTTTTTCTGCTTCATTTATATTGAGATGTTCAGGTCTTGCTGTTATAGAACCCCTGGGTTTTGATGGTGCCATATTGCCCTTTATGTTGTTGAATGTATTCTTACACAGGCATTTACCCATCTGTTCTTCCAACTGGTGTAGGTGGTGCTTGTGCCTATAGGGTCTGCTGATGTTGCAGGGGATGGCTGGCCAAGGGGAGGATGCTGGGGTAGGTGAGGATGGGTGGCAGAGTAGGTCTTGTGGGGACAGAGTCCAGTGGGTGACAGAAGTTACAATTCAGCCTGCCTGCAGGTCTTTCATCTGATGGCCAGCTGCTAGGGTCTGCTTCTTTCTTTTATTTTTGAGATTATAACATAATTACAACATTTCTTCCTTCACTTTCTTCCCTCCAAACCTCCCATATGCCCCATCCCACTCTCTTTCAAATTCATGATCTTTTTTTTTACTAATTGTTATTATATGCATATGTGTGTGTATATATATATATACATAATATACTTATACTTTTCTAAATATAACCTCTTGATGCTCTGGCTCTTAAACTTTTTCTTACCCCCTTTTCACAATGTTCCCTGAGCCTTAGGTGTGGGAGTTGTCTGATAAATGTATTCACTAGGACTGGACTCCAAAACTCTACATTTTGATTGGTTGTGGTTTTCTTTAGTGGTCCCCCTCAATTGCAAGGAGAAGTTTACTTGATGAAGTGTCAGGACTACACTTATCTGTGTGTGGAAAGACAAATTTTTAGAATAAAAATTTAAGGACTATACCGGTTTAGTGCATTGGTGGTTGTAGTTTCTCCTCCAAGATTCATAAGCTCATTAGGCCTGATATTTGGCCAGGTTTCCAGTATGATTTCCCTTTTACTGAGTGGGTCTGTAGCATGAATCCTAATCAGTCTCAGTAATAAAAACCTGAAGTCAGATATCAGGGTAAATGCTGAAAAATCAGAGAAGCAAAGCAGCCAGCCACTAGAAAGACTTCTTACCCCTACTGAATCCTCAGCCTGAAAGGGAGCTGAGCTCCTGTCTCCTCCTGCCTTATATTCTTCTCTCCACCCAGCCATATCACTTCCTGTCTCAACTGCCCTAATGCTGGGATGAAAGGCATATGTACCTCCCAAGTACTGGGAGCAAAGGCATGGGATCCCAAGTGTTGGGATGAAAGGTGTGTGCCACCACTGCTTGACCTCTATGGCTAACTAGTAACTGGGTTTGCCCTCTGATCTTCAGGCAAGCTTTATTTATTAGAGCATACACAAAATGTCACCATGGGGTCTTTTTTGCTGTTGTTGTTGTTTATGTTTTTGTTGTTGTTGTTATTGTTTTGTTTTGTTTTGAGATAGAGTTTATCATAGGCTGGTCTTGAACTCATTGTGCAACTGAGAGTGGCCTTGAGCTGCTGATCCTCCTGCCTCTATCTCCCGAGTTCTGGGATAACAGTCATGTACTACCATGCCTGGTTTGTGTGGTGCTATAAATAGGACTCTGCAAGACAAGGCAAACACTTTACTACCTGAGCCACATCCTCACGCTCTTTTTGATTTTTTTTTTTGAAACAAACTCTAGGTATTTATCACAAGCTGACCTGGAAGTAGCAATCTTCCTGCCTCTTGAGTGCTAAGATTATAATCACTATGCCTGGTAACCATCTGTTAGAAAATTTCCTGTTTTAAAATGTGTAAGGGTTTTTGTTTGAATAAGCTAAGGGATTATGGTTTGAATGAGTATCTTCAAATGTTATGTGTTGGAAACTTAATCCTTAAAATTATATGCCAATGGTTTCCTGGTTTCAAGTCAATTACTGTGATAAAATATCCTCACAAAGAGCAATGTAGAGAAGAAAGGGGTTTATTTCAGCTTATTAATTCCAGGTTACAGTTTGTTGTGGGGAAGTCAAGATAGGAATTTAAGACACATTACACCCACAGTCAAGAGCAAAAAAAAAAAAAACAAAACAAAAACAAAAACAAAAAAACAGAAAGAAAAGAGAATGTGTGTGTGCTCACAGAAAGAAAAGAGAATGTGTGTGTGCTCACTTATTTGTTTGCTTGTGCTCACCTCAGTTTCTTCATTCTTACACAGTTTAGGACTCTTGCCTAAGGGATGATGCCACCTGCAGTGGGCTGTGCTTTCCCACATTAACTAACAATCAAGACAGTATGCTCACAAGCCATCCCAATATAGGCACTCCCTCCTTCAGACTCTTTTTCTAGGTGATTCTAGATGTGTCAGACTGACAATTAAAGCTAACCATCACAAACAGTATTTGAGGTATCAGGCCTTTGGGGGTCATGAAGGCTTTGCCCAAATTATGCTGGACTGGCTCTCTCTTTGGAGTATTTCTTCTTCCCCCAATCCTCTTGAAAAGCCTACAAAAGGGAAGAATGTCCAAAACCCCAATGAAAGTAATCTTGTTACTCTTAAGGATAGCATCCCTTTGTTAGTGCACGTATATAGGAAAACACCCTGGTGCCTTCAAAAGTTTCTGATGTAGTGAAAGCAATTTAATAGCTGCTTGAAGGGTGTTTGAGCCACAAAAGGACATTCTGCCCTTTGGGGGACAGCCACCAAGATGCTGCTACAGTTTTCCCCATGACAGCAGTTCACTGAAACAGGAGGCATGTGACTTCATACGGGGCCACATAGGGAACTGGGGACAATCAAAAGACAGAGAGAACAAAGGCAAATGAAGTCCAAGGGCCTTTATAGCAATTTTCACAGAAAAGGCAAAGTCAACAGATCTTTTCAGTGGATTCCAGGTCATCAGAATTGTTCCTCTTAGCCTGGTACCTGATCCTGAGGAAACTAGAGCAGAGAAGTATCAGCTAGAGGTGTGAGGCAGCTATTGAGTGTGAGCTTTGTACTGGTTGGTATATACATGAAAGATTTACTACTGGGTAAACCTGTTAGTTATGGGTTCTGGATATTAGCTAATCCTGGCGGATGCTCCAGATGGCAAGGCGAAAGGGCTGTGGGCAGAGCTCAAAGGCAGTTGTTTACCTAATAGATGAAATTCCCAGGGCTGCAGACAAAAAGTATCAGAAGATACAATGAGGTTGGGACTAATGTGAGAGTGCTGTCTGTCATGAAATCCCAGGTTTGAGCGGCAGCATCACATAAGCTGGGCAGAGCAGTGCATAACTATCTTTCCAGCACTCAGGAAGTAGAAACAGATCCAAAGTTCAAGATCATCTTTGACCACATAATGGATTCAAGCCTGGCCTGTACCACATAGTGAGACCCTGTCTCAGATAGACAGACAGACAGACAGACAGACAGACAGACAGATAGATAGATAGATAGATAGATGATGTTGAGGGTGCCCAGTCAGTAAAATGTTTATGGTGCAAAAATGAAGCCCTGAGTTCAATCTCCCCAAATCTATGAAAAATCTGGGCTCCTTGGCATAGGCCTGTAATCTCCATGGCAGCTAAACCACTCAGTCTTAGCTGAATTAATGAGCTCCAGCTTCAGTGAGAGAACTTGTCTCAAAAAATAAGGTAGAGAGTGACTGAGGAAGACACCAAATGCACCCTACACACACACACACACACACACACACACACACACACACACACACACACCATGATACACAGACCTCTTCTCCCTTGTAAATCTGCTCACCTGTCTCTCTGCACCTCTACACCTGTTCTCTGTCTCAGCCCCTTGTTCAGCTAGCTTTTCTTTAAAGTCAGGACTCTGGGCCTGGGGAGATGGCTCAACGGTTAAGGAACTTTCTGAACAAGCATAAGGATCTGAGTTCAGATGCCTAGAACCTGTGTCAACTCAGAGTGAGAGTGGAAACCCACTTGTAACTCCCCCGAAGCTGAAGAAGAGACTCCCAGAGCAAGCTGGCCAGTGAGTCTAGCCAGGAGAATGATCCTTATTGTAGCACTCTGCATTTGATTGACAGACCTGGCCTTGATGTTGGAAGGCTGATTCATGGTGTTAACCATAGATGTCCATGTGCAAGCACACACACATGTGCCTAGACATGTGTAAAATAAAGGAGGGGAGTAAAGACAGCACTCTGTCACTAGCCCTGTCTGCCTCTCCAGTCTGGATACATTGGATTCTAACATGTGTGACTTCTGCTGCTTCTATCTTTCCTGGAGCTCCAGATGTCTAAGTCTAGTTTCCCAAATATATTCTAGAACCTACATGAATACCGTCATCTGACCCAAGATGCAGACTGAGTAGCATCTCATCCTGCTTTCATACAGGCACTTAGAAGACATTCATAAAAAAAGAAAAGAAATACTACATCAATGCCTCTCCTAACCCACAAGGAAGCAAAAGCAAAACCAAAGTCTAGCATCTGCCTCTGTGTCTGTCTCCTTACTTTAGTTTCATGGACATATAACTCACTGTGTTGGTCAACCAAGGAGTATCCACCTAGAACCTGGTAATGGAGCCTTCATAAATGGCTTAGTGATTAAGAGCATATAGTGTTCTTGCTGATGACCCAAATTCAGTTCCCAGCACTTGGCACAGCCATATATGAAAGGAATGGCAAAAGCCATAAAGCCAGCACAGCTGCTTGACAAAGATCCAGCAAAGCTGAGCTGCATGATGGCCACCTTTGATTTTCATCTCCACCTGTTGCATACTTGGGAGACTTAATATTTGTACAATTTGGGAATATTGGATTGATGGAAATTTTCTTATGAGTCATTTATGCCTTCTCCAAGGAGTACTGCTTCTAAGCTTCCCCAGGAAAGTCCTGAACATACTACCCTTCTCACTTTGAGGGAGATATCCTTATCTACTTGAAGGTCTTCCTTATGCCTTAGAGATTGTGACACACATAAAGAAGCCAGAGGTCTCTTTATGAGGCTATGAGACATTCTTGAAACATCTGTCCCTGTACTTACTCAGGAACAAGATAATCAAAAGAAAGTAAACTTAAAGAAGTCAACAAGTTTCGGTGGGCTAGAGGAGTTGGGCACAGATCAGATTGCAAGCCTCTTCCCGCTATACACTCAGGCAATTACATGACATATACAGGAACAAAGTTAGATTAGCTGAAGTTACCTCTGCTCTACACAGAGACTTATATAGATGAACAAAGAATGGAGTGGAAAGATGATAAGAAAATAAAATGTCAGGATCCCCCTTTCTTAGAAAAGTCAGCACATTCAGAACCGCAGTGGTGTCATATGACCAAAGAACAACACAATGCCAGGGCTAGATATGTAAATAAATTTAAAAAAGATATAAAATGTAAACATTGTATTATGCCAGAATTGGAATAACTTTTTGAAAAAAAAATAACTCTGTTCTGTCATAATTTACCAATGATGACTAAAAGATAAACAAGAGGAAGTGAAACATGTCCAAAAACAAAAATGGTATGTTCTATGTTTTGGAACCATATGACTGTATCCCTGCTTACTAAATTCTGTATAATAAAGAAGCACTTTGGCTGCTAGTCAGTCAGGCTACAGGATTCTCCCGACCATCGTGCCTGGCTCACTCCTTCCCTCGCCGACTCCTGGCACCCTCTCTGTGACCTGTCCAACACCGGGAAAGGCTCCCAGCAAGCACCCACATCAGGCAGCCCACAGCCTCCTGTAACTACAGCTCCTAGGGATCCAATGCTGTCTTTTGGTCTTATGGACATCTCCATTGAATGCACATACCTACACACAGACATACATAAACTCAAAAAATATATAGAAATTGTCTTCACTGCCTAGTCTGTCTCAACCCCTTCAAAGCTGAAGGCTCAAACATAAGAGTAACTGAGCCGTCTTGAATGTATGTGTGTGTACACCCATGCATGTTCATGGGATGATGTGCATGTGTGTGCTGGTGCACATGTACCTATATGTACATGCATATACATGTGTGTGCATGTGCATATAGAAGCCAGAAGACAATCTCTGGTGTCACTCTTCAGGTGCTGTCTACTTTTTTTGAGTGATTTGTTTGTTGGTTGGTTGGTTGGTTAGTTGGTTGGTTGGTTGGTTGGTTTGAAACTGGATCTCTCATTGGCTGGAAACTTATTAAGTAGACTAAACCATCTGGCCATCAAGCCTTAGGGATCATCCTGTCTCCACTTCCCCAGCTTGGGGTTTACAAGTCTATCCTATGTTCTGGTTTTCCTTAAATATGGACTCTAGTATTTGAACTCAGGTCCTCATACTTGCTTAGCAGTCACAGTCACTTTATCAAATGATCCAGCTCTCCAGCCCCACTGAAGTGTGCTGTGGGATGTTCTGTATGGCAAAAGTGTTGCTGATTGGTCAATAAATAAATCACTGATTGGCCAGTGGCCAGGCAGGAAGTATAGGTGGGACAAGGAGGAGAATAAAGCTGGGAAGTGGAAGGCTGAGTCAGAGACAGTGCCAGCCACCACCATGACAGCATGTGAAGATGCTGGTAAGCCACGTGGCAAGGTATAGATTTATAGAGATGGATTAATTTGAGCTGTAGGAACAGTTAGCAAGAAGCCTGCCATGGCCATACAGTTTGTAAGCAATATAAGTCTCTGTGTTTACTTGGCTGGGTCTGAGGGGCTGTGGGACTGGCAGGTGAGAGAGATTTGCCCTGACCGTGGGCCAGGCAGGGAAACTCTAGCTACAGAAGTATCTCTGCTTTTTGTAGTGTTCAGCTCCAGACCTTCCAAATTACTTAAAGGTTACCTCCAGTCATTGTCCTCAGCCTGCAGCAGCACTGGATTTCTGGAAAAATAAACTTCTATGGGACACACCACACCCTAAATGAGGACAATTTCTGCAATGATGAGGCTGCACTTTGCTTCTCCCCTCAATAATAGGACTTCTTTCAGACACTTATAGAACCATAACTCAAACGATGAACAACCACACACTGTCTACAACAGCACTGCTTAATTATGCATACCTCTTTCCCTTTGCTACCAACCCTTCCTCTGTTTAAACCTAAGACTCATGTCAGGTCCCCAAAGACAAACTCACTGGAACACGTTTCTTTTTCCTTTTCCCAGTGTGGCCACATTGATTAAAATTTTCTGTTTTTCACCATTACTCCTCTACATTTTTTTTGACATTTATTTATTTATCTGTTGTTTGAGGACAACTTGAGAGAGTCAGTTCTCTCCTTCTATTATGTGGGTTCCAGGATTGAACCTTGGTCTTCAGACTTGGCAGCAATCACCTTTACCCACTGAGCCTTCTCCAGGTCCTACTTATCTATCTGGCTGGTATATTGGGAAGGTGGCTCAGCCTGTTAACTCCCAGAACTAGGTTTTTCTATATGATTCTACTAACAGGCATTGTAACTAATAGGCTCATAAAATCTCAGGCTGTTCCCACGGCTTTTATACCTGCATTGAATTCATGCCCACACCACAACTTGCCAAAATCTGCTCTTGGCCAATCTGATACCAGATTGTACATGACCTTGAGGGAGACAGAGGAGGAAGAGGAGGAGGATCTGTCCCAGAGATAAGACAGCCTACCTTTCAGTCCCTGAAGGAGTTTGAGAATAGTCTCAGTGTTCCTGCTACTGTTACAGAACCTTACAGGTGAAAGACCCTAACCCTTCAGGCTTGCACCCCCAAGCCCCAGGAAAAGGAACTAAAGAGAAAACTAGTTCCAAGGGCCACCTGATTCAGCCACTACTCAATCACCCCTGTAACAATATAACAATGTAAAAAGATTTCTGTTAAGAGATGTACTCAACTGTGACTGGGATAGTTGTAAGTGTTCCAGGAAGGACCACTGTGACCTTTGTGAAAACTCCACTCCCGCCCTGATACCCCCCTTGAGGTTTCAGGAAGAATGTACATGCGGACGTGACTGTACCCACTCTGTGATCAGACCATGATCTTGTGAAACGAAATTGTATGGGAATTGTAATCTTATGGCTTTTGTGGGTTTTTCCTTTAAAAGCCCCCATGGGGCTGCAGTAAGATGCGACTCTTGCTCTTAGGAGCAGAGTTTGCCCGTCTGTACAGTTGCTTCAATAAAAAAAAAACCTCGTGCTCTTGCATCAACTGGACCGGAGTCTGGGTTCTTGGGGCACTCACTTGAGACCCTAGATTTTGGGGTCCAACACAGGCTGGGTAAATTATAAACCACAGAAATGTATTTGCTCCGAATTTCATAGGCTGAGATGGCCAAGATGGTGCTACCATCCCTCAAAGACCTTCTGATGTGTCAGTACATAACAAAAAGGTAAAAAAACATAAGAAAGTTTGAGTTACACTCATCTTTTTGTTAACATGCACGTTTTCCTGCTATAATAATCCTCTCATGTGGCTTAGTCACCTTGTAAAGGTGTCAACTTTGGAGAGAATACTGAGATAAAAAGATTTAAACAGAGACAGCATTCTGGGAGATGGGAAGAGAAGGAAGTAAGGTCAACCTAAACTATGTGTAAAAGAACCACAAGGAAACTTGCTACTGTGTAAGCTAAATTAAAAATATTTTTAATCTTCTTCTTATCTATCTATCTATCTATCTACCTATTTTGCAGTATTGGGAATGGAACCAGAGTCTCAATCAAGATAGGCAAGAGTCAATACAAGTACTCTACCAATGAGCCAGGACCAGAGCACCTCACTGGGGGATTCTAGGCAGGGGCTCTACACTGAGCCATGCCCCCAGACCCAAACTCTTGTTATACTGAAAATTCTTTTTTCATATGTGGGCTGAGGATGTTGCTTGAGGATAGGTCCTTACCTAGCATGCACGAAGTTCTAAGTTCCATTTCCATCATTACAGACACAATACTTTTTTAATTTTATTTTTACTTTGGTGATAATATAATTACATTTCTCCCTTCCCTCTCTTGCCTCCAAACTCTTCTATATACCTTTCCTTGCTCTCTTTCAAATTCATTTACTCTTTTTTATTAATTATTATTACACTTGCTTGGTCTGTATAATGTTACTTGCATGTATGTGTTCAGGGCTTACCATTTAATATTGGATATCCAGGCAGTGTCCTCTTCCTTGGGGAAGACTATTTCTCCCACATCCAGCATTCCTCAGTTGCCTGTAGTTATTTGTGTAGGGCTAGGGCCTCATGGGCTTTTCTTTGTCCACTTCAGCGTGTCCATTATTATCCTTGTCCATTGTTGCAGCCTATGTTTAGACAGTCATGTTGGTGAGACTTTATGGGTGTAGATTCTGACATTCCTAGAAGATACAATCTCACAGGAAACTCCCTGGTCCTCTGGCTCTTACAATCTTTCTGTCCTCTCTTCTGTAACGTTCACTGAACTCTCGTGCCTGGCGAGTTTGTTGTAGTATCCATGAGGTATCCATGAGACTGGGCTTCACAACTCTGCATTTTGATTGGCTGTGGTTTTCTGTAATGGTCTCCACCTATTGCAAAGACAAAGTTACTTGACAAGGGGTGAAGACTACACTCGTCTATGGATTTAAGGACAGATGTTTAGACTGTTATTAAGAGTTACGCTGGTTTAGTAAAGTTATAGACTCTCCTCCAATATCCCTGACTTCACAATCACTAAGTAGATAGCTAGGCTTCCAGTGCCAGACCTGGCTTACTTCTTGTTGACTAGGTAGGTTTTGAGTCCAATTAGGAAGCTGTTGGTTACCACTAAGGTATTTATGCCACTATTCCACTCTTATGGCTATTGTGCCACACTGGTCATTGATGTGGTTCATAGGCTCCATAACTGGGTAGGACTGCTGGTTACCTCCCACCTTTGGAAGCTTGCATAGAGCTTTCTGGTACCATGAAAGCTAGTCCCCAGGGAGAGGGCATTCAGGTCAGTTCCAGCTCAGAAGTGTCTGGGTCCTGTGTCTGAAGTGTACGGTATCTTGAACAATAGGAACTTACTTTCCTCACATAGCAGGGGCAACCAAGGAAAACAGCAGTAGTCTGTATGTTTTGGATGCTTCTTGGACAGCCCTGGCCAACAACTAAAAAGAGGGATTCTCGTGCCTGGCATTGGGGTTTTTGTTTTGGCTCTTGGAGGGGGCATTGTCAGCTCAGTTGAGAAAAGTTCATTTCAATTGTATACATATATTTATACACAGAATTACATTATTATAGGGTTATTTTAGGTAAATAGTTGATGATATGATTCCTTGTGGGTTTTTCAAATATCCCTACCGTCATTTTACCTCCCTCCCTCCTGTATTTACCTCCCTTTCCCTCCCTAAAGAGTCCTCCTTTTCCCAGGTGAGGGACTATTTACTGGAGTGAGTGTGGGCACTGTGCCAGCCACTACACCATGAAAATGTTCATGTTGTCCCTTCCCCATCTCCTGTCCCCAAAAAGAGCCTTGTTTTGCTTTTGTGTATTTTATTTCCTTCCCTTCCCCCGCTTAGCATCTGTTCATCCCTTTTCATGGCCCCTCTCACTTGCACACATCTGTAAATTTAAATCTGGATTCTGAATGTGAGAGAAAACATATGGCACTTGTGACCCTGAGCCTGACTTCTTTCACTTAACATGATGCTCTCCAAGTCCATCCATTTTTCTGACAACATGATTTCATTTTTCCTTGTGGCTGAATAGAATCCCATGTATGTATGTGTCACATTTTCCTTATCTCATTTGTCAGTGAACATCTACGTTAGTTACATTTTTATTTAAGATTAACTTTTATTATTTTTAATTATATATATTCTTGTATGTCTAACGGTATGTACATGTGAGGGCAGGTGTTGTTGGAAGCTAAAGATGTTAGATCCTCCTGGAGCTGGAGTTACTGGCAGTTGTGAGCTGCCCATTGTGGGTGGTGGGACTGAACTTGGGTCCTCTGCAAGAGTGGCACATGCTTTTAACAGCTGAGCCATCTCTCCATCCTGATTCCATTTCCTAGTTGTTGTAAATAGTGCAGCAATGAACATGGATGTTCAAGTGTGTGTGGTGTGTTGGCTTAGAGTCCTTCAGGTAGATATCTAGGATTATCTCCCTGTGTCATATAGTTCTTCTCTTGTTTGTGTTTTGAGGAACTTCCGTTCTTATTTCTGTAGTGACTACAGCTGTTTACAGTCCCATCATCAGTGGCTAAGGGTTCCACTTTCTCCACACCCTCAAAAGTATCTGTAGACATGTTATGTTTGGGCATTTACTTATAGTGTTTGTGCATTGTATGTATGCATGGGCAAACAGGTGTCACAGTGTGCATGCTGAAGTCAGAGAACCACTTTCAGGATGTTATTTCCTCCTGCTTCTGTATGAGTTTCAGGGACTGAACTGAAATTGTCAGGCTTTGTGGCAAGTGTCTTTACCGAATGAGCCATCTCCCCAGCCCAGGGTCTTTCTCTTTAGAACTTTTCTTACACTTTAACTTGTTTTTTGTTTTGTTTTGTTTTTTGTTTTTCAAGATAAGGTTTCTCTGTGTAGCCCTGGCTGTCCTGAACTTATTCTATAGACCAGGCTGGCCTCAAACTCACAGAGATACTCCTGTCTCTGCCTCCTGAGTGCTGGGATTAAAAGTGTGCACCATTACTGCCCGGCATGCATTTTAATTTGTGTATGGGGACAGGGGTGGCCAAATGTCAGAGCATGCTTGTGCAGGTCAGAGGACAATTTTTGGGTGTTGTCTCTTTCCTTCTATCATGTAGGTCCTGGGGATCAAACAAAGGTCATCAGACTTGGAAGCAAGTACATGTACTGTCTGAGCCATCTCACTGGCCCCTGGATCTTTCTTTATAAAATCAGACAAGGATCCAATTGATGCCTCTCAGCTGGAGACATAAGCCTTTCACAACTGAGCTCTGATGGCCCTGGGGTGATGCTGGCATGCCTTTCCACCATGTCTAAGTGATTCTGGCTCCCTAGAATATTGAACTCTCTCCTTTCTGGTCCATCTCCAAAACAGTACTTCCTTCTCTACCTGCTCTGATATCTGTATCACATTGTATAAAACTGATTTTTCAGAAGTCCCTGTCTGGGTGTGAAGTCAGTGAGGGACCATTCTACATGAAAGGTGTGATTTGGTGTGGGGGCAACCTGTAGGCAGGACAATGAGGACAATCCAAGTAGAACAAGGGAGGGGCTCAAAAGCCCCCACCCCAGGCAGAGAAGCTGCTTGCAGTGATAGCTACTGGGGGACAGAGAGTCAGTTTTCTTCATGGATGTAGCCCCTGGTAGTGATCCATGCTCCAGTGAATGGGTCCATACTCGTGCATATGGGCAGTACTAATTAGATTGAATGGATTTTAAAAAAGGCTATAAAGTTGGGGGAGGGAGATTGTAGGAGACCTGAGAAGACTTGGAGGAAGGAACAGAGACCAGCTATGATCAAAATACATTGTACACACACAGAAAGTTTTCAAGTAATAAATTTGAAAAATATTAAATAAAAAGAATATAGGTGGGCAGTGGTGGTGCATGCCTTTAATCCCAGCTCTCAGGAGGCAGAGGCAGGTGGATCTCTGTGAGTTTGAGGTCAGCCTGGTCTACAAAGTGAGTTCTAGAGCAGCTAGGACTACACATAGAAACGTTCTCTTGAGAAAAAAACAAACAAACAAAAAAATGTTGCCCTCAAAAACTTAAAAAATCATAAATAAATAGTTTTTAAAACCTTTGTGCCAGTGGGGAGAATCTTTTTTTTTTTTAAGGATGTTCCCCTGCACCAGAGGATGGCCACACACAGGGGTGTAGGCAGGCTGAACTAACTGAAATAAGTGGGAAGGAAGAAGGGGAGTGAGGGAAGGAGGGATGAACAGTTAGACAGACAGACAGATATAAGACATGAAGTTGGTGGGCATACTGGGAGGACATTGGAGGAGTTGGAGGGGTACACAGGGGTTACAGTGATACATCATTTTATATATATGAATCTCTCTCTCTCTCCCTCTCCCTCTTCTGCTGTCTCCCTCTTTTTCTCCTGCACACACACTACATACACAGAGATTCTAGGCAGCAGTTCCTCAAGACAAACTTGGGCATGTGAGAAAATTCCTCAGAGGTGATTCCATAGTTCATTTCCCATGATAACAAAGCCTAAATGTCATACAAACATCTCCAACCAATAAGACGTCAGGTGATCCCCATGTGGGATGGCTCATGCCATGCTAGAAGGAGTGTTTAAATGCAGAGTCATAGTCAAGTGTGTTTGCCCCATGTGTGAATTCTTCAAGTGTACTGTAAAAAATAAATCATTCTGGTCCACATTCAGTACGAGGTGTGCTCAGAGCTCATACAAGAGTCACGGGTGAGCAGGAGACTTCAGGCCCCTCTGCACCTAGCTGATAGCTGGCAGTCAGCTATGTGGCTGAGCCCACGCAATCTGAAAATGAAGCAGTTTCAAACCCCAGTATATTCATTAGATAAGGCTTTTGTCTAGAACCAACAGGATGGGGACTTGGGGAAGCAGCTGTGCTAGGGGACCACAAAGAGTGCAAGTCTCTGGAGTACCTGTTTATGAGAAAAAGATGCAGGGACTTGAAAAACCACTGTCTGTGCCAAGTCAGTACACCAGCCATCTTTGCCTTTTCACTATGCTGTTGTCCTTTTCTGCAGAATCATATATTAAAAACTGTTCAAAAAAAAAAAAAGAGCCGGGTGTGGTGGTACATGCCTTTAATCCCAATACTCAGTGGGTAGAGGCAGGCAGATTTCTGAGTGAGAGGCCAGCCTGGGCTACAGAGCAAATCTCAGGAGAGCCAGAGCTACACAGGGAAACCTGTCTCAAAAAATAAAATAAAATAAAAATAAACAAAAAACTTGCCTCATCTTCTCTCATCTCAGATTTGCTATCAAAGTGTGAAGGTCTGCTTCTCTCATGTATTAAACCATTTAAACCATTTAGTTTAATGGACTTAACATGCCTGAATTAAAGTGCCTGAAAAGAACCTGATTAACTGAATAGAACTTCTAAGAGTGTTTTAGAGGTTGGTAAGTCCAACATTAAACCAAGACTTAATAGCCTATAATCACAGCACTGGGGAGGCTCAGCCAGGAGAGTTGCAAGTTCAAACCCTGTCTGAGCTACTTAGAGAGTCTCTGGATCTAAGAAGAGAAAATGGAGAGGGGGAGAGAAAAGGAAAAGTAAGGGGGTTGGGAATGAGAAGGAGGGGAGGGTTGGGGAGGGGAGGGAAGGGGAAAGTAGAAAGTAAAAAAGAGAGAAGAATTAAAGTGCCTGGAAAAAAAAGCTGCTTAATTGACTAGAACTTCAAAGACTACACAGAGGTGGGGATGTTGCAAGTCTGGAACCTAATAAGAATTACTCTTAGGCTGTCTGTAACTCCCTCAATAGCTATTTCTTGCCCACTTCTACTGACCCAAAAGCTAAGAGTGTCATCAGACTGTACCTGAGGCCTGAAGCGGAGAATCCCCCCTCTGCTGTTACCCACCTCTCGGGCGTTTCCACCAATGTATTTGAAGATTGTGTTGACACGCGATCTTTGCTGTTTTTATAAAAGCTTCATGAAATTGCTACCTCATTGCAACATGGAATCTGAGGCATGTTCCTGAGGACACGGTTGTAGCTAGAGTTTTCCTGCCTGGCCCACAGTCAGGACAAATCTCTCTCACCTGCCAGTTCCACAGCCGCTCAGACCCAGCCAAGTAAACACAGAGACTTATATTGCTTACAAACTGTATGGCCGTGGCAGGCTTCTTGCTAACTGTTCTTATATCTTAAATTAATCCATTTCTAGAAATCTATACCTTGCCACGTGGCTCGTGGCTTACCGGCATCTTCATATGCTGTTTGTCATCGTGGCGGCTGGCAGTGTCTCTGACTCAGCCTTCCACTTCCCAGCTTTATTCCCCTCCTTGTCCTGCCCACACTTCCTCCTGCCTGACTACTGGCCAATCAGTGTTTTATTTACCAACAAATCAGAGCAACACATTTGCCACACAGAACATCCCACAGCACTTCCCCTTTTCTTTTTTTTTTTTCAAAAAGGAAGGTTTTAACCTTAACAAAGTAAAATTACATATAATTTGGAAATTTGGGCATAGCTTCTCTTACTACTTCCTGCTGGAGGGGGGCACTGTATCTTATGGGGACACAAAGAAAATTTTAGAATTATGGAATAGTCCATGAGGCTGTATTGTCTGAGCCAGTTGCCTTCAAATCATTCTGGATGTTGGATCATCTGGGCCATGGTGTCATTGGAGACATTTCAGGGGGTCTTGGCTGGTCAAACCTGATGTATCTTAATCTGGAACAAATCCATAGCCTCTGGCTTTCTGTGGAAACAAAAGCAGAGACTCTTTTCCAAAGCAACATATCCTTATATCCAAATTTTGAAGTCAAGGTACCTTTAAAATATACATATTGGTTTAACTCAACATCTTTTATGATCAAATATTTTTCTACAGTTAAAAATCCCAAAGACAACACAATCCAGATTCTCTGTGTAATATTCATCTTTACGTGGCTTATTTTTTATATTAATTTTACTGTCTCTTTAAAGACTTTATTTTTTAAAACTATGTATTTGTTTCTATAACTGTATATATCACCTTTTTTGTCTCTTTCAAGCCTATGTATATTTTACACACATTGTAAACTATTACATCTGAGTCTGTCTTATTGTGAATCTATTGCTTTAAACTGCAGCATTTGTAAGACTGAAATGACACTATGGCTGCTGGCTCCGCCCACCTCAGCTTCCCAACATGGCAGTGGTACATTACCACCAGCTCTGGGAGCTATCGTGGGTCTATGCTTTTATCCAAGCAGCGTGTAGCCCAGAAACCTCTTTTATTGTTTTGTACTAGCAAAGGCTAAATCCACCACGCAGCTTAATGTGCCACTTGCAGAGGCCTCATTCCTGCCATACTGCAGGTCGAGCGTGCACGCCAGGAACCCACAAGTAGCTCAAACAGGCAGCTGCTGCTCATTTGAGAGAGACAACTAGGAAGCTGTTTTTAGCTCTGTTTTAGAATCTTTTCTCAGGTTTTAAGTGGAAACTCTTGCCAACACGTTGGGCGCCATTTGTAGCTAGAGTTTTCCTGCCTGGCCCACGGTCAGGACAAATCTCTCTCACCTGCCAGTTCCACAGCCGCTCAGACCCAGCCAAGTAAACACAGAGACTTATATTGCTTACAAACTGTATGGCCGTGGCAGGCTTCTTGCTAACTGTTCCTACAGCTCAAATTAATCCATCTCTATAAATCTATACCTTGCCACGTGGCTTACCAGCATCTTCACATGCTGGTAAGCCACATGGCTTACCAGCATCTTCACATGCTGTCATGGTGGTGGCTGGCAGTGTCTCTGACTCAGCCTTCCACTTCCCAGCTTTATTCTCCTCCTTGTCCCGCCTATACTTCCTCCTGCCTGACTACTGGCCAATCAGTGTTTTATTTACCAACCAATCAGAGCAACACATTTGCCACACAGAACATCCCACAGCACACGGTCATTCATATCTAGCTTCAGAATAAACTATCTCTTTTATTCCTTTGAAATAAAAGCTGTTGTTTTGTTTTATTTTATTGGGGTTTGGGGGAGGTGGTAAAATCCAAAGGGGAGGAGAGGGGGAGGGAGCAGAGACGGTAAGAGGAGAGGGATGGGAGAGAAAATGGGGGAGAGGGAGGAGAAAAAGGGACAGGAACATGCTGTGCTTCTCTTCACTTCATCGGCAAGGAAGGAGTGTAATCAAGGCAGGACTAGGGGGTTCAGTGAGCTGCTCAGACACAGGAAGAAATGGCACACAGCCCTCCTACTGAACCTGCGCAGCCCATGAAGCTTTCCTCCAACCAGCTGTCAGCTGAGGCACCCACAAAAGATGTGCACATCATGCATTCATTTCAAAAGCAAAAAACAGCTTGGAAAAATATTAGCACTTCTGGACGTGATGGTGAACATCTGTCATCCCAGAACTAAAGAGACTGACGAAGGAGGAGTATGGGTCCCATCACTGAGCTGCACAAGTGTGACCCTGTCTCTAAACAACAACAAGTAAGTTAGCATATAGGGGAAGCCAGCTGAAGAAAAATCCAAGTCACAATTCAATTTTTCTTAATTTTTATTCTTATTATATTTTTATTATTTTAAAAAAAATTTTAAATTTAAATATATTTTGATCATATTCTTCCCCACCCCTAAGTACATCCAATTCCTCTCCTCCTCATTGTCACTCAACCTTAAGTTCTTTCTTAAAAAACAAACCAAAAACTCAATATGACAACAAAACCTAGAAAACAAAACAAAATAACACACAAAAAGAAAACAAAAACACCAAACTGTAAGCAAATAAAAGCAAAAAATCTTATGGAGTTCATTATTTATTGGCCAAGTACTCCTGAGCATGAAGCCTGTCCTGGATATACCTAGTGCCACTCCATTGGAGCAGGTATAAATGACCGTTCCAGTGTTAACCTTTACCCTAGTGGCTAGGTTTACATTCATTCATTTTTTTTTAATATAACAAAGTAAAATATAACAAGGTAACACAAATTTGTTTTGTTTTTGTTTTTTCAAGACAGGGTTTCTCTGTGTAGGTCTGGCTGTCATGAACTCACTCTGTAGACCAGGCTGGCCTTGAACTCACAGTGATCCACCTCTCTCTGCCTCCTAAATGCTGGGATTAAAGTCAAGTGTCACCACCACCCAGCAAAAAAAATTTTTTTAAGATTGGGAAAAACATCTCTCTGTGGCAAATTAGTGGATAGATGCAGTGTGATCCATTCCTACACTGGAATATTTATTATTCATCCTTAAAAAGAAAAGAAATTCTGTTAGTCAATGGTAGAGCAGTTAACCAGCATGTCCAAGGCCCTGGGTTCACTCTCTAGCATGAGGAAAGGAAGGAAAACATGGTAATCTTTCTCTTATAGATTAAGTTTTCTTATTCATCTATTTAATGATTGGGGTGTGTGTGTGTGTGTGTGTGTGTGTGTGTGTGTGTGTGTGTGTGTGTGTGTGTCAGGGGCCAAAAGAAGGAGCTGGATCCCCCTGGAGCTGGAGTTACAGATAGTTGTGAGCCACCCAGTGTGGGTGCTGGAAACCAAACCAAACTAGGTAGCAAGCTCTCTTAACCAGTGAACCATCTCTCCAGCCAAAATTTAATTTTTTTTTATAGCCAGACATGGAACCCAGGAACTCCATGCACGTTGTACAAGTGTTCTACCATGAACCTCTAGCCTCAGTCCCTCTGCTGCTGTAGATTTTTAGCACAACTGAAAGAAAAAGCTAGGAAGGTGTAGGGAGAGGTATCACAAATACATACACACGAATGCACACACAAGCATGCACACACTTGTGTACACCACAGTATAAATGTAGTATTTCAGAAGATGGGGAGATGTATTGATAGGTGAAGTACTTGCATATCCTAGTACCCACATGAAAGCCAGGTGTAGGGGCATGCTTCTCCAACTCCAGCACTAGGAGGAAGAGACATGATCACTGGCCTAGATGAAGCAGTGAGCTCCAGGTTCAGTGAAAGATCTTGTCTTCCTCCTCTTTTTCCTCCTCCCCATCATCATCATGTGGACAGCTGGCTCGGTGGTTAAGGGTGTTTTTACTATTCTATCAGAGGACTGGAGTTCAAATCTCATCACTCACATCAGGTGGCTCACAAACGCCTGTAGTCCCTGCTCCATGAAACCCTTGTGTTCTCATAAATCAAATAATCCTTCTTTTTTTTTCTTTTTTTTTTTAAGATGAAGAGCAGCTAGGTGTGGGTGCACTCCTTAATCTCAGCACTCAGGAGGCACAGGCAGTCAGATCTCTGTGAGTTTGAGGCCAGATGGTCTACAGAGTGAATTCCAGGCCAACCAGGGCTACATAGTGAGACCCTGTCTCAAGAAAAAGTGTAACTGGCCTGGCCGAGTGAAGATATTCTAGAGAGGCGCTATCAGGCTGCTGAAACAACGGACCCCAAGGAAACGTGTTGGGAGCCGTGCAGCCTGGCTTTGGACCAGTATATGTGTGCTTGTCCAACGGGTCTCCAGATGAGGCAAAAGCCCATGGGCACAGTCTCACTCGGCAAGGACCAGTGGACTTCAGGACAGCCCAGAACACTGTTGGGACTGTGAGGCCGGCTTGTTGTCTTCTCTCTCATGATATTCATGATTTTCTTGGTGGTTTTAGTGTTGTTTTGTCAAACATATATGGGACAGATGTGATCATTCCTGGAAACCCCATTTTTTTTTCTTGAGTATTTGATGCTTCTCGGGTTTCTTGTCTGGGATACCAGCTGTCACCTCAGACCCGGGAGCCATTCTGACTCAGTGCTGACAGGATCGGAGGCAGATCACCCCTATTTCTGTAAAGATGTTTGGAACAAGATTGTTGTTCTTGAAAATGTGTGCCTATGTTTATCACCTTTTAGTTTTGTAAAGATAGGATGTACCCAGCTTGATATTGGGTCAAGCTAGCAAAATGATGTGTTCTTTTTGGCTTAAAAATGTTTTGATGTAAAAGTTTAGAGAAAACGTATTTGACATATGTGTTTTTGCCAGAGGTTAATGTTGGAGGATGGGAAAACTTGTTTGTTAGTATGGAAAAATGTGCTTGTTTTTTGACGTATAAATAAAGATGGATGGAGCTATTCGGGGCTGGCCACTTGTGTGAAACTGGTGGTTGGACAACTCATTTTCTTCATGCTGACACCCATTTCTTCATGCTGACACCCATTTCTTCATGCTGACATCCCTTCTCAGGACCTGAACCCAGGCTGCGATAGGACTGCAGCAGAAATGGTAATTTCTCCAGGAATCACCAGCCAAGGGGGAAACTTGTCTCCTAGAAAAAGATTTCAAATAGTTCTAACAACTATTTGAAACTACCTTTTCTATTCAGATCATCTTACAGGATGAGATAGACATCCAGATAATAGTGGGTGGGCTGAGACCTGCCCACACCTTGGAAACTGCATAAACATGCAGAGCCTTGGGACTCTATTTAAACTTTGATCTCTCAGGACCCCAAAGACAGACGTGGAATCACTGGATCTCTTTGTCCCTTTCCTCACTGTGGAAATCCTCCTTCTTTCTTTCCATGTTTATTTGTTTGTTTGTTGATTTGTTTGTTTTTGAGACAAGGTCTTTCTATGTAGCTGTCCTGGCCTCAAACTCACAAAGATCCTCCTGCCTCTGATTCCTCTGCTGGGATTAAAAAAAGGCCTATGCTCCCAGGCCCAGCCTTTGCTTTCCACTTTTAACTTAGCTCTTTCTATTGGCTTATTGAAGACAGGTAGCTGGACCTGACTTAGCATAGGTAGTGACTCCCAAGTCTGCTAGAAAAAGGTGGAGAGTGGCTGATGTCAACCTCTGACCTCCACATGCTCCTGTATATGTGAAAACACCACACACACACACACACACACACACACACACACACACACAAGCACGCATGCATATAGTACATAATGAATGAATGTGGTATTTAAAAGAAGAGACGAAGAAGGATGTACTACTTTAGAGTTCTCACCTGCCCACCTCTGTCAGCCATACCTAATTTCCCTCTGCACCAATGCCTCCTCCAGCCTCTAAAGTGACCCAGCCATCAGCACCCTTGTTTCCCACTCTTTGCCCTATATGGGGCCAGCCAAAACCCAGATCTAGGTTATGTCTCTCTCTATGTGAAATACCTGGTCTAACACTCTCTGTGGTCCCTGCTACATCCCAGCCCAGAAGGCATGAGGTGGGCACCCAGCAGGTGAGTGGCAAAGCCTTCATGGAACCCTTCTTCCTGCCCCAGTTGCTTTGGTGTCTCCAGAGAACTAATCAGTCAGGCAGGGAAAGGAGCCTATGTTTTGCTGAGACTAAACTGGAATTAATCACCCATCTGCCGCGGCTGACTACAGGGCCTGGCCAACTATGCCTCCTGCCAATACCCAAATCTTATCTTAATCTTTTCTGTGTTACACATCGCAGCCTATAACCTTCTTCTGTAATCCCCTTGAAGAAGGAGAAAGTCATTGCAGAAACAATGAAGCAGAAATTAAGGCTGAGTTCATTCAACACATTGGAGGAAAGGGGTTAGGCAGAGAGACAGTGCAGAAAGGAAACAGTCCCACAGGTCAGTGCTGGTACCTATTAGATGAACACAAGGCCATATAGGGTCTGTATCCTTTTGTTTGGTTGGTTGGTTTTAGATTATAGTATAATTACAACATTTCTCCCCTCCCTTCCTCCCTCCAAACCCTGTCATACACCTCTCCCCACTCTCCTTCAAATTCATGGCCTCTTTTTTGACTAACTTATCTTAAGATAAGATTTGGGTATTGGCAGGAGGCCTAGTTGGCCAGGCCCTGTAGTCAGCCACGGCAGATGGGTGATTAATTTCAGTTTAGTCTCAGCAAAACATAGGCTCTGTTCCCTGCCTGACTGGTTAGTTCTCTGGAGACACCAAAGCAACTGGGGCAGGAAGAAGGGTTATTGCATGCACATATGTACATACATATATATTACTAAATATAACCTGCTCAGTCCATATGATGTTACAATCTTTAAATCTTTGTTCTTATACTCACAGATAAGTGTAGTCTTCACTGTTCATCAAGGAAACTTCCCAATGCAAGAGATAGAGACCATTATAGAAAACTACAACCAATCAAAATGCAGAACTGTGGAGGCCAGTTCCAATGGATACATCTACAAAACAGTCCTGCACCCAAGGCTCAGGGGACATTGCAGAACGAGGCAGAAAGATTGTAAGAACTAGAAGATCAGGGAGTTTACTGTGGGATTGTTTCTCCTAGGAATATCGGAAGCTACACTCACAAGTCTCACCAACACGACTACCTAAACATGACCTGAACACGAACAACAATGAACACACCTAAGTGGACAGAGTTAGGCTGAGGGGGAGCCTGTGAGGCCTCAACCCTATACAAATAACTACAAGCAACCAGGGAGAGCTAGGAGCAGGAAAAGTGGTCTTTCCCAGGGAAGTGCATACCAATTGGTGGTCCAGTGCCAAATGGTTGGGCCTGAAAGCATAGGTAAGTTGCATCCTTAACACAGGAGAAGAAAGGAGAGGGAAACAAAAGATGGGGGGATGGGAAGATAAGAGAGGAAAGAAGAGGAGGAGTGTGAGAAGGAAAGAAAGAGGAAAAGAAAGAGGATGAAGACGGAGGAAGTGAAATAAGGGAGGAGAGAGTACAAAGAAAGCAGAGGAAGATTAAATGGGAGGAGGAAGTGTAGAAGGGAGGAAGGTGGCCAGAGCAATGTGTTCAAAGGTGTTGCCCAGACTTAGCCTGGACCAGGGCTGAAAGTGAAGGTAAGAAGAGGTTCCTGGAGGGAAGAATAGTGGAGGAAACCTTGGAAAGCTCAGAGGGACTCAAAGGGACAGATGAACTTGGAGGGGAAAGTAGAGGTGGGTGGATGGCATGGTCCGCACAAAGGCCAGGTCATGGAAATTATGAGAGATTAGCACCTGCAGGCAGAAGGGCACACCTAGTCTGAGTGGAGAACAACAGAGACAAGGCACCTGGGTGGCACCTGAGGCTGCCGATCAGGTAGGTTCCTCCCTCTAGGATTGGATAATCCATATTAATTCCCTGTCCCATTATACATAGAGACAATATTTTGCCAGTGACAACCACTACCAGGCCATCAGAGAGAGTGTTGTTGGATGAAGCTATGGAGACTCTTCTGTCTGTATGTTGGGGGTAGAAGGGGACACCAGGTCATTCCCTCACCACACAATCAAATCCTCAGTACTAGGCCAACTGGGAACAGAGGGAAGAAAAGAAAATAATACCACGTGGGATGGCAAGATAGCTCACAGGGCAAAGGTGTGACAAAGAAAACTATAACTATCTAACTGAGGCGGAAGGATCTAAGTTTTAGTCTAGTTTGACCAATCTTCAGACCTGTTTCAAATAAAAAACAAAACCAAAAAAACCAAGGATCAGTGATACATTGGTAGAATACTTGACTATCATGTGCAAGACCCTGGGTTCAATACCCTGCATAGGAAGAGGTGGGAAGGAAAAGGGAGAGAGAGAAGGAAGTAGGGAGATGAAGAAGAAAAAGAAGGAAGAGGTGGAGCAGGAGCAGAGGAGGATGAGGCAGTGGCAGCATCCCTTGCACAAGCTTTTCTTTCTTTTCTTTTTTTTTTTATCTCACAAGCTTTATCTCCTTGAGTCCAGGACTTACCTCCACTACACCTCCTGGTGCCTCTTTTCTCCTCAAACTATACATTTTGTATTTTTCCTTGCTCAGTTTGCTTCTTTTCATTATAGATCTACCTAAGACTGGCCACTAATAACCACATGACACAGTTAATACTAAGTTGTTTTGAAATCTCTTCAGCCAGCACCATTAATCCAAAAACTCCTCAAAATGCAGGCAGATTTCTTGGACAGGGCAGAAAACAGCCCTGTCTTTGCCAAACTATCATAAGAACCATCTCTAGGCCAGTTACTAATATTCTTTCCTTCTAAAACTTCTTGAGCTGGGTCCCCAAGTTCAAATCACCCTCAGCATTGTCTTCCATGCTCTTACTACTATGGCCCATTAAGCCTCACTTAACATGTTTAACTACTTTCCTAATCCAAAGTCCCAAAGTCTTCCACATTCCACCAACAAACAACATGGTCAGGCCTGTCAGAGCAATACCCTACTCCTGATGCCAACTTCTGTCTTAGTCAGTGTTCTTGCTGAAGAGACACCCTGACCATGGCAACTCTTGTAAAGGAAAGCATTTAATTGGGACTTGCTTATAATTGAGGTTTAGTCCATTATAGTCATGGCTGGAAGCACGGCAGCATGCAGGTAGACATGGTGCTAGAGAAGTGCTGAGAGTTCTATGTCCAGATCAGCAGGCAGCAGGAAGAAGGTAGACACTAGTTCTGACTTGAGCGTTTGAAACCCCAAAGCCCACCTCCAGTGACACACTTCCTCCATAAGGCCACACCTACTCCAACAAGGCCATGTCTCCTAACCCATGTCAAGGGATTAAGCATGACCATGCTTCTTGCTGGTGCAATGTGGAAGATTTGGGGACTTTGGATTAGGGAAGATGTTGAAGACTCCCTAATGACCAAACATTCAAATATATGAACCTATGAGGGCCAGTTCTATTCAAAGCACCACAGTGGGTGAGACACAGTCTCAAAAACCAGAGAGGCTGGGGAGATGTCTCAGTGGTAAGAGTAGTTGCTGAGAAATAAAGTGTATCAGAGAGTTCAAATCCCCAGTACAAACATAAAAGTTGATCATGATCACACCTGCCTATAACCTAGTGTTGGCAGGTGCAGACAGGTGGAGCCAAGCATCTTGCTATACTAGAGGAAACCAGAAGATTCAGGTACAGTGAACAACCCTATCTTGAAAAATAAGAGCAGAGCCAAGTGTGGTGTTACACACCTTTAATCCCAGCACTTGGGAGTCAGAAGCAGGCTGATATCTATGCATCTAAGGCAGCCTGGTCTATATGTCTAGTTCCAGGCCAACCAGGGCTAGTTAGTGAGATCCTGCCTCAAAAGTTAGTAGATAGATAGATAGATAGATAGATAGATAGATAGATAGATAGATAGTTGGATTGATGGATGGATAGATAGACAGATATATAGGGAGAGAGAGACATACAGAGAGAGAGAGAGAGAGAGAGAGAGAGAGAGAGAGAGAAGAGTGATCAAGTAAAATACCCAACATCTTCCTCTAGCCTCCTTATATGCATATACAGGAGTCTATACCTACATATGTACTCATACACACATGCACAGACACACAAAAACCACTCACATACTCAGAATAAAGAAATGGATAGATAACAAGGTGGGAGTGATTAAAGAAAACACCCTCTATCAGTCTCTGACTCTTAAATGGATACACGCACATAAAATGAAACAAACAAACAAACCAATGACACCTGAGCATCCAGGGCTATGGATTGACAGGGGTGGGTCTGACCTGTCCTCTCTACTGTCCCCGAATTAGAGTTTATCCTTCATCCTGACCAGCACCAAAGATAGAAAGCCCAGGGCTGGGGCTATGAAAGGCACTAAGAGGAGTTGAGTCCTGTGAGTGGTTCCCACACATTTTTCTACTTTCTGTAAGAGTTCTGGATCTTGTCCAGGATTCCAGGAAAACACTCTTGTCTCTACTCCCTTTGGTCTAGGACCAGAGACAGGCTAGATGCCCAGCATTGAGGTCACTCTTGGAGTCATCTGGCCACACATGCAGATTTCCCAAATTTAGGGGTTTTTTTGTTTGTTTGTTTTGACTTTTTTTTGAGATTCAGTCTCTCTGTGCAGCTAAGGCTCCCTGTTTGTATATTTATCTTGAGTTTATGTGTGGAGATGGCCACTTATTGAAGATTCTGCTTTGCACAGATGTGAGCATCTCTGGAAGCCAAAAGCTAGCATATATTAAAAGCCACATAAATGAGGCTAGCAAGATGCCTCAGTCAGGGGAAGTACTTGCTGTATAAGCATGAAGACATGAGTCCCAGAACCCACACAAAAAGGTTAGGAGTATTCTTGTGCACTTGTAATGTCAGCACAAGGGAGATGGAGACAGGGGGATCCCTGGGGCCTCTGGTCAGCCAGTCTAGTCTAATTGATGAGCTCCAGTCCAGTGAGAGACCCTGTCTCAAAAGAGGTGAACAATGTTCCTGGAAATAATACCTGAGGCTATCCTATAGCCTGGAAACTGATGTCTAGACTGTGAAAATAGCTCAATGGGTAAGAAAGGGTACTTGCTGCACCAGCACCCATGTACAAAGGGTTACTGGGCATAGCCTATGACCCCAGTGCTGTGGGAGGCAGAAACAGGATGCTCACTGGGGCTTGCTGGCCATCAGTCTCGCTCCATGTTCAGTGAGAGACCCTGTCTCAGGGGAATAAAGTGGAGCGTGATAGCACAGAGCACCCAGTGTCTTCCTCTGGCTTCCATGTATATGTACATATATGTGAACCCACAAACACATGTGTGTTTACACCACATATGTACACAACATATATACAAACATATACACACAAATAAAGTAAGTAAATAGTTTTTGTTTTGTTTTGTTTTGTTTTTTTGTTTTGAGACAGGGTTTCTCTGTGTAGCTCTGGCTGTCCTGGAACTAGCTCTGTAGACCAACCTGGCCTCAAATTCATAGATATACCCGCCTCTGCCTCCCAAGTGCTGGGATTAAAGGCAAATGTCACCACTGCCTGATGTTAATTATTTTTTAAGTTGAATAAATTGCCTTTGTCCAAGAAGTACTACTTGGTAGGTTATTTTTCCCCCTTTATTTTCTCTTTTCTGGGGCAAGTTCTTTCTACGTAGCTTAGGCTTGCCTCAAACTCAGCCCTCCTGTCTCAGAGACTGGAATATGACAGTACACCAGGCTTTACCTCTCAGATATGGTATCAAAAAACTAGTTTAAAGCTTAAGTAAAGCTTTAAAAACACTAATATTGTTAGGCCAAGTCATGGTGGTACACACCTTTAATCCCAGCACTCCAGAGGCAGAGACAGGAGGATTTCTGAAGCCAGCCTGGTCTACATAGTGAGTTCTAGTCAGTTCTAGGACTGTTACCAGAGAAACTCTGTCAAAAGAAGAAGAAGAAGAAGGAGGAGGAGGAGGAGGAGAAGGAGGAGAAGGAGAAGATAGTGGGGGATGGGTGTAATGTACTTGTAGAGATGAGAGAACATTTTGGAGTCTGTTCTCTCTTTCACCAGGCTTGTACGTAAGTATCTTTACCAGCTGAGCCATCCTGACAGCTCCTGACTTAAGTAAAAGTTTACCATATATGCAGGTATATGTATATTTATTTATATATTTCATATGTACCTAGTTATATAGAGAGATATATTTCAAATTTTGGATTAAGAGTGCCCAACCTGTATTATACATGTAAAAATGTTTGGCCCATACAAAGCAAGTGAGCTAGAAAGAACTCAGTTTTATGATAAAGCTACTGCCATGATAATTCACTGATCTATGAACATAGTAATACATTCACCTCCCTAAGTCCCCACATCTCACATATTACTCACTTTTGATTCTGAGGATGAAATTGATAGGGCATCTTTGAACCATAGGAGGTGACATTTTAATTGTTAACATATAAGTACTAATGCCTGGGGCTGGCTGAAGACATCTACAGTCCAGTATTGATGGTGTACCGGGGGCCAGAAGACCTGAACTTGACCAACAATACATTGCATAATGAATATTTACAAGTAAAATTGAGTGGACAAAAGGGTATACTTTGTGACACACAGCAGCTCCCAATGCCACTAAGACAGATGAAGAGGCAATGGAAAGGTGGGGAAAGATGAAGGAGCAAAGTGGGTTGTAGGTGTAACAGTCTTATTAAATAAGAAACACAGAGCTGATTCAGAGATGAAAGCCAAGAGGTCAGAGCAATAGCTAAGAGCTGAGATTAAAAACCTTACCCTTCACTGTCGCTGCTGTCCTACCTCTCCACAAGGGACCTACTTCCTGTGTGTTTGTGCTTTTTATTGACTTTCTGTTCTGCCTTCTCATTGGTTATAAACCCAACCACATGACCTCCTCATCACTTCCCATCTGTACAGACCTCCAGGTCTTCTATGGTTGGTATTGAGATTAAAGGCGTGTGTCTCCATGCTGGCTGTATCCTTGAACACACAGAGATCCGCCTAGCTTTGCCTCCCAAGAGCTGGGATTAAAGGCATGCACCACCACCGCCAGGCTCTGCTATGGCTTGCTATTAGCTCTGACCCCCAGGCAACTTTATTTATTAACATACAAATAAAATCACATTTCAGTACAAATAAACTATCACCATATTTTGTTTGTATTGTTTTTAATTAATATTTTTTAAATTTTATTTTGGGGGACATGCTACTGGGGTGGGGGCAGACATGGAGAAACTGGAGAATGAATGGGATTGGGACTCATGATGTGAAGTTCCCAAAGAATCAATAAAAAATTATGTTAAAAATAAGGCACAAGTACTAGTCAATTCTTTGTCACTCTCATGAAATAACTCAAGTACTTAAGTTATGAAGAGAAAAGATTCATTTTCCCACTGTTGGAGGTTCAAATCCAAGTTCAAGTGACCCACTGGGCTTCGCTTCTGTTGAGAGGAGTCCATATCAATGGTAGAAACATGTATCTAAGAAAAGGACTCACATCTTGAGCCAGGAAACACATCTCAATGGACCCCACTTCTTGTTGTTTTTTTTTTTTATACATAATTCTTACTGATTTTCTTCTTTAACAAAGTCATAGACATGTACAATGCATTCTGGTTATTCTCACCCCTCCCTCTTCTACTTTTCTCTCCCCCACCTCCATCAGCCCTCCCCCTCTCCTCCCTTTCTGACATTCATATCTGTTTGTTTTGTGACCAGCTGTGTTTAACCTGGGTGACTATAGGCTTGGAACTGAAGACAGTGACTGACTCAGGCAAAATCCATCAATAGTCAATAGTTCAGCAGGGTAGGATGTGATCCCGTAAGTCCTTCCCCATCCATGATTGACTGTTGACAGCTACTGTGAGTTCATGATTGTAATGGCTGTGTCATGCCCAGAAGATAACATCCTGGCCCTTCTCCTTATATTTGGTTCTTACATTCTCTGTCTCCTTTTCTGTGGCATTCTCTGAGCCTGACTGAAGCTGGTATAAATGTCCTAGTTAGGGCTCAGCACTCAACTTTCCCTTATTTTCCATACCTTGAGCAGCTACACTCTTTGTGCTCACCATCCTTTACAAAGAGAAGCTTCTCTGATTGCTGCTGGGTGTTTCTTTAGGTGTAAACATAGACATTATGAATAAAGTTTGGTGCCTGAGCAACTAAACAACAGCTACACAACTGTACTAAGTTCCCCTAAAGACTCTACCTCTTAAAGGTGCACAGCACCCACTCCCAACCCCATACTACCACCTTGGAAAACACAAATTTACATACAGGCCTATGAGAGACCATTCAAACCACAACATTGCACTGGATGTGTGTGTGTGTGTGTGTGTGTGTGTGTGTGTGTGTGTGTGTGTGTGTGTGCTGAGATTGACTTTGAGATTTGCTAGACAAATGTTCAACTACTGAGCCACATCCCCAGCCTTCTTTTTACTCTTTTGAGATAAGGTCTCACTCCATTGTCTGGGCTATCCTTAATTTCACTATGTTCCATGTTACCCTTGAACTACCCAACCTCTTATCTCAGCCTCCCAAGAGGCTCTGATGACAGGCCTGTCCCACTAGACCTGGCTTGGGGAGATAATTTGATCTGTGTCTGTGTGAATCTGTGGGCACATCAAACCAACAACAATGTGTTCCAAAGCAATTTCTTCCATTCTGCTCTTTGTCTTTCTATTCTCTCTCTCTAGTGACTTTTACAAAGCAAAAGTTTCTAATTTTATTTTAATTTCTATCTCACAGGAGTGACGATGGAGCCTGGAGCCTCTCACTTGCTCAGCCAGAACTTTACCACTTAGCTTCAAAACCCCTGTCTCTTAAGTTTCTGTTTCAATAAAGTTTAGTGTCAGTTTTGGGTGTGTATTATGTTTCTAAAAATTCACCACCAAACTCAAAGGCACCTAGATTTTTTTCTCCTATTCCCTTCTACAGACTATAGTTTTGTGCGTTACACCAGGTCTCTGGTTCTTTGTGTCTGTGTGTGGTCACACACACACACACACACACACACACACACACACACACACACACGTACAAGACACAGAAAGAATTACTCTAAGCCTTCTCTTCCAATGCTGAGTGTTGACCTTGGTCTTGTGCACAATAAACAAATGCTTGACCACTGAGCTTTACTTTCGCTTTTCTAAGACAGACCCTCACTATGCAGCTTACTTAGCCTGGCCCCAAACTGGGGGTCCTCCTGCCTCAGCCTTCTCAGTGCTGAGATTACAGGAGTGCACCACTCAGGCCTAGTCTATGCATTTCAAGTGGGGAACTCATTGGTATTAAGCACATTTATGCTGTGGTGCAGCCATTACCATCTGAAGAACTTTCCAAACAAAACTCTCTCCTCACTCAATGCTAATTCTCCCTTTATAGAAGGGTGCAATCTCTAGTCCCTGCCTCTGTGAACTTGCCTATTCTCTGTATCTCATTACAGCAAACTTTCCCTTCATTAAGCTGTAAGGCTAGAGTTTAGACATTATTTTCTGTGGTTCTTGGTTCAGAATCCAGGGTCCTGTATGAGTTAGACAAGTACTGTCCAGGTAAGCCTCTCACTGGGGGTTCTAGGCAAGGGTTCTCCCCCTGAGCCATGCCCTCAGCCCTGAAATCATTTTTTAAACATTTGTATATCTAGTTTTCCCAGTGTGTTCAGAAACAGAATTTTCTCTCTCATTGAATCACCGTTGCTACTTTGGCCGAAATCAACTGATTATATTTGTACATGTCTGAATCTGGGCAGCCTTCCCTGTTCTATTGATTTCAATGTTTTTTTTTGTTGTCAATACCATGCTGTCTTATTTTCTGGTTTAGGGGGTGGTTTTGTTTCTTTTTATAATTGTTCTGGTTAGTTTTTTGTCAACTTGACACAAGCTAGAGTCATCTGAGAAGATGCCTCCATCAAATTGCTATAGACAAGCCTTTGGGGAATTTTCTTTTTTAAAAATTTTGTTTTGTTCTTATTTTATGTACATTGGTGTTTTGCCTACATGTATGGCTGTGTGAGGGTGCCAGATTCCCTGGAACTGAAGTTAGAGACCGCTGTGAGCTGCCATGTGTGTATTGGGAATTGAACCCAGATGCTCTGGAAGAGCAGTCAGTGCTCTTAACCTCTGAGCCATCTCTCCAGCCCTTGGGGCATAACTATTATGGCATAAGCAACAGCTTTCTAATTAGATCTGAGGCCTGCTCCACAAAAGGGAATTCATGCCTGATACTTCAGACCTGATCACAATCCCAGGGCTCGGGAGGCCATAGCTCTTTGAGGGAGTCTACTGCTATTGTTTTGCTAAATGATTGTGTTGTCAAACTGCCTTCTAAATGTTTCTGTGTATACATATGTATTAGTCCTGCTCTCAGTCTCTTTCTGAAGCAGGCAGCAGGCAGACTTGTGGCTGATCAAGGCTGAGAATAAGTGACTTCTGAATGCCTAGCCCTCAATGAGACTTCTATACTGAGCCACCAAGGCTCGGGGAAGACCGCAGGAGAAGGGTCAGAAGAGTGTGAGAGCTGAAGCATGTGGAAGGTCGCTGTGAAGTGCTGTCTTCTGGACACAGCATGGCCATGCACACATGAACTCACCGCAGGTATGGCTGCCTACACACAAGACCTGTACAGGGCCAAGCCAAGTTCAGCCAGCATTCCCACAGGCAGCTAATTATACTCAATCGCTTATTTTTAAAAGAAAGAAGAAAGAAGGGGGAGGATTGAAGAAGGAACATGTTGAAGTGTGTCTGCAGAATTTAGACAGGTGCATTGCATATGTGTATAAAATTGTCAAGGAATAAATAAGATATTCTTTTAAAAGAGAGGGGAGAGAAAGAGAGAGAGAGAAGCAAGAGCTAATGAGATAGCTCAGCAGGTAAAAGCACCTGCTGCCAGAGAACCTGTCTTCAATCACCAGAACCAAACAATAAACATGGTAAAGAACAGAACCAATCCCTACAAGTTGTCCTCTGACCTCCACATGAGCACATGGTGATATGTGGGTACACACACACACACACACACACATGCACTTACACATGCACATGCACTTACACACACACACACACACACACACACACACTGTTTATACATATATATATGTATAAACAAATTTAAATTGGGGGGGGGATAAAAGATGATCTAGGCCAATGCTTGGAGTGCCCTCTAGTGACAAATTTTCTGAACTGCATCCCTTGGCATCTGTGTCTTCCAATTTAGATGTGGTCCTCCCACCTCCAGGAAATACCCACACTCCCGGCTTTCCAGGCCCATCTCAGTCTGAATCCCATTCCACTCTCCTCAAGGCACTGCCACCCATTTCTCCCATCCACACCAGACTTGCTCAGATTCATTCATTCACCCAGTCTGATTCAGTGAGCTCTTATTGAATACTAAGGATGATAGACTAAGAATATACTCTTACTGAGTACTAAGGATGACAGACTAAGATGTATTCTTACTGAGTACTAAGGATGACAGACTAAGGAAGTACTCTTACTGAGTACTAAGGATGACAGACTAAGATGTACTCTTACTGAGTACTAAAAATGACAGACTAAGATGTACTCTTGCTGAGTACTAAGGATGACAGACTAAGATGTACTCTTGCTGAGTACTAAAGATGACAGACTAAGATGTACTCTTACTGAGTACTAAGGATGACAGACTAAGATGTACTCTTACTGAGTACTAAGGATGACAGACTAAGGAAGTACTCTTACTCAGTACTAAGGATGGCAGACTAAGATGTACTCTTACTGAGTACTAAGGATGACAGACTAAGATGTACTCTTGCTGAGTACTAAGGATGACAGACTAAGATGTACTCTTGCTGAGTACTAAGGATGACAGACTAAGATGTACTCTTGCTGAGTACTAAGGATGACAGACTAAGGAAGTACTCTTACTCAGTACTAAGGATGGCAGACTAAGATGTACTCTTACTGAGTACTAAGGATGACAGACTAAGATGTACTCTTGCTGAGTACTAAGGACGACAGACTAAGATGTACTCTTACTGAGTACTAAGGATGACAGACTAAGACGTACTCTTACTGAGTACTAAGGATGACAGACTAAGATGTACTCTTACTGAGTACTAAGTATGACAGACTAAGGAAGTACTCTTGCTCAGTACTAAGGATGGCAGACTAAGATGTACTCTTACTGAGTACTAAGGATGACAGACTAAGATGTACTCTTGCTGAGTACTAAGGATGACAGACTAAGATGTACTCTTGCTGAGTACTAAGGATGACAGACTAAGATGTACTCTTGCTGAGTACTAAGGATGACAGACTAAGGAAGTACTCTTACTCAGTACTAAGGATGGCAGACTAAGATGTACTCTTACTGAGTACTAAGGATGACAGACTAAGATGTACTCTTGCTGAGTACTAAGGATGACAGACTAAGATGTACTCTTACTGAGTACTAAGGATGACAGACTAAGATGTACTCTTGCTGAGTACTAAGGATGACAGACTAAGATGTACTCTTACTGAGTACTAAGGACGACAGACTAAGATGTACTCTTGCTGAGTACTAAGGATGACAGACTAAGATGTACTCTTGCTGAGTACTAAGGATGACAGACTAAGATATACTCTTGCTGAGTACTAAGGATGACAAACTAAGGATGATAGTCATTTAGTCATGCTTGGGCTTCTGAGTCTGACAGTTTGCATTTAACCAATTCTGTCTTTGCGACTTAGTTTTTTACATCTGATCCTGAGCTGTACACCTTGCATATAGTATGATTGGAGAGACTCCTTGAAACAATGCCATACATAGTGAATGCTGGATTAATGTTTACTTAACTAATAAACTCCAGATTTGGGTCAGGGTAGGATGCTGCCAAGAGGAGCCTCGACCACAAGAAGAGTGCCTGGATAGTACAGAGGGCAGGGCTCTAAGTAGGTCTTCTATTTGTCCAACAAGGTCCCAGTCTGCAGAACACAAACCTGTGGTCACCCCAACATAAAGTCCTTCCTCAGTGGCTCCCCAGTGCTCTAACATAGCACAGGAAAGAACCCTTTACTCTCTCACAGAGGAGGCTCATGAAGTCTAAGATCCAATGGAAGGGCGGAATGTTGAAGTATGCTTGTTTTCCAGGTGTGACATATCTGTTGCACTTTTTTTTTCTTTTTTGTTGTTGTTTGTTTCTCAAGACAGGGTTTCTCTGTGTAGCTCTGGCTGTCCTGGAACTCATTCTGTAGACTCACACTTAGAGATCCACTGCCTCTGCCTCCTGAGTGCTGAGATTAAAGGTGTGCACTGCCACTGCCCAGCTCGGTTGCACTCTTAAACACTCAGCATGTGTAACTATCTGCACAGACTGAACCCACCAGCCTTCTACAATGGAGAGCGGGGAAGAGCTCACAGGACTCCCCCTTCCCTAGGGACCTGTAAACAGATAGTTCATGGTTGCTAGGAAAGGAGAGAGATTTTCTTCAGTGGGCTAGCCACTGGTGAGGAAGCTCCTGCTGCCATGTCCAAGTTCCCCTCCTTCCCCACCACAATGGGCTGTCCCCCTCTGGAACAATAAGCTGAAATAAACCCTTTTTCCCATAAGTTATTTTGTCTGGGTGTTTTTATGTCTGCAACAAGAAAGTAACATGGTGATCCTTCATGAGAAGTTCCCCCCATAGGCTCATGTATTTGAACACTTGGCCCCCCTATTGGTGCCCTGTTTGGGGGTTTGTGCGACCTTTAGGAGCCTTAGTGGAGGCATTAAGTCACTGAAGGCAGGTCGTGAGACATCACAGCCTTGTTCCACTTCCAGGTCTCATTCCGTTTCCTGTGTGCAGTGGAAGCATGATCTTTTAACTTTCTGCTATCATATCTTCCCCAACTTGATGGACATCTAGCCTGCTGGAACCAGAGGCCAAAGTAAAGCTGTCCTTGCTTTTGGTCATGGTATGTTATCATAAACACAGAAAAAAAGAAACTAAAACAGTAATTAAGACACAGACCAGGCCGTTTGCCCAGGCTCCTGACACTGGAGTATCAGGAGGACATGGCTAAGACCATAAGAGGGAAGAGTTCCAGTGTGTGTCCTTGCCTCTGATCTACATTCCTTTCCTGGCTTGTGGAATATGGGTGACAGCCCGGATATCTCTGAACCTCAGTTTGATGATCTGGGTAATGGGTGACAGCAAAGCCTCAGGAGCCTGCTGTGAGGGTCACAACATGGCCCACAAAAGGGAGGTGGGGTGTGTTTCCCATAAAAACCACGCAGGATGCCCTCAGGGGCCAGCTCCACTTCCTGCCTCCTCTCAGGTCTTGCTTGACCTCCTCTGAGCCCTTCTCAGGTCCTCCCTCAGCCTCTTTCCCAGGCATCCAGCCAAACTCATCCAGCCATGTGCTCCAGCATCACTTCCACCAGCTGCTTCCTGAGTGTAGACAAAGAAGGCTCTGTCCCCAGCAAGGCTAGCACACTGTACACTAGATTGTAAGTACCCACCCTTTCCCCACCCACCATGTCACTATTACTGGACTTAGGGTCACAGCTTGGGCCCTGAGATAGTCACTTCCTAGATAAGTCAATTAAAGTAGCCAAATTAAAAGTGAAACGCAGATTTATTCAATGAGACCACATTGAGAAGACAAAGAGTGACCCCTTCACCCTCCAAATCCATCTCTGGGGTTCTCAAGAGGTTAAGGTTTAAGTAGAGGCCAGAGCTATTCATGCAGAAGCAGTCTCCAGTCAAGGTGTGGTCCTACCCACCATTGACCTATTCTGGGGGAATTTCAGTTTTGTGGGGGTCAGTTGTTACCACAGTCTAACCAGGAGCCCAAGTGTCTCTGTAGAATGTCTCCGCTTCACCTTAACCAGTCAGTCACACCACCCTGCCCCTAGCCCTGGCCTTGGGCTCTTGAACACATCCTACTCTGTCCAGATCCTCAGCTCAAGCTTGCACAAATGGACAGAGTTAAAGATCCCTCCACTCTGGGCTCACAGCTCTATGGCCTGTCCCCAAGAAAGGCCTCTGGGGAAGCACAGAAAATCAAAGGATGGGGTATATAGAAGGAACGATGGGCTGGGCTCACTGGAAATCACATTAAGAGGATAACAGAGGAGGGTGTGGAGGGAATCTCAGCAGTGCGACATCATGACAACAACAAGTGACAATGCCATTGTGGGGACAGGGGGAATGTGAAGACATTTGATGTCAATAGGTGGGACAGCGGGACACGTGTAATCCCGGCACTTGGGAGGATGAAGCAGGAGGATTGTGCATTTTAGGTCAATCTGAACTACATGGCAAGATTGGAGGGAGGGGCAGGGGTCATTTAGCACTTGGGAAACTGAAGCAGGAAGATTGGGAGTTCAAGGTCATTCTCAGCTCCATAGAGAGTGTGATGGCTAACCTTGGTCGTCGACTTGACTACATCTGGAATCAACTAAAACCCAAGCAGCTGGGCACACCTGTGAGGGATTTTCTTGACTGGATAATTACAGTTGGGAAGACCCACCCTAAATCTGGGCCACACCCTCTGGTGGCAGAAGCACACCAATTGGTTATTCAACCCCAAATGGTCAGCCCTGAAAACACATACGTATAACATCACACAGAATGAGCAGGCTGTAGTTCTGTATTTAGGAATATGAACATGTGTGGATACACACACACACACACACACACACACACATATGCAACAACAATTAGAGAAAAGGAGAGCAAGGGAGAGCATGGGAGGAGGGGTTGGAGGGAGGAAGGAAAAAGGGGAAATGATGTAATTATTATATATTCACCAAAAAAATAATATGAAAAAAAGACCATGGAAGAAAGAAGCTTCTGGTTTTTGCCTTCTTGCCCCCCACTCTCGCTGGCAAGGTCATCTATCCTTCACTGGTATTAGAGTCAATTTTGGGGGGCATTCCAATGTTGATTGAAGACCAACAGCTCTCTAGGAATCCTCCAGGACTTCAGCGTCAGATTGAGACTGCTAAAATATCCAGCCTCATGGACTGAACAACTAGTAGATTCTTATACTTTCCTTTGTGAGACAGCCATTGTTGGACTACCAGGACCACAGACTATAAATCACGCTAATAAATCACACTCATGCACACACCTCCATGTAGACACACACACACACACACACACACACACACACACACACACACACTGACTACTCATTCTGTAGTTCTGTTTCTTTAGAGAACCCTGCCTAATACATTGAGTTTGTAGACCAGCATAGGCTATGTTACCAGAGACCAAGAATCTTTAGAGATGGCTCAGGGAGTAAAGTGCTTGCTACACAAGGACAAGGACCTGAGTTCGGATCCCCAGCATGGCACTGTACACATGTGACCCAGAGAGGGGTAAGGAGCAAGACAGGAAAACATCTGGATCCTGCTGGCCAGCTAATATAGAAAAAACAATGAGATCCAGGTTCACTGAAAGACATTTTCTCAAAAAATAAACTAGGGGTTATCAAGATTGCTTGGCAGGTGAAAAAACCTGCTACCAACTCTGGCCACCTGGGTCTGATCCCTAGGACCTATAAGTTGTCTGTAACCTACACACATACCATGATACATGTGCACCTCACACACACATAATACAAATAAATAAATATAAGCAATTAAAAGTTAAAGTAGAAAGCAATATTTGACCTATGTTGACTTCTAGAACACATTCAAGTACCAGACACCAAATAATTTGTAAAGCACAGTAGCTTAAGCCAGGCATGGTGGTACATGTCTGTCATCTTGGCCTGTGGAAGGCCCAAACAGAGGTCTATAAGTGAGCAGAAAGGTATCGGCTCAGGACCCCTAAGGCCAAGTTCTCAGAACAAAGACTTATTTGTGGGACAGAGGGCTGGGAATAAGAGGCAAAGACAGGAAATGGAGGATGAGGGAGAGGGGGAAGAGAACAAGGGAGAGGGGACAGGAGTATTTGTGTGTGTAGGGGGGTGTATGACAAAGGACTGCCCCTGGATAGAGAGGAGACAGACATGGCCCATAGGGAAATGGCAGTTTATAAAGGCACAAGGGGAAACCCCGTGTTAAGATGAAGTGTTTGATTTTGATTGAGCACGTTAATTAGGGCAGCCGAAGGGGCCTCTGATTGCTGGACTTCAATACTTTGATAGCTGGACCCTGGTCATCAGCCTCAGGAGGAGGAAGTGGCCAAATAAGGGAACAGACCTCGGTGGCTAGCTTTAGGAATGTAATCTAATGGCTTTTAGCAAGGCAGAGGGCATGGGGAAGAAGAGCAAGGCCTGTCAGAGCCATGTTTGCCTTGCTCAAGCTGGCCAGAGCCCCTTCAATAAGTTAGTAGGGAAGCTAATGTGTGGTGACAAAGGACATGTGTATGAACGTGTCAGATGAAAGATCCAGACTTGATGGTCCATGTCTGCAGTCCTGGCACTCACCAGGCTGAAGCAGATGGATCACCTCAAGTTTCAGGCTAGCCTGAGTCACATAGTAAGACCCTGCCTCAAAAAGAAAATTAGACAAAAAGTGTAAGGTCCTAGCAGGTACAGGGTAGTAATGGGGTATCAAAATAAGCCTGAGGTTGTGATGGGCTTCAGCGGGAGTTAGTGCAGGCCAGAAACACTGATAAGAAAAGGGAATTCAAGACATACTGGGATTGGGCTGGGGAGATGGCTCAGCTGATAAAGTGCTTGAATTGCAAGCATGAGAATTTAAGTTTGATCCTTAGAGTCCCTGTTTAAAAAAAAAAAAAAAAAAAAAAAAAGCCAGGCACGGTGGCACATGCTTGTCATCCCAGATAGGGAGGGAGAATTGAAAGATCCCTGGGGCTTATAGTCAGCCTAGCCTAATTGGTCAGTCTGGTCCAGTGAGAGATCCTCTCTCAAAAACAAGATGACTCCTGAGGTTGCCCTCTGGCCTACACACACACACACACACACACACACACACACACACACACACACACATACCCCTCCCTACATATGGGACCTGTCTGGGTTTGCTTTATTACTATGATAAACAGCAAGATCAAAATCAACACAGTGGAAAAGGGTTTAACTGAAATAAAATGAGATATGATCTACGAAAGTCTAAATCAAGCCTGTCAAGTTGAAAGCATTCAACAATGCATCAAATTGTTTTGTTTTGTTTTTTGAGACAGGATTTCTCTGTTTAGCGGTGGCTGTCCTGGAACTCACTGTGTAGACCAGGCTGGTCTCGAACTCAGAAATCTGCCTGCCACTGTCTTCCAAGGGATTAAAGTTGTGTACCACCACTGCCTGACACCACTTCAAATTGTTATAAGCTATTGATGTATTTACTTAATACATTCTAGAAGTGTGATGATGATGCATGGTCAGTACATTTAGCTTTGGGGATTACACAGAGAAAGCTAATGTTTTGGAGGAAAAGAACACTAAAACAATTTGGGTTTGTGAGCTACATAGAATTTTGTTGGGTGAAGTAACAATTTTAGGTCCTAGAAACAGCTTCTGTCAAGACCCCATGTTCAGGAGTATTGGTGGTGGGTTATTCCCAAAGCGGTGATGAAATTGCCAGAAATGTCAATGAGGGAGATACCTCTAGAGTTTGGGGGATGAAGTTCAGCCACAAAGGAGGGGCCTAAAGTCCTCCCATGAGGGGTTAGATACAGGCTCAGGAGTAGAGCCCTTGCCTAGAATACCTCAGTGGGGTAGGAGTGTGGCTCATCAGCAGAGCACTGGTTTAACATGTGTGAGGCCCTGAGTTCAATCTCCAGTGATTGAGCTGAAATGTGAATTCTACAGCTTCTCTGTGCTAAACGCTTCATTTTGTCTCAGAGGAGGTAGATAGTGTCCCTGAAGATAACTGAGGCCATCCTCTAGCCTGCACACTCATGTGTAAACACACATTAAACTAAGGGCTGATGTACGTCTGTGTGGAATTTTTTTTTTTCTTCTTCTTTTTAGGGATTTTTCTTAAGTAATTTGAAGTGGGAAGACCCACCTTAATCCAGATCTTTTGAGGTGAGAAGATGCACCTTGAGTCTGACCCACACTTTCTGGTGGCAGCCTATGTAAAGGGCATGCCTGCCTACGCCCACGCTTGCTGGCAAGTCCATTCCTTCACTGGCACTAGAGCCTCCTCGTTCAGGATTCTGGTCTTATTCTGAAGACCAGCTGAGACAGGCAGCCTTGGGACGGAACTACTGGATTGACTTTCCTTAGTTCAACAGCCATTATTGAACTAGCTGCACCACAGCCTCTAAGTCACTCTAATAAATCATGTATGTATGTATGTATGTATGTATGTACGTATGTATGTATGTATGTATGTACATATGTATGTATGTTTTATTCCTCTAGAGAACCCTGACTAATACACAGGTGAATTTCCAATGCCATACTCAGAATTCTTGATCCAGGGAGAAAGTGGCAGGAACATGGGAAACGGAGACCTCTCAGGTAAGTCTTGGGCTCTCCCTGTGCCTACTGCCTTCTGATCACCCTGCATACCCCAGCCCACCTCAGCCCGCCCCCCAACTCCATTGCCACCAGTAAACATGCCCCCTAGGAGGCCCGCAGTTCCAGGAACCCCTTCCATCTCTGCAACTCCTTGGAGTTGCAAGCTAGCTTCAAGCCTTCCCCCAGCCTCAGCCTCTCTCAATTCTCCCCGCCCAGGCTCAGAGGTGCAACCGCACCCTCCCCCAAACTCCTCCCGCCCTCAATTCGGAACCCGGCACGCAGCGGCTCAGCCCTCCCAGGCTTTCGCCTTGCTGCTCCGGGGGCCCCTAGCTTGCGTATCTTGTCAGCCTCTTCAAGCAGCCCCCGCAGGTAGGGAAAGGCGGGCCTGTGAACCAGTGCCCGCCGGAACGCGGAGGAAGGGGGGTGCAGCAGTAGTCGGCGGGAGCTCGGTTGGCCGGGACCGAGTGGGGGATTCCTTTGTCTGCAGCCCGGCAGCCCCTGGCCCAGCCCCCTTCCCCTCTCCACTATCCACTGGGCGCGCTCTTGTAGGGTGCGGGAAACCCAGTACTCCACCGGAGGACCTGGGTTTCCAGTTTCTGATCCGCAGGTGAGGGCGGGGCCGAGCACCACCCTGAGGCTCCAAGGAGGTTCTGTAGCTTTGGCACTGGTGGCTGGAGGTCGCTGCCCGCACACTCTCAGGGGTGCCTCCTTCCTGGGACTCCCTTGTTCTCGCTGAGGCAACGGCGGAAGCTGCAGGGAAGGGTGAGGGGGGCGCATCTTCTCATCCAAGTTCCGCTTGCCTTTGAGGCAACTTACTCACTCAGCTAATCTTGGGGACCTAGAGCTTGGAAGTAAGGGAGGGTCCGGTGAGTCTCTCTCTCCCTCTCCCTTTCTCCCTCTCCCCCTACCCCTCTCCCGCTCCCCCTCCCCCTCCCCTTCCCTCCTCCCTCTCTCTCTCTCTCTCTCTCTCTCTCTCTCTCTCTCTCTCTCTCTCTGTATGTGTGTGTGTGTTATATACACACATACACACAGAAGGGTGGTGGTGAGAGCTGAAACTGCCAGGAGCAAAAAGACTGGCTAGGTTGATTAGATCCACTGGAAGCAAGACAATGTGTCCCTGTCCCCTTCCCCTTCCCAGTCGGGCCTCTAAGTGAGAGTTTCTCAACCTGTGGGTCTCGACTCCGCTGTCAAACCATCTCCAAAAATATTTATTTACAATTCATAACAGTAGCAAAATTACAGTTATTAAGTAACAACAAAAATAATTCTATGATGGGGGTCCCCACACCACGAGAAGCTGTATTAAAGGGTTAATACGGTTACTACATTAGGAAGGTGGAGAACTCTAAGTAAACAAAAGCTTGGGGATACCTGGTCAGACTTTCAGGTCACCTCAAGCCCCAGAGTTTTCACTCTGCAAACTGTTTTTGAAACAGGGCCTTACCATGTAGCCCAGAGGAGCTTAAACTTGCTGTCTTCTTGCCTCTTCTTTTCCCCAAGATGACATTACATGTATGCACCACCACACCGAGTTTATGCAGACCTGGCCCTGGAGATCGAACCCAGGGCTTCATGCATGCTCCATCCAAACCTTTTACAATATGACATATGATATATAATATAATATAATATAATATAATATAATATAATATAATATAATATAATATATATCACTACTTTTATTACATTTTTTTCTTTTCTTTTTTTTTTTTTGGTTTTTCGAGACAGGGTTTCTATGTGTAGCTTTGCGCCTTTCCTGGGACTCACTTGGTAGCCCAGGCTGGCCTCGAACTCACAGAGATCCGCCTGGCTCTGCCTCCCAAGTGCTGGGATTAAAGGCGTGCGCCACCACCGCCCGGCCCTTTTATTACATTTTTAAAATGTTTAGTTTATGAGCCAGGCTGGGGGTGGGTGGGAAGAAGCATGTATGGAGGTCAGAGAGCAACTTGTGGGTCTGTGTAGATCAAACTTAAGTCCTCAAGTGCCTTTACTGGGCTGAGCGTTCTCACTAAATCTACTCTTTGGGGGAATCATCTCAACCTAGAGTGCTCCAAACCTTATCTTCCCACACTCATTCTTCCTGGCCAAGGAAAGAGAGCCAACCATTCTGGGAGTGGGTGGGTGGCTGAACCTTGCATCTTTGGACACAAATGTTGTCAGAATGCCCAGCTGCCTCCTTAGACTTATCCTCTTATTTAAGTGTGGAATGTGTAGTTGTGTATGCATGTGTGGTTGCACACATACATATACTTGTGGAGGCCAGAGATCAACCTCAGGTATTGGTCCTCAGGCACCATCAACTTTGATTCTTGAGACAGGGTCTCTCACTGACCTGAAACTCACCAAGCAAGCTAGACTGGCTAGCTAGTGAGCCAGGGATGTGCCGGTCTCCTCCTCCCCAGTACTGGGATAAAGAGCATGCACCATAGGGATAGAGTGGATGGCTCAGTGGTTAAGAGCATTTGTTGATCTTTCAGAGGGCCTGGGTTCAATTCCCAGCACCCACATGGAGGCTTAAAACCAACTACACTCCAGTTTCAGGGGATCAAATGCCCTCTTCTGGCCTCCTTGGGCACCAGGCACTTACATAGTGCACAGGCATATATGAAGGCAAAAATAACCATAACATAGAATAAAACAAAAATTTTTTTAAAAAAAGAGCACAAACCACCATGCTTGGTCATTTTACATGGGTTCTGGGAGGTAAAATTCAGATCCCCATGTGCAAGGCAAGCCCAAGCCATATCTCCAGTCCTTAACCACCCCTTCTGTCAACAATCCCAGCCAGAATTCTGGGGGTCTACTCCATCTTCCTCCCTCCTCTGGAATCCCCACCTACTCTTGTTGACTGTTTGACTTCTACATTATTCCTTGTTATCAATCCCCCTGTCATCTGGCCCTGCCATCTCCCCACCCAGCTTTTTCTGGGGACCCTACATCCCTTCCTCACTTCATCTTTGTCCCTTACCAAAAACATTTCAAGAGTTCTTCATTGCTCTCGATGTACATGGACCCACCTGTCCCTTTCTCCTACTCTGCACCCTCTTTTTGGTCACAAACCCTCGACCCTAGAATAATTATCTAAGTGGCTTCACCTGTGAAATATTATATCCTGAGACTAGAAGACAGCCCAGTCAGTAAAACACCTGCTCTGTAAGCTTGAAGGCTTATGTTCAGTTACCTGGGACCCACTTAAAAATGATAGCATGGAGCATGTGGAGATAGAAGGATCCTGGGGCTCATTCACCAACCAGCCTAGCCTACTTGGTGAGTTCCAGTCCAGTGAGAAGCCCTGTCTCAGAAAAACAGTGTGATAGCTCCTGAGAATGACGGTAGATGTTGCCCTGTGGCCTGCATATGCACACATGACAAACATTTTAAAAAAAAAACAAAAACAACATACTCTTCCAAGAAGCCTACCTCAGTTGTTCTCCTGCTCTCCCAAGTCAGAACTAGTGTCTTCCCAGGCAGGCTCCCCACTGCTGTCCATTCTGTGGGGTGCCCCTTTGCCATGCAGTTTACATGGGGCTGACTCTGCTTGCTCCTTGCAGCCTTCAAAGACACATCATGACTCTGGAAGGCCCATGTTGGGCAAGGAGAGGATCTGGAGCCTTCCTTACAGCCTGTGGTCCTCCAGCTCGGATTCTGCTGGCCTTGGTGGTTCTACTGTGCATGGAAAATGGCCAAGGCCACTGGGATGAGACCCTGGAATCTGCAAGTCCAGGTCATGTGAGAAGACGAGGCAGGCCTGCCATCGTTTTGCAGGGGTGTGTGGTACCTGGGATGCTGAAAAGTACCTGGGGTGTGGGGCATGAAAGGGCTATCCTGGAGTGAGGGGACGGGTGGCTACATCACCCACTTTCTCCCAAAGGCCTAATGTATGTGGTTCCCGCTTTCATGCCTACTGCTGCCCTGGCTGGAGGACTCTGCCTGGCAGGAATCAGTGTATTGTGCGTGAGTATTGAAGCATGGAGATGGAAGGTACAGGCAGGGGATGCTTGGGGGTCCTCACAGCCACCTGTCAGAGGTCCTAGCCTTCTCTACATAAGGAGCTGGAACTTAGTTCGGGGATGCTGGGTGAACCCCACTAATGTCCCATGCTTTTGTCCTTAGACTCCAGGTGACTTGCTGCATTCATTTATCTCTTTTTTTAAATATATTTCATTTATTTTGTTGGGTGGGTGAAGCATGCCATGGTGTACATGAGGGCAGCTTGCAGCAGTCCATTCTTGCCTTTCACCATGTAGGTCCTAGGGATCAAAGTCATCAGGCTTGGGAGCAAATGTCTACCTTCTGAATCATCTTACCTACTCTGCATTCATTTCTTTTGCCCTCCCATCTTGCCATGTCTGTCTGGCTCTCCTGTCTTCTTGTCTGTCTGCATGTCTCTTCAGGCCTCTCACACTGTCTTTACGTCAGCCTCACACCCTCTTCCCCAACTTCAGCTTCTCTGTCTCTAGATTGAATCTACTGTCAGAGTCCCCACCACTCCAGGCTCTGTGCCCTGAAGTTTAGCCCTTCATGCCCATATCATCTCTCCTGATGATGTAGCAAACTCCTGGAGCTGAAGGTCACAGCCTGCCCAGCCTAGATAGAGACTTGGGGGTGTCCCACGTATGCAGGGTGTGAGTAGAACTGGAGCTGGAGAAGCCCAGCTGGTCCACCTTGAGGCATCTGCCAGCCTGGGCATCTTTGGAGTGAGGATGACATAGGACTTATGTCCCTTCCCCTCTCCCTTCAGCCTTCCCCCTCCATTCCTGCTCTGTTCCATTCCGAGTGCTGGTATTATTTAGTCGGTTAATTAGTTATTACTGTGTATGTGCACGTTGAGTGTGTGGAGGCACACATGCCATGACACACATATGGATGTCAGAGGACAATTATGAAGTCAGTTCTCTTCTTCTACCTTTACATGAGTTCTAGGGAGTGAGGTCAGGTCACCAGGCTTGTGCAGCAAGTGCCTCTATCCAATGAGCCATCCCAAAGGCCCTGGGTCCTGATTTTGATGCTGTACACTCTGCCTTTCCAGCTGTCTGCAGGCACACCTGCGGCAATGGCTTCTGCTTCCAGCCCAACCTGTGTACCTGTATGGACGGGACCCTGGCCCCCAACTGTGGAGTAAATAGAGGTGAGTGGCCAGTGGCCTCCTGGGGGAGGAAGAAAAGACTCCAGGCATCTGAATGCCACTAGGAGCCCAGGTTGGTTTCATTGAAGGACAAGAGCCAAGCCAAGTAGAGGCTCTGGTCAAGCCTTCCTGGAACATCTTTACCTTATTTTGTTTTTCCTGATCCATAGCATCACTGGGGTGTAGCATGAGCTGCATGAATGGGGGCAGCTGCCACGGGGGATCCTGTCTATGCCAGAAAGGCTACACAGGCGCTGTGTGTGGACAGCGTGAGTACCCCCATTGCTACCCTCACTTACACACGGAATCCTAGAGAATGGGTCTCTTCATCACTGGCCCACTGTTCCTAAGTCCTTCATCTAAGACCAAAGATCAAAGGTGACATTGTTACAGCTGCACTGGGGGGGGGGGGGGTTTGTGCAGATGCGCATGCATGTATGTGTGCAAGCATGTGTGTATGTGTGCATGTGGATGCCAGAGATCGATGTTAGGTATCTCCATCAATTGTTCTCCACCTTATTTTTTGAGACAAGGTCTTTTTTTTTTTTTTTTTTTTTTTTTTTTTGGTTTTTCGAGACAGGGTTTCTCTGTGTAGCCTTGCGCCTTTCCTGGAACTCACTTGGTAGTCCAGGCTGGCCTCGAACTCACAGAGATCCGCCTGCCTCTGCCTCCCGAGTGCTGGGATTAAAAGCGTGCGCCACCACCGCCTGGCCGAGAGACAAGGTCTCTTATTGAATCTGGAGCTCACCAATTCAGCTATGCTAACTGGCCAGTGAGCTTTCAGGGAGCCATCTGCCTCTGGCTCTCCAGCGATGGAATTACAGAGTACCATTGCTTGTGGCTTTTGCATGGGTGCTGAGAATCTGAGATCAGAGTCTCGTGTTTACACAGCAAGCACCTTGCTGACTAAGTCATCCCTCATCAGTCAGTCTTACTCACCCTGGTCCAGATGGCGGGTATCCCTGGATAAAGAAAGGCTTACTTAGGTCCCAGCCCCCTCTGCTTCTAGGAAACCATCCGTCATCCTCCCCTATCTGTCCATAGCTGTCTGTGTCCACGGCTGCCATAATGGAGGACGTTGCATCGGGCCAAACCTCTGTGCATGTGTATATGGATTCATGGGGCCTCAGTGTGAGAGAGGTACTGAGAAACTTGGGGAGGAAAATGAGCAGTGAACAAAACATGGCTGGGTTCCAAGTGCAAACAGGCAGCTGCTTTGCTACTTCCAGGGCAGTCTGAGGACAATGGCTTTCCTTTGCTCATCCACTCTGCATAGCAGCTATTGCTTTGGAAGAGTTTGTATTGGGGAGAGGGGGACAGATGGAGAGATGGCTTCATGGTCAAGAGCACTTGCTGCTTTTTCAGAGGATCCAGGTTCAGTTCCCAGCATCTACATGACAGCTCACAACTGTCTATAACTCCATTTCCAGGGGACCCGACACCCTCACGCAGACTTGGTAGCACACACCTTTACGAACTGAGCCATCTCACCAGGCCCCCTTTTTACCTTTTATTTTTTAAAAGGTTTATTTTACTATTTTAAAATTATGTGTATGGGAGAGTATGTGTACATGAATGCAGGTGTCCATAAAGACCAGCAGAAGGCATCAGATCTCCTGGAGCTGGGGGTGGTTGTGAGCTGCTTGATATGGGTGCTAGGAACTGAAGCAAGAACAGTACACACTCTTAATTACTGAGCCATCTCTCCAGCACCATAAGGAAATCTTTCCTCCCTCCTTCCCTTCCTTCTTTCCTTCCTTCCTTCCTTCCTTCCTTTCTTCCTTCCTTCCTGCTTTCCTTTCTTCCTTCCTTCCTTGAGTCTCCTCACTATGCAGTCCTGATTGGCCTAGAAATGGTTATGTAGACCAAGCTGGCCTTGAACTCACAGAGGTGCACTTTCCTCTGCTCCTTAGTGCTCTGTTTACAGGTGTGCACCACCATTCCAGATTCTTTTTAACTCTTTGAGGGAGGTTTTGCTGTGTATCCAAAACTGGTCTTGACTTTGTAATCTTTTCACATTAGCCTCTAAAACAGACAAGATTACAGGCATCCACCATCATACCCAGTTGAATCCTAGCTCTTAAAACTGTCCATTGGTGGATGTGAGTGGGATTGTGCAAACTAAACCAGTTGAAAAGGGCTGGGTGTGGGGTAGAGAGAAGAGGGGTGGAGCTGAGAGTTGATCTGGTCTTGACAGTTGAGGTAAAGACAATGTATTAGGGGCAGGGAAAGGGAGACCTTGATCTCACTACTAGCTAGGGACCTGCAAGAACCTGAGAAGGCCACTGAGGCTGCCCTATCCATGAGTACTGAGTGCTTGGAGCAGCTGAGGGAGAAAATAGAGGGCGAGGAGAGAGGGGAGCCTGGCATCTCAGGGCAGACAGGAAGCGTGGTGTCTAAAGGGTGCTAAGGACAGTTGATAGGAGGGCAAGACTTGGGCCAGATTTTCATACACAGTTGTCAGAGTCATTTGTGTAGTTGAGGAGCCTAAAGGTGAAGGACATCGGGGCCCTGAAATGATGCCTGTTGTGGGAGACGGCAACAAGGGACAAACTACGGCTGTAGCTTGAGCCACATGGTTTTACTCTGTCTCTAAATGTAATAAAGAGGTCTGAGGAGTGACTCGCTGGGGAACACTGGCCTACAGTCTCCCAGAGAGGAGCTACAGGTGAGACTCAGCCCAAGGGCACCCACCTAGAGTCCCCCAGTGAGGGGCTGGGGTTATTGATGGTGGCAAGGGTCAGTTTCTAGGTTGAAGAGAGGCTTGTCATGAATTGGAAGCTGGAGGGGCTGCAGGGTGTGTGCCTGGGTTCTAGAATGGTGTCTTTGGAAGCACTTCAACCAAAAGAGAAAAAAATTAGAATATGGACTGTCAGAGATGAGGAGGGTGCAGGTGAGTGTGTGGTGGGGGGGTGGGGGGGGTGGGGGAGGAGGAAGAAGAGAGCCCAGGGTGGGTGGTGGGCATCAAAGCCCCAGGAGGGCTGGGTACCAAGCTGCCTCTGAAGCTTTCCTTTATGTGGGGCCTAGAAAGGAGAGTAGTTGGCTTCTCCTGGGAGGGCTGCCTTTGGCATTGTGCCAGCCTGATTATCGGAAAAATCTGAAGGGTGGAGACAAGAAGTCACAAATGGGCCCTTGTGCACTGTGCTTGGGAAAACTGATGCAGCTCCCTTGTGCTAGGCCTGAGGGTCCAGGGACATGGTGCTATGAGAGTCAAGAGGAGATTCGGCAGGGCCAGGTGTGCACTCAAGTGTGAGGCAGGCTCTCCTGCCAGGCATCCACTGTCTGTGCTTGAAGGAAGGGCAAGAGAGATCAAGTCTAGGAAGGCTTGAAGATTCTCTTGGAGGTTATTTGTGTGAAGGTACCGAATATTTTGAAGCACGAATAGTAGTTTGTTAGGTGGAAAAGGCATCCTATCAGAAAAAGGACTCATAGGAAAGAAAAAGCCAGATTTGTTGGTATAGAGGCCTGGGCACACATGTAAGGGCAGTGGGACAGAGACAACTCAAAGCTAGATACTTGTGTCTGCCTGATCCACAGACTTCCAGATGGGGCCCTGCTTCCCCCAAGTGAGACCTGAGGGGTGCCAGCGCCAGCTGACAGGTCTCATGTGTACTAAAGCCCTCTGCTGTGCCACTGTGGGCCATGCCTGGGGACTTCCCTGCCAGCTCTGTCCGGCACAGCCACACCCCTGCCGCCGAGGCTTTATCCTAAATGTTCACACAGGAGCCTGCCAAGGTGAGTTGTGGGGTGAGCAATGGAGAATGGAGCCCCTAAGGAGCCAGAGCTGAATGGAGATTTCCCCCAACACACACACACACACACACACACACACACACACACACACACACACACACACCATGAGTTGGTTCTTCTCTCTGACTCCCTTTCTGGAATTTATCCTGCAGATGTGGATGAGTGCCAAGTCATCTCAGGCCTGTGCCTGGGTGGCAGCTGTCTCAATACAGTGGGCTCCTTCGAGTGCCACTGTCCTACTGGACACCAGCTCAATATCAGAGGCACCGAATGTGAAGGTGGTGTATGTTATGTTATCTTGGCTCCCTGCAGAGGGCTGGAGGGATTGGGCTGATGAGAAGCCTGGCTGTGACCCTGTCTGTCTGTGCAGATCTGGAGGAGTGTCTTAGTGTGCCAGGACCCTGCTCTGGGGGTGACTGCACACACACAGTTGGGAGCTGTATGTGCATCTGTCACTGAGGCTTTGTCAGCAGGCTGGATGGAGCCCACTTGCCTGGATGCGATGGTCCAAGGGGCAGAAGAGGCGCACAGTGGGCAAAATGCCTCTCCCACACCAAGACCATCACTCTGACCCCTGATCCTCTGCTTTTCTGTACTCCTGTTTCCTCCTATCTAGCATCCAGCCTCTGTGCTCTCACAGACTCTGGTCTGGGGGTCCTTTTGACCTTTTTTTTGTGTCCTTTAGCAATCTGGTCTCCCACCTCAGCCTCTTGATTCTGCTGTTCCCCCGTCTTCCTACACACAAATATGCTCCCACCATGCCTGTCTGCTTCTCTGGTCCTATGCCCTTTGGGCTCGATGGCCATCTTTACACTACTATCACACTTTATCCTTAACTTCTGTTCCCCACACACAATTGTCATGAGCTTCCAAATCTAGACATTTTCTGGGGCTCACAAAGCTGCCTAGGAATATGGACGGGGATGGAAGTGGAGGATGGATAGAGCTCTGTTTGCAAGGAAAAGGAGGTGTAGCCCATTCCCAGCATCACCTCAGGCGCCTCAGGCTAGGTCTGTATGAGATATGACTGAGTATATTGTGGTTGGGATTTGTCCAGTCTCCACCTCCAGGGTCCTTCGTAGCTAGCTTAATAGGAGGACCTGAACATGTCCTCTGGATATCAAGAGACTGATCCAGCTACTCAACAGCAATTTTTATTTAAACAGAATCCAATTGTCTCCAAACATGGGCTATAATTTGGTCCTGGGTGTTTTTGTTTGTTTGTGTGTGTGTATGTGTGTGTTTGCCTACATGTATGTCTGTATATCATATGGATGTCTGATACATAAGGATGCCAGAAGAGGGCATTAGATCCCTTGGAACTGGAGTTACAGAGAGTTGTGAGCCAAGTGAAGATCACACACACACAAACACACACACACATACACACACACATCTGGGAGACCCCCCCCCCCAGATGCACAGGGTAAAATTAGGATGGTGTGAAAATTGGCATGACTTTCCAGCATAGTGTAAGACAGGAGCAGCTGCCGGCAGCCTTCTCAGATGGTAGGAGTAGTTTCTCAACCAAAGGACATTAGCTAATGTTTTCAGGAGAGAGAAAATATTACTCCCTACAGAGCAGTGTCTGTGATTCTCATGCCAGGGTAGCTCCTGGATCAGTTTCTTCAGAGGCAGTGGCTACTAGAGCATCCACTTGCCCCTTGGGAATGCTTCTCCACACTTCCCTGTGACAGCCAAGGCCAGCAAGCAAGGACTTATGGACATGTTCTCCACATCTCTGCTTGAGTTGGCAACAGGGGCTCCCACCCTTCTAAGAAGTAAGAGGTCTTCCGCATTGTGCTTGAATACTCCAGTAGGGAGAGGTGCTGGGGCTGTGGTCCAGATGAAGCCCAAATTTATTGTCTATAATGATTTAGAAAGCTTTAAAATAGGAGGTACTGAGCAGGGTTTACCCGTGTGTGTGTGTGTGTGTGTGTGTGTGTGTGTGTGTATGTGTGTGTGTGTGTGTGTGTGTGTGTGTGTGCCCATGCATGTGCTTGTGGAGGCCAGAGGCCAGCCTTGGGCGTTGTTCTTCAGGCACTATCCCTCTTTTTAAATATTTTCCCCAAGGTTCCATAGTGTAATGGTTGTCATGTCTGTTCTACCTGCAGAAGGTCCTGGGTTTAAGCCCCAGTGGGACCATGATTTCTATTGTACTATTTATTGTTTATATTTTGTTACTTATGTGCATGTATCTGTGTGAGTGTATGCCATCTATGTGCAGGTGCCCGCAGAGCCCAGAGAGGACATCAAGTCCCCTAAAGCTGAAATCACAAGTAGTTGTTAGCCACGCAGTGTGAGTGCTGGGAACTGAACTCAGGTTCTCTGGGAAAGAAGCAAGCCTCTAATCACTGAGAGCACCCCCTACTTTGACTGCCCTTTTTTGAAGCAGGATCTCTCTAGCCTGGAACTCACCAAATTAGCTAGGTTGACTGGCCAGTGAGCCCTAGGGATCTACCCCTCTCTACCTCCTCAGTGCTGGGGTGCTGGGGTTGGAATTGCATGCCATCACACCCAGACTGTTTGCTTTTTATGTGGTTCTGAGGCTCGAACTCAGATCCTGCGCTTTCCACCTCTCCAGTTCAATGCCAGACTTTTCTTCAAAGTAACACTCTCCTGAGGCACTGTGGGTGCTTGGAGCACCCTCATTTGTAGATGGGAAAACAGAGCTATGACAGGCAAGGAGAGCTATTCTACTTGTTCTACTGTTCAAGGAGAGCAGTGCAGGTACCACTGGGATTTGAACCCATCTGTGCCCAGTCTGTGCTAACCAGCTCCACCCTGTATCCTGTTGTAGATCGCCGGGTGGGCACCTGCTTCTCAGTGCTTATCGGGGGTCAGTGTGCTGCAGACCTCACTGGCCACTATACTTACGGACAGTGCTGCTGTGACAAGGGCAGGTGCTGGGCACCTGGTCCATCACCAAAGCTGTGTCCCCCACGAGGTTCTGGTGAGTGATAGTTTGAGCTTATATTGTGGGTGGGATCAATAGCCTGGCTTCAGATTGTGTTCTATTATTTATTATTGTTGTTATTATTATTATTTTATTATTGTGTGATGGGAGGACCATACATGTACATGCATGTGGAAGTTAGAAAACAATTATGTGAAGTTGATTCTCTCCCTCTATCTTTACTCAAGTTCTCAGGCCTGCAAGGTAAGCACCGTGGGTCACTGGCCTTCAGACTCGGTTCTTTGCAGGTGAATTCCTGAGACTGTGTGCCCAAGGGCTCCCACTGCTGCCTGCCTATGCAGACCTCTTCCCTGGACTCTCAGAAGTTGGATCCAACAACCTGGGGCCTGCCCTGAGGCCAGCACAACACAACGCCCATGGTTCCCGTGGGCATGGAGTCCCCACACTGATCTCTGGCAACTCCAACAACGGTGAGCCCTTGTGGGGTATGGGGGTTTCAAAAACTAGGGCTGGGCTTGAGTCTAAGGAAGCAACCCTGAAGAAGGGAAGGAGGCTTCTCTTTGATGGAGTTGGGGTTTTGGATAAGGAGTCCCAGGGTAAAATTATAGTTGGACTTCCATATCTACTATTTAAATTAATCTTAGAAAATATTTAGAAAGGAAACATCTCTATTAAGTATATACCAACTCTTTTCTTTGTTTTATAAATAATGTATAAGAACTATTTGAATGAACTGGCTCTTCCAGAGATCCCAGTTGGGTGCCTACAACTGCCTGTAACTCCAGCTCCAGAGAATCCAGTGCCCTCTTCTGGCCTCTGAGGGAACTGTACACATATGTGTATACACAAACATGGGCATAAAAAAAGTAAATCTTTTAAAAAAATAGATATTTGCACATACATGCACACACCCAACCACACACATACATAGTCACACAAATTCTCTCTCTCTCTCTCTCTCTCTCTCTCTCTCTCTCTCTCTCTCTCTCTCTCTCTCTCTCTCCCTTTCTCGAGTACACATGCACAAGGAGAATATTAGCATAGCATTATATTGTATCAGGAACTATAAGTTATCTATTACTATTTGAAGTCCACATGAGGGACCTGGGGAATGTGTCTCAGTTGGTAGTCTTTCCTAACACATGGGAAGCCATGAGTTTCTTCTCCTGCCTAATGCACTGCATAAAACAGTCATGGGAGTGCACATTTGTTATCTGAGTACTGGGATTTGAAGTTCAAGGTCATCCTCAGCTGCATAGTTAATACAGAGCCAGCCTCGGCTTTGTGAGATGCTGTCTCTAAACAAAAACTAAATAAGGACCCTGGAGAGGACTCAGTTGTTGAAGTGTTTGCTCTGCAATGAGGACCTGAGTTCAGTCCCCAGAACCCATACATTTAAAAATCCAGATGTAGTGACATGGATTTGTAATTCCAAAGAGACAAGAGGATCCCCAGGGCTCACTAGCCAGCCAGCCTAGCCTAATTGGTAAGCCCTGGGTCCAGTGACAGACTCTGCCTCAAAAAAAAAAAAAAATAAGATGAGGGACTAGAGAGAAGGCTCAGTAGGTAAAGAACTTGATGTGCAGGAGTGAGGGCTTGAGAGATTTCCAGAACCTACATAAGCGGAATACAGCAGCACACATCTGTAATCCCAGTGAGTGCTCCTGCCGTAATATGGGAGAGAGAGGAGGGTCTTCAGAAGCTCGGGGTCATCAGCTTGGCGATGTGAGACCGTCTCCAACAAAGCGGAAGGGGCAGCAGACTGGCATGTGCACCTCATCTTATTGTGTGAGGAAAGGTCTCTCACTGGACCTTGAGCTCATCAATAGCATACACACACACACACACACACACACACACACACACACACACTAAATGTGCCTGTGAGAGACATTTTAGACTCAAACCCTAGTAAGGAGTCTTACTCTACACTGAGGCTCTGCACCCAAGGTTAGGGCCTAGTCCTGAGGTGGGTGTCTGAATAGGCAAGCTCAGACAAGAAGATGGTGTCTGAGCCAGACATGTCAAAGACTCTATTGGTGTCAGAGCCCAGAGGCAAAGCCCAGGCTCTGGGGGGGTGAGGGGCTTCTGGTGCTTAGGTATCCCTGTTGGCTCCACTGCAAACACAGCCACTCTGAAACAGATCATGGACATCTGTCACCACTTCACCATCTTGTGCCTCAGTGGTTGCTGCCCTCCCACCCCTTCCAGCTATCACCGTGAATGCAACTTGGGCTATACCTATGATTTACATGGAGAATGGATCAGCAAGGTGTGGCTGGGTGGGCACTACCCAAATGGGCTCAGGATCTTTTGTGCAAAGATGTGAGCAAGTGTGCCAACAGTGCCATGGTAACTGTGCTAACACTCCTGGTTCCCACTACTGCCATTTCTATGAAGGTTTCTAGGCCATACTAACCAAGGAGGTGTATGTGGGTATGACCATCCATCCATTATCCACATACCCACCCATGTACCCACCTAACCACCTGTCTATTCACCCACCCATCCGTTCACCCAACCCTTTGTCTACCCACCCATCCACTCATTCTTCTATGCACTCATCCATCCACACATCTGCCCACCCACACATCCATCCTTCTGTCCACACATCCATCCATCCACCCACCCACCCACCCACCCATCCACCCACCCACCATCCATCCATCTGCTCATCTACCTACCCATATAGCCAAATATCTACCGCCCATTGATCTACCCATTTACCAGGCTACTCATCCCTTATTTGTCACCCGTCCGTCCACCTAGCAACCACCTATTCACTCACACTTCTAACCCTCTCTCCATTCACCCATCCATCCATATGACCATCCTTCTACCCATCTTCTATTCATCTGCCCATTCATTTATCCAAGAGTGGAGGAAATGAGGAGAGGGGGCCTGGCCAGGGGAAGATGATGCCTTCTGACTGCCTGTGATTTCCTCCCCACAGATGTGGATGAGTGTATCATCCATGGTGACCTTTGCTACCTAGGCTGCCATATCAACAGAGAGGGCAGCTTTCAGTGTGTGTGCCGTGCAGGTTTCAGGCTCAGCCCTGATGGGAGGAGTTGCAGGGGTGAGGTGAGGGTGTATGGGGGAGCAAGCTGTTGATGTGCCCAGGGTTCTGCAGATCTTGAACAGCTAATCATGGCTGCTGTGAGCTCAAGGAGGTCAGCATTCCATGTTGCTCCCAATTCTTACTCCTTTTCTGTCCTTCTCCCACAGCATCCCCTGAGCCTTGTAGGAAGTGATATGGACAGCCCAGCCATGGCTAGACACTCAACAGTCCTTTAGTCTTAGTGCAGTGCTTATGCTTGCTTCTGTGTTTTCTTTCTTCTGTCTGTGTGTTTGTATGTGTATGTACATGTTTACACATGAGGGTCCACATGTCTGTGCCGTATGTGTGCGTGTTTGCTGGAAAGGACAGCAGAGAACAGCCTCAGGTGTAGTTCCTAGGGAACCACCTTGGGTTTTTTTTTTTAATTTACTTACCTATTTATTTCTTTTTATTTAAATTAAAATATTTTGACTTTTAATTATTATTTTGTGTAGGGGGAGGGGAGCACTTGCATGCATATGAATATCACTTTGTGGAGTCTGCTCTCCCTTTCCGTCTTTACATATGTTCTAGGGATGGAAATCGGGGTTTCATTGGGTCATCAGGCAGCAAGCCCCTTCACTCACTGATCCATCTCACCACATCCCTGACCTTTGAAGCTCAATGCCAGTAGCATCCCACTGCCCCATAATTGGTGTCAAAGGTCCCTGGGTAGCCAACCTTCTCAGGCATGTCCAGCTTTACCACCTGAGGGCTGTATGTGCTCCATGATGGCTACTAATGTGTCCCAAAACATTTGTAGGTGATGTCATGTTGCAATGTCAAAAGGATGGATGCCCTTTAATCTAGATGCTTTTTTTTTTTTTTTTGGTTTTTCAAGACAGTGTAGCTTTGCGCCTTTCCTGTAACTCACTTGGTAGCCCAGGCTGGCCTCGAACTCACAGAGAACCTCCTGGCTCTGCCTCCCAAGTGCTGGGATTAAAGGCGTGCGCCGCCGCCGCCGCCGCCGCCGCCGCCGCCGCCGCCGCCGCCACCCGGCTAATCTAGATGCTAATGGGATATTTTATTTCCATATTCCATGTATGCGGTTAGGTGGGCTCACTGGCTCTTCTGGCCACTTCTTAGCCAAAACAATTTGTCAGCTAGTAGGAAAACTTATTCTGCCAGTACATCTTTACCTTAGTTCCTTCAGCCTGTTTGTAGCCCCCTCATGGGCTCTTTTCCACGTCAGTAGACTGATGGGTCCTTATGACTCTTCTTGGGTTTGTTTGCTTGCTTTTGAAAAATGCTCAGTGCGTTGGGGAAATGGCTCAGTGAGTAAAGTACCTGCCACTCAAGCATGAAAACCTGGATTAAAAAAAAAAAAAAAAAAACCGTGTAGTATCATGCAGGACAGGTGGGTCCTGGGGCTTCACTGGCCAGCCAGTCTAACTGAGTCTTCAGCTCTGGGTTCAATGAGAGACCCTGTCTCAAAATAAAAAATAATGTGGAGAGTGATTGAGTAAGATATCCAACACTGGCCTCCAACCACATATGTACCCACACATACATGCACACATGAACTTGTACACATACATATAATACACACACACACACAGTGTTAGGACAGTTTTAGATTCACAGCAAAAGTTGGTCTGGGGAGACAGCTCAGTGAAACACATGAAAATGGTGGCCGCCAGTAATCCCCACACGGGGGAGGCAGACAGGGGAACTCCTGAATAAGCTAGCTAGCTACACTTGCCTTGGAGCTCTGAGTTCAGCTGTAAATCCTGACCTCAATAAACAAAGTGGGAAGTGGGGAGAAAGATACACCAATATCAAGCATGTATGTGTGCTATACAACCACACAGGCAAAAAAGAAAAAAAAACTGAATAAAGCCCTCTGCATTACATAACCCATCTCGTCCTAAGTGCCCAGCATCATCACCATCGGCATCTTGCAGCCAGAGCCGCAACTCTTGTTACACTGACACATCATCACGATCACCTCTGGGTTCCCATGAGACTCACTCTCAGGGATGTACAGGCTCTGTGGAGAAGCATACAATCATGCATTGCTTGACAAAGGGAATACATCTTGAGAAATGGACCACTTGGTATTTTTTATATTGTCTCAACATTTTAGATCTTGTTTCACATATGTGTGGCATATGTCAATCACTTTATGCTGTCTCTTGGTGCAGTAGAAGTCAAGGTTAGTGAGAATGACTTAGTTTTAGAATTTGCCAAGGACATTCCCAGCCCCTCAGTGATGGATTCTAAGCAAATTCTCTACTGTTGAGCCATGTCCCAGCTCCTAACTGGCAGATTCTAGACAGGTACTCCATTGCTAGTCCATTATCAGGCCCTCACTGAAAGATTCTAAGCAGGTGCTCTACTGCTGACCAAAACCCCTATCCATATTCTAGTATATTCTATTCTAGAATATCCCAGTATATTCTAGTCAGAGTCTCTACCACTGAGTCACATACCCAAGACCTTCACTGAGGGTTCTAGGCAGGAGCTCTGCTGCTGAACTACAGCCTCAGCCCTCCTCTAGGCATTATTTTGAAATGTAAATGGATGGAGTTACTTAGAATAATACATAGTACATCTTAAGCACCCAGGCAGCGAGGTGACATCAGACTTCAGCATGAGAAAGCCACGTCTCTTCGCCCTTTGAATCTATCTTTGTTGGGGTTAGGGGTCTCAGACAAGTGATACCAACTGACAAGCGTGCCGAAGTGTGACAAGGATAGGACCCAGTGATCAACCGTTCCTCTGTGCAGATGTGAGGTTGGGGCTGTGTTTCCTGCATTGGCGTGAGGAAGACTGTGGAATTCCCCTGCCTGTCAAGTACCAGATGGATGTCTGTTGCTGCTCCATCGGGACCTCATGGGGAGCTGAGTGCAAAGTTTGCCCGGAGCCCAGCTCCCCAGAATTCTCCAGCCTGTGTCCCCAAGGGCTGGGCTTTGCCAGCCAGGACTTCCTGTCTGGCCGACCCTTCTATAAAGGTTAGTCTGGGGAAGGGCACACCAAAGGAGAAGGTCTTGGAAGGAAAAGAAAATTGGTAAAGGGCAGCATGGGCAAAGGCCTGATGGTACGAAGCATTATTTGCAGAAAGGACGTTTAGTATCCAAGGCATGGTGATATAAGACTGTCATCCCAGCACTCAGGAGGTAGAAGCAGGAGGACTAGAAATTCAAGGTCAGCTTGGGTTGGGCTACAGGAGACCCTTTTAGGACAAATCAAAAAGCAGGGTGACCTTTTGATGAAATGTTTGCCCTGCAAGCATGAGAACCTGAGTTCAGTGCCCAGCACCTGTGTAAATTGCTGCGTACAGGTTAAACGGGTGTAATCTGACAGCTGAGCAGACAGGGACAGACAGGCATGTCTCTGGGGCTCACCGGCCAGCCAGCCTAGGTCAGTCCCAGGCCAGTGAGAAAACTTGTCTGAAAAAACAAAGATGATTTTTTTTCCTCCTCAAAGCTCCTGAAGAACAACAGTTAAGACTGTATTTTGGCCTCCACGTGCACACCCACACGCGCGCGCGCACACACACACACACACACACACACACACACACACACAAAGTGTGGTGGTGCATGCCTGTCAAGCCAGTACTTGGGAAGTAGAAGCAGGAATTCAAGGTCACCCTTGGCTGTATAGTGAGTTTGGTACTGTGTAAAAAAAGAAAAAGAGGGAATATCTCAATGGGTAGAGGCACTTTCCTCTCAGCTGACAATGAGTTCAATCCTCAGGGCACACATAGTGGAAGGAGAGAACCAACTCTCAAATTTTTTTCTGACCTCCACAGCATGTGCACCCAGACACATGCACAAAACAAATAAATATGCAAGACTTTTAAGAGAAAGATGTTAGCAAGCTCAAGAGGTAAGAACCTAGGGAGGGCTTAGTGTGTGAATCCCAGACTGAAGACCTTCGGTGTGGTGTAGCCGACCTTATTTATACTCTGTACTCCAGATGTGAATGAGTGCAAGGTGTTCCCTGGCCTGTGCACACATGGCACCTGCCGCAATTCCATGGGCAGCTTCCACTGCTTCTGTGACAAAGGCTTTACCCTGGATGCCCAAGAGAGGAACTGTACAGGTAGATGCTACTCCCTCCCCATCTGTTGAAGACAGGTCATGCATACAGGAATTCGTGTGAGGGGTCCCTGAATTGGATGTGAAGATAAGGCTCATTCTTTAGTCTCCTCTTAGATACCCACTGATGAGCTGTATGGCCTAAGGCAGCTCATCACCCTGTCTGGGCTGCAGGATCTCTACTGTCTCTATGGAGGGCTGGCCAAGATTACCTCTGAAAGGAAATTTCTTGCCCCTTTTCTGTGTTCACCTGAGGCACTTCTCCTTCCCGGACTCAGCTCAGTTTCTTGGGGTTCCTGGATAGCCCCTCATGTCTACAGAGACCCAGCCCCCTATGTCCTCTTACTTGAAACCCGAGGTCAGTGCATCCTCATGTTTGCACACACAGACCTCTGGCCCGTGCGTCTCTGTCCCCACAGACATCGATGAATGTCGGATCTCCCCTGACCTCTGCGGCCAGGGTACCTGCATCAACACCCCAGGCAGCTTCGAGTGTGATTGTTTTCCTGGTTTCACTACTGGCTCTTTACTGATGAAGAACTGCGTGGGTGAGTGGTGGCAGGGTGAATGGCCAGAAGAGGGGTGGTGAGCATGCTGCTGTGTAGATATGAGGAGAAGCTTCGGTGTGCCATTGTACTGCCGTGCGATATTGTCATTAGGAGAGCACATTGAAAATGGGTGCTTTATGGGAAAAGGATAGGACTACCCCCAGAGAAGCTGTTTAAGAAGACTCTAGCTTGGGCATAATGGCATAGACTCATAATTCCATCCCTCAGGAGGCTAGGGCAGGAGGATTGCTAATTCTAGGCCAACCTGAGCTACATAACAAGACCTTTTCTCCAAAATAAAAGAAACACCCATCATTCAATGAACAGTTCACACACATCCACTGGATTGGGGTAATGCTTGGGCACCAAGGGCTTTGTAACTTTATGGGAAGACAAATGAAGTTGGTCTTGAAGGGTTAAAAAAGGCACAAAGTTGGGTGAAGTAAGGAAGGGGGTTGTAACTGGGAGTAAACTCTCAAAGAACTAGTTTAAAAAACATTCCCCAAGAAAACAAAATTACTATGTGGTCCTATGGGAATGTACATCCCAGGGGATGTACCTACTCTGTGAGGTTGGGAAGGTGGCCGAGGAAAGTGGGAGTCAATGGGGTAGAGAGAGCTGAGAGGTGGCTGAGAGGTGGGGTGAGTGAGGTAAGGTTCTTGGGGCCAAGCGTAAGGACCTGAGTTTGGTCTCTAGAATCACACAAGGAGAAAAGCAACTGCCACAAGTTGTCTGCTGTGACCTCCACACACATGCCACACGGCTGGAGGAGCAGCGTGTGTGGTTGTAAGGAGATCACACGGAGGCCAGAAGGACACATGCAAAGCCCTGGGATGAGTGTGAGGTAGACGGATGTGTACAGCTGGAATGCAAACAGGGTAGTGATGGAGGAGGTACCACACAGGAGCTTCCTGAATCATCCCATCCTGGTCAGCATCACCAGCCTGCTGTCTTTCCACATGTCCAGATGTAGATGAATGTGCCAGGGACCCGCTGCTCTGCCAGGGAGGTACATGCATCAACACAGAAGGGAGCTATGAGTGTCACTGTCCCTCTGGACGTGAGCTGAAGGCCCAAGGCACTGCCTGTGAAGGTGAGCTTGCAGCAAGGTGTGCAAGAGAGTGACAGGGTCTGGCACATGCTCACATCTGTGTGTCTATCCAAATCCACAGGGTAAATGTGAGATGGTGAAGTGCATTTGTGTGTCTCTGAAGATGACCCTATGTGTGTGTGTGTGTGTGTGTTTGCATCCACGAGATTGTGTTTGTTCATGTGAGTGTGAAATGTCAACATATATGCATGAGTAGTGGGGTGTATATTTCTGTCTCTATGTGTGCAAGAGAGTGAGGTGGTTAATATTGTTCACCTGACAGGATCTTGAATCACCTAGGAGACAAACCTCTGGCATGTCTGTGAGGAGTTCAAATTCCTAGATTAAGTTAATTGAGGTGGGAAAGCCCAGCCTGAATGTAGGTGGCATCATCTCCTAGTCTGGAGTTCTGGGCTGAATAAAAAGGAGAAAGGGAGCTGAACGCCAGTATGCATCTTACTCTGTTTCCTATGGATGCAGCATGACCAGCTGCCTTATGTTCCTGTCACCATGACTACCCTGCCTTGATGGACTGTACCAACTGGGAGCCTCAATAAGTGCTTCTATCAGATATCTTGTCACAATGATGAGGAGAGTAACAAATACAAGTGGGAACTGTGTCTGTGAACACACCCATGTGAATATCTATGAGGCTGTGTCTATGCAAAAGCAGATGTGTTTGTGAATCTGTGTGGAGGTGTGTGTGGCTGTGCAAGGACAAATTTTTGCATTTGAGTATGTGCGCACATGGATGAGCCTGTAGGAGGACAAAAGTGTGAATATATCAGCAATGGCAGGTCTATGTATTTGCATGTGAGTGGGCGGTGTGTGTGTGTGTGTGTGTGTGTGTGTGTGTGTGTGTGTGTGTGTATCTACAAGAGGATGTGTGAGGTTCAGATGCATGTTAAAAAAAGGGATATGCATTCATATTGGAGATTCTCCTTTCTGTGACCAAGGCTGTGGTCCCACAGTCTGAATGCGTACAATCCATCCTGGCAGGGAAGCCATGGCAACAGGAGCAACTAGCCACATTGTATCCACAGTCAGGAAGCAGAGAGTGATTAAGAAATGCAGCTGAGTTATAAAAATCTCAAGGCAGGTCCACAATGACTCACTTCCTCTAGTGAGGCTCACCTCCTAACAGTTTCACAGCCTTCTCAACTAGCACCACCAGACTGGGACCAAGTGTTCAATCACAAGAATATATGGTAAGTGTGAGTAAGTATAAGGATGTGTTTCTGTGTGCATTTATGTAAGCACACACAGTAGGAATGAATGTATCTGAGTGTGTCTGGGTGTGGGTGCATATTTGCACAAGGATGACTATGTGAGTATAAGGTGTGTTTGTATCATGCACATAGTGTGAGCATGTTTCTTTGGGTGGATGCATGTGTCTACAAAAGTGCATGAGTTGGGTTGTGCATGATGAAAGGAATGTTTGTGAGTAGACAGGCAGTCAAAGGGTAGGGTGCTGATGCAAGCAGCCAGAGTGAGCTCATTTGGGATGTGTGTGATGGCAGACAGGGGATGAGGGACAGTACAGGCTGCTCCTTCACTCTGTCACTATCCATATGTGTTCCTCCCACAGACATCGATGAATGCACCATGAGTGAGAACCTCTGTCCCCATGGCCAGTGCATCAATGTCATTGGTGCTTTCCGTTGTTCCTGCCACACCGGCTTCCAGAGCACTCCTGATGGCCAGGGCTGCGTGGGTGAGACTATACCATCCCTTGGATGCTCTCTGCAGTTCCCTGTGCAACACAGTCCCTCCCAGCCTTACTTCCATACTCCTCTTAGTTCCTGACCCTAATTCAGCCCAAGTTCACCAACCCGGTTCCCTCTGTCTGCCCTTGCAGACATCAGTGAATACCAAGTCCAGAACAGTGACTATGAAGTGCAGTACATGAACACAGAGGGAAGCTTCCAGTGCAGCTGTTGGCAGGATGCCCAATAGGAGGGCATGCACAGCACAGTGGGTGTGACCTACTCCCTCTGCTTAGGATGTGAGCACCAGAGAAGGCCTGGGCTAGACAGCAACCTCACCAGAACCCTGCATAGCACAAAGCCAGGCATGATCAGCCGGATCCCAAATACCTAGGCCCTGGAAAAGACCCTGAACTCTTCCTATGTTCCTGTCCACCTTCAACCCATCCCCTATTCTTGCTTCTAAAGATGTGGATGAATGTGAAGACAACCTAGGCATCTGTGGAGAAGGCCAGTGTACCAACATGCCAGGATCTTACCATTGCATTTGTTATGACGGCTTCTCAGCCTCACCAGACATGAAGATTTGTGTAGGTAAGCAGCTGGGTGGTTAGGGACACACGCTGAACACATCTCTTTATAGCCTGATTCTGTCATAGAAGCAGAGACCCGCCCCCAAACTTATTATGCACCTTTGCATTTATTGGACATTCACCATATGTCCAACACCTATCAGAGACTCACGCTTGTTCCACGGGTTGTGCATTAATCTAACTACAGGCAAAGGGCTGTTGGTTGGTCGGTTGGCTGGTTGGTTGGTTGGTTGGTTGGTTGGTTGGTTTAACCAAAGATATTGAGCATTGTTCAAAACAGAACGGTTTGCCGATCTCTATTTGAGAACCTCCCCAAAGCTATTTAGATAGCACAAATCCCTGTCTTCACCTGGCCACAGGCAGGCCTTCCACCTGGGGAGTGGATGTATACTGGGCACCCTGTCAGGGCAGAGCTGAGCTAAAACAGGCAAGTTCTAGGTGGTAACAACCCACCAAAGTCTTTTCCGAACCTAAGAGGTTCAGCTAATAGGCATGTCAGAGAACACCTTTTAGAAGGTGCTAATGAGAAAATACAATTGAGGAAATACTTTTATCCAGAAGACATGCCCTGCTTTTTAACATAACAGGACATCACCTACAAAGGACATCATCATACTCCAGAACTGTGCAATTGAGTTACCCACCCCCCAAAAATTTCAAACCAAATCTCATAGTGTTTATGATTTTATTTGGGGCCATGTCCATAACTATCCTACATGTAGTCCATAAACCAAGGGTTAGACACCCCAGAACACCATCCAAACACATGTTGGCCTAAAAGCATTGGCAAAACCTGGCTAGCTTTGTGAAATGTAGGTGAGTGTGTGAGGCCTCTTTCCTCTGCTTGGGGTGTGAGGACCAGAGAGGAAAACCTGGCTGTCTTTGTGAAATACAGCATTTGTTACATATATTCAACCACTTATTCCTTTGGGGAACACATGCAAGGTGTGGTCCATGAAAAATGCACTGCAAGATGCTCACAGAAGACTTATAACTACCCTGACCTCGACAGCAGGTTGCTCTTCAGTGACAGGGGCCTAAGGGTGAAGACCAGGGGATCAGAAGATAAAGACAATAGGAAAGTTTGGGACCAGGAGGTATTGCACAAGCTACGTCTCATACCTATCGAGTCTATTAAGAAGGACAGCGTCTTATATATAGTTTGCATCGGGGGAGCGGGACAGAGTCAGCCAAAAGCCATCATGCAGTGGGGCGAAGTCAGCACAAAGCTAGTCAAGCAATGTTACACAAAGGGAACATAGGAGATCTCAAGTGCATCGCAGGCTGAGCACACAGCAGCCTTGGGGCCTTCAGAGGGAAAAGTCAAGTTTCCAGGAACTGAAACCTTAACTCTTTTGAGGTGTTGGCCTTAGACCCAGACTGAACCTTGCCAAGTCTGCCGCTGGGCAAGGACACAGAACTAGGTTCCATTAGTCCTTTCATCAGGCCTCTGAGAAAACCTTGGCTCAGCCTGACTCACAACACTACCTAATGGTAGTCCTAGAGGGAGCGCTCAATCTATTTTGGTAATTTGTTCCTTTCTTTCTGTTGCTGTGATAAAAATCCTAATAAAAATCAACTTAGGGGATAAAAGAGTCTATTTTAGCTTGTAATTTCAGGTTTGAATCCATCTGTCTATGTTGGAGGTAAAGGCAGGAGCCTTTGCGGGGTGGGTAACTCAATCGCACAGTTCTGGAGTATGATGATGTCCTTTGTAGGTGATGTCCTGTTATGTTAAAAAGCAGGGCATGTCTTCTGGGTAAAAGTATTTCCTCAATTGTATTTTCTCATTAGCACCTTCTAAAAGGTGTGGATGTCATACAGGGTGGTCGTATGACATCCACAGTTAAGACTAGAGAGAAGTGAAAACCTGCATGCTCACATGCTTGCCTACTCATCTCCATTTCTCTACTCTTACATAGTTCAGGACCATCCATCCCTGCCCAGGGAACGATGCCACTCACAGTGATCTGGGTCTTCCCACATTAGTAAACTTAATTAAGACAATCTCCTACAGATATGCTCACAGACCAATGCAATGTAGACAGTCCTTCATGGAAGCTGTCTTCCTAGGTGATGCTAGGTTGTGACAAGTTGATGATCAAAACTAACCATCACATTTTTCTTTGCAGACACCCGTACTAGGAGATTCTCCTGTATGGCAGTCTACTCAGGAATACTGATGGTCTCCCTCATATGGCCTGCCTCCCCTCCCTATCCCTATTCCTCTCCCATCACCCAGTCCTCATAACTCATACCCTGTCTCCACCACAGATTTGAATGAGTGCGACATGAATCCCTACCTCTGTCTCCACGGGAACTGTGAGAACACAAAAGGATCCTTTACCTGTCACTGCAATCTAGGCTATATTATCAGGGAGGGAGCTATAGGCTGCTCTGGTGAGTGAAAAGTCATCCAGGTGGAGCTGGAGAGATCCAAAGAGCTAGCTTGAAGATCGTTAGCACTGTCTCCATGCCTTAGGACAGAAGGCAACCAGAACTCATTCTTACAGTTCCCACTAATGAGATCTCTTGGCAATAAAGTACCCTTGGGAGCCTCTTAAATAGCTCAATAGAGGGAACCCCAAAGGAGAGAGCAGCATTCCCAAAGCAAGCAAGCCAGATGGTTTTTGCATGATACAGGAATTAGCATTTAAACATCTAACTAGTTAGAGAATTCACATCTCAGATCAAATACAAATTAGCACACACATGGTGACTTAGAACCCCGGGATATATTCTCGCTCCAGAATTACAGCTAGGAATCTGGAATCAAGGCATGTGCAGGGTTGGTTTCTTCTTGGTACAGAGAGAGAGAAAACCTGCCCTAGGCATCTCTCCAACTTCTGGCTGTTGTTGGTAGTCTGTGGTGGAATTTGATTCATAGGAACATTACACCCACTGATGTCTTTATACTTTCCTGGTGTTCTTCTCTGTTAGTCTGTGCCCAAATTCCCCTCTTAGAAGAGCTAATTGGATCAAGATACAAAACAATCCATGATAATGCTGTAGCTCAGTGATATCTACAAAGATCACTTTTAACTAAAGTCACATTCATAGATGTGAGAGGTCGTAATTCTCTCTCTCTCTCTCTCTCTCTGTGTGTGTGTGTGTGTGTGTGTGTGTGTGTGTGTGTGTGTGGTGTGTTGTATCTGCAAACACACAAATGTGTTTTTGTGGGAGGGGTATATGTTCGAGTGGATGTGTGTGCTTACAGAGACCATAGGTCAACCTTGTGTCATTCCTCATATCTACCCTGCTTTTTTGAGGCAGGGTCTCTCACTGAACTTGAGGCAGGACAATTAGGCTAGGCTGGCTAGCCAGTGAAAGTGAAGAAATCTTTCTATCTCTGCATCTCCAGAGGTAGGATTATAAGCATACACCACCATGCTTGACTTTTTATATGGGTGCTAGAGATTGAACTCAAGTCCTTAAGGTTATATAGCAAGCACTTAACCAAATGAACTGTCTTGCCAGCCCACACAATTCTTTAAACATTTTGTTTACTTATATATATATGTATGTATGTATGTATGTATGTATGTATGTATGTATTTTGAAGCACTGGGGATCAAACCCAGAACCTTTCTCATGCTAGGCACATACTCTACCACTGAGCTGCACATCCAGTCAAACTCCCTTACTTCTTTGAAGTTATTAAGGTTGATATAAAATTTTATTTTAAAATATATTTATAATCAAACATAGTGGCTCACATCTGTCATTCCTGTACTCTGGAGATTGAGGCAGAAGGGTCTCAAGTTCCAGGCCAACCTGTTCTACATTGTGCGACCATGTCTCAAAATGATAAAATAAAGGGCTTGGGTATGGCTCAGTGCTAGAGACCCTGCCTAGAGTGTGCAAATCCCTGAATTCAATGACCAGGCTCTATGAAGACAGACAGACAGACAGACAGACAGACAGAGATGGATGGATGGATGGATGGATGGATGGATGATATATAACTTCTAGAAAATTTGATGAATGAAAAATGATAGACAGACAGACAGATGCCTTTAAACTGATGGATGATAGACAGATGATAGAGAACTACCTTTAGAAAAATGAATTGGTGGATGAATAAAAAATAAAATAATATTCTTGCAAGTCAAAATGAGGAACTATATAGAAAAATATTTATTTAGCAAACAGTGGCTCACACAGGTAGCATATGTCCATTGCAGAGTTGGTAAGAGTGCTTCAAAACTGATACAGAATTGGAAAACCTGATATAGATAGGAATCCTGGTTTAACTGTTCATTGGATAATTGCACTTAATGTCTACCATAGTTCTCTCACGCTACCTGCTACTAAAATCGTTTCTGAGGGTTGCTAAGAGTCAGGCCTAGTGGGCTTGGGGCTGCTTTCTTGGGCTATAGAGGAAAATGGAAGGTTCTTAGGTCACCACTCTTCCATTCATCTTTCTATTGCTGCTTCTCTGAGTCTTCCCTGCTGTGACTGTTTCCCACTACTATTCCCTCTCCCCTCAGATGTGGACGAATGTGAATTTAGGAGACACAGTTGTGACAGGCATGCCTCCTGTCTCAACATCCCTGGGAGTTTCAGCTGTAGGTGCCACCCAGGCTGGGCTGGGGACGGCTTCAAATGCCACGGTGAGTACCTTGGGATAGGATTAAGGGTGGAGGAATAGGAGATGGTTTGTGGGGACCATGTAGGGCTGGGATTGGAGAGGCAGCCTCCCCACAGCCTCAGTGCACATACCAGGGGATCCCGGCTCTATCTGCTGCAGACCTGGATGAATGTGCCATCCAACAGCATCGTTGTGACCCAAATGCCAACTGCCTCAATACCGTGGGCTCTTACCACTGCACCTGCCAACCAGGATTTGTTGGAGATGGCTTATTCTGTGAAGGTGAGGGAAGGGCAGGGCCTGAATGGGACAACAAAGTGCCAGGGTTGTCTTCCCCTGCCCCATGGGTACTAGAGAGTCGATGTCCTTAGCCCCCAGAGCCACTGTCTGCATGCCCACCTGTCCTGTCTCTTGGTTGCCATCTTTTTTCTTGCTATTTTTTTAGTTATTATTATTACAGTGTGTGTGTGTGTGTGTGTGTGTGTGTGTGTGTGTGTGTGTACAAATTTGTGGGAGGATGCACTCATGTGCAGGTACACATATACGTGAGTGTGTGTGGAGGCCAGAGGTTAACTTCAAGTACCCTTCCTCAGGAGTCATACACCTTGGGTTGTTGGTTGGTTATGGGTTTTCGTTTGGTTTGTTGGTTGGTTGGTTTGGTTTAGCTTTCAGTTGCTGTTGTTTGTTTTGTTTTCTTTTGTTTTGAGGCAGTTTTTCTGGTTGGGACCCCTAGGACTTGCCAATTAAAGCTATGCTAGCTGGCCAGTGATCTCCAGGGATCCAGGGATCTCCATCTCCCCAGAATGGATTACACATTTGTGCCCTCACACCTGGCTGTTTTCACCTGGGTGCTAGAGTCAGATGGATTTTTACATTAGTAAAAATTAGTATGGCAGGTACTTTACCAACTGAGCCATCTCCCCGGCCCTTTGCTCCCCAGTTCTTCCATCGCTAGTTTTTCTTTATAATCTACACCACTATAGTCAATCTAATCCTCTTCTTATTTCCTTGGCTGTGAATAAGTCCCCTGTGTGCAGCCAGCTGGAGTCTATGTGTCAGTGGCCACCTTTTTACTTCTAATCCCCCATCTTGGTTATCTGCCTATTCTGAGTTAGCATCTGAGTTCTGAGGGCTCCCACTTGGGATTCTGGATGAGAGTAAATGGTTAAATCCCTGGTACTTCCTGCCCATCCAGTGTGGGTCCTAACCTAGTTGGTCCCAGCCCTATGTTCTTCATGGTCCCTCAGACAAGGATGAATGCATGGAGAACGTGGGCCTCTGCGAGAATGGACAGTGCCTCAATGTACCTGGCAGGTACCACTGTGAATGTGATATGGGCTTCAACCTTACCAAGAACCAGCTGGCCTGCTGGGGTAAGTCTCAGCCTAGCCCTGTCCAGCTCAGCGGTGTGTGGAGTGGGCAAGTTTCCAGAGCATACTATCAAGCATAGTAGGCTGAAATGAGGTCCCTGCAGATGTGGACGAGTGTGCTCTTGGGAACTTGTGCGTGTTTGGGAATTGTGAAAACCTGCCTGGAATGTTCAGATGCAGCTGTGATGATGGCTATGAGCTGGACCAAAGTGGAAGTAACTGCACAGGTATGGAGTCGGCTTGGCTGGGGAGTAAGAGCACAGGACTGAGAGTAGAGGGCACAGCTTGCTCCCACACTACACTCACCTTGACTTCTCTTCTAGAATAGTTTCCATCGCTCCCTTTGTGTATATGTATGTATTTGGGGGTATGTACATATGTATATGCGTCTGGTATATGTGTGTGCTGAATGTGCACATGAGGCCAGAGGAGGATGTCAGGCATCCTGCTCTATCACTCTCCATCTTTTTCTCTTGAGACAGGGTCTGTAGCTGAGCCTGGAGCAAGGCTGGCAGCCAGAGAGCTGGAGCAATCCTCCTGTCTCCACGATTAGCCCTCCTGTTACAGGAGAGCACTCAAGCTCTTTACAATGATGCTGAGAATTTGAACCCAGGTCCTTGTGCTTACACAAGTGCTCTTACTCATGTAGGCAATTTCTTCAGCCTTATCACTCCTTCATTTTAAAATTTTGTTCTTAGATTTATTTATTTTATATGTATGAGAGTTTTGCCTGAATGTGTCTAAGTGCACCACATGCATGCCTGGTGCCCATGGAGGATAGAAGTTAGAGATGGTTGTGAGCCACCATGTGGGTGCTGGGAACTAAACTTAGGTCCTTTGCAACAGCAACAAGTGCTCTTAACTAGTGAGCCATCTCTCCATCCCCACTTTCTGTTTTTAATCATCATGATTTATTGCTGTTTAGTTTCATTTCTGGTGATTGATAAAATATCCTGACAACAAGAAACTTAGGAGAGAAAGAAGTCAATTCCCACTCACAAGTCTGGGTTATAGTCTACCACTGTGGGCAAGTCACAGCAGTGGGAGCTTGAGACAGCGAATCACATCACATCCGCATCAAAGAGCAGAGAGAGAAGAAACTCATGCATATCTGCTTCCTTGCTTGTGCTCAGCTCCATTTACCACTCTTATAAGAGCTTAGGGAATAGTACAGCTTGATCTTCCCAAATCAATTAATTTAACCAATACAGTCTCCTCAGGCATGCCCTCAGGACAATCAGTGTAGACAGTCTGTCACTGAAACTCTCTTCCCATGTAATTCTAGGTTGTGTCAAGTTGATTATTAAAAGTAACAATCCCAGCACTCGGGAGGCAGAGCCAGGCGGATCTTTGTGAGTTCAAGGCTAGCCTGGTCTCCAAAGCGAGTTCCAGGAAAGACGAAAAGCTACACAGAGAAACCCTGTCTCAAAAAAACAAAACAAAAAAAAACTAACCATCTCAATTGCCCTCTCACCATCCCTTGAGCAAATGCAGTGAATAAATGAAGTACCCTCTGCACCACACCTGCTAAAATGGTCCCCTACCCCAGCATCTTTAATAACAAACAGATGATAAAAAATTTTCAGCATTCTAAATAGATGTCTTTTGCCACCACTAAGCTTTCTCACAGATGAAATGTAAATAGATGGGCTCAGTCATATGTCAATAAAACTTTACTGATACAACCAAGCAGTGGGCCACATTTGGCCCTTAGAGTGGTTTTCCAACTCCTGACTCAAAGGTGTTTTCTAAATCTTAGTTTCATATGTCGGCTCTGGGAAACTCAGGATGGGAGAATGTGGAAGGAGATAAACCTAGGCCAAATGGAACTGAGCAGAGGAAGGGAGAGGGCTGAATGGCTAGGGCAGACTCTTGAGACCATGTCCTGCTGTGGGATGGTCTGTATGTCAAGTGTGTTGCTGATTGGTCAATAAATAAATAAATCACTGATTGGCCAGTGGCCAGGCAGGAAGTATAGGCAGGACAAGGAGGAGAATAAAGCTGGGAAGTGGAAGGCTGAGTCAGAGACACTGCCAGCCGCCACGATGACGAACAGCATGTGAAGATGCCGGTAAGCCACGAGCCACGTGGCAAGGTATAGATTAATGGAAATGGATTAATTTAAGCTGTAAGAACAGTTAGTAAGAAGCCTGCCATGGCCATACAGTTTGTAAGCAATATAAGTCTCTGTGTTTACTTGGTCAGGTCTGAGCGGCTGTGGGACTGGCAGGTGAGAGAGGTTTGTCCTGACTGTGGGCCAGGCAGGAAAACTCTAGCTACAATGTCCTGTAGTGTCATCCTAGGGAAGAACAAACGTTCATACTCCAGCACCTGAGTGGGCCCACTGAGATCTGTGGCCACTCAGGAGAAAGGGAGGGATAGGGTACAGTGAGGGCTCCTAGCTGACAGTGGTGTGTGTCCCTCACAGATGTTGATGAGTGTGAAAATCCTGCGAACTGCATCAATGGCCTGTGTGTTAACACCCCTGGCAGCTACCTCTGCAACTGCCCCCAGGACTTTCAGCTTAACCCCAGTAGAGTGGGCTGTGTTGGTGAGTCTACACCTGCCAGCAACTGGGGAACTCAGGAGTCAGTATTGCTGGCAGGGCTATTGTCTGGGCCACCCTGGGTGTCAGCTTGTAAAGATCTTTCTGCTCCAAACAGGCAGGACAACTGTGGGCTGGGAAGTCACCTGTTGTGATACTGCCTTCTGGTCTAGACATACATGGTCACATACACACACAATTTTACACACGTGCATACCTTCCCTGCCCAGTCAGGAATATTCAACCACTACGCACAAGCATGCAGGCAAATATGGAAGCATACACATAGAAATATGCAGTCCTAGTCAAGGACAACAGCCAAAGAACTACAGGGGACAGGTCAGACAACCACACACAGACCTGCAGTTATATATACATATACTTACACCCAGAGAAAAACACTGAGGCACACACAATTACCTTACACACTTACAGAGACAATGTTTAGACATACATTACATGTAGTTTCTCACAAGACAACAGTTACCCACAAAGAAACACAACTACATGCAGACACAGTTACACACAGAGACATCAGCTGCATATGCAGAGGCACACATGATTACACACACACATAATTACAGTTAGAGACAACATCTATATACATATACACAGTTACAGTCAAGTTACACATGGTATATATAAACTCACAGTTATGCAAATATGGGTAGACACAGAGACAACTATTACACACATAGAAACATAATTCTATACATAGGCACATACAGTTACATGTAAGGATATATATATCCTTATATATATCCTTATATATATATTAGTCAGAGACAACATTTGTATACACATATATATGCATACAGTTACATACAGGATCAAACTGTACACAGAAAACATACTTAACTACAGATATATAGACACACAGAGAGACTATTGTAACACAGAGATAACGACTAATACATAGACACACAGTCACACACAGGAGGGTAATTACACACACAATTACAGAGAGATCTGTAGTGAGAAAATTACACACAGGTGTACTTAGACACGGAGAAACACTGATGCACACAGATTTGTAACACACAGAGATACATAGTAACACAGTAACAGCCAGTGACAAGTTACACAAAGAGAAACACACTCAAATATAGACACAGAGACAGCCAGTAATACACATAGAAACCTGGTAACATGTAGACTCACAAATGTATACATACAGAGAAATGTAGTTATACACAATACAGTTATACACAAAGACAAGTTACATGCAGAGAAACACATTGACACAATATAAAGTTACACACAGAGAAACACAGTTACACATGGCACATGGTATGTACAGATTCACAGTTACAGACACAACTAGACACGTAAATGCACACAGTTACACGAAGATATACAGTTATAGTCAGATGGTAATTACACACATGTATATACACAGCACATAGCACATACAAACACACACAGTTACACACGGGCAGACACACAGAACAGAGAGGCCACAGTTACACACTCAGGGGCACACACACGTAACCAGGAAGTCATGGAGGTCACAGTAACACAGAGAAACACATAGTTTTCCACATGCTAACCACCCATTTTTGCCTGTGCAGACACCCTGGCCGGGATATGTTTCTTGGAAGTGCAGGACCAAGGTGACAGTGGCATTTCCTGTAGTGCAGAGATTGGAGCTGGTGTCAGCAGAGCGTCTTGTTGTTGTTCCCTGGGCCAAGCCTGGGGCCGTCCCTGCAAGCCGTGTCCGATTGGCAACACCTGTGAGTCCCTGCAGGACAGCGAGCCTGAGCCAGAGACTCAGAAGCTTGCAGGTCATCTGTGCCTGCAGAAGGCTCAGGGGGACAAGGAAATAGAACCAGGAAGGAGAAGGCTCTTGGGTCACAAAGCATGCCCTTGCCAGTTCAAAGGCCAGGCCTCTCTCCAAAGTTGCTTTCTGTAAATTCTCTGTTTATACTCAGTCCATCACTCAGTCAGTCAGCAAACATGGAGAGTTCCTCTATGCCTTGTGTAAGGGACTAGGGATCCAGAGAACTGTAGGTCCCAAGTAGGGTAAAGGTTTGGAGGATGAGTAAAGTGGAAAGGAGTGAGGTACAGTAGGAACAGGATTCCTCAGGAGCCACCTATCCATGCACTGGATGGAAATCCATGTTTATACACACCCCAACACAAACATATACTGAATCTCTAGGCAGCTCACAAAACTGAGAATTTGAGTCATAGTCGGTTCAGCAAAGCAAAGGAAGGGGCCCATGTTACATCTTTTTCAAGAAGCCTTCTCCTATCAGCTAGGTTTTATCCAAGTGCCTCTCTTCACGGCCCCTCATGCAAGCCTGTTTCCCTTGCAGCAGAGTATAGGACCCTGTGCCCCGGTGGTAAGGGTTTCCGGCCCAATCCCATCACTGTGATTCTGGAAGGTAAGTTCTGACAGGTTGTTGATCCATCTACACACTGATGGGTCTTTCATCCACACCTTGCCAAGTGCCCAGGTGGGCAGCCTGGGTGAACATGTCCTCCCACTTGGGGGCTTTGTTGCAGAACCAAATTATGCATGAAATTTTTAGTCTGCATGAAATTTTTAGTCTGTTCTGTCATTTCTTCTGTCTGTTGTTGCTTTGTTAATTGAGCTTTCCACCTACCCACTCTTCCATGCATCCATTATTTTATCCCTCCATTCATCCATCCTTTCAAACAACCAGTCAGCCAGGCAGCCAGCCTCCATTCACCTATTCACCCATGGATACCTACCCACACATCCATCTATTCATCCATACATACATCCATCTTCCATGATCATCTGTAATCATTCATCCTTCCATTCATCATCCATCAGTTCATCCCATTTTGCACCCATATATTCCATTCATCCCCAACCTATCTATCTACTCACCTATCCACTTAACCACCCATATCATACACCCATCCTCTGTCATCATCCACCTTAGTTACTTTCCTACTGCTGTGATAGGATACCATTACCAAGGCAATTTATAGAAGAAAGAGATTGTTTAGAGCTTATAGTTCAGAGGTTAGAGCCCATTACCATCACGGCAGGGAGCACGGCAGCAGGCAAGCATAACCTCTTCCAACAAGGCCACACATCCTAATCCTTTCCAAACAAGTCTACCAACTGGGAACCAAGTATTCAAATATATGAGCCTAGAGGGTCCATTCTCATTCAAATCACCACACCATCTACACACCATCTACTCATTCAGTTACCCTCACTAATTCATCTACTCATCCAGCCATCCATCCTTCCATCTCCAAGCTTACATCCATTCTTTCATACACTCCACTGACTCATCTTCCATCTACCAATATTATCTGCCCATCCTCTGTCCGTCTAACCACTTGCCTCTCTACCCATCCTTCTGTTCATCCACACATGACCTTCTCATCCACTGACTCACTTGCATATTTGCTCAGTCACTACTTTCCATATCCAGCCATCGATGCGCCCATCAATTCTGTTCTTGGGGAGTGATGGTGTTGGAAAAGATACTCTAACCTGAGAGAACTATCATGCATGATAAGATGAAAATAAAGGAGTTGGGTTCAGGCCAGCACTGACTCTCGTGTCTAGCCTTTGAGATAGATTCTCCACATGCCCAATAGTCATGGAGATAACTCTTGGGGGATACTTGAAAGAGCCCATAGGATCCCAGAGCAGCTTGTGGGGATCCCTCGAGTTCTCTGCTGGATTTAGCTCTCTTACTCAGCTTCCTCAATTCCTGACAGACATCAATGAATGCCAGGAGCTACCCAGACTATGCCAGGGAGGCAACTGTACCAACACCTTTGGTACCTTCCAGTGTGAGTGCCCTCTTGGATACAGCCTCAGTGAAGATACCTGCACCTGTGAGGGTGAGTGTGGACTCTACCCAGGCTAGTCCAGGCACTTCCTCTCCATCTCTGACATGCTGCTCTGCCAAGCTTTCTAAGGTCAGGGGTGGAAAGCTAATGGGTGGAATGGCCTCCCTGCTTTACATCCTGCTGCCCCACTTCTCTCCCTCATCAGTCCAGCTCCCTTCCTTCTTCCTTCTACTCACTTGGAAATAACATAGCTTAATAGCAACCTTGATATTCCTCCCTTGAGCCAAAGCTGACCAAGATCCATGGCTAACTGTGGGAAAGGAAAGACATAGAAGGAATGGTCTCATTTTGATTCAAACACACTTCACATTTCTCTCTATTGTCCTGAATTGAGCATTGTAGTAGTGGCCTAATAGTGACTGGCCAGGACTGTGAGTCACCACTGTGCTGACTATCCTCAATTAATATCTAACCACTGCAATATCCCCATGAGGAAAGTTTTTCTATTATTATGATAATAATAATTATAATAGCCTGAGCCATAGACCAAACAGTTTGTAATTAGTATAAGCCTCTTTGTGGTTTTTTTGGGGGGGATGGGGGGAAACCTAGTGGCTGCGGGACATGGGAAAAATTCCAGTTACACCAATCAGGAGGATTCAGGGTAGTGGCAGGAACAGAGACCTAACTCAAGCAAGTTGGAAGGAGAGAATCATCTAGGTGGTGTGGGTCAGCTTGAGCCTGGCCATTCTGACCCTGATGCGTGAGCTCTTTGATGCAATCAATATGCCACATCCACCCAGGCCCCTGGAGAACTAGATGGATGGATGGATGGATGGATGGATGGATGGATGGATGGATGAATAGATGGATGAATAGATGGATGGATGGATAAATGGTTGAAGATTTCGTGTGTGTGTGTGTGTGTGTGTGTGTGTGTGTGTGTGTAGAGAGAGAAAGAGATTTTATATATATATATGATATATATATCCTATATAGAGAGAGATAGATAGATAGATAGATAGATAGACAGACAGACAGACACACACACACACACACACACACACACACACACACATACACAGACAGAAAATCAGCTTGTGTTGAGATAGTAACAATAGTTGCTTGGCCCTTGTGGCTGGTACCTCAGTAATTAGAGTAGTCTCACAGTGGCTGGGTCACACTAGAGAGACCAACAACCTGGTAGTTGCTCAGTCCATGGTACTGGATGCCTCACTAGTCCCAGTCGGGAGCCAGAAACCTTGAGAGTTCCTGAAGGACATTGATTCTTAGTATGGAAGCCTGGAAATATTGGTTCTACTATCAGATAAGGAATCCTGAGCAGCAGCAACAGGATAAATCAACTCAGAGGCAAGAAGTAAGGTCAGGTGAGCAAAAGGCAAGTCATCTTCCTCCTGCCAGGCCCTTTCTATCAGGACTGTGCCCAGAAGGTGCCACCCACAGCTTGAGTGGGTCTTCCCACTTCAGTTAAGGCAATCAGGACAATCCTTCAGGTGAGATTTCCTGCTCATGTGCTTCTAATGTGTGGCAAGTTGGCATTAAAACCAACTGACTGTCATGGTGTATTATCCCCGCAGTATGCTACTGGATTCTGTTTGCTGGTGTGTGTGTGTGTGTGTGTGTGTGTGTGTGTGTGTGTGTGTGTGTGTTCATGTGTGTATGTATGTGGGGGGGCAGGCATGCAGCAGCATGTGTGCAAAGGTCAGAGGAGAACTCTCAGGAGTTGATTCTCTCCTTCCACCTTGCTTGAGTTAGGGTCTCTGTTCCTGCCAGTACCCTGAGTCCTCCTGATTGACTGGTGTAGCCGGAATTTTTCCTGTGTCCCGTAGCTGCTAGGTCCCAAAAAAACACACAGAGACTTATATTAATTACAACTGTTTGGTCAATGGCTCAGGCTATTACTAGCTAGTTCTTACATCTTAAATTAACCCATTTCTATTAATCTATGTATCACCACATGTCTTGTGGCTTTACCTGTATTCTGTTACATCTTGCTCAACTCAGCAGCTCACAGCATCTCTCCTGACTCTGCCTTTCTTCTCCCTGTATCTTTGGATTTTCCTCCTGGCTATAACTTGTCTTGCCATAGGCCGAGACAGCTTCTATATTAACCAATAGTAGTAATACACATTCACAGCCTACAGAAAGACCATCCCACAGCAGACTGCCAACAACTCTCCTGCCTCCACCTCCCATCCCAATGTAGGATGTGTGTCTGTCTCTATGTGTGTGTGCATGTGTGCAGGTGCACATGAAGGTCAGAAGGTGTTAAATCCCCTGGAGCTGGAGTTACAGGCAGCTGTGAGCTGCCTCATTTGTTGCTGAGAACTGAACTCGGATCCTCTGGAAGGGTAGTGTGTGATCTTAACCACTGAGCCATTTCTCCATCCCACATCGAGCTTTTAAGATGGATTCCAAGGCCGGGCGGTGGTGGCGCACGCCTTTAATCCCAGCACTCGGGAGGCAGAGGCAGGCGGATCTCTGTGAGTTCGAGGCCAGCCTGGGCTACCAAGTGAGTTCCAGGAAAGGCGCAAAGCTACACAGAGAAACCCTGTCTCAAAAAAAAAAAAAAAAAGATGGATTCCAGGGATCTGAACACGGGCCATCGGCTTGTGTGTCAAGTGCAAGTGGTAAGTCATTTCCCCGGCCTGATAACGGTTTCATGTATTTTCTTTATAGTGCTAGGGATGGAACCCAGGGCCTCACACATGTTAGACCAGTGCTAGGCAACCCCATTGCCAGCCCCTCATTTCCGACCACTTACGGAAGACCTTTGCATTTAGGAGCGTTCATAAGGGGTACTGTCCTGCAGCATCTATTCTTGTGGTATCTTTGTCTGTTCTGGATATGGAGGTGATTCTGATACCATTGGATGAGTTAAGAATGGTTCTTTACTGTTTCTGGAAAAGCCAGAGTATAATTGGTATTCTTTTAGTATGTGGTAGAATTCACCAGTGAAGCAGTTTAGTCCTGGACTTTTCTTGGTTTGAAGGTCTTAACTACTGTATTCCATCTCTTTCTATTACACTGCCATTCAATATCCACTCCACCCCACCCCCGTCTCTATCTGTGTGTGTGTAAATCTTTAAGATTTTAATTTTTGTGTGCACAAGTGCAGTACTCATGGAAGCCAGAAGAGGGCATCAGGTCCCCTGGAGCTGGAATTACAAGTGGTTTCTGAGCCCCCCAGTGGCTCAGTGAATGCTCTGCAAGAACGTACATGCTCTTATCTGTCCAGCTCCGCTTGTGTTTATATGCTTCTAGGAATGGATTCATTTCCTCTAATCCATCTGATTCTTTGGGAGGGCATACAATTATTCTATTGTCTTATGTTTCCTTGGCTTCTGTAGGGTAGGAAGTAATGGCCCCACTTCCTGCTTTTATTGCTTTTAGTTATTTGCATATTGTCTCTTAGTGTCAGCCCTATTCCTGTGATAAAATATCCTGACCGAAAAACAAGCAAACAAACAAAAAACCATCACAGGGAGTGTGACTGTGGGTGGTCATACCACAGTGTGCACATGAAGGTCCGAGGACAGCCTTGGGTTAGTCTTTGCCTTCCTCCTTACCTAAGACAGGGTCTGTGCCCTGTGTGTACTAGGCTAGCTACCTACAGCCTCCTGAGATTCTTCTGTCTCTGCCCACCCTTGCCACAGGAGCTCTGGGGTTCTACCTGTATGCTACTCTACCTAGCTTATATGTGGGTTCTGGGGATTCAAACTCAGATCCTCAAGTTTGTGCAGCAATCATTTTACCCACTGAACCGTCTCCCTGGCCCAAATATCTGTGTAATTTTAAGCTAGTGAAACCAAATAGAAGCCAATAATTAAGTGTCTTCACTTGGCCCGGGGTAGGGAATCCCCCAAGGGAGTCACCCAAACAATCTCTGACATTTCTCACCTGACCTATCCCACCCTCCCTCCTCTGCAGATATGGATGAGTGCTCCATACACCCAGACATCTGTGGCCCTGGCACATGCTACAACAACTTAGGAAATTACACCTGTGTCCGCCCTGCAGAGTGCCTGCAGGTCAGCGGTGACAGCAACTGTATGGGTAGGGAGTGTGATGACTGCGGCTTAGGGCTGGAAGGCTGGTGGTTGTGATGGCAGAACATGGGTGTGGGAAGAACTACCAAGAGCCTCTGAGCCTTGGAAGGTGCAGAGAGAGGTATATTTGAAAGAAGAAACAGTACACATGCGTATGTTTGACATGCTTAAATGTGACACTGAACGATACTGCAGGACTTAGGAGCCCAGAGCAGCCATAGTAATCCTACCAGGTCGTGCTCTGACCAACAAAGGCTGAAAGATACTGGAGAAGAGACGTCAGGCCAGTGTGTTCACAGGAATCCATGGATAAGCTCCCTCCCCAGTCTGCACTCTTCCTCTGACTTGGACCCATTCCCATATCTTTTCTTTTTTTCTTTTTACCTTTCATTTACTTATTGCATGGGAAATGGGGGCTGCAGGTGCATCATGGCACACATGTAGAGGTCAGAGGGTGTCAGGCTTGGTGGCAACCGTCTTTACCAGATGACCATTTCACCAATCTGAGGCCCACATTCTTTGCCCCAACTTCAACTGCAGACATGAAGAAGAGTGTGTGTTTCCGGCAATCTAATGGTACATGTGGGAACAAACTGACCTTCAGTGTGACCCAGAAGATGTGTTGCTGCTTCCACAACATGGGGCAGGTCTAGAATAGACCCTGTGAAGCCTGTCCACCCCTGCCAGCTGTGAGTTCCCCTCCCCAACCACTTTCTCAGCCTAGCGCCTCCCAGTACAGTACAGAAGGACACGTAGTATAGTTAGAGGCTTCTAGGCCTGCTTTATTCTCTGTGTGTGCCACATATGTGGATGTGTCTTCATGTGGTATATGCATGTGTGGGTACCTACCTGTTTGTGGGGGCCGAAGATCTACCTGGGGCTTGGTTTTGTTTGTTTGTTCAAAAGCAGACATAACCTCCAAGGATCCACCCACCCCCAGTGACCCACTTACTTGAGTTAAGCCCCACTCACCTCCTAAAGATTCCACAGTCCCCCAAAACAGCACTACCAGCTGGAGACCAATCACTCAAATACCTGACCTGTGGGGGACATTTCACATTCAAGCCATGGCACTAAGTGTGAGGTTTGGTGGCTGTAACAAAATAGTTGAGACTAGATTACTTATAAACAATAGAAGGTCAGGGTTGGAGAGAGGGCTTAGCATGTACTGCTCTTCTAGAGGACCCAAGCTTGGTTCCCAGCACCCCTGTCAGGTGGCTCGGAGCCACCTCTAACTCAGGTGCCTGGGGATCCAGTTCCCTCTTCTGACCAGCACTGGTACCTGCGTTCATAGACCCGTAGACACATAGACACATAATTGAAAATAAAATAATCCTTAAAAGAAAAAAAAATAAGGGTTTTGATTTGGATTTTGGTTTGGGGGGTTCTTTTTTAATTTCATGGTGCTGAGTTTTTAACTTTACTTATTTATTTTAACTTTATTTATTTATTTATTTGTGGTAGGCAAGCTCTCTAGCACTGAACTGCATCTCCAGCCCAAATACAAATTTGTTTAGTTTACAGTTCTAAAGGCTTAGCAGTTCTGCATCAAGGCACCAGCATCTGGGAGGGCTGTGTTGCTGCATCCCAGCATGGTGGAGGGTGTCAGTGTGAGACAGAACATGGGTGCCAGTTTGGGTGCCTTTTCTCTTCTTTGGAAGCCGTCATGCCACCTTGAGTTCCCACCTTCCTGATCCTGTTTACCTCCTCTAAGCCTCTTCTCCAGACGTCATCAGCATCCCACCTGGGGCTTAGATTTCTAACACAGAAACTCTGGAGGACACACTGTAAGGATAGCACGAGGGAAGGCCATGGAAGAGGCTCCTCTTCTCTGGCAGCTTAAAGGAGCAGGTCGTACTGGGACATGCCGGTTGTCTTGGTATCGTTTCTGTTGTAGTAGTAAAATATTCTGACAAAAAGCAACTTGGGGTGCATATTGTGAGTTTGTTCCAGCTCACAACTTCAGATTTTAGTCCACCATTGCAGGGAAATTGAGGCAGCGGGAACGTGAAACAGCCTGTCATATCACACCCTCAGCTAAAGAATGAAAGCATGCATGCTTAGTGCTCAGCTCACCTTCTCCATTCGCACAGCCCAGGGCCACAAGCCAGGGGACAGTGGAGCCTGATTTCAGCTGGGTCTTCCCACATCTATTCAGGCAATGAAGACAATGCCTCCGAAACACGCCCAAAGGCCAGCTTGATCTAGGCAGTGCCATACTGAGACTTCCTTCCCAGTCTAATCTAGGTTTTGTCAAGTTTTAATAATTAAAACTAACGGTCACACAGGAACACTGGGGGCTTAAATGCAAGAATCTTCCCTGCAGGGATGGTGGGGGCTAGAATGAAAAGTCTTGAGGTGGCAACTGAACACTGTGTGTGTGTGTGTGTGTGTGTGTGTGTGTGTGTGTGTGTGTGTGTACATGGGTGTAGGTGCACATGTGGAGGACAGAAGTTGACATCAGGGTGTCCTCTTTAGTCATTTCTCCACTTTAGATTTTTTGAGTTCCTCGTTTATTTTGTTTAGACTGTCTGGCCAGTAAAACCCAGAGATTTGCCTGCCTCTGGCTCCCTAACGCTGGATTTAGATACAAGCATGTACCAGCGATCCAGCTTTTACACATGGGTCCTGCGATTTAAACTCTGATCCTCATGATTCAAAGGCAGGCACTTTACCAGCTGAGCCGTCTCCCTGGTCCTCTCTTTAATAAGAGTAATAGGCATGGTTGGTGCTGCTCATTAAAGACAAACACCCAGGGAGTCTCCCATCTGTGTTCTAGAAAGTAACCCTGCATAGACTTGGGGCAGCCTTGAACCTAGGGGTAGTCAACACAGAGTAAAGGAAGGTGGGAGGCCAGGCAGGGCTAGGCTGTGCGAGAGTGGAGATGTACCTCTCAGGGTGGGCTGGGGTATGGTCTGGAGTTCTGTTTTTCTCTGTCCAGCTGAGTACCAGCTCCTCTGTGGGAAGCAAGTGCCAGGGTTCATTGCTGACATCCACACAGGGAAGGTTCTCGGTGAGTAACCAGCAAACTCTCCACCTACAGTCCCAGATCCCTTCACCTCGCCTTCCCCCCACTGCCTCTTTCCTGTCCACCTTCCCTCCTCACTGTCTCTGTGCCTCCAGCACCCTGAAGAATCCTGCCCCAAACACGTCTTTTTTTTTCTTTATTGGATTTCACCACCACCACCCTTTGGGTTTTAATTTATTTACAGTGAGGTATATGTACACATTTATACTAACCCTTTTAAAATATTTTTATTCTTGAAATGTTGACACATTTATACAACATATTTTGATCACAGCCATGCACCACTACCTCCCTCCAACTCCCCCTCATGTCTCCCCCGAGTCTCCCTCCCAGCTTCATGTCTTCCTTTTTATTGTTTTTAATAAGCCCCTGTGTCCAGTCAGTGCTGCCCATTTGCACATGGATGTAGGGCCATCCACTGGGATGTGGAGACAACAGCCATGTACCTGAAGGAGAGTGACTCTTCCTCGCTTAGCTGTCTGCTGCCAATAGCTCCTCCGCTGAGGGCGGGGCTCTGAAGGCCTTCCCTGACCCCTGAAGGGATGCCCACTGGCTTGATCTTGTGAGTTTGTGCCTGTAACAGCCATGCCATGTCCCCATCCATCAGCTCCTAGACATTTGGACTTCCTCCACAATGTTTCCTAAGCCTTGAATGTGAGAGTTTGGGGAGTGTTGTAAGGAGAGTATAGTTTTTTGGAGAGAGTCTCCAGGTTCAAGCTTGCCTGGGACCCACTATGTAACTCAGACTAGCCTCAAACTACAGTCCTCTTGCCTCCACCTTCCAAATGCTGGGATCATAGGTATAAACCACCATACCCAAATTGTTTTAGTTTTATAGAAACAGAGTCTGACTTTGTAGCCCAGGCTGATCTTGAATTCATGAACCTCCTGCTAACCCTAATGCTAGGGTTACCACCATGTCTAGTTTGGGATGCAATTTGTGGTTTTGTTTGTTTAATTGATTGGTTGTACTTGACAAATTGTTTTTTGTTTGTTTGTTTGATTGACTGATTAAGTCAGGGTCTCTGGTAGCTGAGGCTGGCCTGGAGGTTGCTATGTAACCACAGATAACTTTGAACTTCTAATTCTCTACCCTCCACCTCCTGAATGCTGGGACTAGATATGTGCCACCATACCCAGTTTGTATGGTGCTGGGGACCAAACCCAGGGCTTTGTGTATCCTAAACAAGCACTCCACCAACTAGGGAAACACAACTCCAACACCTTTTGGTGTTTTTGTGTTTGTTTTTCATTTTGTGGTTCAAAGCTTGGAATCCTGAGCTTGGCACATGTTAGGCAAGCATACTTCCCCTCTGAGAGACACCCCATCCCTGAGATACACTTGTTCAATTGTGTGTGTGTGTGTGTGTGTGTGTGTGTGTGTGTGTGTGCGTGTACCAGTGTTGTATAGGTCTGTATGCTGGTGCATTACACAAGTGGAGGCCAGAGGCAGACATCAGGATGTCTTCTTCAATTACTTTATTTTATGTTTTGAGACCAAGTCTCTCACTGGACCTGGAGTTTACTGTTTTCTGCCTGCTATCTGGCCAGCAAGAAGCAAGGTCCACCTGTCTCTGCCTCCCCAGTGCTAGGATTATGAAAAGTACCACACTGGCTGTTTTATGTGCGATCTAAAGATTAAACTCAGACCTTCATGCTGGCAAGGCACATACTGTACCAACCATTCCCCTGATCTCACCTCTCCTCCCACATCCTGACCTCTTTGAGATATAAACGGCTGCATTTTATTCAGAGCATGATTTCTGGAGCATCTGCCATCTTGTGGCTTTATCTTCTGTCAGACTTCAGGAGGTCCAACGTACCTGGAAGGTCCCCTAGCCTGGGCTGTCTCTTATGCCTTACCCTCTCCCCATTCCAGCCATATGTGCCCACAGTGTCTGCACCAACCAGATTGGAAGCTTCCATTGCAATGCCCCATTGGCTTCAACTACAGTAGAAACTTTCTGGCCTGTAAGGATGCAGCACACAGAGTTCTGAACTCAGTGGCTGGGATCTTTCTCTCTCTCTCTCTCTCTCTCTCTCTCTCTCTCTCCAGTCTGAGCACTCCATGAGCCCCAGTTTCCCTGTCTATGTAAAAGAACTGGCACCTTCCCAAGAGTCTCTGTCCCATATAATCAACCTTACCTCAGTTTCAGTTGCTTCCAAAACAGGTTGGGGTTCTTTTGGGATAGGCTTTTATTTCACCCCATCCCGTTCGTGGGACTCCCCAGATGCGGATGAGTGTGCCCATGGAAAGGGACTCTGCCAGAGGAGCGCAGACTGCATCAATGTCCCTGGAAGTTATGAATGCAGTGTGCCTGGGGATTCGAGCTGTTCCCAGTAGGACCTGTGTAGGTGAGTGGGGTCCCCCGGGAGGTGACAGGTTAGACTTAAGCAAAGCAAAAGGAAGAAAAGTAAGCAAGCCAGGTTTTGCCACCTGCTATGACTCAGGTAGGATGTGGCTGCCACTGCTGGGGAATGGAAGAGCAGTTCAGAGAGCAGCCATCCATAGCACAGAGTAAAAATGTGACAGGTGACAAGTGGGCCTGATGTCAGCAGCACAAGGTCCTGGTGGGAGCTTGAGTGGGGGCTCCAAACAGTTTTGCTCCCTGTTATATACATGTATTGTACACGGAGAGCTCAGCAAAACATTATCAGGTGGAGTTCTTGGAGACATCATGTCACCTGCACCCCTCAGGATTGAATGAGTGTTTGGACATCCCAAATGTCTGTAGCCATGGTGACTGTGTGGACATTGGGGACGGCTATATGTGTCTCTGTCACCATGGCTTCCAAGCCTCACCTGACCAAACCATGTGCCTGGCTCTCTGTCTGGGGTCTTCATTTCTCCTGGGGGGATTATCCTTTTTATCTATCCTAATTCACACCCCCTCTAAGATTTAAACCCAGACACTGAGATCTTGAGAGTCTGGAATTGCATTGTTCTCCACATAAGTTTTCCCATATGTCAAATTGGCATCATTGATACTAACATGAGTTTACTTCCCAGTCATCTCCTCAGGGGTCACTTTTGGGCAGGGATAGAGGCAGGGGAGGAAGGCAAGCTCCAGCCAGTTCGACCTTCTGGTTAATTAATGTCCTAGGGTGAGTCTTCTGGATTTGTGGGTTTTGCTCTGATAGACCTTGATGAGTGTGACTGGAAGCCATGTGGAAATGGGACCTGCAGGAATAGTGTCGGCTCCTATAAGTGCTTGTGTTTCCCCGGCTTTGTGGTGACACGTAACAGTGACTGTGCAGGTGAGCTGCCTGGGTTGGACAAGCACACACAAAAGTGGCCCTATGACTGGGACACAGGACTCAATAAGTAAAGACAGTTTCCCCCAAACCTAATGACCTGAGTTCAATCTCCAATGATTGATCCCCACCCTCTGACTTCTACACATGATTCATAACAACACACACACACACACACACACACACACACACACACACACACACACAAGCTCATACAATAAATAGATAAAATGTAAATTTAAAAAAGACTATGGGGGTTGGGGATTTAGCTCAGTGGTAGAGTGCTTGCCTAGCAAGCGCAAGGCCCTGGGTTCTGTCCTCAGCTCCTAATTAAAAAAAAAAAAAGACTATGTGGGAAAACAGTTACCCAGTTGATATAGACACAGATCTGAGTCCCAGAGCTATTTCCAGCATGTCTCAGGGGAATATGTCGTAGTGTCCAGGTTCTTGTGTCCTGTGGCAAAGAACTAGACCAGGGACACATGGTTAAAAATAGAAATAGAAGGCTGGAGACATGAGAGCACTGGCTGCCCTTCTAAAGGGCTCCAGTCCATTCCCAACATCCACATGTAGACTCACAACCAGTTCCAGAGGATCTGACACCCATTTCCTGCCTCCATAGGAACCAGGAATGCACATAGTGTAAAGACATGTGAAGGCATACACACAAAATAAATATATAAATATATAAATGAAATTTCAATTATTTTATTTTTTAAGATGTATTTTTGGTTTTGGTTTTGGTTTTTCGAGACAGAGTTTCTCTGTATAACTGGACTAGCTGTCCTGGAACTCACTCTGTAAACCAGGCTGGCCTCAAAAATCACAGAGCTCCACCTGCCTCTGCCTCCTGAGCGCTAGGATTAAAGGTGTGTGCCACAACTGCCCAGCTTAAGATGTGCTATTTTAGAATTTTTTTCTTTTCCTTTTGAAATTATCATATAATTACATTATTGAGAAATTTAGAAGGTAGACCTTCCCTTTCCGGCCTCCAAGTCTTCCCATATACCCCTCCTTGCTCTCTTTCAAATTCATAGCCTCTTCTTTCATTAATTGTTGCATATATGTTTATGTCTATTCATTTATATTCCTAAACTTAGCCAGATCAGACTGTACAATGTTACTTGTATGTATGTTTTCAGGGCTGACCATTTGGTATTGGACAACCAATTAGTGTTTTCCCTTTTTCCCACTCAGCATTCCTCGGTTGCCTGTAGTTCTTTGTTTAGGGTTGAGGTCTCCTGGTCTTTACCTTGTCACTTTACCTTGCCTATTGTTCTTGCCTTTGTTCAGTTCATGTTTAGGCAGTCATGTTGGTGAGACTTTATGGGTATAGCTTCGGACATTACCAGGAAATACAATGTCTCAGCAAATTACTTGATCCCTTGATCCTCTGGTTTTTACAGTCTTTATGCCCCCTATTCTGCCATGTTCCCTGAGTTGTGCTGTAGATGCATCCATTGGGATTGGGCTCCACAACTCTGCATTAAATTGGTTCTAGTTTTCTGTAATGGTCTCTATCTCTTGCATTGAGAACTTTCATTGATCAAGGGTGAAGACTATACCTATCTATGAATATAAAGACAAATATTAGGGTGTAGTTGGGGATTATGCTGGTTTAGTAAAGTGGTGGTTGCAGGTTCTCCTCCAAGACTCATGACTTCACTAAAACATGGCTGACCAAGTATCTGTGGAGTAGAACATTGAGTCCTTTGGGCATATCCAAGGAGTGGTATAGGTCCTTTATTTTATCTTTAGACTTGATATTTTGTCTTCCACATGATTCATTTTATATGTAAGACTTTCCTTTGAGTTTTTCAATTTCATCTTAATTTCAGCTTGAGTCCTCTTCAGTGTTTCTGTCTCCATATTGAATTCCGTTCTCAAATCCTGTATTATCATCATTTCCATCAGCCTTACGTTTGTGTTTTCTTGAACATCTCTCACATGTCTATGTTCCTTAAATTCTTTCTCCTTAAATTCATCAAGCTGGGTTTTTTGTGTATCTTTTTTAAACTCCTTGAATTCTTAGATGAAATTTATGATTGTTCTTTTAAATTCTGTATCTTGTATTTAGTCTAATTCTCACTGGTAAACATTTCTACAGGACTGGTGAGTTTTGGAGAGAAGATAGTGGCTTGATCTTTCATATTGGTGGTATTTTTGCAATGAGATTGGGTGTGTGAACTTCTTTTGTTAGTTCTAAGTCTGATGTGGACAGAGAAGGTTGGGGCAGAAGAGAGAATGTGCAAGCAGTTTGGGCCTAGAAGTTGGAAATGGCTTTGGTGGAATGAAATCATGTAGGCAGGATGTGAGTAGTCCAAGGCTGGAGCATGGGGGTAAATATGACTACAGTTGCATCACTAGGCAAGCCATTTAACCCCCTGTGCCTCCATCTCCCCTGTCTGGAAACAATAGCACCTCTTGCCTAGCATGCTCAAGGCCATTTTAAAGACTAAGACGAAGAGCATACATTGAGCAGGTTCATCTCTCTGAGAAGACCTAATCATAAGTACATAGGCAATCCAAAAATAGAGCTTCAAAACCTGCGCGACATGGGGGCTGAGGATGTAAGGGGTCACTGGTGAAGAGCATGTGTTGCTCCTGAAGAGAACCTGAGTTCAGTTCCCAGCTCCTACATAGTGATTCATAGCCATCTGTAACTCCAGTTGTAGGGGATCCAATACCCTCTTTTTCCTCCATGAATACCAACACATATGTGTTTCATTTAAACTCATGCAGGCTCATATGCAGACTCATAAATAAAAATAAAGAATTCTTCAAAAAATACAAAATATTTTAATTAAATGAAATTTAGTAAATTAAATTAGGAAATAATGTTTAAATTTGAAATAGTATAATAAATAATATAATAAATTAAAATTAGAAGATATTTTAATTAAATAAGAATGAAAACATAAATCTAAATGTGTGTGATATAGTTAATTGAGTACTTAGTGACAAATTCATAGAATTACATGATTGTATATTAGAAAATACTGGCACCTACCTCACAAGATAAGATATAGAGTCTATTCATGGATCCTTAATAAATCAAAGTCAACCTGTTAATTAGTTGTAGACAGAAATACAAGGAAATTTCAGTCCCCTTGGGGTCCATGGTGACCTGCCTGTCCCCCTTTGCAGACATTGACGAGTGTACCACCCTGGTGGGGCAAGTGTGTCAGCTTGGCCAGTGCCTCAACACAGCCGGTTCCTTCCACTGCCTCTGCCAAGACGGCTTTGAGCTCACAGCTGACAGGAAGGACTGCATGGGTGAGTCTCTCCCTCAGCCCCAGTGCCCATCTCAGTGAGTCTGTTCCTCATATACCTGCAGTTGCTACTTTTGACTGGGCATAGTTCCAGTTCACATCTGTGCATTTCTTAAATTGAGAATTTCAGACTTGCATATGTGTTTTGATCAAATCCACCCCCAGCTCGCTACCCTCCACCTCCTCTACATCCCACCACCACTTTCCCTCTCATTCCATGTGCTCTTTGTTAGGCACACTGAGTCCATTTACTGGTGCCAGTATGCGGATGGGTATGGGGTCCTCTACTAGAGCACAGGCAGCCTATTAGGGGCCATATCCTGGTTGAAAACTGGCATCCTCCTGCAGCAGCCTGCAGTTGCCAACAGCTCTTCAGGTGGGGATGGGACTTCATGAGCTCCTTACTCATCCATCTTATTTATTTTAAGGTATAAGAAAAGAAGAGCTGACTATAGTTCAGGGTGAGGCTGTCTTGCAAATGGGAAGTTTATGAAATAAGAAATAGCAGACGTACCGAATGGATGGCATGGAAATCTTGGAGGGACCCTGCAAGTGGCTCATAAATCTTGCTCCCTGCTTCCCTCCAGGTCCATAGACCTAGCAAGAACAAATAACCTTTCCTTCCTCTGCTGCCTCTGTGTTCCCGAGCCTCAGCCTTTCCCTTGGACCCAAAACTGTCCCTGGAAGGGCTTGTCCCCCAGCTAACCTGCAGGTGCTGGCCAAAGACCTCAGGGAGCACTCTGCCTTCTCCCTGGCGTTGGATGCCCCTCCTTTTCCCTCCACAGATATCAACGAATGTCTGAGCCTCCCAGGGACCTGCCTGCCAGGCACCTGTCAGAACTCGGAAGGCTCCTTCCAGTGCACCTGCCCCCTTGGCTTCCAGGTGCAGAGTGGCCACTGTATTGGTGAGTGTCCAACCCCCTGTCAGAGTGCAGGTGCACACGGCACAGCACCAAGTGCGGCTCCATTGTTATCAAAACTGTCCTGGCTCCTGGCTCAGGCCTTCCTCCAAGGGCTCAGAGAGTTCTTTGTACGCCCTGTAAAATATACTTGGGTTTGGAGTATCACTGTACTTCAGAGACTCCTCTGAATTCTCACTCACAAGAATCATTTCATATACTTTAGACTAATTAGTCTAACTTGATCTTAGCTGGTTAATTCACCAGGTTAGTCTCTTATAGTATAGGCTAACCTGGACTAGTCTAGCCTGAACAGATGGATCAGCCAGTGGGCAGAATGTAAGGAAAGCTCCATGGTGACCCTACCTCCCACTCCCGTCTGCAGACATCTTGAGTGCACCACCTTGGTTGGGCAAGTGTGTCAGCCTGGCCATGATCTGATCCAGTCTGACCCAACAGCTGATAATCCAGTCTTCCATTTGTACTAACCTTTCACAATCTGGGCCAGTTTGACTTGCCAACATCTGATACTATTTTCCATTTGGGCTAGCCTTGTATAACCTAGGCTAACTTAGACCATTCTGGCTTCAGCAAATGTGCTATTGTATATAGAATGGACTCATTTAGACCAGCACAGCCTGGTCTTTTTAAATTTAGTCTATCTAGGGTAGCGTGATACGTGAGCTAACTCTAACTAGTATAGGCACAGTATCTCTAGTCTCAGTTAACTTTGCCCAGTTTTAAGTCTCTAATGATGAACTTGGGCCAGTGATATGACTCAGCAGGTAAAGGTACTAGCTACCAAGCCTGAGTTCAGTCTTTGGGATTCATCTAGTAAAGAGAGAACTGACTCCTGTAGGTTGTCCTCTGACCTCCACACATGTACACACAAAATAAATAAAAGTGTAATAATTGTTGTTTTTGAGGCAAGGTCTCACTATGTTGCCCTGGCTATCCTGAAACTCTCCATGTAAACCAGGCTAGCCTGCAACTTACAGAGATCTGCCTGCCTCTGCTTTCTGAGTGCTAAGATTAAAGACATGCACCACCATACCCAGTGTTATTTTTTTAGATGAACTTCTGAGTCTGGAGAGGTAGCTCAGCAGAGAGCATACTGCTCTTGCAGAGGACCGTCACCCACATCGGGCAGCTGACAACTGTCAGCTCCAGAGAGAGCCAATACCCCTGGCCTCCACAGGCACCTGCACTCATGGGTACATTCCCACATCACATGTGCACACACATAAACACACACACCTTAAAAACATAGAAATAAATTTAAAAGATGAACTCCTGACCATGAGCCCTATGCTGAAAACACCTGAGAAAGACCTCCAGTACACACTGCCCACCTAGTGGTGGCTCACACTGCAACCACAGGTCCCCACCCTGCTTCCATGCTTAGAACGTCTCACATTGGAGAGCTAACCCTCCCTGCTTTTCTGGAGATCCATGTTGCCCATCTCAGCTCCCATCGCTGCCTCTGCAGATACTGATGAATGCTTGGAGGAGCCCAGCCTCTGCTTTTTTGGCACCTGTACCAACAGTCCTGGGACCTTCCAGTGCCTCTGCCCTCCTGGCTTCACCCTCTCTGACAGGGGACACTATTGTTTTGGTGAGTGTTGTGAGAAATATAAACAAATGCCTGCTCCAGAGCCTACAGTTCAGTTTAGCCAGTATCAGCTGTTAGGGAACATAGGGCCCAGTGGTGAACCGTACCCCAGCCTGCCTGTAAGAACACAGACTGATGGTTTGGAGACTGAAGGTTTGCCATACCAGGTCTTCCAGCCCTCTGAAAAATTATCTTTGTCACTCTAAGAAGAGACCTCTGATTCAAAAGTAATGGGCAGAGTTTAGCTATTCTTCCTGGCACAAGGGCCACATTGAAAGTTTGTCAGCAAGACACACACACACACACACACACACACACACACACACACACACAAGCAGGTTGGAACACTGCTGGAAAGGATCCCCAGCTCATTCTCATTGGCCCAGAGTACATCACAGGTTCATTCCTAAGCAATTTCTATAGCCAGGTGTAGGACATGCTTTCATTGGTTACTAGTAGGACCAGGGTCGCCCATTCAGTAAAGTTGTGATGAAGGAGGAGAGGCTGTCAGGTAGAGCTGCTGACTGTCAATCACTTTATTATCGTCCACACCTCCCTCTTCACAGACACTCGCCAGAGTTTTTGCTTCACCCAGTTTGAGGCCGGAAAGTGTTCAGTGCCCAAAGCTTTCAACACCACGAAGACCCAGTGCTGCTGCAACAAGAACCCCGCCGAGGGGTGGGGGGACCCCTGTGAGCTGTGCCCTCAGAGTGACAGTGGTAAGTTCTGGCCTCTCTGACCCTCTGTCCCACTGCATTCCTCCGGTTCTTCCCTTGCCCTTCTTGGGTACTGGGGACTGTTGTGCTGACCCCGACTCTTCTAATCCCATTTTCTTCCCAGTTACTTTTCGGGAGCTCTGTCCCTTTGGCCATGGGGCTGACCCAGGCCCAGATGACTCCAGAAAAGGTAAGACTTTCTTCTGGGTTCTAAGAACTCCTTCCTCCTGACTCAGCTCTCCATGGATCCTCAAGCTTTAGATTCCACAAGTTGCCCTGGAACCTACTCAGTGACAAGCGGACAGACACTGTCTCAACCCTGCAGATGTGGATGAGTGTGCAGAGAATCCTGGCATCTGCACTGGTGGCCTCTGTGTCAACACTGATGGCTCCTTCCATTGCGAGTGTCCCCTCGGCTACAGCCTGGACTTCAGCAGCATCACCTGCGTTGGTGAGTAGCCAAGGAGCCCTTCACTAACACTGTCACTTCCCTCATTCTCCATTCTCTTTGTCCTACTTTAATTACTGTTGATGTGATTTAAAAAAATCCTGACAAAAAGCAACTTAGGGGCCAGGGTGGTGGTGGCGGCAGCGCACGCCTTTGATCCCAGCACTCGGGAGGCAGACGCAGGTGAGTCTCTGAGTTTGAGGCCAGCCTGGTCTACAGAGTGGGTTCTAGGACAGCCAAGGCTACACAGAAAAACCTTGTCTCAAAAAGGAAAAAAAAAACCTTAGAGGAGAAAGGAGTTTATTTCAGCTCACAGTTATAGTCCATCATAGTGGGAGTGGGGAAGTCAAGGCAAGACCTTCAACTAGTCACATGATATCCGAGGTCAAAAGATGCAGAGAGAAATGAATGCATGCATGCTCACTTCTTGTGCTCAGCTCTGCATCTGCACTCTTACACAGTTCAGGACCCCAGGCCTGGGCAATGAAGCGGTCCGCAGTGGGCTGGGTCTTCCCACATTGATTAATGAAAACATTCTCCCCCCCAGACACACCCACAGGCCAACCCAATGTAAACAATCCCTCACTGAGACTCTTCCCAGGTGTGTCAAGGTAACATGAAAGCTCAGCATGCCTCCTCCCTTCCCATTACTCACTCATTCACTTATTCATTCATTTCCCATTGTGCATGCATTCATTCACTAGCATTGGAGTTGGTTCACCTGTTTTCTTAATTATGCATTCATTTGGTCACTCATATGTACACTCATTCACTGACTCACTTCTCCATTTTGTCCTCATGGTCATTCACTCATCCAGTTCACTCACCCATTCACTGTTTGTTCACCAACTCAGACTCCATTGATTCATTCTTCCCTTAGCTTCTCCTTGCTCATTCATTCATCTCTTGTTCACTCATTCCCTTGCTCATTCAGTTGTTCATTTCTCATGCATTCATTTACTCTTCCAACAAATCATTAATTTATTCCTCTATATGCTCCCCTTACTACTTATTACCTCTTTCATCTCTAATGCACCCAATAACTCATTCATTCACTTGTTCATCTACTTATTCATAAACTAATTTATTCATTCCCTTGATTATTCATTTATTCTTGCTCACTCATTCATCCCTTGCCCATTTATTCACACATATATTCACTAATTCATTCACTCATCTATTCATTTCATCATTTATTCATTTACTCCCTTGCTCACTCATGCATTCACCAACTCACCTCACCATTCATGCATTGATTTGTCCCCTTGCTCATTCATTCTCTTACTCATTCACACATGTATTCCCCAAATTCTTGGCTCATTCATACGCTCTCTTGTTCATTCTTGCATTCGTGCTCCAACTATTCATTCTTTGAACATACACCCACAGCCAGCCTGAAGGTGCCACAAATCTTGTCCCATCCAACCTGTGTCAGTCAAAGGGAAACACATGGCAGTGTTGAGGGGAGGGAGCTCTCATCAAGTGATGATGTCCCCCTCACTTGTCTCCAACCAGACACAGATGAATGCTCTATTGGGGACCCCTGTGGGGAAGGCATGTGCACCAACGTCTTTGGAGGTTTCAAGTGCACATGTACTGATGGCTTTGAGCCCGGCCCCACGATGACCTGTGAAGGTATGATACATCCTGAGCAAGATCAGAGCTGTATAACAGGGACTCTCTAGGCCTGATCCTTAAGAGGTACCAGGGGTACCCCAGGGAGAGCCTGCCCAGATGAAACCTCTGCTGGCCTCCACAGACATTGACGAGTGCACCCTGAATCCACTGCTCTGTGCTTTCCGCTGCCACAACACTGAGGGCTCCTACCTATGCACCTGCCCAGCTGGCTACGCACTGAGGAAGGATGGTGTCATGTGCCAAGGTAGGGTCTGCACAGACTGCCAATGGGTAGGGCTCTCTGATTCCCCACCATTGATCTTATGATCTCCACTGTGTACTAACATCACTCTGAAAATAGTCCTGACTTTGAACAGATCCAGATGTGGTCTCAGCACTCTGGTTTCCTGTCTTTAAACTGAACTGACCCCAGAGGATAGAAGTGAGCAGCAAAGAAGCTCACACAGCAGACAGCTGAACTGGGGCATGAAATAGACACTTGGTTTTGAAGGAAAAGTGGTTTTTGCTTTTTGGAGAAGTAGTAGCTTTTTGCTATAACTGATTGCTACAGACTGGGTAATTGATAAAGAACAGAAATATAGGACAGGAGAGATGGCTCAGTGGCTAAGAGCACTTGCTGTACTAACTAGCATGAGGACCTGAATTCAGACCTAAGCACCCATGTCAAAATCTGGGTGAGACCACATGAAGGCCTTTAATCCCAACACTGCAAAGACAGGAGGATCCATGGGGCTTGCTGGCTACCAGGTTAGCTCTAGGTTCAGACTAGACTAAACTAGACTATCTAAAGGAAATAAGGCAGAGTGACAGAACAGGATATGTGACAGCCTCCTCTGCCTTCTTGCATATGTATGGATATGCACACCTGGTGCTAGTGGTGAGTGTCTCCAAGTGGCATCACAATATGGCACAAAGCAAGGCAGATCAAGGTGCTGAATCAGGTCTGTTCTTATAACTCCACTGACACCATCATGGGAGCCCACCATCGTCATGACCTCATCTAATCCTATCACCTCCAGCTCTAAATACCATCACCATAAAACTTTAGGAATTAAGTTTGTAACTCATGAGCTTCTAGGGGACACCTTGACCCATTATGGCTGCTAGGGGATGGGATCTAGGCTCGTTCCATCTAGAACCAAGCTGTGGAAGACATGACCTTGACTTACCCACTATCCCTGGTCATCCAAAGATGTGGACGAGTGTGCAGATGGGTCTCAGGATTGCCACACCCGAGGCATGCTGTGCAAAAACCTCATTGGCACTTACATCTGCATCTGCCCACCTGGCATGCAACCCCAGCCCTCTGGGGAGGACTGCACAGGTACGTGGTACTTCCAGGGCACAGGGAAAGCTACATGGAGGGGAGAGTTCAAAGTGAAAGGGGAACTTTCAAGGCCAAGGGCAACTGGCTTGGTGGCTTTGGCCTCCCCCTCTGGCCTGCTTCATCCCTCCCATCTCAGATGAGGACGAATGCCAGGCCCAGTCCAGCCTCTGTGCCCATGGCCGCTGCATCAACACAGTGGGAAGCTTCCAGTGTGATTGTGATGAGGGCTTCCATCCCAGCTCCACCCTCACTGAGTGCCATGGTGAGTGTAACCAGGAACAAGCAAGGTGAACAGAGACTTGGGAGGTCTGAGGCAAGGATGAGGTCAGGAACACTGAGGAGGCATGAAGGGAATTGCTGTACCATTATCAATATAGATGCATGAGCCTGTACACACTTCATAGAAGAGCTAATTCCTCCTTGTCCTCCCCCTCCTCTTTCCCATCCACTTCTGTGACTTCTCTGACCCCAGAGGCATCACCACAGAATGATCTCTCTGTGGGTTTCCCACAACAACCTAAGAACTGAACCCAGCAGATGACCTTAACAGTACCTTCTGTGTTAGGCACCTGTCCGTTCCTGTTCTCATCCTCTTCTCTCCTCCCCATGGATAATGTACATCCCCTAGCTTCAGGCCAGATGTTATGCATCTTCTAGACACCCCATTCCCAAACCCCAACACTATAGTTTACCTCAAAGCCAGCTCAGCATCTTTGCCCCCAACCCCATCTCAGTGATTGGAATATCCTGACTTGGCTTTATGGAGTGACCAGCAGAGAATCTTCCCATCTGTAGTTAGCCCTCACTTCCCACCTATCTCTGATCTTATTTTTTATTCTATTTAATTACACTTTGTTATCAGTGTTGAGGGTTTGGGGACCATTGTGCACAGTGTGCCATGGTATATGTGTGGAGGTTGGCTCTTTCTACCTTGTGGGTCCTAGGGATCAAACTCAGGTCATCAGGGTTGGCAGCAAGTGAGCCATCTCACCAGCCCTGATATTTTTCTCCTCTGTCCCTGTTGTTCTATCCCAAGCATCATCTCTTCCTGCTCTGTTCCCCTGCTTCCCTCTGCCCTTTAATTATCCTTTCTCACTGTGGCCAAAGACACTGCCCTCCACAGAGGGCACCCAGCCTTCATAACCTATCCCAGAGCTAACACTGATATTTAGGTGGGTGGGTAGCTTTTGCCCCAGTCCATTGAGGCAAATGGGTGTTACCTAACCCATTTGAGGGTGTTTCACAGTGTCCAATTCCAAAGGGAAGATGCCCCTCCTACACTCATATGCCTGGCTGCTAGGCACCACAGAGAAGGAGGTCCTGAGCAAAGCAGTTTTTCTGCCCACTCTTCCTACCAATTCTCTGCAGATATCCGGCGGGGGCTCTGCTTCTCTGAGGTGCTACAGGCCGTGTGCCAGAGTTGGTCAAGCAGTGGTGAGGCTGTGCCCAGAGCCGTGTGCTGCTGCGGGGGCGGCCGGGGCTGGGGCCCCCATTGTGAGCTCTGTCCCTTGCCTGGCACCTCCGCCCACAGGAAGCTCTGCCCCCACGGCAAGGGTTATAGCACCGAGGGCCAAGGTGAGTATCCTTGAGGTCGTGTTGAAGTTACGTGGCTGTGCTACAATAGTGTGAGCTACTCTGTGTGCTTGTGCATGTGTGTGTATGCCAGTGTGCTAGCAGAATCAAAAACAAGAACAGTATTTGCCCTGTGCGTGCATGAACTGCAACGACCACGTGAGCAGACATGGAAAGAAGTGTGTGTGTCTGTGTGTGTGTGTGTGTGTGTGTGTGTGTGTTACTTGTTTGTGGTGTGTACAGGCTTGTTAATGTGCATGGGAGACCCTATTAGGAGGTGTGTACTCTCTGAGAAAGCCTGTTAATGTATGTGTGTATGAGCTGGTTTGTATCCTCTGTGTGTGAAAGCTTATTAATGAGTGTTGTGTTGCTCCTGGGCATGGGGGCTACTGGACTTTGTGAGCAACTCATCGTATGAACTAGAAAACTGTGTGGGAGAGTGAGCCTGTCAGGTGTTAATGAATTCCACCAAGTTTATAAGGGTAGGTACATGACTGCATGCATATCTGTGAATGAGTGTGAGTCTGACCATGTATATCACTAAGGGCAAAATGGTTATCCTGAGTAAACAACAATGATATGGCCAGACCTCAGAAGTACCTATTTTCAGTGTGCCTGGGGGACTAAGGAGTCCTGGGTTGGGTGCATGTCCCTGTGACTCAAGATTCTGCAGCAGCATCTGGGTGTATGGCTGAAGTAAGGTGCTGTACGTGTTTATGAGTCCTTCTGAGTATGTGTGTTGCTCTTTGGCCCTGAGGAGGTATTGCTGTTTGCTCATCAGGCTGAGGCTGAGGTAAATGTGTGTATGTGTTTATTGGTGTATGTATGTATGTATATTTGCGTGTATGTGTACGTGTATGTTTGTATGTATATGTGTTTGTGTGTGTGTGTGTGTGTGTGTGTGTGTGTGTGTGTGTGTGCATACTCAGTGGAATGAAGCTCTATCAGCAATCCTGCTGGCTCAGGACTGACCCATAGCCTAAGGGTGGCATCCATGTGGTCAGAGTCAAGGAAAGGAAGACTGGACTTGCCTCTGGGAAGAGGGCTTGTGGGTAGAGAAGAAGGTGTGCTTTAGGAGAATAAGATAGCCAGCCAACCTCTGCCCTGCTCTGCTTGTTCCTAGATGTGGATGAATGTCACATGTTTGCCGACCTGTGCCCCCATGGCGAGTGCATCAATAGCATTGGTTCCTTCCACTGTGACTGCCAAGCTGGGTATACACCAGATGCCACTGCCACTGCCTGCATGGGTGAGCCAAGCCCCACCCCACCCTGTACCTTTGGTCTAGTTATGTTTCTGTAAAAGCCTGTAGCCCCATTTCCACTTTGTATCTCTTGGTTTTCATGCACAAAATGGTCCGACATCCTAAAGAACCCAAAAAATAGACCAGAAGCAAACATTCTTTGGCATTTCCATCCTGTTTCGGTCACATTTCCTGCTCTTATTTCCTCCTGTTATTTCATACATCCTAAGTTTTTTTTTTTTAATTAAACTGTGTACCAGGTGTTTCTCCAAATCATGGGTTACAAACTTCAATCTGAGGCCCGAGTTGTAAGTAAAGTTTTATTGGCACACAGCCATGCCTGTGTCTTTACTTACCTTCGGTGACTATTTTCCTGATGGGCAGATTGTGTTAGCTAGTTGTGGTTACACAATGCAACCAACTATATTAGTTTGATTTTCTGCTGCTGTAATAAAACACCATGACCACATCAACTTATGGAAGAGTTTATTTGGGCTTACGCTTCAGAGGAATGAGAGTCTGCCATGACTGGGAGGCATGGCAGTGGGCAGTGGCATGGTAGCGAGAGGCATGGCAGCGGGAAGCAGGCACGGTGGCAGGAGACAAGGCAGCAGGCAGTGGCACGGTGGCGGGAGGCATGGCAGCGGGCAGTGGCACGGTGGCGGGAGGCATGGCAGCGGGAAGCAGGCACAGTGGCGGGAGGCAAGGCGGTAGGCACGGTGGCGGGAGGCATGGCAGCGGGCGGTAGGCACGGTGGCAGGTGCAGGAAGCTAAAAGGTCACATCTTGAACCACAAGCACAAAGAAGAGAGAGAAAACCAGAAATTGCAGGAGTCTAAACTCTCAGAGCTCACCCCTAGTGACATAATTTCTCCATGAAAGTTTCACCTCCTTGGTCTCCCCAAACAGTACCACCAACAGAGGACCAAGGGTCCAAATACATGAGGTCATGGGAGACATTCTCATTCAAACCACCACACCCATAAAGGTAAACATTCATCCCTCAGAGCCAAAGGTTTTTTTTTCCAATATTCATTTCCCTACCATACCAAATTGGGAGCTCCTTAAACCTCTAGTATAAAATGGTGGCTTTAGGGTTGAAGAAATGCCTCAGTGGTTAAGAGAACTTGCAGAGGACCTGAGTTCAGTTTCCAGTACCCACAGTGGGCGGCTCCCCAACCTGTAACTATAATTCCAGGGAACCCAATGCCCTCTTCAGGCTCCTGCGTTTACATGATGCACATACAAAACACTCAGGGACACACACACACACACACACACACACACACACACACACACACACGTATTTGCCTATGACCTACACACATCCTCCTGTATATTCATTTAGGTTTTTTTTTTATTTTTACTTTTTGTGATGGTAAGAGTGGAACCTAGGGACCCCACATTCTAGGCAGGGGCTCTACCACTGAGCCACACCCCCACCCCTCACTGGGTTCTAGTCAGGAGCTCTACCTCTAATCCATTCCCCCAGCCCCTCGGTGGTATATTCTAGAAAGACACTCTACTGCTGAGCCATACCACAACTCCTTTTTAAAGTATTTTTATTATTTAAATTTGTTCTCTGAAGTTTTCGTGGATGTATATTATATAATTATTACCTACATATCATATTATATATTATATGTATTATATACATTTCAATTACACTCTCTTATCTCCTTCCCACCTCTGTCAAACCCCACCTCCTCCCTGTAATCCCCTTTCCTATATTTGCATCCTAAAAATGTTTAAGCCATCTTGCTAGGTGTTCATACCTACAATCTTAGCACATGGGAGGCTGAGGCAGGAAGCTTGCAGTGAGCTAAAGGCTAGCCTTGGCTACTTTGTGAGTTCTAGGCCAGACTCTGCTACATATTGAAACTCTGTCTCTAAAATAAAATAGGGTCCTGGAGGGATAGCTTAGCAGTTAAGAGCACCAGCTGCTCTTGCAGAGTTTGATTCCCAATACCCACGTGTCAGCTCACAGCTGTCTGTAGCTCCAGTTCCAGGAGATCCAACATTCTTTCTGACCTTCCAGGCACCTGGCACACAGGAGGTACACACATACATATATGCAGGCAAAACATCCATACAAACAAACACAAAATCTTTTTTCATTTTAAATAAAATAAAATTATCATTTCTATATGATTTCTCATCTCTATTCAATGTAACATAGATGCTGATGCACTGTGTCAGTTCAGTATTGATGAAGTCTGATACAGTGTAGCAGTTGTAACGTGTACTACTTGGGAAACTTGAAAGAAAATAATCTGAATGTTCAGTACAGACACTTTTTTCCCAAAAAATACTTTCCATTGCTGAGTCCACAGGTACTCTATCTACTATCTGGCTTCTTATTGGAAAAAGTGTGGGTGGGGTGTGGAGCTCTTTCCTGTCATGTACAAACATAAAGACCTGGGTTTGATTCCCAACACTGCATAAAAATAGAAAACAGGGCCATTGAGATGCCTTAGTGGGTAAAGATGCTTGCCGCCAAGCCTGCTGACCTGAGTTCAAAACCTGGGACCCAAATGTTAGAGGCGAGAGTCAACTCCTGCAAGTTGTCCTCTGACCTCCACATGCACACTTGTCAAATGTGTGTGCCCCCCTCATATACACGGACAATAAGTAAATGTCATAAACAGTTTTAGGGACAGGCATGGTGTCCCACACCTTTAATCCCAGCACTGAGGAGGCAGAGGCAGGTGGATCTCTGTGAGTTCCAGGCCAGCCTGGGCTACCCAGTGAGACCTTATCTCATGAAAATAAAAAAGTAAAGAAATAAAGTTTGATAATAAAAATGAAATAACTTAAGTAGTTCTACAATTTCAGATAACCAGAGTCTGAGCAGGGGTCCCAGCCTGTGAGGCCCCCTTCAAGCCCTGGGCATGTCTGTGTGAGTCCCCTCATGCCCTGCCATCTCATCTAGACGTGGACGAGTGCAGCCAGAACCCCAGGCCATGTTCCTTCCTCTGCAAAAACACAGAGGGCACCTTTCTGTGCACCTGCCCCCGTGGCTACCTGTTGGAGGAAGATCTCAGGACCTGCAAAGGTGATGTCCTTCCCTCCCTCGATCTTCCCTGTCCACTGTTGAACTCAAGACTCTCCCAGCTGCATAGAGTTGACCCCACCACAGCCAGGATATCTCTCTTCCCACTCCATCAGTGGCAAGAGCACCCTGCTTGGAGTGTCAAGAGTGATCACAGGCCCCACCCCTGAGCCCAGACCCTTAGATCCCACTCATGGTTATCCCTTGAACCCCTGTCCTTGAGCTATCACCTATCAAGCCTACCCCCTGAGCAACCTCTCCAACCTACTCCTCACCCTCTACATACACCCAAGCCCACCGTTGAGCTACCTCCCTCAAGCCCCCTCTGAGCCCTGCCCCCCTGGCCGGTCCCTTATGGTCCCAGCCTTGAACACCCTCCTCAAGCCCAGCCTCTGAAACTTCCTCTCAAACCACCCTCTGAAGCCACCCCATATCCACACATCCTCGAGCCTGTCTCCTCAGCACCATCCCCAAGCTCCTCTGAGTACCTCCCCTTGGCCTTCAAGTCCTCTGGCTAAGCTCCACCCTTGAGCCCTGCCCTCTGACCCCTGGGAACCTCCTGTGCCGCAGACCTGGATGAGTGCACCTCCAGGCAACACAACTGCCAGTTCATCTGTGTCAACACCGTGGGCGCCTTCGCCTGCCGCTGTCCTCCTGGCTTCACACAACACCAGCAGGCTTGTTTCGGTGAGTTGTGTTGTCTGCTTCTCACTCCGCTCCCCAACACAACCCTCACAACCCTACCCTCACCTGTTTGTGAGACAAAAGCAATGTCAAGCACTCCTCATGTGTCAGGTGCGGAGCACAGGGGGTGATTAGAACACAGTCCCTGGATACACGCCTCTTGGTGACACCTAGAATCTTCATTACCCTAGGGAGATGGAAGGGCTACCCTCAGAAATCCCTCTGGTCTGGGCCCAGCACGTCTCCCCTTCCCCATGATCCATCCCTGCTGGGTCTCTCTTACTGAGCTTTCCCAGGATGTTTCCCAAGCTCAGGAGTTTACACACTCCAAGTTTACACTTGGAGAAAGTAGTTCAGAAGCCAAAGCCACAAAGCTGTCTGCCGTGGCCTCTTAGTGTCTTCTGGGCCTGTGGGAACTAGAACTCCCTCTAGTGCCAGCCCAGCCAAGAACACTCAACCCCTCCCCCAACCCTCTTAGCTAGCACCCGCTGTGGTAATGATGTCCCTAGACTATTTGATTGATAAACAGATGGGCCTGGAACTGCTGTGTTAGTCTGCAAAAAGTACTCGCTGCTCAAGCTATGAGGACCTGAGTTCAGATCCCCATCACTCACATTAAAAGCTAGGCACTCCTGGGGGGGTACAGAAAGTAGGATCCCAGGGCCTTGAGGGCCTGTCAGTCTAGCCAAGTAAATAATTCCCATGAGAAACTCTCAACAAAAAGGTGAAGTGGTTGAGCAAGACACCTGAGGCCAATCTCTGGCCTTCACATGCACACAGAAGCACACACACACACACACACACACACACACACACACACACATACACACAGACACACACACACACCTTGTTGGAGTTTTTGTTTTGTTTTGTTTGAGGTTTTACTTTTTTTTTTTTTTTGAAACAGGATTTCTCTTTGTAGCTCTGGCTATCCTGAAGCTTGCTCTGTAGACCAGGCTGGCCTTGAACTCAGAGTTCCACTTGCCTCTGCCTCCTGAGTGCAGAGATTAAAGGCGTGGGCCACAACCACCAGACCTGAAATTTTACTTATTTTTATTTCATGAGTATGGATGTTTTGCCTGTATGTATGCATGTATGTATGTATGTATGTACGTATGTATGTATGTATGCCTGTATGTATGTATGCCTGTATGTATGTATGCCTGTATGTATGTATATATGTATGTATGTGTATCACACACATGCAGTGCTTGCAGGGGCCACGGGCAGGGAACACTGGAGTTACAGACTGTAGTTACCTACTTGGCTTCGGAAATTGAACCAGGGTCCTCTGGAAAAGTAGCCAAAATGACTCTTAACCACTGAGCCGTTTCTCCAGCTCCACCCCCACCTTATTTTTTGAGACAGTGTCTCTCATTAGGAACTGGGGCTAATTGATTAGGATGAACTACTGCCCAGCCCCCAGGGACCACCTGTCTCTGTGGATAATGGCAAACACCAACCACATCTGGTTCTGGAGACTGAACTCAGGTCCTCATTCTTGTACAGCAGGCACTTAACTGACTGAGTCAGCTGCCCAGACCCTCATTTTGCTTTTTATTTTGAGACAGGTTCTCACTAAATTGACCTAGCTGGCCTTGAACTTGTGATCCTCCTGCCTCAGGCCCCTAAGTAATCAAGATTATGGGCCTGTGCAACACATCTGACTGCATAAGGGTTTGTTAACATTTTAAAAACAGTATTGGGATTTCAGGAGAACATGCTACCACTAAGCTACATCCTCAGCCTAGTTTTGGTAATGTCTGACTTTCATAGTGGAAACTGTCATAAGCTCTCTCATGGATAAATCCACTGAATTCTCATTTCAAATAAAGCACTTTTTTTAATAATAATTTTTTTATTAAGAGATTTTCCACTCACTCCACACACCAACCACAGATTCCCCCATACTCCCTCTTCCTGCCTCCCAGCATTCCCCCCTAACGCACCCCTCATTCCTACCCCCTCCAAGGCAAGGTCCCCCATGGGGAGTCAGCAGAGCCTGGCACATTCAGCCAAGGCAGGTCCAAGCCCCTCCTTCCTGCACCAAGGCTGTGCAAAGTGTCTCACCATAGGCACCAGGCTCCAAAAAGCCGGCTCATGCACTAGGGTCAGGTCCCAGTCCCACTGCCTGGGGGCCCCTAAACAGTTCAAGCCAAACAACTGTCTCGCCCATCCAGAGGGTCCAGTCCAGCACCATGGGGGCTCCCCAGCTACTGGTCCACAGTTTATGCGCTTCCACTAGTTTGGCTAATTGTCTCTGCACTTTTTCCAATCATGGTCTCGGCATCTCTTGCTCATAGAATCCCTCCTCTCTCTCATTGACTAGACTCCCAGAGCTCTGCCTGGGACCCAGCCATGGATTTCTGCATCTGCCTCCTTCAGTCACTGGATGAGAATTCTGTGATGACAGTTAGGGTATTCTACCATCCAGTCATCAGAGTAGGTCAGCTCAGGCACCCTCTAGACTATTGCCAGTAGTCTATGGTGGAGTCATCCTTGTGGATTCCTGGGAACCTTCCTAACACTCCAAGCAAAGCACTTTACATGCAGTACCACAAACACTGGCTGCAATTCTGTGAGCTAGGAACTATTCTTATCTCATTTCACAGAGGAAGAAACCACCACAGAAGGGGAGTGACTCCTCTGAAGCCGCACAGTGTGGTGTCAACACCAGCATGATAGCCCTTCATATTCACCCATAACCACAAAGCAACCTGACCCATTCTCTGTACTCTATAGATAATGATGAGTGCTTGGCCCAACCTGGCCTATGCGGTACCCATGGACACTGCCAAAATACCCCAGGCAGCTTCTACTGTGAGTGTGATAGAGGCTTCATCCTGGACAGCTCTGGCCACAGCTGTGAAGGTGAAGTAGAGTTTCAATGGGTTCTCAGTCTGGGGGATGATCCCAAGAACCACCCACCAATCTTCTCTCCCTCTTCTTTTCTCTCTTTCTCTGTGTCTCAGATGTAAATGAATGTGACAGGCCCCACCGCTGCCAGTTTGGCTGTCAAAATGAGCTGGGGGGCTACCGTTGCAGCTGTCCCCAAGGCTTCACCCAGCATTCCCAGTGGGCCCAGTGTGTGGGTGAGTGGCAAGGGCTGGGAGGAAGCCAAGTGTAACACAAAATCTAATAAGTTTTATAATAAAAAAAAAAACCCAGAGCTAGATATTGGGGTAAATGCTGAAAGATCAGAGAGACAAAGGAACAAGCCATTGCTATGTCTCACCTCGCCAACTCCATGAATCCTGTTTGAATGTCTCTGAGTCCTCAGCCGAAAGGGGTCCAGCTGAAAAGTGCTCCCCATCTGGAAAGAGGTTCTCAGCCAAAAAGCTTTAGTTCCTATCTCCTCAAGCCTGATATACCTTTCTCTGCCCAGATCACTTCCTTCTTAGTGCTGGGATTAAAGGTTTGTGATTCCCAAGTACTGGCATGAAAGGTGTGTGGCCACCACTTCCTGGTTCTATTTCCCTTCTTGACTGAGTCAATCTCATGTAGTCCAGGGTGGCTTTGAATTCACAGAGATCCAGACAGATCTCTGCCTCCCGAGTGCTGGGATTAAAGGTGTGTGCCACCACTGCCTGGCATCTATGTTTAATCTAGTGGCTGGTTCTGTTCTCTGATCTTCAGGCAAATTTTATTAGGGTGCACAATATATCACCACAGCCAAGCACCCAGCAGAATCTTTCCAGAGCAGACAAGTAGGAATCTTTTCCCCTGCAGATGTTATGACAAGCTGGTCCATTTATAAATCAAATGGGCCAGCCTAAAAGGTTGACCACTGGGAAGTCACTGAACTGGTGAACAAACATGGCATGGTGTTCAAGTCCATTTGTTACAGAGTGATGGCCTGACTAGCTGGAAAAAGTGCAGCACCAAAAGACTGGGATTGATTAACAATGTCTACCAAGTGTGCAACAGAAAGAATGCTGTGATTGATTAGCAATGCCTGCCATAGATGCAATGGAGAGAATGATGTGGTTGATGAGTCATGTCTGCCATGAGTACAGCAATGTCTCTCAAGACACACATGCTGTATCTTCACCATAGCAATTTCAGAGGCTCTTGAGGTAAAGAGCTTGCCTTCTGTATCACAACTTTCCCCATATTTTTGCTGCGGCAGACTTTCCTATCAACAACCTCATCTCTATCATTTTCAACATTTCTCCCATAGTCTATCTTTTATTTTTGAAATTATAATATAATTAAATTATTTCTTTCATCCCTTTCCTCCTCCAAACCCTCCCATATACCCCTCCTTTCGCTCTCTTCCAAATCCCTGACCTCTTTTTTCATTAATTGTGTTACATGCATAGATAGATAGATAGATAGATAGATAGATAGATAGATAGATAGATAGATAGATAGATAGATAGAGATAGATAGATGGATAGATAGATAGATAGATAGATAGATAGATAGATAGATAGAGATCTAAAGATAGATAGATATCTTTTTTACACTCTACATTTGTGGAATCCACTTGTTCTCCTGAGACCTGTGACTTCTCCTCAACTCTCCCTTTCTCGGCTCTCACAGGCTTTGCAACAGAGGTTAGAAGTTGTGAGGGAGGATAATAGACAGAGAGGAAGACAGATGTCTGAGGGCTTCTGACAAGCTTGCTGGAGGCTTTGCACAATAAAGGGTACCGTGGCTGATTAGTATTGTTTATTGTGAATACAGCAAGTAGAGGATGAGGTGCTCCTAGTATCACAGGCAAAGCCTAAGGATACTGCTCAGTATCCTGCAGTTCTTGATCCTACCACAGAATGACTTGGCCCCACATGAGAAAGCTTGTTCTAGACTAACCTACCACTTAGGATATAGGGGAAAATTTGAGAAATGCTATAAGGGCCAGGAGTAGAATATGCAGTGGATGAAGGAAGATAGCCATAGTTTGAGAACTCCTAATGAGTTTACTAGAAGTTTTATACAGTAAAGAGTGCTGTGATTGATTAGTAATGTCTGCCATGGGTACAGAACAGAGTAGTGTGTATTCAAGTGAAAGGCTCCAGGCATACAAGGTTTCTTCCATTCTGTCCCTCTTCTTCTCTCCACCTACAGATGAAAATGAGTGTGCCTTATCACCTACAGCTTGTGGTAGTGCCTCTTGCTACAATACGCTTGGCAGTTTCCACTGTGTCTGCCCCTCTGGTTTCAATTTCAACCAGGACCTTGGAGGCTGCCAGGATGTGGATGAGTGTGCAGAGCAAGGCAACCCTTGCAGCTATGGTTGTGCCAACACACATGGTGGCTTCTTGTGTGGCTGTCCCCAAGGCTACTTCCGGGCTGGACAAGGGTAAGAGGCTCAAGTGGGATGGGCAAGAGTGCAGTGGGTACATTCTTCATGCCCTGATCATGAACATTGGACTCACATACACACAGAATCCATTAGCAAAGCTCCATCTGCCTGTGTATGTAGGTGCCTACATGTGTATACAGAGAACTGGACATAGGCAGTATCTGTGCACACCTCTGGTCCATAACTGTCAACACACTCATGTCTGTCTAACAAGCCCAAGTCATTCATAAATGCCAATGTGCATGAGTACAGGTCTATGTCGTTATCTCGTTTTACATTCAGGCTTGTGTGTGCCCACCACCTGGAGACACTCATGGGCCATTCAGGATTCAAGTTAGCACACATGAAGAAGCACATATGAACCCTCACACACAGAAATAAAGTCCTCTCTCCATATCCATGGAAGATTGCGTCCTGTACCCCCTTATGTAACACGAGTCCTGGGAGACATGAACAAACGTCTCCTCACCCCAGATACAGAAATAACAACTGATCAGAGTAACAATACCATTAAATTCCAACTTGGTGAACCAGTGAGTTTACTACTAACCAATGGGTTACTTGTAGGAGTGTGGTGCTGTGGGATGGTCTGTATGTCAAGTGTGTTGCTGATTGGTCAATAAATAAATCACTGATTGGCCAGTGGCCAGGCAGGAAGTGTAGGCGGGACAAGGAGGAGAATAAAGCTGGGAAGTAGAAGGCTGAGTCAGAGACACTGCCAGCCGCCACGATGACGAACAGCATGTGAAGATGCCGGTAAGCCACGAGCCATGTAGCAAGGTATAGATTTATAGAAATGGATTAATTTAAGCTGTAAGAACAGTTAGCAAGAAGCCTGGTACGGCCATACAGTTTGTAAGCAATATAAGTCTCTGTGTTTACTTGGTCGGGTCTGAGCGGCTGTGGGACTGGCAGGTGAGAGAGATTTGCCCTGACTGTGGGCCAGGCAGGAAAACTCTAGCTACAGTGTGGGTGAGAGTTATCTACAGAAACATAGCTGTCCCAGAAGAAATTACATCAGTGAAAGCCCATGTGCTGGAGAGATGGCTCAGCAGTGAAGTGCACTGGCTGCTCTTCCAGAGGTCCTGAATTTAATTCCCAGCACCCACATGGTGGCTCCCAACCATCTATAAATGTAGTCCCATGAGATCCAATTTCCTCTTCTGGTGTGCAGACATGCATGCAGAAAAACATCTATATACATAAAATATATAAATAAATCTTAAAAGAAAGAAAGAAAGCAGGCCCACCCAGCATGGGTAATGACTCAGGGAATCTGGAATCCTGGAGCTCACTGCAAGATTCGCAGGCACCTTAACAAGAGTCTTCTCAGTGTTCCTTACTACTTATATAACCATGGTGGGGGGTGGAGGTCTTGTGCATCTAGTAAGTTTTAGCAACCTCCTGAAACTTATGAGTTGTTTATTTCCTGTGTCTTATGAAACCTTCCTCAAGGACAGAATGCTTCATCAACACAAGAAAATTGCTATACAATAACCTCATCTCCATCTCATGGATACCCAAATGCAAGGATGTTCTAGTCCCTTATATAAAATGACATGGTATTTGCACAGAACCTACACACATTCCTCCATATACTCTAAATCATCACAGGCAGGGGATGTCACTCGGTGGGTAGAATGCTTGCCTAGTATATACAAAGTCCTGGGTTTGATCCTCAGCATTGTGTACACCAGTCATGGTGGCACATGCCTGTAATCACTGTACTTGGGAAGTACAAGCAAGAGGACCAATATAGAAAATTTGAGGTTACAAACTCCCTCTTCATTATATGAGACCCTATCTTGAAAGTAAATAATCATCTCTGCATAATTTTGTAACACCTAATAAAATATAAATCGGTATATGTAACTGTTGCACTGTTTTGTTAATGGAATATTAACAAAGAAAAAAGTCTCTAAATGTTCAGTAGGGAGGTAACTAAGACAGGTCTAAATACATAAAAGATCACAACACTGTAACCATCTTCAATCCTTGGATAACGAGTGAATATGAGGATGCAAAACCTCTAGATACAGAGGGTTGGCTGTGCTTGTGCATAAGGGGGGCTTACTGTACTCACATTACAACCCCACTCATAGATCCATGCATCCCAGTGAGCACAGGTGTATGTGAACATCGTCTTCCATATATACATGCTCCCAAATGTACATGTTTCTGGACATACACAGATACATCCTTCTATTCCATGTATGTCATCCTATTCTTGTGTTCATACCAATGTCCAGGTAAACCAAGGGATACACATATCCCTCCAGTAGGTTGCACACATGCACATACACAGCCATGCCAACACACACACACACACACACACACACACACACACACACACACACACCGTACACATTTGCATGATGGTGTCTGTGCCTGTGGCTCTGAATGACAGATGATGGGAGATGGTGGGTGAGGTGCCACCAGCCTGCTTCTGAACGTTTCCCCCATACCATCTGGCTCAGACACTGCATCTCCAGCCCTGGGTTCAGCTCTGGATCTCAGGCCACCCCAGATGAGGAAGAATCACTCTCACCTGAAGCCTGCTATGAATGCAAGATCAATGGCCTCTCCTCTCAGGACCGACCAAGACGCAGCATCCAAGGAGGTCATCAGGTGCCATGGGGACTACACTGGGTGGGCCAACTGAGGCGCTATCTGAGGGTATCAGAAGGAGGCTGTGATCCCTCAAGAGAGAACTCTAGATCTAGAAGTGTAGCTTAGCTGGTAAATTACTTGCCTAGCATGCACAAGGTCCTAGGTTCAAATATCTGAGCCATGCTCCTCAGCACTGCATAAAACTAGACATCCTTGCCTCTGTAGTATGTTTGGGATTAGCCTAGGCTACATGAGACTCTGTCTCAAAATAAGGAAGAGAAAAGCAGGCAACCATTAAACTACTTGTCTCAACTTCTTCCTCATACTATGGTACCTGACTGGATCTTCTATACTTTCTCAGCCTAGGTCTTTTCTAGGGAACATACCCTTTGGGCATGTTACCTCATTCCTGTGACAATTAAGGCTCCTTCTGGACAGAGTCTAAGCAATCTGTAATAAGCAAATGGAGAGAAAAAGAGCCCCTGCCCTCAGGATACTCTGATTGCGGGGGGGGGGGGGTCATTAAGGAAAACATGGCATGCTTTATAACATATGAAAAAAATGATCCATGCAACAGAGAAAAATAAAGCCAGAACGGGATGGACATGTTAGGTCTGAGAGACTTTCAACATATAGTTAGCTAATATGAATCTATTGTGGATTACTTTATTTAGGTCTGAGAGACTTTCAACATATAGTTAGCTAATATGAATCTATTATGAAACTTTCCCTGTAGAAATTATCCCACATTTACTGCCAGCTCTTGATTTTCACTGAGAGTAGAATGGTTGCCAAGGATCCTGGGATGGACACAGCATGCTATGGAGGGCAGTGCAAGTGTCTTTGCCTGTAATACCACTGTTTACCAGGAGGTGTCAATAAGAGCATATGTCTGAACTGTGCTCCTCAGAAAGGAAAGATTTCCCAGAACGGGGCAGAGAGACTGAAATAGCTTTCTCTCAAAGTAACAGCAGATAACTCCATAGGCATGTAAATGAGGTGAAACAGACACAGCACACCCCATGGGGGGGGGGGGGGGGGCGGAGGTAAGCACAGATAACCCTTTGTGGAATCAGATACATCACCCAGCCTGGGGTGGCCTGCCATTGAGACCCATTGGCTTACTGTCCTGCTGCCAAGACCATGAAGGCACTTCAGAAGAGCTCAAATAAAGAAGGGCTTGTCATCTTTACACAGGGTCCTCTCAGAGAGAGCCAGATACAGGAAGTACAATGGAAGCCAGCGGAAGGCTCTTCTGGGGCCTCTCCTTGCTCTCTTTCTGACCTAGCTGAGTATTCTGTTTGTAACTCCGTAGATTCTGGCATCTTTTTTGGAGATGTAGGGTTTTTTTGGGGGGGGAAGGCCCTTGGTTATAATACCAGTCACCTAGGCTACCTTTGAACCACCTTAGGTCTCTGGAGCCAGACATTACCTGCCTGAACTGCTTGCTGGGTTTTCAAAGCAAATCTTTGATACCCTAACTGTTGCTTTTTTATTTGTTTTGTTTTTGGTATGTTTATATTTGTCAGTATCTTTGTGTGTGTGTGTGTCTATGCATCTCTCACACACATACACACAATGAGAGAGAGAGAGAGAGAGAGAGAGAGAGAGAGAGAGAGAGAGAGAGAGGCACATGCATACACGTTCTTGAGTATACCATGTCTGGAGACAAGAGGACAACACCACTATGTTACAATTTTTCTCCACCTTTTTTTAAATTTTTTAAATATATTTATTTGGAGATGGTGGTGATTGTGTGTGTCTGCATTCATGCACAAGACATGGATGTGGAAGTCAGTGAACAACTGGCAGAAACTAATTCTCTCTTCTTTTCCATGTGGTTCTAGGGAATCAAACTTTGGTCCTCAGGTTTGCTGGCAAGCTCCTTTACCTGCTGAGCCAACTTGTGGACCCAGCTCCACTTACTTTTTTTTGAGACTCTCCCTAAACCTGGAGCTCACTATTTGATATTACCACTGGCCGGCAAGCCCCTGGAATCCTCCTCTCCCCACCCTTCCAGTGAGACTATAGGCATGTACCAGCACACCAAGCTTTCTACGTGGGTACTGGGGATCTGGACTCAGATCTTCAGACTTTGACCGCAAGCACTTTATTACCTGAGCCGTCCTCAGTCTCTCTCCTCTTGAGTTTTCTTTTTCCCATCAAAGAACCAGATTTAGCCTTTGCTGTTATGTTCTCAGCCTTAGCTGATCTTGGCATTCTACATAGATGACTAGACAAAGAAGCCAGGAAACAAGCATACATGACAGCTTCCTCCCCTACCCACTTGCATCCTTATTTACACAGTCTCTGACAGTTCACTTGGTCCCTCCTCCTAGGTGAGCCTGGCCACCCTTGACACGGAAGTCCCCTTGACCTTGAGCCTGTACATCTCACACCTTGGCCAAGTCAAGCATATCTTAGAATTTCGACCAGCTCTTGAGAGTCTGGGAGGCCAGATCCGTTATGTTATTGCCAGAGGCAACAACCAAGGTTTCTTCTGCATGAATCACCTGGATGGTTTCAGCTCCCTGCACCTGGGCCATAGGAGACCAAGACGCGGGAAATACCAGCTGGAGGTGGTGAGTGTAGCAGGAGCTCAGGGCCAACCAGGGCCAGCAAAACAAGCCTTGCGGCTAACAGTCCAATTACAGCTACTCTAGCAGAGAAGCTTCAGTGCACCTACAGTTCCATGACATCTGAAAGTGGAGATTCTGGAACTGCCTAGAACTGATCTCGGGGGCAAAAGCTGACCAAGTTGAACCTCAAAACTCAGGAAGAGTGGACCATTACACTATGACCTCAGATGAACCCAGCCTATGCAAGCCCACCAAGTGATCCCATCTGAGGTGGGGCAATACCTCAATCTCTCCTGGACTCAGCTAGAAGTCACAACACTCAGCCCTCCACCCCATAAGCAGGGTCAGCAGGAGGGACCCCTGGTGTTCACTGCGCTTTGTCATCCTCAAGCTTAAACTTCAAGACTGCACTATGATTCACCAAGGGTGTTGGTGGGACATGGGAACAAGTGACTAGGGTGGGTGTGGGGGTCATCCCTCAGAATCAAAATGGGAAGCCTTTTCCCCCACATCTTGACTACTAGATTCATTCCCCAGAGCCTGGGCTAGGGTTCTAAAGATCCTTTTCTATTGAAACTGAAGAAAACAATAAAGGACTTGGGGGCTGAATCTGCCTATGTGTTCTCAAATATGTAGATGCTATCTCCTCCTACAAAAGACACACACACACACACACACACACACACACACACACACACACACACACGACTCCTGCCTGGGGAAGCTGGAGGACTCAAGCTGGTCTTGTGTAGCCCCAGGACTACCTGGCCTTTGGCTATAAGGTTCTTTATTTCAGGGCATAGGGAAAAGAGTGAGTCAAGGGACTATCACACTGTACATTTGGCACAAACCCCAAACTAGGCTGACAGTGGCAACCTCTCAGGGCACCGATGGTTTCTCGGGTGTTCGCTTGTTTGCTGTTTGTCTTGAAACTCTGAAGAATAAGCAAGTATCCACAGAGTCCATGTTTGGTAGAACAATGTTTGACGCTCAGAGGAGTTGAGCAACATGGCCAGGATCAGGCAGCAGCACTGGAAACTATGCTGTCAATCACTGTGCCTGGCTCTGACGCAATAGCTAGAATATGCATCACACAATAATGAACTCTGCAGTTGGAGGGTAACTCTCAAATACTGGTACTTTTGGTCCCCAGCAAGCCTACCTAATGAAAGTAGTATTATCACATGGACACTGAGATTTAGAGAATGTATGGAAGCCTGGTGGGATCACCATTTATAGTACAGGCTAGGGCCTGAGTTTTTGGTTTTGTTTGTTTGTTTGTTTGTTTGTTTGTTTGTTTTAGGGGGTATGTGTGTGTTTCCTGACACTGAGTTCTGAAGCCTGGCTCCAAACCACCAAGGGTGCTCTCTACAAAGAAAACATTTGTTTTAGGATGTTTGTTTTCTGTGTTGTTTCTGTTGCTGTGTTCTTGTTTGGACAGTAGTAGGAACTGAACCCACAGCTTTACTGTAGAGGTGCTAGGTAAGCACTCTACCCCTGAGCTATATCCTTAGTCCTTCCAGCTTTTTTAGAAAAGTTCGTTGTTGTTTTAAATAGGGTCTCACGTTGTACCCTGGCTGGCCTGAAATCTCTTTGTAGACCAGGCTGGTTTCAAACACACAGAGATCTGCTTGGCTCTGCATTCTGAGAGTTATGGTTTGGGAGGTGTGGTGGTTTAAATAAGAATGGCCCCCATAGGCTCATATGTTTGAATGATTAGTCATCAAGGAGTAGCATATTTGAGAAGGATTAGTAATTGTGGCCTTGTTGGAATAGGTGTGGCCTTAGTAGAGGAAATCTATCACTGGGGTGGGCTTTGAGGTGTCAAAAGCCCAAGCCAAGCCCAAGCCCAGTGGCTCTCTCTGTAGCTAGAGTTTTCCTGCCTGGCCCACAGTCAGGACAAATCTCTCTCACCTGCCAGTCCCACAGCCGCTCAGACCCAACCAAGTAAACACAGAGACTTATATTGCTTACAAACTGTATGGCCGTACCAGGCTTCTTGCTAACTGTTCTTACAGCTTAAATTAATCCATTTCTATAAATCTGTACGTTGCCACGTGGCTCATGGCTTACCAGCATCTTCACATGCTGTTTGTCATCGTGGCGGCTGGCAGTGTCTCTGACTCAGCCTTCCACTTCTCAGCTTTATTCTCCTCCTTGTCCTGCCTATACTTCCTGCCTGGCCACTGGCCAATCAGTGATTTATTTATTGACCAATCAGCAACACACTTGACATACAGACCATCCCACAGCATCTCTCTCTCTCTCTCTCTCTCTCTCTCTCTCTCTCTCTCTCTCTCTTTCTCTCTCTCTCCCTCTCTCTCCCCTGCCTACAGATCTAGATGTAGAACTCTCAGCTACTCCTCTAGCATCTTGTCTGCCTGTGTGCCACCATGCTCCTGCCATGACAATAATGGACTAAACCTCCGAACCGTAAGCCAGCCCCAGTTAAATGCTTTCTTCTGTAAGAGTTGCTATGGACGTGGTGTCTCCTCACAACAATTAGAACAGTGACTAAAACAGGAGCGTGGCCATCCATGTTGGCTGAGCAAAGGCGTGGCTGGCTGCTGGAACAGCAGCAGGAAGCAGAGGGTGGGCACACTAGGAATGCTGAATCTTTCGAAACCTGGAAGCCTGCCCAGTGACATACATCCTCCACCAAGGCCACACCTCATAATCCTTCCCAAACAGTTTACAACTTCAGGCCAATTATTCAAACACATGAGTCTATGGGGGTCATTCTCATTCAAAACACCACCACTCCCAAAGACTGTCAGAAGTAAAGCTGAATAACCAACCTCTATTTGCAGGTCTCTAGTGCCTGGCCCCAGAGCTCTAGCCTTGCTCCAAGCCTAACCCGGTGACCTCTGGGCATCCCATTAGGGCTGGCAGAAAGCTTTTTCATCCATTGTCTAGATTCCCCCAGAATCTGGACATAGCAAGTATAATGACCCCCATTTTACAGACAGATTTTACAGAGAAATTCAGCACAGACACTGAGATTAAGATTTGGACCTTGACTGATGTGGTGGCTCACACCTCTAGTGGCCCACACACTTTAGCTCTTGGCAAACAGAGAAAAGTTTATCTCTGTAAATTCAAGGCCATCCTGGGTCTACATAGCAAGTTCCAGTCTAGCCAAGGATACACAGTCAGAGGGCAAGTTGGGTTAGTAGATAAAAGTGTTTGCTGGCCAGGTGGTGGTGGTGCACACCTTTAATCCCAGCACTCAGGGGGCAGAGACAGGTGGATCTCTCTGAGTTCGAGGCCAGCCTAGTCTACAGAGTGAGATCCAGGACAGGCACCAAAACTACACAGAGAAACCCTGTCTGGAAAAACAAAAACAAACCAAAAAAAAGTGTTTGCTGTATAAGACTGACTACTTGAGGTCAGTCCCCAGACCCCAAAGTGAAAGAGGAGATCCCACTCCCTAAATTGTGTTCTGAAGTATGTACACCCACCACTACCATCCCACAACAACAGCAATGAATAAATAGATTTGGACAGAGAGCACAGGGTGTAACTCAGTTGTAGAGTGCTTGTCTAGCCTGCACCAAAGCCCTGGGCTAAAACCAGCACTACATAAACTAGGGGCCCCATTTTATCAAGAGTGAGGAAACAATGGTCCAAGGCCAGGTCACACCTGACCTGCCCCGGGGTTGTCCCCCAAGGAGCCATCTATTAAACTGTTAGGAAGACTAGAGCACAGATCTTCAGATAAGGGAACTCACCTGGGATTCAGCCCAGGCTGGGGCATTTCCCAGTAAAATATGACAGGAACCTGAGGCAGGAGGGTCCCAAGACAAAGGCCAGACTATACAGAGTGCATCACTGTCTCAAAAACAAAAAATGGAGCTGGAGAGATGGCTCAGCTGATAACGTGCTTGCCAGACAAGCATAAAGACCCGAGTTTGATCCCTAGGACCCACACTTAGAAGAAGAAGAGAGGAAGGGAGGGAGGGGGAGGGGAAGGAGGGGGAGAAGGAGGAAGAGGAGGAGGAGGAGGAGGAGGAGGAGGAGGAGGAGGAGGAGGAGGAGGAGAAGAAGAAGAAGAAGAAGAAGAAGAAGAAGAAGAAGAAGAAGAAGAAGAAGAAGAAGGGGAAGGGGAAGAAGGAGAAGAGGAGGAGGAGGAGGAGGAGGAGAAGAAGAAGAGGAAGAAGAAGAAGAAGGGGAAGGGGGAGGGGAAGAAGGAGAAGAAGAGGAGGAGGAGAAGAGGAAGAAGAGGAGGAGGAGGAGGAGGAGGAGGAAGAGGAAGAAGAAGAGGAAGAAGCCACGATGCACTGTGGATGCAACTGTAATCCTAGCACTGAGGAGGCAGAGCAGAGGTTAAGCGGCCAGCCTGACCTAACTGGTGATCCTTCGGGCAAATGAGAGACCCTATCTCAATAAAAGCCAAGAGTAGCTGGTGAGGTGGTTCAGGGAGAAGGCACTTACCTGCCATCAAGTCTGAGGGCCTGAGTTTGAGCTCCGGACCTTCATGGTGAAAGGAGAGAACTGACTCCTTCAAGTTGCCCTCTGACCTCTACACGTGTGCTGTGGCACACACACTTTAAAATTTACTCTTTTTTTGTTTTTTTTTTTGAGACTCACTATGTTGCCAAGGAAGGGCTGGAACTTACTGTGTAGACCAGACTGACCTTAAACTCATAGAGATCTGCTTGCCTCTGCCCTCTGAGCCCTGGGATTAAAGGCCTATGCCAAGATTCCCAGCCATATTTTTTTTAATTCTTTGTTTTTCTTGATAACAAAAAAACTCAGAAAATACAAATTTAAAAAAGGAAAAGGAGAAGAGGATGTTGAGAGGGATGGTTGAGAGGGTAGGTCTTGAAGAAGTTAAAGGAAAGAGTTGGTGGTGAATGTGATCAAAATACATTGTATGTTTGTATGGAATTCTTAAAGAATTAATAAAAACATGATGTGAGTTTTTTAATTTTTTAAAAAGGAACAAAAAACCAAGGCAGATAGTGTCCTGAAGAGAAACACCCATGGTCTGCACCCACATATACAAGCATGCACACATGTACACATATACACCTAGACACACACACACACACACACACACACACACACACACACACAAACCCAACCTACCCACCCACCCTCCAAAACAACAAAACCAAAACTATATAGTTAAAGAAGAGTTTGAACTCCTGATCCTCCTGCCTCCACTCCCTCAGTGCTGGATGATGGTCCAGCGCTACTACCACACCCGGTTTATGCAGGAATGAGGTGAAAACCAAGACTTCATCAATGCTGGACGACAGCTCTACTAAGCCAGCCACATCCCTGGCCCCTGTGCAACTGCTGTTCTAATAGCTGGTCCTTGGCCCCAAATCCTGACACAGAGCTCCAAAGACCTCAGGATTTCCTGCATGGCTCTGAATTTCCTGAGTGTGTCAAGGGCTGGTCACAAGGAAAAGTGAGCCATTGATTAGATTTCTGTTACACCCCTCAAGCTCCAAACAAGAGAAGGCTTGAAAGTGAAGTTAATAATCAATCATGCTGTGTGGAAACACCTCCATAAAAATATTGAACTGTGAGGTTCAAAGAGTTTCCAGATTGGCAAACACATCCGTGTGCCAGGAAAGTGGTGCATCCCTGTTGTGTGACACTTTTCCTGGGGAGATGTGAACAGATATCTACTCACCCCAGATTTGCTACAGATCCAGTAATGCCACCACCAGAGTCCAGCTTGACAAACCAATAGGTTTACCGGGTTTCCTCACAGCGCCGTGAGTTTCCTCTCCTCGGCAGTACTTACTGCAGGGAGGGTCCCTGTCCTCTGGTAGGTTTCAGGGACGCTGATGCTTGTGAGCCATTGACTTTCTGAATTTTAAGGAGCCTCCCTCCAGGAAGAGTATGGATGTTATAGGACAAACTCAGGTATCAACCGTCGCCTCACTCCTTGCTTGAAACAGGGTCTCTTGCTCACTGCTGCTTACAGCCATAGCTGGTCTTCCAGGGTTCTCCTGTCTCCTCGTCTTACTATGGGAGCTCTGGGATTACAGACACACACTGTCACACCCAGCTTACTTGGTTCTCTGGGATTACAGACACACACTGTCACACCCAGCTTACTTGGTTCTCTGGGATTACAGACACACACTACTGTCACACCCAGTTTACTTGGTTCTCTGGGATTACAGACACACACTATCACACCCAGCTTACTTGGTTCTCTGGGATTACAGACACACACTGTCACACCCAGCTTACTTGGTTCTCTGGGATTACAGACACACACTGTCACACCCAGCTTACTTGGTTCTCTGGGATTACAGACACACACTGTCACACCCAGCTTACTTGGTTCTCTGGGATTACAGACACACACTATCACACCCAGTTTACTTGGTTCTCTGGGATTACAGACACACACTGTCACACCCAGTTTACTTGGTTCTGGGGATCTGAACTCAGACCCCAGACTTGCAAAGCAAGCTCTTTCCCCCTGAGCCATCTCCTCAGTCCTGTTTTTGTTTAGTTTTCATTTCTTTGTTTATATTTTGAGACAGGGCCTTGCTATGTGTCCCAGGCTAGCCTCAAACTTGTACTGCAGCCCAGGCTGGCCTCAAGCTTATAATTATCCTGCCTTAGACTCTGTGGTAGTTTCAATGTAATTGGCCCCCATAAGCTCATAGGGAGTGGCACTATTAGGTGTGGCCTTGTTGGAGGAAGTGTGTCCCTGTGGGAGTGGGCTTTGGGTTCTCATACATGCTCAAGCTACACTTAGTAAGACAGTTCACTGCCTGTTGCCTTCGGGATCAAGATGTAGCTCCTTCGCTCTCAGCTCCTTCTCCAGCACCATGTCTGCCTGCATGCTGCCATGTCCTGCCATGATGATAATGGACTAAACCTCTGAACTGTAAGCCACCCCAATTAAATGGTTTCCTTTAGAAGAGTTGCCATGGTCATTGTGTCTCTTCACTGCAATAGAAACCCCAACTAAGACTCCTTCAGCAACACCAATCCTTCATCATTTACAACGTTCTAAAGAATAACCAAGAAATATAAGAAAAGTACTTTCCTTAGTCCTAGGAGCTAATGATCTAGCAAAAGTGGCTGAATAAAAAGAGGGGGTCACAGGAACCCTAATTTATTGCAGGTAAATCCAAAGTACAGGCACTAACATCCTGAGAGCATACTACATACCAGACATCACTGTGGGTAATTAGGTTGTTGTTGTTGTTGTTGTTGTTGTTGAGACAGGGTTTCTCTGTTTCCCTGCCTTCCCTGGAACTAGATTTGTAGACCAGGCTGGTCTCGAACCCACTGAGATCTGCCTGCCCCTGCCTCCTGAGTGCTGGGATTAAGGTCATGCACCACCACTGCCCGACTCAAGTAATTTATTTTTAATGGCTTTTAAATTTTTTAATTTTTTTGTTCTTTGACTATTTCACGTATGTGTGCATTTTTACCATTTTCACACACACACACTCATCCTGCTGTAGTCCTCTCTCTCCCACTGAATCCTTCTTCCTAACAAGCCCTGTCCTACTTTCATACCTCTTTCTTTTGTGTGTGACTCCCTGCATGTAATTAGGGTTGCTTGCCTGAGCATGGGTGGGGGTTATATACTGGACTATGGCAACACTTCTGGGGGAAAAAGACTCCCTCTCCCCAGCAATCATTAACAGCCAATAGCTCCTTGATGAGGGGTGGGGCCCTGGGAGTCCCTCACTCGCCCACGCTGAAACACTGCTGAGTCCAGTCAAGTCCAGGTAACTGTGCCTTCTGTGAGTTCAGTGGCCATGTCATGTCCAGAAGATAGCACTTCAGGGGACTCCTCCCATTGTCTGGCTGGTGCTCACTCTGAATAACTTAATTGTTGATCTTTCTGGTCATCATCACGATCCTGTGAAATAGACAGTGTTAGTATTGTCCCCCATCTACAGATGGGAAAACTGAGACTCATATGGCTGTGTCCTTAACCTGTGGAACCAGATGTGATCTGCACGTAGACATGTCAGAACCGAATTGAATTAAATTACAGGACATCTGGTATCTGCTTGATTCATGAGGAATTTCTTCTTTCAGATCTGGCATCAGATGTGTTGTGTTGAGGACTAGTGAGATGGTTCAGCAAGCAAATTGCTTGCCATGAAGCCCGATGACCAGAGGTTGATCCCTGGGACCCACATGGTGGCAAGAGAGAAGCACCTCCAAACAGTTGTCTCTGACCTCCACTTGCTCACAGTGGCATGCACTCATACACATCCAAGCACACATGTGTGCAGGCTCACACACATGATATTTGTTCTGTGTGTTACACTGAAGCCAAGCATGATGGCACATGCCTATAACTCTAGGTATTTTAGAGGTTGAGGTAGAAGGAGCTAAAGATCCAGCGTCAGCTACAGCTTGAATTCAAGGCTAAAATGGGCAACTTAGTGAGACCTTGCTTCAAAATACAAATTATAAAAAGGATGGGGGTAGTGCTTACTAGCCTAATATGCACAAGGTCTTGGGTTCAAGCCTTAATATTGCAGAAAAAAAGAGGGGATAGGAGAAAGGAAGGAAGGAAGGAAGGGAGGAAGGAAGGAAGGAAGGAAGGACCAACTTCTGTATGGCGCTGGAGAGATGGCTCAGCAATTAAAAGTGTGTACTGTTCTTACAAAGGACCACCCTGGTGTTCCATGCTCCAGCACTGCATAAACCAGCATGGTAGCACATGCCTGTGACCATAGCACTTGGGTGGTGAAGGCAGCAGAATCAGAAGTTCAGGGGCATCCTTGGCTACATAGGGAGTCTTAGGCCAGCCTGAGATACATGAGACCTGCTTGAGGAGAAACCATAAAACAGAAAGGAGTGAAGAAGGAAGGCAGGAAGGAAAAAGAAGAGAGGCGAGAGAGAGAGGAGCAAGATGGCCACCAAGGCTGACAACCTGAGTTCCATCAGAAACCCACACTGTAGAAAGTGAGGACTCCTGCAAATTGTCCTATGGCCGCCAGCTGGAAACATGGCTTGTGTAAGCACCCCCACCCCCCACACACAATGACACACACACACAGTGACACACACACACAATGACACACACACACAGTGACACACACACAATGACACACACAGTGACACACACACACAATGACACACACACACAATGACACACACACACAGTGACACACACACAATGACACATACACACAGTGACACACACACACAAGGACACACACAATGACTCAATCAATGTAAACTTTGTTTTGTTTTGTTTTGTTTTGTTTTTTGGTTTTCCGAGACAGGGTTTCTCTGTGTAGCTTTATGCCTTTCCTGGAACTCACTTGGTAGCCCAGGCTGGCCTCGAACTCACAGAGATCTGCCTGGCTCTGCCTCCTGAGTGCTGGGATTAAAGGCGTGCGTCACCGCCACCCAGCCTATGTAAACATTTTTTAAGAGAAGAAGGAAAAAGAAAAAGAGAAGGGGAGAGAAGGAAGGGGTGGGAAGTAGGGAATGTGAGTGGTGTGAGAAGACACACTCTTGGCCCACCTCACTGGTGTTTCACATCAGTCTTTACCGATGCCCCCTAAACTGGGTTAAAGGCGTCAACAGCCACCTAGGACCCTTGCACATGAATCTCAGGGTGTAACCACACAGCTCCTGGGGGTAGACCCTGTCAGCAAAGTGATGGAGGGAGGAAGGTCACATGACCAAGAGTCCTTACCTAGACCGGCCTAGGGTGGCGTTCCTCATGCTGGTGCTGCTGGGGTTCCTCACCTTAGACTTCATATGATTTAACTTCCTCCTCTCAGTATGAGAGCCTGTTGGAAAACAGGGAGAGAAACAGGTAAGTGTTCCAACAGGAGCTGGAGAGAGGTTCAGTGTTAAGAGCACTTGCTGCTCTTCCAGAGGACTGGGGTTAAATTCCTAGCACCCACATGATGGCTCACAACCATCTACAACTGCAGTCGCAAGAGGCCTGACACCAGGCCCACTTTTTGTGCACATACATAAAAGCAAACACTCATATACAAAATTAAAATAAATGGATTTTATTTTATTTATTTATTTTATTTATTTATTTATTTATTTTATTTTTTATTTTTTTTTTCAAGACAAGCTTTCTCAGTGCAGTTCTGGTTGGCCTGGAACTCCCTCTGTAGACCAGGCTGGCCTCAAACTCACAGTGAAATTCCTGGCTCTGCCTCCTGAGTGCTGGGATTAAAGGCATGTGCCACCACTGCCCCACTTGAATTAAGCCAATCTTAAAATGGCAAATGTTTTGTTTTTTCTCATTTGTGGTTCCTACATTTTATATAGTATAATAAAATCATGTCTATATCCATTAAAGTAGAAATGAAGTGAAACTCTCCAGGGATAATGGGATAAATGGGAGGAGATGATGTTAGAGAAGGAGCACAGGTAGCCAGGCAGTGCTGGTGCATGTCTTTAATCCCAGCACTCGGGAGGCAGAGGCTGATGGAGCTCTGAGTTCGAGGCCAGCCTGGTCTACAGAGTGAATTCCAGGACAGCCAGAGCTACACAGGGAAACATTGTCCCAAAAAACGGAAAAGAAAAGCAGTACAGAGGAGTGGGAGACAGGGGTTCAATATACAATATATATGATGAAAAATTTTCTTCATTTTTCCCATTTTGTATCTATTTATGTTATGTGTAGGGTAAAAAGGGCCAAGAAAAGAACATCCTGACCCTGACTTGACTCTCAAGCCTGAGACAGGGCCAAGAAAAAGAATTCCACCAATCCTTGAGCTTGTCCCAAGATCAGACCACAAAATTCCCACCAATCCCAGGCCATACTGGAAAGCCGCCCCTCCCCCCAAAGGAAAGCCTATCTATCCCTGTCTCCTACCCAGTTCCTGCTGCTTCTTCACCAAGCAGAGGCAGCAACCCTACCTCCCGTGTCTTTCCAAATAAATCTTTTGTGTGAGGTTTGTTGAGCCGTATGACTTTGAGGTATTTCTTGGCTCCCAACTGTCAGGATACCTTTCTCCTCTGAATTGTAACATTTTACAGTGTGCATGTACGTTCATGCATTTTTTTTTCCTCATGTAGGTGCCCATGCACATGTGTGCCCATGCATGTGGAGGCTCTCAGTTGTCAGAAATTGACCCTATTCATTGAGGTAGGGTCTCTCAATCAAACCCAGAGCTGCCAGCTTGTTAGGTGGGTCCCATGTCTCCATGCTCTGAGGCTGGAATTACAGGAAGACCACCACACCCACTCAACATTTACATGGATTCCTGGGAATCCAAACTCCAGTCCTCACACCTGTATGATCAGCACTTTAACAGGTGAGCAATCTCCCTGAAAACAAACCTAATTCATTAATTAAAACAAGGATGTACCGGAGAGACGCTCAGTGGGGTAAAAGTGCTTGTCATACAAGCCCGAGGACCTGAGTTCTGTCCGAGCACCCATGTAGGAATCCAGGTGTGGTAGGTATATACTTGTAATCCCAGCACTGATGAGGCAAAAATCTCTGGAGCGCGCTGCCCAACCAGCCTAGCCTAAGAAGCAAGCCCCAGATCCAGTAAGAGACCTGGTCTCAAAAGACAGGGTGGAGCCAGGCATGGTGGCACACACCTTTAACTCCAGCACTTGGTAGACAGAAACACAGAGGTGGGCAGCTCTCTGTGGGTTCAAAGCCAACATGTTCTACATAGTGGGTGCCAGGACAGCCCAGGGCTACATAAAGAGACCCTGTCTCAAAAAAAAAAAAAAAAGAGAGAGAGATATAGAGGCCTGAGGAGATTGGTCAGTAGGTCAGAGTGCTTACTCTGCAACCTTGACAACCTGAGTTTGAACCTCAAGCACTGTGCAAAAATGAGGCATGTTTCACGGCACCAGCAAGCTTTCAGAGGAGGGAAGCAACCAACAGCCCTCTCCAGGCTGGTCAACCTGTGAACCACAACAACAGCCTGCATGGGCATGGTCACCCAAAGAGGGCAGGAGTAACACACATACCTTGGTGGTAACCAACAGCTCTCTAATCGGACTTTAGAACTTTTCAAAAAGAGGGAAATCATGCCTGGTACTAGAAACTTAGGCAAACTGCCCAGTGAAGTCACAGATCATGAAGAGAACCTACAACCCCCACTTTACTGCACCAGCATAATCCCTAACTACATTCTAAGTATCTGTCCTTATACCCACAGAGAGGTGCAGTTCTCACCCCTCATCAAGGAAACTTCTTGATGCAACAGATGGAGACCACTACAGAAAACTACAACCAATCAAAATTCAGAGTTGTGGAGCCCGGTCCCATGGATACATCTACAACATAACTCCTGCACCAAAGGCTCAGGAAACATTGTGGAAGAGCGAGCAGGAAGATTTTAAGAGTCAGGGGGCCGGGCGGTGGTGGCGCACGCCTTTAATCCCAGCACTCGGGAGGCAGAGCCAGGCGGATTTCTGTGAGTTCGAGGCCAGCCTGGGCTACCAAGTGAGTTCCAGGACTATCTCAGAACTAGCTCTGTAGACCAGGGTGGCCTCGAATTCACAGAGATCCACCTGTCTCTGCCTCGTCAGTGCTGGGATTAAAGGCATGTGCAACTATCTGAACAAGAAAAAAAAAACAGTTTTTTTTTTTTTAACAAGGCATGATTGTACATGCCTATAATTTTAGTTTTGGAAAATGGAGATAGGCACAGCCTAAGAGTCCACAGGCCAGTGCCAGTCATCCTAGTCAAAATGGCAAGCTTCCAGTTTAGTGAGAGACCCTTTTTCAAGACAGAAAAGACAAGAGAGCAATAAAAGTTTTGACCACCACATGCACAACTGTATACTCATGCATGCAGCACACACACGCAGAAAATAAAATGGAATGGCTAGAGATGTTTCTTAGTGGTAGAACACTTGTGTAGCATATCCAATAGCCTGGATTCAGTGCACAGTACTGAAGGGAAGAAAGGGGAAAGCTCTTGGGGGAGGACACCTGAGGTTGACGCAATTGATTAGCTATTCATTCCATCTCTGACTCACTAGCAACTGACTCTTTGAAGAGGGTTAGCTAGCAGCATGTTAGCATGCTGAGCTGTTTTCCTCCCTGAGCTGTTGGCTGGGGTCTTACCTACCTGAAGTGGTCTTCTGGGGGTTGTCAACTGGCTTGTTCTTAGCATTCAAGATCTCCATCGCCCTCTTCACATCCTTGTCCACTGGGTTCATACACACCTTGCCTTTCTGGCGGAAGTGGAATCTACAGAGGGTGGAAAGGTGGATGCCAGGTTAGGGCATGGAGGATCTAAGGTGTTCATAACTCTCACCCAGCAACACGAAAGGTTCTGCTCACATCACAGCACGTAGGTTGCAGCTTCCACTCACTTCCTGCACGCGATAATGCCTAGCGTGCTGGAGAATATTCCATTTGATCCTGGGTTGGTAACCCAGGCAGCAGTCTTCAAAGGCACCTACAGAGGCAAGTGAGATGGCTCAGTTGGTAAAGGTGCTTGCCACCTAAGTTCAGTCCCCAGAACCCACATGGAGAGAGTCACAAATTATCATCCCCTGACCTCCATAAACATGTAGCACATGTGTGTGTGCGCGTGCGTGCATGTGTGTGTGTGTGTGTGTGTGTGTGTGTGTGTGTGTGTATGACTGGGTCATAGGCCCTAAATGAGAACCTAATACTATTATTCTAATAAGTAAACATAGTAATAAACTGTCCTTTACATTCTTATCCATATACTCATAAGTTATTACCCTCATCAGTGAACTTTTGTTGTTGGTTGTTTTTGCTTTTTGGGGGGCCCGCCACCCAGTTCCCAAATAAATCATACATGGAGGCTTATTCTTAATTATAAATGCCCAGCCTTAGCTTGGCTTATTTCTAGCCAGCTTTTCTTAACTTTAAATTATCCTGTCTACCTTTTACCTCTGGGCTCTTTCCTTTTCTTACTTCTGAAATCTTACTTTCACTCTTACTCCGTGGTTTGCTGTGTAGCTGGGTGGCTGGCCCCTGATGTCCTCTTCCTTTTTCTCTTGCTCTTTCTTTTTGCTCCTCCCAGATTTCTCCTTCTATTTATTCTCTCTGCCTGCCAGCCTCACCTATCCTTTCTCCCTTGCTATTGACCTTTCAACGCTATATTAGACCATAAGGTGTTTTAGAAAGGCCAAGTAACACAGCTTCACAGAGTTAAACAAATGCAACATAAAAGAATGCAGCACATCTTTGCATCATTAAACAAATGTTCCAGAGCATAAACAAATGTAACACATCTTAAAATAATATTCTACAACGGCTTCTTTTTATATTAGATGACAATTATCCCAAAGATCCACAACAGATCAACATTCAGGGTAAGGGACCATGGAATTTCCAACTATAAATGAGAAGTCTATATCATACTTCCTTCCCACAAGGTTCAGGGATTATCTCAGAAGAGGGGGCAGAAAAGTTGCAAGACTCAGAGGGAGACATCTTCAAAGAAAGAGTATTTGCTGGACATGATGAGGCCATTGTACACATCAATTATAGGAGCTGTGATGTGTGCACAGACCCACACAAGATCAAGGCAGCCAGAATCTCAGCATGGGTGGGTGGAGGGGACTCATCAAGTCTTACCCCTATCTGACAAGCTATTGGAAATTGATGGTTGCTAGGAGAGGCTTGGTTTTCTTCAGGGACATGGTCCCAGAAAGATTACCCCTGCTCTAATATATGATCCTTCAGCCATACACATACAGGCAGCATTCAGTGGACTAAGTGGGTTTAAAAACAGAGCACATTAAGTCAGGTGGGGAAGTGGTAGGGGGATAGGGGTGATAGAGAAGGGAATAAGGAATAGATTTGATCAAAACATATTGCATATATGAAATACTCAAAAATAAAAAAAAAATCACAAAAAGATACCTGCAACTAGATGACCCAGCCACATCCATGATTCCAGGGGCACATTACTGGCAGGGACAATCAAAGATGTGAGCATGGCACGTACACATACACACACACACACACACACACACACACACACACACACACACACACCACCTTCTAGATACAGAGGTCAACAGGCTACCTGGGAGATAAGGAAGCTTCCTGGCTTGCTCTCAGCTCTTGATATAAGGATGCTGGCAGAAATTGTAGAGTGCAGGTAGGCAAAGAAACATCCCAGGAGCCTTTCTGTTTCTGCTCTGAGGTAGAGGACAGGTGCATACTTGCAGACATCGAGGCACATGCATTCTGTAAGCCCTGCAGTTCAGATGCTGGTGCAGATGGTCATGAGTTTGAAACCAGTCTGAGCCACTGAGACCCTGTCTCACAGCACGACCTAAATTTTGACTAGGACTATAACTCAGTTGGTAAAGTGTTTGCCTAGCTTGTATGAGCCCCTGGGTTGGATCCCCAGAACTACATAAACCAGGTGTGGTAGTACATGCCTAGAATCCTAGCACCTGGTAAACGGAGGCAGATACATCAGAATTTCAAAGTCAGCTAGGTAGCAAGTTAGAGACCAGCTTGAGATATATGAGACCCTATCTTTTGTTTTTTGGGGTTTTTTGTTTTTGTTTTTTTTTGTTTTTTTTTTGAGACAGGGTTTCTCTGTAGCTTTGGAGCCTGTCCTGGAACTCACTCTATAGCCCAGGTTGGCTTCGAACTCACAGAGATCCACCTGTCTCTGCCTCCCGAGTGCTGGGATTAAAGGCGTGTGCCGCCACCACCGGGCGAGATCCTATCTTAATTTTTAAAATGAAAAATTAGCTAGGCATGGTGGCATACAACTTTAATCCCCAAATTCAGTAGGCAAGAGGCAAGCAGATTGCTGAGTTCGAGGCTATCCTGCTCTACAGAGTGAGATCTAGGATAGCCAGGGCTACATAGGGAAACCTCATCTCCAAAAAAAAAAAAAATTTTTTAATGAAAAAAATTAAAGGCCAAGTATGGTGGCACATGCCTTTAATCCCAGCACTCAGGAGGCAGAGGCAGAAGGATTTCTAAGAGTCTGAAGACAGCCTGGTATACACAGTGAGGTATATATACACATAGTGGGACCTTTTCTAAAAAAAAAATTAAAAAAAAAAAACAAAGAAACACACACACACACACACACACACACACACACACACACACACACACACATATCTGGGGCCAGAGAGGCAAAGGCACTTGCCACCAAGTTCTAATAGCCTGAGTTTGATCCTGAGGATTCACATAGTGAAGGAGAGAACCAACTCCTGTGAGTTGTCCTGTTGTCTCCACATAAAGTAAATAAATAAATGGATATATGTAATTAGGATAAATAAACAAACAGACAGATTACTCAACTTTTCTGAAGATCTCAGCTATGGTCTGGCCTGTCCGTACATGATACTAGCTTAAATTCCTTTTCTTCTCTCTACCCATCTTAATAACTGCTAACCTGACCGTTCTTTGTTAGTTCCTCTGCTGGCCAAACGAAAGCTTAAAAGAGTTCTCCTAGGTACCAAATATCTAGACAATACTGACATAAATTGGACCTAGTGTCTCAGGGGAGTTTCAACCTGGTAGAGGAGACAGAGAAGTTTTCTACACAAAAAGAGTATGTGCAGGAGCTCGGAGGAGTGCCCAAGGAAAAGGAGATGATCCTAGAAAGTTCTGAGAAGTAGAAAAGTAAATGAATAAACAAAAAAGGCTTGATAATACAGTGGGTTCCTCAATCTAGCCAGGCTTCAAGGTTATCTGTAAGCCCTATCTGCCAAATCTTGCCTCTGGAATCAAATCTGAGTTCAAGTAGAAACCAGCACAGTGGTTCAGGGAGAGAACTCATTCTCCTTACCATTCCTCTACTTTGGTTCTTGAGGGCAAGGGGCAGTGGTGTTAGATAAGAACTGGGGCTCCAGGGATCCTTGGCAGGTGTTTTCAAACACTGGGGGCCACTTTTCTCCCGGGATCAAAGGGCAGAGGCTGGGCCTGACTCTGATAGCAGACTGTAGAAAGAAAGCCAAGCCTCCCTCCTGAACATAAAGTAGACTCTGCTGGAAGCTTGAACCTGTAGGACATAGTAGAGGAGCAGGCAGGGCAGGGGGTAGGATCTTGGGTCCTCAATCTAGCCTGGGACCTTGTTTTGACAACTGCTGAGACCCCATGTTTCCTCAGAGATGAAGCACCGAGTGGCAAGACTCTGTAGAGATGCTCTGTGCTGAGACTTGGCCTTGAGTGACTGAACCCTCAAGTACCTCTTTCCAGTAGGGTGAAGAAGATCCAGAAACGGTCCCCTGACCGTGACCTGGGAGTAAGTATTTTTCACTGGATTCTTAAATTTTTCATTACTGCTTGGCAGATGAGGAAACTGAGCCTCACAAAAGACAACGTTAGGCCCTTAGCTAGGCTACACAGGGAGGAAAGGCAGGGAATCCACTTTGGAAGATACCCAGGGCTCAGAGCTCAACTTCACATCCCTAGCTAGGCAGAGGAAAGACATCAAAATGCACTCTAAGTGCATTTTCCCCCAATTGGAAGCCACCTTCTGCTTCCTGCAGCTCCCAAGCCTCTTGAATCTTGCAAAGGAAGCACACCAGCGTGGAGGTGAGGGGTCCTGGAATAGGTAGCTGGGGACCCTTCATTTCTATCCATCCAGCCCCAGTAGTACCAGGAATTCTTGCTTTGCCCAACCTCTCAAGAGCCACTGAAGAACTCAAAGGATGCAGAATCAGTGGAGAGTTCAACAAGTATGGGGCAGGGAGCCCAAGTGAGCCGAGAAAGCGACATCTGGAAAGCTGGAGCAAGGAAAGAGTGGCTACGGGCAGTACCTTGGACATGGACAACAGGCACCCAGGTCCAAACAAAGCAGGCGACCAGGCAGGCAAAGAGCCACAGTTTCATGGTGCAGGCCAGATCTCCTCTCCGGGTACCTGAAGGTTTAATGGGGCCACCTATGGAAGTGGGAGGGAAGGATAAAGACAACAGTGTCTCAAGCCAGGCCCTGGAACTCTCTGAAAGAGAGGCAGGTGACAAAGGACCCACTCTAGTCAGAGGAGAACTCACCAGTGCCAGTGTGGTCCTGAGAGCCGGTGCTTGCTTATAGGGTGTACTGCCTGTGGGATCAATAGATTGGCTTCACCCTTTATAGTCAGAGCCCCGCCCTGCAATGACTTGCCCTCTCTCTTCTCTCCCTCCCTCCTTTGCTCCTCCCCTCCCCCCTCTCTGTGAGACTTCTGCTGGGCTTCTACTTCCCACAGACAGACCAAGCTCTCCTTTGCATCTGTCTCTCCAGGTTACTTGCATCATGAGCCTTGAAGTTGCCTCCACTTTACCCAGGCCTCTCAACCAGCATCTTCTACTACTACCTTATTATATGGGGTCCAACACTGTCCCCAGCCCTCTCCCTTACCTCATGGATACTCTTATAATTAACTGGCCTTTAAATTGTTTTATTTTCCTGAAATTTCATAATTTCATTTTCAATGGCCGAATAAAATTATAGCTGATGGTGCACTTTTTAAATTTAATTTATCTGGGGGCTGGGGTTAGGAGAACCACAGTGAGGAAGGGTGTGGAGATCTGGGGACAACTTGGAGAGTCAGTGGGACCCAGGAATCAAACTAAGGTCATCAGGCTTAGTGGCAGGCACCTTCAGTCATCTTACTGTCAGGAAAGGTCCATTTCCGATGGGGCAGTAAGTGACACGTGAATTTCCCCCAATGTTATATTGGGAATCATCCCAACAAAACTGTTTTTAACAACCACAGCAATGAAAGAAAGAAATGCTCTGGTTTGGAATGTGAAGCCAGGATCCAAGTAACGTCATCTCCTGTCTGCAGGAAACAAAACAAGATTCACCAAGAAAGCATTTCTTCTTCCCTTTGGTTAACTTGACCCACTGGGGAATAGGGGTTTCAGTAGATCAGGCAGGTGCGGGGAGGGGAGGGAAGGCCTGCCACAGGACCTCACAACTTACTGCTTTTAACTTTTTAGCTCCCTCATTCGAGGCGGGCTATCCCAGTCCTTTCTCTGGCTATTTCTCACACTCTGAACCTCCTATTTCCGGCTCTACTTAGTCCTTCTCAGTCGCCCCCCCCCCCCCCCCCCCGCCCGGGAGCAGGGGAGGCGGTGCTGGCCAAGCGCAGGTAAGTGAGGCTTAAGGTCTGGCTGGATGAATGGAGCTCAGAGCTCCAGGCATCCAGGGCGAGGCAGAAAGCTGCGGTCTAGATTTGGAGAATGGCACCAGGGGATGAGTTTTGAGGAATGGTACTTGAGGCTGAGACTTGCTGGTGGAGATATGAGTGGGTTTGGTGGATAAAATTTACAGCCGGTGTATAACAACAGATTAAGTACTGTATATAAGAGCTTGGGGCCTAAGGTGGGGCCTTCTGGGTGAGGCTTATATCGGAGTGAAAATTCAGCCATAGCATTTGCTGGGGGAGGAACCCAGCAGTCTTTTTGTAGAGGGCGTACAAGCCCCATCCTTAGCCCCCAGAGCCGCAAGCTTCTCAGGTTCCTCAGCACCTCTGGATGAGGGTGGGTGAGGCTGGGTTGGGACGCTGCTCCGCGTGGCTGCCGGCTTGGAGACGCAGCGTGGCAAGCTAGCTGGCCGGCTATGGTCCATTGCTTCCCAATACCTGCTGAGGCCAAGTCTCAGGGGCACTTCTTGGAATGTGTACCCACTTTCCCAACTTAAGGATCAGGGCTGGTCCCGCCAGCAGCCTTCATGGGGAAGGGGAGAGGAAGTCTAAGCGAGTAGCTTTGTACAGTCACATGTGCCTGCCCAAGGTGCAGGTGCAGGTGTGTGGGCAGGAGACAGGATGTTCAAGGGTTACAAGGCCATGAATCAAAGACAAAGTTCTAGGCTGGAGACGTAGAATTGGTAGAGTGCTGGCCTAGGATGCATGAAAATCGAGGTTCTAATGCTACCACAACATAAAATTGGAGGTGCACATCTGTAATCTCAGCTCTTGGAGACAGGTGCAGAAAAATCAGAAGTTCAAGGCCAGCCTGGGATATATGAGTCTCCCCCGACCCCCACCGCCACCCCTCACACACACTGCATGAGTTTGGTACCTGGGTGGCTGAGACATCCAAATTCAAGGTCTACCTGGACTGCAGAGTTCAGAGAGTTTAAGAGTAACTTAGTAAGGATCTGCCTTAGTAAAAAGAGGGCTGTGGTAGAGTGTTTGTCTAATATATAACCCTGTACCACTCGGGGAGGATTCAGAAATGCTACAAATCCTGGCACTGGAGAGGCCAAGGTAGGAAGATAATAAGTTTGAGACCAACCTTTGCTGTACAGCGAGATTCTCCACTCAACAGAACAACAAAAATACTGTTCATGAAATGAGTAGTCCTGCCGGGTGCACACCTTTAACCCCAGCACTCGGGAGGCAGAGATAGGTGGATCTCTGTGAGTTCGAGGCCAGCCTGGTCTACAGAGTGAGATCTAGGACAGCACCAAAACTACACAGAGAAACCCTGTCTCAAAAAAAAAAAAAAAAAAAAAAAGTGCTCGGAGTGTAGCCACGCACCATGCTTATTTTATAAGGTGCTGGGGCTAGAACCCAGGACTTGGTGCATAGCAAGCCCCATTTTTTTTTGTATGTTTGGGTTTTTAATTTATTTTTAAATTAGCATGCAGCGTACTAGGTATTGTTATGGTGTTTTCAAACTTTAAAATATTTGATTACATCATTATACTATGTATATGTGTGGGCACGTGTAAGACAGAGGACAACCCTGTGGAGTTGGTTCTCTCATACCATCATGTGAGTCTTAAAGATTGAACTCAGGTCATCAGTCTTGGCAGCAAACATTTTACCCACTTCACCACCCCCTTGTACTTTATTTTTAAACTTATTTTATGTGTGCGTGTTTTGCCTGCAAATAACTGCTGTCCCAGTTGTGCTCATTAGCTTTGTCAACTTGACACGACCTAGAATCCCCTGGGAAGAGAGTCTCAGTGGGCGGTTGCCTGGATCAGGTTGGCCTGTGGGAAGGTCTGTCTGGGATCATCCTCTCTGACTTAATTGATGTGGGAAGATCTAGCCTGAAAGTGGACATTAACCTTACGTGGTTCGGGGCCCTGGATTGTATGAGAATGGAGAGTAAAATGAGCACTGCCCTTGACTGTGAATACAACTGCTTGCCTCAACTTCCTGCCGCCTTGACCTCTCTCAAGGGATCTAGCATGGCAAACATGGCCCTGGCAGGCCTTGCCCTTCCCCATGCTCTCTGCCGTGCTAAAAACCATCAGATTACATTCTGAAAGCTAGCCCCCAAGGTCTATTCCCTTATTTGGACATTTCCTCCGTCCCCCACTCCCCCACTCCCCAACCCTCTCACTCTCCTACCTCCCTACCCCCCCACTTCCCAACCCTCTCACTCCCCCCCTCCCCCACCCCCCCTCCCAGGCTTACCGCCAAGGTCCAGCTATCAAAATATTGAAGTTCAGCAATCTAAAGCCCCCCTTTGGCTCACCTAATTAACGTGTCCAATCAGAATAAACACATCCTAACATGGGGTTTCCCTTTTTCCCTATGGGCCACATCTGTCTCCTCTCTATCCAGAGGCAGTCTCTGTCCCTCCAGGACAAATATCCCTCCTCCCTCTCCCTTGTTCCCTTCCCCTTCTCCCTCATCCTGTCTCCTGTCTTTGTCTCTTATTCCCTGCTCTTTGTCCCTCTGGAGCAAATAAATCTCCTTTGTGTTACAAACTTGGTCTTGGGGTGCCTTGGCTGATCCTTTCACTCTCCACAGTAATGAAGTGTTATTTGGAATTGTGAGCTAAAATAAACAACCTCCTTTGTGGTAGTTTGAATGAGAATAGCCCATAGGCTCATGTATTTAAATACTTGGTCCCAATTGGTGGAACTTTTCAGGAAGGATTAGGAGGTATGGCCTTGCTAGAGGATGTGTTGCCGGGTGGACTTTAAGGTTTCAAAGACTCATGGTATTCCCAGTTAGCTCTCTCTGCCTCATGCTTATAGATGGATATACAAGCTCTCAGCTACTACTCCAGCACCATGCCTGCCTGCCTGCTGCCATGCTCCCTGTCATGTTGATCATCATTCTAGCTCTCTGGAGCTGTGAACCTAAATGAAATTTCTTTTCTAAGCTGCCTTCGTCTGGTGTATTGTCACAGCAATTGAAACACCTTTCTCCCTGAACTGTTTTTGTCAGGGTGTTTTATCAAAGAAACAGAACTAGGATGGTAGTCATTCTGAACCTTCCAGCTGTCCACTCAGCCCTGGGAGTGCTCCTGAGGAAGAGGCTGGAGACACTGGCTAGCTTATCACCACTGTGATTCTGGGGGTTCCTTAGGACTTCTGCCTCCACTTGCTTCCTCCCCAACCTGTGATGGCTCATTTTGACAACTTGAAAGAGTTCTAATTATGTCAAGACAAACCTCTGTACATGTCTGGGGGGGAGTTCTTAAATTAGGTTAATTGAGATGGCAAGGCCCACTGTGAGTGTGGGCAGCACAATCCCCATGGGCTGGAGTCCTGAGCCATCCTTGCTTCCCTTGTAGGATCCCTTCCCTAACAACCTGGAGTTAGATAGGTCTTCTTTGGCCTTGAGTGGCACTGGGGTCTCCATCTCACCCACTGTGGCAGCTTGGGAGGGATAATCCATCGGACCAAATTTATTGACCTCCAGTCTCCTAGGATATAATAAATCCACATGACACTGCCCTTCCGTTGACCCACAGGAGAGAAGAGTGGCTGCATGTACATCTGCACAGCAAGCCTCTGTCACCTACTGAGCCCAGGCCCCACGCTCTGAAAGCCAACATAGATAAATGTTTTTCTTCAAAAAGAAAAGAGTCTAGGATGACAGAGATCATACATGTGAAGGTCCTGGGAGAGTCAGTCCTCCTGTTAGGTGCCAGTCAAAAGACCTAGAACTTTACTTCCTGGTTTCACAAACTGTGGATTATGAGAGAAAGATTCATCCTTAGTTCTCCCTCCCTTCCTTTCTCTTTTTTGGTTTCATGCACCCTCCATTAATCAGGGTTCTCTAAATGTGTGTGTGTGTGTGTGTGTGTGTGTATGTGTGTGTGTGTGTGTGTGTGTGTGTGTGTGTGTGTGTGTGTGTGTGTTCATTCTACCAGACTCTGAGGATAAGGATAAGGAATGCCCAGCTACTTATATAAAATATATGTATGGGAATTAGTAGAGCCATTTCCAGGGTAGTCCAACAATAGCTATCTCCTGACAGAAAGGCCAAGGATGTGGTAGTTGTTCAGTGCACAAGGCTCAGCAGTTGCTGTCTGGTGCTGGAGTCCTGGGGGATTCCTAGAGAGCTGCTGGTCTTCAGTCTAAGTTGGAAGTCAGTTCTAGTACCAGGGAAGAAATGCCTTAGCAGCAGCATAGGTAAAGTTGGGAGAGTGAGAACAAGCAGGCAAAAAGCAAGAGCTTCCTTATTCCATGTCCTTTTATATGGGATGCCACCAGAACATGTGGCCCAGATTTATGGTCTTCCCATCTCAAATGACCCAATTAAAAAAAAAAAAAAAAAAAGAATCCCTCACAGGCATGCCCAGCTGCTTGGGTTTTAGTTGGTTCCAGATGCAGTTAACAACCAAGATTAGTTATTGTACACCTCAAGCTTCCCTCAAACTCTCTACATAGCCAAAGATGACTTTGAGCTTTGAACTCATTATGTACTCAAAAACAGCCTTGAACTTCTGATCCTCTTGCCTCTCAAGTGCTAGAAATGGCATGCATTCACCACCATGGTTGATTACAGTGCTGCAGTTGAAACCCAGGACTGTATGCATGTTTGAAAGTACCCTATTAGCTAGAGAATCTGTTCTTTGCCACCCTGTGTAAAGAAGCCTCAGGAGACCCTGCTCAAGTTCTGTGATGTACTGATGCCAGGCTCTGCCCCTGCCCCTTCTAAACACTGCATTAGTCATCTTTATGCTGCTGTGACAAAAGACTTCAGAAAATGAACTTAAAAGCGTGAAGAGGTATCTTGATTCCATTTCAGAGGATGGAAAGGATGAAGAGGTCACTTTGCTTTGTTGCTTGGGGCTGTGGTGAGGCAGAAAAGCATGGTGAGGAGCAAAGCTGCTCAGTTTAGGGCCGTCGGGGAGGAGAAAGGGAGGGAGAAGTTGCAAAAGGAGCCTGAGAATAAGGTATCATCCCCAAGAGACAGGGGGTGGTGGCACTTGATGCCTATAATCCTAGCACTTGGAAAATGAAAGCAGGAATATCAGTTCAAGAGCAACAGGGCAGCCTTGGCTACATAGCAAGTTTATTGGCTTATTTAAAAAGCATGAGTGAGGGGTTGTGAGCAGGAGCATGGGTGACCCCAAAGCAGACACACTGGAAAATCTTCACCTAACATGGATGATGGCTTCCTCATAGTTAAACTACATGGATCAAGCTATCCTCAACTAATCTACCCCATCCTATATACTCTAGCACCTCCTGCCACACAATGCCATTTGTCATTAGGGCAGAACTGCATACAGATCACTGGAAGGAGCAGCTGAAAACTTTTGCAAGCCAGCTAATCTAATGACTATGGTGGCTGTTTTGCTTGAATAATGAATGGGAACAGGATGGATGAATTGAGTATAAGTGTGTGTGTGTGTGTGTGTGTGTGTGTGTGTGTGTGTGTGTGTGTGTGTTGTGTAATTCCAGGTCTTGGGAGGCAGAAGAGGGAACGTGGCTAATTAGAGGCTAGCCTGGCCTATCTGACAAGTTCCAGGCCAACCTAGGCTACATAGTGAGACATCTCCAAATATCACAAGGAAATTTTTTAAATGAAGGGTTGGGGCTGGAAGATGGCTTGGCAGTTAAGAGCTCATACTGCTCTTACAAAGGACCCAAATTTGATTCCCAGCTTCCAAGTCAGGCAGCTCATAACCACCTGTAACTTCAGCTTCAGGGGGATCCAGCACCTTTGGTCTTTGTGGACACCTGCACTCATGTGCACATATCCTATCCCCATACATACACATAACAGATAATAAAAATAAAATTTTACAAGGGAAGAAATAACTCAGTTGGCAAAATGCTTGCCATACGAGCATGAGGGTCTATGTTCTATCTCTAGAACCCATATAAAAAGTCAGGCATGGGGGTCAGTAATAGAGAGACAGTGATAGGCAGATCCTTGGGGCTCAGTCGCTAGCCACCCTAACCTATTCAGTGAACCCCAGGGCCCATAAGAGATCATGCTTCAATAAATAAGGTGTATGGCAACTTTTGATCTCTGGTCTCCATGTGTACACGTATGCATGGGCACCTTCATATACACAAGAACACAAAAAGAAGAGTTGGGTACAAAATAACACAGAAATCCGAAAGAGAAAGTGATAGTGAGGTCCTATTGTATAATAGTTGGCTGGACTCTGAGAAAGTGGTAGTGGCCCCTTCTACAGAGTGAGTCCCCCGATGTGGGGAAGGTGAAAGTGTGGTTTATTGATTTATGGTCTACTCAGGAGTAGCCAAGGATAAATGGGGTCACTGTCCTTAAAATTCAGGGCAACATGGGTCACTTTGTGATCCAGGAAACAAAAGTTGTGGGGCTTTGCCAATCTTTTTTTTTGTTGTTGTTGTTGTTGTTTTGTTTTTTCAAGGCAGGGTTTCTCTGTGTAGCTTTGGTGCCTGTCCTGGATCTCACTCTGTAGACCAGGCTGGCCTCGAACTCACAGAGATTTGCTTGGCTCTGCCTCCCGAGTGCTGGGATTAAAGGCATGTGCCACTACTGCCTGGCAAGGGCTTTGCCAATCTTGACCCCAAAGAGATAAAATGTCCATGACAGTGCTTGATGAAGAAACATTGGAATGGGTATTAGGGGTTGGGTCCAGAGGGACTACTGTAGAATTAAATTCTCCAAGGTGGCTCAGTGACCTAGGTTTACCTTCAAGCTGAAATAATATTTTCCTATTACATTTATTTATTGGGTGTTCATATAAGGAGATATGAGGACAATTTGCCCAAGCCAGTTCTCTCCTTCCACCAAGTGGGTTCAAGGGATAGAGCTCAGGTGGTCGGGCTTGGCAGCAAGCACTTTTCTCTGATGAGCTGTCAGCAGCTCTTCACACTTACACTTTTAAAAATCTTGGTGTGCATGCATGTTTAAGTGTGGAAGTCAGATGACAACCTTGGATGTTGGTCCTCCCTTCTCACCTTGTTGAGACAGGGTCCCTTGTAGCTTGAGTTTTCCTGCCTGGCCCACAGTCAAGGCAAATCTCTCTCACCTGCCAGTCCCACAGCCACTCAGACCCAACCAAGTAAACACAGAGACTTATATTGGTTACAAACTGTATGGCCGTGGCAGGCTTCTTGCTAACTGTTCTTACAGTTTAAATTAATTCATTTCCATAAATCTATCCCTTGCCACATGGCTCGTGGCTTACCAGGATCTTCACATGCAGCTTGTCATGGTGGCGGCTGGCAGTGTCTCTCTGACTCAGCCTTCCACTTCCCAGCTTTATTCTCCTCCTTGCCCCGCCTATACTTCCTGCCTAGCCAATGACCAATCAGTGTTTTATTGATTAATCAGCAACACATTTGCCATACATCCCACAGCAGTCCCTTGTTCATTGCTGCAGATAGCAAGTATGAGTTACTTTTCTGTGGCTATAATATAATATTATGACCAAAAGCAACTTATAAAGTTGACTTTGGCTTATAGTTTGAGAGGGCGAGGTGTCCATGAAGATGGGAAGGCACAGTCGCAAAAGCAGAAGTTGGGAGTCGACGGCTCTGCTTCTCCAAAGTTCCAGAACCTCCCCAAACATCACCACTGGGACTGAGTGTTCAAATACATGAGCCCATTGGGGGCACACTTCTCATGCAAAACCCTACATTAGGCCCAAGAGCTTTGAGAGTTTGTCGTCTGCCTGCCCTGTCAGTGTGGAAGTGCAGGATTACAGACATGCACTGTTGCGCCCAGTTCTAAACTCAGGTCCTCACACTCCCATTTTACTGGATGAGCCATCCCCCCCACCCCCCTTCCCGCCTTCTTGAAGATTCCAATTAGCCTGCTCACATATGGAGTTCCACAAGTAGTTCAGAGAGAATGGCATCTCTGTATCTGGTTGCTGCCTTCTACCTATAGACTGGTCAGTCACCAAGACACATAGAATTGGCCTCCTCTCCACACACACCATCACCCCTTTGCCTCCCTCATTTTTTTTGAAGGGATACATACTTCTTTTTAATGTACAAATGTGGAATTAGTGGATACAGACCACTAATTACAACCGTGTTTTAAATCATATAGCTTTAGAATGCTTGTTTTTGTTTTTTTAACATGATTTTTCATTGATTCTTTGGGAATTTCACATCATGCACCCAAATCCCACTCATTTCCCAGTCCCTCCACATATGGCCCTCACTCATCACTGTAATGTCCCCCACAAAAGAAAATTTAAAAAAATATTAATTAAAAGCAAAACAAACAAAACACCACTTTGCTCCTGTCTTTCCCACCTCTCCAACACCTCTGCATTCATCTTATTGTTATGGACCTCTGGCCCCTGGTACACCATCAATACTGGACACTGACCAAAACTCCTCTCAGATATCCTGCTGTTGTCTGGAGTCATGGAGATCCCACAGCTATGGTTCCACAGGACGAGTCCCTTCACGTACTCCAGCAGGTCACAGATGGGGTAGATGTTGAAAGGGCCAACTCAAAGCCTTGAATACGGCCTGGGTGGTAGCTGATTTGGTGAATCTGGGCCCCTGGGACCTCTCCCCACCCCTACCCCTGCCCAGCAAGGGGCAGAGTCAGTTTTCCTATGCCCATGCCATCAGGCCTCTCTCCCACACCTGTGCTGAGGGGCAGGGCCATCTCTTAAGTGTGGGGCCAGCTCTCCCATGAGGGGTGGATCCATTCTTGTGCTGCAGTGGCCAGCAAGGGGCAGGACCAGCTCTCCCAGGGCCACTGAAGGGTGACGCTGGCTCAGCACAGCCCTCAGATTTCAACATGCATGGTTCCTATGGCCCCCTGTGGTAACATGGGCCATGGAAATCAACACAAACCCCAGCTGCAGCAGGACCATGGACCGAGACATGTCCTTGGCAACAGCTCAGGCCCAGAAGTAACCAGGGCCCTGGTGGCAGCATGGCCCTAAGACACCAACATGGTCTCAGGTGGTTGACCAGACCCCACTATCCGCATGGCCCTTGGTAGTAACAGGAGCCATGGACACCAACTCAGTCAGACCCTGGCTGCCGTAGGGCCACGGACTCAGACACAGGCCTTGGCAGCAGCTCAGGCTCAGAAGTCACCATGGCCCTGGGTGGCAACACAGGCCACCCAGATCAGTATGGCCCCAGCAGCACAGCCCTCAGACACCAACGTGGCCAAGGGTGGCAGCCCAGACCCTGGGCATCCACGTGGCCCCTTGGTAGCAACACAGGCCATGGAGACCCCAGACATGGTCTATGGCAGCAGCCTGGGCCCAGATGTCACTATATGGCCCTAGGTGGCAGCCCAGGCCACTCAGATTGGTATGACCCTCAGGCACCAACATGGCCTCAGACAGCAGCCCAGACCCAGGGCACAGCCTTCAGTGGTAACTGAAGCCACGGAGATCAACACAGACCCTGCCTCCCCTCATTTTTAAAAATTATATGTGTGTTTGTTGACACACATGAAATCATAGAAAAATTCCTTTACTCCCACTTTACGTGGGCTCCAGGGATCAACCTCGGGCTGTCCGGCACCTTTATCTGCTAAGTCCTCTTGCTTAACCACCACTCCCCCTATTCTGACACCCATGTCTAGTTTGCACAGTCCCTGCTCCCACCCTCCCTCCTCTTTAGGCAAAATTTTCTGCTTGACACGTTTTACTTTTCCTAGGTCACTTTGATAAAACACTTCAACTAAGAACAATTGGGAGGGGACTGGAGAGATGGCTCAGAGGTTAAGAGCACCGATTGCTCTTCCAGAGGTCCTGAGTTCAATTCCCAGCACCCACATGGTGGCTCAAAACCATCTGTATACAGAAGAGATCTGGCACTCTCTTCTGTATACATAATAAATAAATCTTTAAAAAAAATTGGGAGAAGAAAGGATTTATTTTCCGTATACTTCCAGATGGAAGCCAAGGCAGAAACTGAAGCAGAAACCATGGAGGGCCACTGATGTCTGCAATCATTAGTTAAGAAAATCTCTCACAGCCAGTGGCCACAGGCCATTCTTTTGCTGAGACTCCCTCCTTCCAAGGGGACTCTAGCTTGTGTCAAGCTGATAATAAAAACTAGGGATAGAACGTTGGTCTTTTTTGGCAAGCTAGTAAGTCACCCTCCTCTCTGGGTCTGGGCCAGCTTTTCTTTACAAGGCAGATCCCAAGAGACAACCTCAAAACTCCAGTTGCTGCTTAAGGCTTATTTTCAGGCTCATATTCTGCTCTCTTGCACAGCACAAGTGCACCTGCATGAATGGTACTGACCACAGTAGGCTGGACTCTCCTACATTAATTATGAATCAAAAAAATACCACACAGACATGCCCAAAGGCTAATCTGATAGAGGTAATTCTTCAGTTGAGGCTGTCTCCCAGGTGTGTTATCACTGACAACCAAGATTAGCCTTCACAACTGTTTTCCTTACTGGGGTTGGGCATGGTAATACTTGTCTGTGGTCTCAGCTCCAAGAAGGGAGCAGGATCAGCATTCAAAGTCACCCATATGACAGAGACTTTGATACAGTCTGGGATACAGAGACCCTGTCTCCAAACAAGTTAACAGCCCTTTTTAAATATTTTTCATTTATGTGTACATGTTTTTGTGCGTGTATGTACATGTGTGTAGGTGCCCTTGGAGGCCAGAAGAGAGCATCAGATACCTGGGTGCTGGGATCTGAACTGTGATGATTGAGCACTACTCGCGCTTAACTGCTAAGCCATCTCTCCAAAACCGCCCCCTCCAGTTATTTCTGTATGGAGGTGTGTCGGATGCCTTAGTTGATCTTCACCTTTTTTGACGCACGTCTCTCACTAAACCTGGAGCTTACCCAAGAGGCTACCCTAGTGGGCCAGTGAGTCCAGGTTGCTCCCTGACTCAGCCTCTCCATGTAGCACAGTATCTTTTTTACATAGGTGCTGGAGGAGGATCTGAGCTCAGGTCCTCATGTTCTTATGACAAACTATTTACCAACAGAACCATCCTCCTAGTCCAACTCTCTTATTTTACAATTTTTTTTCTCAGCCAAAAGGCAATGTTTAAGTTTTAATCTGGTTGGGTTTTTTTGTTTGTTTGTTTAATTCTTGAAGAGAGTTTCATGTAGTCCAGGCTGGCCTCAAACTGGCCAACTAGCCCAGAATGACCTTAAGTTCCTGATCCTCCCACCTCTACCTCCCAAGAGCCAGGATTATGGGCTTGCACCACTGTAGCTAGAGTTTTCCTGCCTTGCCCACAGTCACGACAAATCTTTGTCACCCGCCAGACCCACAGCCATCAGACCCAACCAAGTAAACACAGAGACTTATATTGCTTCAAACTGTATGGCCGTGGTAGGCTTCTTGCTAACTGTTCTTATAGCTTAAATTAATCCATTTCCACAAATCTATACCCTGCCTCGTGGCTCGTGGCTTACCGGCATCTTCACATGCTGCTTGTCCTGGCGGCGGCTGGCAGTGACTCCTTCTGCCTTCCTGTTCTTTTTTTTCTCCTCTCTGTTAGTCCCGCCTATACTTCTTGCCTAGCCATTGGCCAATCAATGTTTTATTTATTGACCAATCAGAGTAACACATTTGCCATACAGAACATCCCACAGCACACCACCATTCCTGGTTGACAAAATTTTTTCAGATAATCATTTTTTATTAGTTTATGGAGACTGAAATTTACATTTCATGTAATTTTCAATTAATAAATTACAACTAAACAATAAATTCAATAGGTCTTTATTATCTTACAACAATAATCAACAAAACATTAGAAATCTCAAATTATGTATTATCAGCCTGTTTATAGCAGTTTCCTCTCAGATTAACTTTCCATTTTGGAGGGAAACAAGACATTGGACATGCTATGGGGAGGCGAATCATTCCATCCTACAGGTAAGATCCTTAAGCTCAGGAAGTAAACAACTCAAGGGTTTCAGAAAGTCCTTCAAACTGACCAGGTTACTAAACCCTTTCTTCCCCAAGCACATGCTTTATGGACTGCTGAGACACTCTCAGCCCAACTTAAGCTGTCTGGAAGAAGCAGAGACCTACCTCTCTACCTAGAAGACGGGCAGTCTCCAGTCTGCTGAACTGCGTGCAGGTAGTCTACTCCAGGTTTTCAGGGTTTTCTTGAGTTGTCACCCATGTGGAGGTGGGCTTTTTGGTGATCCAGCTGACTGAGCCATTCCTGCTCCTGTAAGTAAACACAATAAAACTTGCCGGTTTACCAAGTTGGACTTTGGTGGTGTCTTCTTTCTGGTCTGTTGTTAGTTCCCTATCTAGGATAAGTAGAAATTTGTTAATGTCTGACCCCCAGAAACAGTGTCATACAACAGGCTAAAATCAAGGTGCCAGCAGGGCTGATCCCTTCTGCAGGCTCTAGACAGTATTGGTGTCTGCCTTTTCTGGCTTCTGTGCCCTTGGTCCAAAGCTCAGTCCACTTCTTCAGGGCTGGCAGCAGAGCTTCTGCCAGTCTTTCTGATCCCTGCTCTTTAGCCTCCCTTTTAGGAGGTACTGTGGTGACTGTCATAGATGGGGACATGACTCCTCCCACATTCTCTCAGACCCCAACTGTGGCAGCAGACCAAGTTCTATATCCCTGAAGAACTCAGCCAAGCATGGGTAGAGCAAGCCAGGTTTTCAGTTTATTATTCAGGTTAAAAAGCAAATGCAGGGTTAAGGTGCTTACTGCCCAATCTGAGGATTCCAGTTTGATCCCAAGGACACACGTTAGGAGAGAACTGACTCCCCTGAGTTGTCCTCTGAGTTCAACACATGCACTGTGGCACACATACACATAAATAAATTTAAATTTTTAAAAAGCAGAAGCAAAATAATCTCCTCTGAATGGAGGGTCGACCAAGCCAGGCACCAGCAACAGAAGGCACCTAGAATCTGACTGACAGCTCTGGGTTGAACATTTCTCCTCCCCTGGCCCACCACTGGGACAGTCTTTGTCTTTCAGGAACAGGAAAGAGGGTTTCTTAGAAGCTGCACATGCCCACAATTCAGTCTCTAACCATCAGAGGAGGCATGGATATGCTGAAGGTGTTAACTACTCGCACACAGCTGCTGAGCTTATTAGGAGAAAAAGCAAAGGTACCTTGTGTGTGCTCCTAGGCGAGGGTGTGGCCTCTATGGAGTCAGCTGGAACTTCCAAGACAGGCTTGTTTTTCTAGAGCTGCCCCTCTCTTTCTGGTTGGCTACCTAATACCAGCTGTAAACTTTCTTATTCCCTGTATTCCAGCATGTGTATATGTGCACATGCATGTGGAGGCCATCAATATTGGGTGGGCATCTTCCTCAATCACTCTCAACCTTGTTTTTTTGTTTTTGAGACAGAGTCTCACTGTGTATCCCTGGCTGGCCTGGAACTCCCTTTGTATACCAGGCTACCACTGAACTTAAGAGATCCGTTTGCTTCTTCCTCTGGACTGATGAAGTCACTTTCCCAACTGAGCCATCTCCACAGTCCCTTATGGTTTGGTACTAAATGTTCCCCTGCCCCGGCCAGCGGGGTGTCAACGGGGGTGACCCACCTGCGGGAGAGAATGAGAGGGACGGGGGAGACACGAAAGGACGACAGCAAGACAGTGTGTTCTGATCAAGCTGCAAATTTTATTCTCCTCAACAAGGCTTATATAGCATGAGAGGGGGCAGGAAGGAGAGAAGGGGTGCACGACGTGCCGTACGTGCAGGTGAAGAAAGCCATGCAGGTGAAGGACTACGTGCAAGTCGTGAGGCTGCTAGGTGGTAAGGTCAGGGCCCATTGTTCTGTTGCTATGCTACCTGACCTGCCTGACCTGTTCTTTATCTTTGGGGGCATCTGGTTTAGGGAAGGGGCTTGTTCTCTGGCCTAGCTAGTACTTTTCCCTGGTCCATGTTTGGTTCCTGACATTCCCCCAAAGTTCCTATCTTCAGAACAAAATGGACCATGGGGGCTCTGACTTCATCAGTGGTTCATCCATTGATAGGTTCACAGCTGAATGAACCATGAGAAGGAGATGGGGCTGTCCTAGGAGGTAGGATCTAGATGGAAGAAGCAGGTCACTGGGGTTAGATATCTTGTGCCTGCTTCTTTGTTCTCAATCTCTCCCCCTCCTGGCTGCCAGGAGCTGGGCAGCTGAGCTACAATTCATGCTTTCCACTATGATCTTCTGCCCCATCCAAGGCCAGAAGCAATGGAGCCAAGTGACTATGGACCGAAACCACTGAAAGCCAAGAGCCGAAATAAGCCTTTCTTCTATATAAAGTGTTCATCTCAGGCATTTGTCAGTGACAGAACACTAACACAGATATCCACAGCAAACATTTGAGGCTTTGTGGGCCTATGTTCTCTGTTCCTAGGGTAGCTACACGACTTACAAAAACGTAGGATCTGGAGTTGAACAGATGGCTTAGTGGTTAAGAGAGCTTGCTGCTCCTGCAGAAGCCCAGAGTTCAGTTCCTAGCACCCACACCAGGTGGCCTTACAACCACTTACAACCCCAGCTCCAGTGGACACCCTCTTCTGGCCTCAAACACCTGCACACATATGCAAATTCACACATACAAACTCACTTACATTTTTTGTTTGTCTGTTTCTGTTTTGTTTTTCAAGCCATGGTTTCTTTATGTAGCCCTGGCTATCCTGGGACTAGCCCTATAGACCAGGCTAGCCTCACAAAGATCTGCTTGCTTCTGCCTCTAAGTACTGGGGTTAAAGGCATGTGCTACCACCCAGTTCACCTTCAAAAAAATTCTTAAAAAATGAATGTAAAGCTTACTCTTACCCAGTCTTCAGAATCATGATATAACTTCTCCAATTTCTTCTCTGTGACCCTTCGAAGCCAGCAACTGGCACCTCTTCAGTGTCCTCTTGCCATCCTCTCCACTCACTCACTACCTGAATTCCTGGTGTGGAATGACCTTCCTGGATAGGTGTGTGCTTTCCCTCATTTTCATATGTGTGTGTACATGTATATGTATACATGTTTGTGTGAATGGGCTCACGTATGTGCAGGTACAATGTGCATATGCATGAGGAGGCCAAAGTTGATGCTGGGAACCATTCATAATAGCTATTCCCTTTTATTCATTGAGACAGGTCTCTCAATCAAACCAGAGCTCACTAGCTTGCTTTAGGGATTCTGTCTCCACTTTCCAAGGCTGGAATTACAGAGGGCCACACACCAGCCAGTTGGCATTTATGCGGGTCCATAGGAATTCGCTGGCTGCTCCTTACCTATCGGTAGCTCAGGAAGTCAAGAGACTGGACAGGTGAGAACCATAAGCAGGTATCATCTTCAAGGTATACCCTTACTCCCCAGCAACCTATTTCTTCCCGATAGGCTGACTCCAAAAACTGTGCCTCCTGCTGGAAACCATGTGTTTTAACATAACCCGTACTTCTTAGGTGCTGCCTACACATAGTGACTTCCTTACAAAGTATTCAGTGTGGTGGTATTTGTAATCTAAAAAAATAAAGCTTGTTTGAAGATCAGAGGACAGCACCAGCCAGAGTTAAACATAGAGGTCAGGCAATGGTGGCACACACCTTTAATCCTAGCACTCGGGAGGTCCATCTAATCTCTGAGTTCAAGGCCACACTGGGCTACATGAGAATGATCCAGTCTAGGAGAGAAACAGAGCCAGGCACTGGTGGCACACACCTTTAACCCCAGTATTTGGGAAGCACACACACCATTAATCCCAGCACTAAGAAGGTTGAGATAGAAAGTGAAATGGCTGAGCAGAGAAAGGCATATAAGGTGTGAGGAGACAAGAACTAGAGACCCTTTTGGCTGAGGGCTCAGAGGCACTCAGTCTGAGAATTTGGGTAGATAGGATCAGCTGAAGAGTTGGCGAGGTGAGAAGTGGCTGCGGCTTCTTTCTTCTGATCTTTCGGTATGTACCCCAATATCTGGCTCTGGGTTTTTATTATAAGACCATTTAGGCCAGGCGGTAGTGGCACACGCCTTTAATCCAGCACTTGGGAGGCAGAGCCAGGCAGATCTGTGAGTTCAAGGCCAGCCTAGTCTACAGAGCGAGATCCAGGACAGGCACCAAAACTACACAAAGAAACCCTGTCCCCAAAAAACCAAAACCAAACCAAAACAAAACAAAACAAAACAAAAAACAAACAAAAAGACCATTTAGGATTTGTGCAAAATTCAGTACAGTGCTGGAGATACAGCTCAGTGGAACAGAACTTGCTCAACATGCATGAGGCCTTCGGTTCAGTCCCCATATCATATAAACCAAACAGAAACAAGAACAAAGCAAAAGAAAATGAAGGAAGGGAAAGGGTAATTATGCTGGAGAAACTGGTAAGTATCACCAGCAATGAAGGTGGACATCAAAATACAGACACTGCTCAGGAAGGGTGAGAGGCTGGGTTCAGTGGTAAGGCACTTGCTGTGATAGCTGTTCTTGGTGTCAACTTGGCTAACATCTAGAATGAACTAAAATCCAGAAATGGAGGGCATACCTGTGAGAGAATTTTTGCTTGATTTAAAGTAGGTCAATCTACTTCTAGTCCGAACCTTTGAGGTAGGAAGACACATACCTTTGATCCAGATCTTGAAGCAGAAAGACACATGTCTTTAATTTGGATCGAGGTGGGAAGACACACCTTTAATCTGGACCACACCTGATGGAAGCCTATACAAGGACATGGAAGATGGAAGCTTTTGCTCTTTGCCTGCTTGCTCTTACCTTGATAGCAAGTGCATCCCTTTACAGGCATTAGAGCCTACCTCTTCAGGATTCCAGGGTCTACTGAAGACCAACCGAGACATCCAGCCTCTCAGACTGAACAACTTCTGGATTCTTAGACTTTCCGTTTATGGCCTGCCATTGTTGGATTAGTTGAACCATAGCCTGTAAGTGATTCTAATAAATTCTTTATACACAAAAGACTCATTCTATAGTTCTGCTACTCTAGAGAACCCTGACTAACAACTTAGCACACTGAAATAATCCTTCTGTACACTGTGAATATATGTTACTCTCATTTTTAAAAAAGAACTGACTGGCATATGCCGGACAGCCAAACTGAGAATGCTAGGAGGAAGAAGGGCAGAGAGTGGAGTCGCCAGGAGACAAGGAGGGAGCAAGATATGCTGGAGGACAGGTAAAGTCACAAGCCACGTGGCAATACATAGATTAATAGAAATAGGTTAATTTAAGTTCTAAGAGCTAGTTAGTAATAAGCCTGAGCTATCAACCGAGCATCTACAAGTAATATTAAGTGATTATTTGGGAGCAGCTGCTGCACAGGAAAACTCCTCCTACACATATCTACATACACACATAAATATAATTAAAAATTCAGATATTCAGTTAACTAGCTACTGTCAAGTGCCCAACATCAAGTTTCAATAGGGAAGTGTTGATAGGGGACACATTAATTTTTGTGTGCAAGTATAGTGTATGTCCACATGTGTGCACACAGGTAGAGGCCAGAAGAGGGCAATGGATATCTTACTCTCTATCATGGGTAACTTATTTCTTTCTTTGAGGCAGTCTCCCCTGTACCTTGAGCTATATCGGCAGCCAGCAAGCCCCATCAATCCCCCCACCTCTGCCTCCCATAACATGTGGTTACACACATACAGTGGCTGTGTATGTGTGCACCAGGTTCTAGACTCAGGTCCTCATGCTTGCACAACAAACCTCTTACCTACTAAGCTATCTTCCAGGCCCCATACCCAAAATTTCTACATGGTCTACACGGCAACACTAAACAATAAAGAATGTAATTTTGTTATGGAATAGTCCCTTTGTACACTGTGAAGATTTGTAGCTTTGATGGTTTAATAAACAAGTTGACTGGCCAATAGCTGAACAGAATAAGGTTATGCGGGAAAGCCAAACTGAGAACGCTGGGAAGGAGAAGGGCAGAGGAGTCAGGAGTCACCAGCCAGACACAGAGGGAGCAGGAGATAAACGTGCCATGCTAATAAAGGTACTGCCATGCGGCAGAGCATAAATAAAGAATATGGGTTAACTTAAAATGTAAGAGTTAGTTAGACTTCTAAGCCTGAGCTATTGGCCAAGCATTTATAATTTATATTAAGTCTCCGAGTCAGTTATTTGGGAAGTGGCTAATGGTTAATTGGGAGCAGGCAGGACAGGAAAACTCTACCTACATAATTTTTCTCAACTCCTCTGATTCTTCTTCATAGTCCATCTCCCTGACTACCCTCTTTGAACCGCTATCCCTACCTTCCTGTACCCTTTTAAAAACTACTTCAAATGGAACTCACTTGATTTCTCTTCTGTTTCCTCCTACAACAGCTCATGGTCTGATGGTAACGTGGGACTTCTGAGTTCTTGAAATGCAATTGGTCCAATTTGATATGTAAAATACACACTAGATTTCAAACGCAAAAGGAAGGAAAAAACAGAATGTAAAAAATCTCACAACATTTAAAAAAATTTTTTTTTCCAAAATAGGGTTTTTTTCTGTGTAGACCTGGCGGGCCTAGAAGTAGCTCTGTAGACTAGGCTGGCCTGGAACTCACAGAGAACTGCCTGCCTCTGTCCCCACAGTGCTGGGATAAAAGCCCTAGCTGTCCTGGAATGCACTTTGTAGACAAGGCTGGCCTCAAACTCAGAGATACCCCTGCCTCTGTCTCCTAAGTGCTAGAACTAAAGGTGTGTGCCGCCACCACCTGGCAGATCATGTAACTTTTAACTTTGATTATATGTTGAAATATTTTAGACATAGTTGGTTAAATAAAATTATTAAAATATCTGTTTTTTACATTTAAAAAAAGATACTGTGTGTGCCAGGTGTGAATATGAAAGTCAGAGGACAACCTGCAGGAGTCAGTTCTCTCCTCCCACCCTGTGGGTTCTAGAGCTTGAACTCAGGTGGTGCCTCACTCTGTTGAGATATCTTTACCTCTGTAAAACAACTAATGACTTACTTTTTTTGAAATAGGGTCACATGTAGCTGAGGCTGGTCTTGAAATGTGCTATATAGTTAAGGATGCACTTTTTTTTTTTTTTTTTTTTCTTTTTCCGGAGCTGAGGACCGAGCCCAGGGCCTTGTGCTTGCTAGGCAAGTGCTCTACCACTGAGCTAAATCCCTAACCCCAACAATTTTTGTTTGTTTGTTTGTTTGTTTTTTCAAGACAGGGTTTCTCTGTGTCATTTTGGTGCCTGTCCTGGATCTCGCTCTGGAGACCAGGCTGGCCTTGAACTCACAGAGATCCACCTGGCTCTGCCTCCCGAGTGCTGGGATTATAGGTATGTGCCACCACCGCCTGGCCTAGGATGCACTTTTTTTAAAGAAAGGTTTTATTTATGTATGTGTGAGTCTGAGTGTGGATTTGTGTACATGAATGCAGTGCCCTTAGAGGACAGAAGAGAGTGTTATATCTCTTGGAAGCAGAGTTACAGGCAGTTATGAGTCAATAGATGTGGTTGGTTGCTGGGAATTGAATCCTTGTCCTCTGCAAGAGTAGTAACTGTTCTTAACGGCTGTGCCACCTTTCTATCCTGCCCATGAACTTTTGATCTTTCAACTTTATTGATCTCCCGAGTTCTTGGATTACGGGATGCAATGCCTGGGTTTGAATGCTATCTGGTACAGGAGATCAAACACAGAACTTTATGTCTGCTAGGCAAACACTCAACCCCTGAGCTACATCATGTCCTTTTTTCTTTTCAGCTTTTCTTTTGTGAATCTCCTTGAATGTGCTAGCAAAGTACTTTACCACTAAATTACATGGCCCATAAGTTAATAAACATGTTTCTCATACATAATATTAACATTTTAAGTTGCCATATAGCTGACAATTTTGTGTCTTCCTTAAATTTTTACTGTGTAGAGCTGGTTAGGAATGTCACAGGGCTTGTAGAATTGGCTCAGCTGACACTGGCCAACTCAACTCAACTGTTGAGTGTGACAACCTGAGTTCAACCCCCAGACCCCACATGATGAAGGAGAGAACTGACTCCTGCAAGCTTTCCTTTGATTTCTACATACATGTTCATACAAACATATAAATACAGGATATATTAAAATACAATATTTTCAAATTCCATAGAACTATCTTTAAAAGGTCATATAGCCAGTTGTGGTGTTGCAGGACTGTAATCCTAGAATTTGAGAGATGGAAGCAGAAGGATCATTTCACCGACCTGGACCACATGAGACCCTGTCTCAAAAACATACGCATCACCTTTAAACCCAGCACTCAGGAAGCAAAGGTAGGCAGATCTCTGTGAGGTAAAGTCAGTCTGGTCTATAATTCCAAGCCAAGACTATTTAGGAAGACCTTGACTAAAAGAAAACAACAAACACGCTAAAAAAAAAAAAAAAAAAGACAGAATTTTTTTAAATCATGCAATTTACATGTACTTTTCTGATAGCACTATCCAAGAACAGCAGCCACCGAAGGGACAGGCAGTTGTTTTCTGATCACTGCCTAGCTGGCACATAGCATGCATTTAAAATTTCAAAAGAAGAGGAGCTGGAAAGATAGCTCAGTAATTAAGAGCACTGGCTGCCCTTCCAGGGGACCCGGGTTCGGTTCCCAGCACTCACAAGGCAGCTAACAACCGTCTACAACTCCAGTTCCAGAGGATCCAACATTCTTTTTGACCTCCGTAAGCACTGCACGCATGTGGTGCACACAGGCCGAAACCCATCCATACACATTAAAAAAAAAAATCTTAAAAGCAAAAAATTTTCAACGTTAGAGCCTCTGGGAATGCCATGGTGACCACATCTCTTAATTCATTTCACTAGATAAGAAAACTGAAGCCAGGCGAAGTGACGTCAGCCGGTGCTCAACCGCAGGCAGGCAGAGCGGAAACGTGGGTCGGGAGCGGGATTCGAACCAGAGATCCTACCCTCCTAGCCTGGGCTCCCGATGACCATACTTCTTACTTCGGGCGGAGGCGACTGCACAGCCCGTCAGGTGAAGACCAGATGGTGTGAGTTCCACAAAGAGAGTCACTCCTCGGCCTCCGTGTCCAGTCGGCGCCTGTGGCGGGCCATGGCCCTGCTAGCCCCCTCCACCGCCATGGCCCGCCACTCGGCGCCTCCACCGGCCGCTTTAGCTGGCTGGCGGCGCTGACAGGAAGTCCTGCCTCCGCCGCACACACCAGAGCACCGCGACAGCCATATCAACCAATGAGCGCCGTCTCGTCAAAGACGCCGACCAATAGGCGAGCGCGCTGAGTAGGGGGCGTGTCTGGCCGCGGGGCCGGGGAGCGGGTCGTGCGCGCTGAGGAGGAGCCGCCGCCGTCGCCGTCGCCGCTCTGCCGCCGCCACCACCGCTACCGAGGCCGTGCGGAGCCGTTATCGCCGCGCCGCCCGCCCCGGAGCAGAGCCCCGGGCCTTCCCGCCCGTGTTCAGGTGAGGCCGGGTGGCTTCGGCGACTTCCGAAAGAGTAGGCCGCGCTAGGGCCTGAGCTCGCCTAGTCCCGCGGGCGCCCGCCGGGCCTGCACTGGCCGAAGGCCCCAGGCCGCGCAAGGCCTGGGTGCGGAGGCGCGCGTGTGGGCCGTGGCTAGGCGAAGGGAAACCGACTCGGTTTGATCCAGGTCGGCGACAAGCCTCCTCCGGGCCAGATTCCTCTCTGGGCTCCCGCGAGAGAGGCGGGAGAAGGACACGGCGTGGGCACGCGCTTTGGGGGGCCGGGCTCCGAGGCTTTGGGGGGCCCTGCATAGTCGGTCTCGGAAGCCCGGTGATCCGGGGGCGGAAGAGAGGAGCGAGGGCCTTGGGCGCCCAAAGGTCACGGCCCACGGACTCGCGCTCTCGGGAAATCTCACAGATTTCTTTTGTGGCCGATTTTCAGGATACACCGCGACGGATAGTGAGGTCCTTTTAGAAAGTGTGCAAACCTTTCTTCTGTATGTATGGAAGTCCTAGAAAATAAAAGGGAAAAAATTTTTGGTCGCCATCTCTAACAAAGCTGTTCTCTGGACGTTTGCATTTGTAAAATAATGTGTAAATATAGAAAATATAATTGCACGCCGTTGAACAATGGGTAGTGAAGGAGAGTCTTCCTTATCTGTTGTCTTGTGCTGCTAAAGCATATCAAAATGGGTTTTGACGCCTACTATGTGCAGGGCAGGTGGAGAACTTTTTTTTTGCATGGGACAGAGCTTCTATTATCGAAAATGTTCATGTGAGATACCGATGGCCAGTGCTTTAGAAGGAGCAAAATGGTAGGGAAAGCTTTTCTAACCACCTTGCTGCAGACAGTTAAGGTCAGATAATGGTTGGTTGTGGGGGCCTGGCTGCCCTGTGCATTGTAGGAAGTTGGATGGCATGCCTGGCTTCTCTGCCCACTAAGTATTAGCATCTCTGCCTCCCACTTCTCCCAGTTGTGAGGACCAAAAATAAATTCAAGTGTTGCTAGGGGTCTTTCTCGCGCTCCCCACCACCAAACACACACACACAGGTGAGAAATCCTTAAATAGTCTTTCTGGAAAAGTTCTTCTAGCCCTGTCTCTGATGTTCTGTGGGAAGTTCCTAAGATTTTGAGTGAGCTGTGTTGAATTGCCTGTAGAGTAGTAGGGTGAAAATATTGTGAAGATGTGAGAGGAAAACCCCAGTATTATCGTGCATGCCATACATGGAATACATGATGTTACAAATAGAATTTATCAACAGTGTACCGTGTGTTAATACTTTACAGGCGTGTCTCTAACCCCTAAGATAGGTGTTAGAATATCCATTTTAGAGAAGAAAGTGGAGCTTAGGATAGTCTCATGGCCAGTGCAGGATTTGAATGGCAGGTCCGAGATACCCCAATGTATTACCACTGAACATGTATGTACAAAACTGCTGAGAGCTGGTTTTTAAAATGCTTGGGGCTGGAGAGGTGGCTCTGCAGACAAGAGCTCACAACCATCTCTAACTCCAGGTCCAAGGGATCCCATGCCGCCTTCTGGCCTTGCGGGCACCAAGCACACATGTGGTTCCCATACTTACAAACAAAACACACATAAATCTAAAAAATTTTTTAATGCTGTGACTTCAAGGTCTGTGAAGAAGCTGAGAGAAATAGGCAGTGTTTCTGTTAGCACTGGTTTGAGGGAAACAGATTTGGATGTGTTCAGGAATAGGTCACCGTGCAACAGAAAGGGAGAGATTGAAGAACATACTTTTTCCTGTGCTTACTCAGTTCTTCCCATACTTACTGCTTCTCTTCTCTCTGCCTTTGCACATCAGCCTTTTGACTTTTGAAGATGCAGATCTGATCATGTTTCTCCTGTCTTGGGGGGTGGGAGGTTGTGCTGGGCTATTCGAATGGCTCTAAAGATTTAAATCAGAAGCCCTTAGCTTGGGGTGACCCCCTACCCCCTCTGACCCTGTCTGCTCTTTCCTTGGAAGAAGATCTCCTTCTCATGCTGTGTGGCCTGGTTCAGAGCACAAACACCACTTGAAGCTGCCTGCAACTGCCAAGGCTTCTCCACCTCCTCCAGAATCAACTGTTCCCTGGTTTGTGTTCCTATCTCATTCAGTGTGTTCAATCTAGTTAAATGCTGAATGGTGAGAGTGAGATGCAGTGCCAGCCTTTTGCCCCTAGGTGGCAGTAGTTCACAGTGGTCCTGGTTCTAAGAGAAGACCTAAGAAAATTGGCCAACAAGAGGGAAATGAGCTTTTGCACCCCTTCCCCCAAGCTGTGTTCTACTCTGGAGAGACCATGTTGTATATGACCCGTGTGTAGGTGATTTCAGCCTGGCTTGTGAGCAGTAGTACCAACTGATGTGGAAGCAGAGGAAAAGGAACTGTTAACGCAAGCCCAAGAGACCTCAGAATGTTCCTTGTAGTTGTTGAGGCAAAAGGACTGGAAGGAAGTAGCTAGGTAAAAGACCAGTGGAAAAGGCTCTTCAAGAACTTGGTGGGTAGAGGAGGTGGGACCATCCATTTGTTGAGGAAACCATGCAGGGTATGGAACTTTCTGGGAAAGTAGAATGGAGTAGCAGGTTTGTTGGGAAGAGAGCTCAGATATTATGAGGGCCCTCTCCAGATCCATGTTAATTGACAGAGGGAGTCACATTCGCACAGGAGGAACTGACTGGCAGCCAGAAAACCAGTTAGGTGCTTTCCTTCGAGTAGGAAAAATTGCTAATATGACCCAGAACATTAGCTGTAGAGACAGGGAGCATTGAGACACAATTAGAGGATCAAAAGTCACATGACTTGAAATTTGGGACATGAGAAAGAGCATTGGTAGCTGATCCTGCCCAACACTTGAGTGCCACAAAGATGAGTGGCCACAGAGAACTTAAGAAGGGTTTAATGTATGACTGGAGACAAGAAAGCAAGCACATGGCTGAAGCAGGATGCAGGAAATAGGATGGTACAGAATATCCATGTCCACATGTGTGGGGGCTCACTGTAGTGCTCAGTGGTTTATACCCACCTTTCTATCCTCAAGAAAGGTAGTGTAAATTGCCAGTACCTATTCTCTATCACTGGGAAAAAATGACCTTTTCAGGGTTGAGGATGTAGGTCAGTTGCTAGAGTGCTTGCCTTGCATTCATGAAGCCCTGCTTTTAATACCCAGTGCCACATAACCCAGGAATAGTGTCTCGTGCCTGTAATCTCTGTGCTCAGGAGTTAGGAGCAGATATTGCCTATCTATGGGGGTTGAGGCTATCCTGGACTACACTGAAACTGTCCCAAAAAGAAAGTCAACCTGATTTGAGAAGAGGCCTCATTGTATTATGAGACATAATATAAAAAAGAGGGTTGGTTTTTACGTACAGTATATTGAATGGAATGATTATTGGTTACTGAAGATTGTTTTTATTCAAGCAGATTGCAATAAAAGAGGAACAGGGAGGGCTATCCAGGATCAGCAAATGGCCACATTAAGAGAAAAGGAAGACACCAAAAAGCTACCAGGCCTGAGTTTGCCAGACCAAGAGAGTCAGTCAGGAGGGTAAATGTGGACCTAAAACTAGAAAATTATGCTGGAGTCAGGTGGTAGCAGGATTCTGGTCCTTGTCAAGGGGACTCCAGAAGATTGCTTAAATGGGGAAAGAAGAGTACCATCTAGTTCAGAGGCTAACATCCTGATCTGTTGTGGTTGGGATTGCTACTGTTTTGTGTTCCCTGTGTCTGGTGCATTGCTGGCATTCCACTCATGCCTAGGGAAGAAAAAGTTAATGGGGAGCTTGGAAGTGACTAGGTCCAGCCACCCATCAAAGAAACCTTTATGCCACAGGAAGGATTGACAAGAGATAATAGTGCACAGCAACTCGGTGGCAAGGCTGATGTCACCATGGACAGAGGCCTGGAGACATTGCAAGAGGAGTCTTTTAGAGGGAAAGGTTAAACTGGGTTTAGAGACAGGTTTAGGAGTTGGTCTAGGCAAGAGGAGACAGGGACCTGATTGAGAAGGCAGAAAGGAGGGAGTTAGAGATGTCTTCAGGTGTTACTCTGGCAGAACTTGCAGCTTCATTTGTTAGAGGGAATAGAAAGAGATGACTTGGAGGACAGGTGTGGTTCTTCTACTGCAGGAAGTCAGGCAAGGTGAGGGAAAGGTTTGGAGAGGAATGAGACAGGAGACAGATTGGGGAATCACATACCTTGGTTTCAGGAGAAAGGGTACCTACATTTATCAGCTGACAGCTGGTGTGTAGTAGTTGGTAACATCCACAGTGAGAAAATGAAGTGATTAACTCCCACTGTCTTTTGGTTGTTGCTGATGGATTCATTTTGGAAATGGGGTAGAACCATGGACTTTCGTGTCTTACTGTGTTACTGTGCTTGTCTGTGCAAGAGCTTCACCAGCTCCAAGTCTCTGGTACTTTAGCAGGACTCTGGAGCTGGCCAAGTCCCTAGGGCCTATAAAGCACTTGGACTGGGCAGCGTGCTCACTACGCCTGACATACTGGCTAGAGTTGCCCCAGCCAAGTGGCCTTCCCTTTCTTGGATGTGAAAAGGGGCCATTAAGGGGCAGTCATAATTGGGTCAAGTAGCACCTTCAGTTTTTTCTGGCAACAGAGCATTTCCTGGGTGATTTGTTCCCCCCACCCTCACCCCCCACCTTGAAGACTCAAGAGTTTTATATCTAGAAAGAACTTCAGGAATAATTGAGAGGCTGGAGAGATGGCTCAGCAGTTAAGAACACTTGCTGCTCTTGCAAAGGACTTGGGTTCTGTTCCCAGCATGCACATGATGACTCACAAACAACTGTAACTCCAGTTCCAGGGAGTGTGACATCCTCTTTTGACCTCCATGGGCACATATGCAGACAAAACACTCATACACATAAAATAAAATCTTTTAAAAAAAAAAAAGAAATATTTGAGTTTAAGCCTCATTAGAAGTGTGTAGTAGTGCTGGTCAGGCCTGATGAAGAGTGACTGTTTGGCTCCAATCTAGCACTCGTCCTTTACAAAGGCCTACTCCACCATTGGAAAGTTTGGCTCTCATGTATGCCTCATGGATACTGTCCTTACTAATAGCACCACCCAGTACATGTGCTGCCGATGGGAACACCGTGGTGGATGGCACACAGCACAACTATAAGATAGTTTGAAATGTGCAATCGGATCAAAAACCCCAACATCCTTTTAAACAAGGTTTCTCTTTGGTATATCCAGTTACTTGAAATGGTTCTAAATAACAGGAAAATCATTTTGTCACACTTGAAGTTTGCATTTTTTGCTCCTTGCAGTAGATGCTTATTCTTTGGGGTGGTGCTCATTAATGATGATCTTGAGAAAGTAAGATACTATTTGTATGTGCCTGAGTGATAGGATTGTTGCCTAGCATGTTCAAGACCCCAGGTTCTGTCCTTACCACTTCAAAGAGGGTGGGAGGGAGGGAGGGAACATGAAAATGCCATTATGAAACCCATTGTATTATATGCTAACTTAAAAAAATTATTTTAGGGGTTGGAGAGATGGTTCAGCTGTTAAACATGTGTTCTGCTCTTGCTGAGGACCTGAGTTTGCACACAGTATTCCACATTAGACAATTTACAACCACCAGTAACTCCAGTTCCAGGGGATCCAACACCTCTGGTCTCCTCAGGCACCACCTATATGCTCACATGTACGTAGCCATATGTAGACACATAAACTTAATTAATAAATAAATCTTAAATTACTTTTAAAAGGAAGAAACTGAATAGGTTCATAAAATGTCAGGACAGCCTCTGACTGCTGTTCTTTACCATTAAAGAAATACTCCAGACATGCAATGTCCTAGGTGGAGTCTGAAAGCCAGTAACCCTTTCCACTATGTAACACACCAGGGTTGTCTGGAACCCTGAATTTGGGGGCTCTTAGATAGCAGTGGTCTATCCTTACATGGTAGGGGAAATGCCATGATCAAAAGGTCATTTTCCCAGGATGAGGCTCATCCATTGCCCTTGGGATGTGTTAACCCCTATGAATTTCCCCCAAATGCTAAAAACTTGACTGCATAATTTGTGGTAGTTAGGACTTTGTATGTATGTATGTATGTATGTATGTATGTATGTATGTATAACCTTGGCTCTCAAAGTCTGTGCTATATTTATGTTATTTATTTTGGTGTGGGGCACATACCAAGTTCAAAGCACAACTTTATGGAATTTGTTTTTTCCACTTTTATATGTGTTACGGGCATCAAACTCAGATTATCAGACTAGCATAGTAAACTCTTCACCTGTTGAACCATCTTCCCAGCCAATATCTCACTCTTGATAGTGGTGAAAAGTAAATAATTTTAAGTCAGTGATTGAGGAAGTAATAAAGACTATGTCAGTTGTGGAGAGGAATTGAAAAATGAAGTAGCCTGTTATCCTGCATAGGACAAAGCCAGGTGAGGAACACAGACTGGAAAACGCAGTGGGGCACCATCACAGAGGTCCTGGAGCACTACTATGTAGTGACAACTCAAGGACAAACCCTGTCACTTATTAACAGCCTAACTGACCATGAGCAAAATAGTGACCTCTGAGCTTTAGTGGGTGATGACAGGGAAAGCCTGGAAGTGAAGGGAGTTGACTTAGAGTAAGCAGGAGGTGGCAGTGGCTTGATAGTGGTCATTGATAATTGGATAGTAGTCACAAGACCTATTAATGTTAGAGCTTGTGAGCACAGGACCAGTTGGACCCAGGTTGGGCCACACAGATTTGGAAAGGGTCAAGGGAGGTGTCCTGGAAGATTGAGTGAAGTAGCCTCTGAAGTACCATGAAACTGACTCCATTATTGCTAGTTGACTACAGACTGCAAGGAGTGTTTAGCCCTGACTGCCCATGACCATGCTGTGGAGCAGTATGGCAAGTTCTTTGTTTAAATCTAAATTTAGTTTTTAATTTGCATTATAGAAAATTTTACTCATCTTTTTGTAGGATTGTTTGAAGAGTTTGTTTGTTTGTTTGTTTGTTTTATTTTGAGAAAGGGTCTGAGTAGTTCAGCTTGACCTTCAAACTTGCTATATATCTGAGGATTACTTTGAATTTCTGAACTCGTGCCTCTACCTCCCAAGTATTGGGATTAGAGTTATCTACCACCACTCCCGTGTGGGGCTGGGGCTGGGGCCCAGGGCCTCATGCATGCTAGGCAAAAATTCTACCAACTGAGCTGCATCCTACCTAGCCCCATTGTTTGAGGCTTGTTGTGTTGGTTTGGTTTAAAGGGTCTCACTTTGTAACCCTGCTTGGCCTAGAAGTATGTGGACCAGGCTGGTCTCATGCTCACAGAAATCTACCTGCCTGTGCTTCTTGAGTGCTGGGCTTAAAAGGCATATGCTGCCACATCCCTCAGTGTGACCATCAAAGGACAACTTTGTAGAATTGGTCCTCCCCTGTCCACTTTTATGTGGATTTGAGAGATCAAACTCGGGTCTCCAGGCTTGCATAGCAAGCATCTTTTTTCATTGAGCTATCTTGCAGGCCCTGAACTTTATCATCTCCATCATTATAGCAGAAATTCCTATCATCCAAGAACAAAAATATTCCCTCTTGTTGCCCTTAGGTAGTCAGTTCTTCCTGGCTTCACCTGGCAACCACAGATCTCTTTGAGGAATATTATTAGACTTGCAATGGGGTTACACTGTAATATGAAGAAAAATTAAGACAAAATATCCATATGCTCAACCTATTGAACCCTGTAGCCCATCTACTATAGTGGTTTGCTATCTCATGTTTGTGAGGTGGCTGGGAACTGTTACTGTATAACATCATAAGACTGTCATATCACATTATTAGAAAAAGATCTTAATTTTGAAGCACAATTTCTATAGAATGCCATTGCTTCTGAACCTTCAAAAAGTTGTGTTTCTAGACTTGGTGACACACACCTATAATATTAGTAATTAGAGTCAGAAGCCTGGGGCTGGAGAGATGGCTCAGTGCTTTAGAGCATGCAATGTTCTTACAGAGAACTCAAATTTGATTCCCAGAACCCATATGGTGACTCAATCATCCTAACTCCAGATCCAATGCCCTCTGACCTCTGAGGGCACCAAGCACACATGTTGCACATGTAGACAGACAGACAGACAGACATACAAGCAAGCAAAACATTCGTATTTTTGAAATTTATTTATTTTAAGTCATGAGTTAAGTTAGTGGGTCAGCCTGGGCAACATACTGGTCCTGTTGCAAACACCATGGGGAAAAGTTTTAAGATGAATCATCCTTAGTTTGGTTGAGGCTGTCTATAGTTTGATCCTTTCCAGAATGTCCTAAAATGGAATCGCCCAAGAGGTAGTTTTTTTAGTCTGCCTCTCCCCACCCCCCCGCCCTGCCCAGTAAAATGTATTTGAAAGTTGTGTATGTAGTATGAATTAGTAGTGCCTTTTCATTGCTGAGTAGTGTCCATTGAATAACATACCATAATTCCCCAGTGAATGACTTATTTCAGACTTGAATAAAGGATGCTATATGCATTTGTGTATAGGTTTTTATATGAACTTACATTTTTATTTCTCTTGCATTGATGTGGCTTACATCTATAATCTCAGCATTTCAGAGGCTGGGGCAGGGGTTGCCATAAGTTTGAGGCTAGTTTGGGCTACATGATGAATTTCAGAGTTAGACTAACACAGTGTCTCAGAAAGAAAGGAGGGAATGAAAGAACAGAACAGTAGTAGGAATATGATTGCCAGGTCATATACTAAGTGTGTGTGTTCAACTCAGAGACTGCCAATTTGTTTATTAAAGTAACTGTTACATTTTTGCATTACTACCATTGCTGTGTGTAGAAAGCCTGACTTCTCCAACATCCTCCCCAGCCGTTTGACATTGTCCTGTTATATTTTGTTGTAGGCATTCTAGTATGTGGACATGGCCTTTGCCTGGCTAATCATGTTGAACCTCTTTCCATATGTTCATTTGCCATCTACATATTTGCTTTGGTGCACCTTCAAAGTCTTGTCTTTTTTTTGTTTTAAGATTTTGGGGGGTGGCTTATTTAGAAAATTCAGTTATTTATTTGTGTATTTTTGTGTTTGAGTGGTCAAGCATGCCATTATACATGTGTGGATGTCAAAGGACAACCCATGAAAATGAGAATGGATTGATCTTTGATCTCCATGTATAGTGGTCTTCCACTTCTAAGACCTCTTTTGTTTTTGCTACACAGCAGGCCATAACATCTAGATTCATACTTAGGTTCTGGGGATCAAACCCAAGTTGTCAAGCTTGCGTGTTTGAATATTTTTACCCCCTGAGCCATCTCCCCAGTTCCTGTTTGTTTTTGAGACAATGCCATTTTGTTAAGGATGACTTAGAACTCCTGATCGGCATGCCTCTACCTTTCAGATATTTGGATGTCAGAAGTATACTACCATACCCAGATTTATTTGTGTGTGTGTGTGTGTATGTGTGCACAAGTGCACATTACTCATGTTTTAAGTTAGGTGTACTCTATCACTTTCTGTCTTATTCTTTGAAAAAGAGTCTCACCAGACCTGAAGCTAGTTTGGAAGACAGCAAGCCCCATCAATCTTCCTGTCTCCTTTACAATGCTGGAATTGTACAGACAGTCCTAGTCATGTGCGTGTTTTTATGCATATGCTTGGGATTTGAACTTAGGTTCTCATTAAACCATTGCTCCAGCCTCTTGCCCCCTCCCTTTTTTTTTCTTTAAGCGAAGATGTGTCTGTATGTGTTTGTGATTGTACACATCATCATGTACTTATCAGAAATAAATCTCTAATAAACACAATTTATGTATACTACCAGTACATTTTCCAGTACTTAATTAAGAACATGGAGAGTAGGGGGAGGCTAAGATGGTAGACCAGAGTAGAAAGAAGAACCATTTATTTAGTACAGTGAAAGAAAGAAGTGGGCATATGAGTAACAGAATAACTTGTTCTAGTCTTAAGATCTTTTTTAAAAAAAATGTGTCCTCAGGGCTGAAAAGATGTCTTCGTGATTAAGAGCACTGGCTGCTCTTCCAAAGTACCTGGGTTCAATTTTCAGTGCCCACATGGGGTTTGTCTATAACTCCAATTCCAAGGGATTTGACACCCTCTTCTGGCTTCTCCACAGGCACCAGGCACACACATGATGCACAGACATACATGTAGGCAAATATACATTTTTTTAGAATAATTAAGAAATATTTTTAAGTGTTTTCACTTCTTTGCAAATACTTTTCAGTCTTTGGGTATTAATTTTTCCAGCATTGTCTTGCAAAGCAGCAGTATTACATTTTGATGACATCTATTCATTTTTTAGTGAAAACAGTTTTTGGTGGTACATCTAAGAAATCTTTACCTAGCCCAATGTTAGAAAATGTTTATATCCATAAAAAAGACTGGTGGGGCTGGAGAGATGGCTCATGGTTAAAAGCACTGACTGCTCTTTCAGAGGACCAGGGTTCAATTCCCAGCACCGACATGGCAGCTCACAGCTGTCCATGACTTCAGTTCCAGGGGACCTGACACCCATGGCAAAACATCAATGCAATAAAATAAAAATAAATAAATTAAAAAAAAAAAAAAAAAAGACTGGCATAGTGGCACATGCCGTAATCCCAGCACCTGGGAGACTGAGACAGAAGGATCTCAGGTTTGAATCTAGGTTGGGCTACATGGAGTTTGACTATTGGCAGTCCTGGGAATCAAACCTAGGGCTTTTGCCATGCATGTGAAGCAAGTGCTGTACTCCTGAGCTATGTTCCTAGTTTGATACTGGCCTAAGCTACATAGGGAGACCCTGAGGAGGACCTTTGGAGACTTCAGAATGGATAGAGGAGGGAGGGAGGGGAGGAAGGAAGGAAATAATGGTAGCAATTTCTTTTTATTTTATTTATTTATTTTTTTGCAAAAAGCCAAATGGTGAATTTTTGGGGCTGTGTGGGCCATGTGTTTGTCACTAGTTTGTTACTGCTTAACTCTTGTCATTGTAGTTAAAAAAAAAAAAAAATTAACCTTAGACAGTAGATAGCACAAAGAAAATGATTGTGTTCTGGTAAACTTTATATAAAAGGTGATGGGCTGGGCTTGTTTTATAAGGGTAGTCACTATCAGTTCATTAGTGATAAAAGCAGAATGAGTAGAGAAGAGTAGATGCACAACTCTTAGAGAATGGGTAAAGAGAAGAAAGGCTCAGGTTGTAACTCAGTGGTAGAGCACTGGCCTACTACTATATGCCAGACAGAAGAGTCAGTCTCCAGCACCATGAAAAGGAAGGAGGAGGAGTGGAGGGAAGAGAAAGAAAAAAGCAAAAGGAAATAAAAGGAGAAGGAAAAAGAAAAAGAAATGTTTTGAATCTCATCTTCAGCAAACTTGAACATGCATATTAATTTTTCTTTTTGTTTTTCAAGACAGGGTTTCTCTGTGTAGCCCTTCCTGTCCTGGAACTGGCTCTTCAGAGCAGGCTGGCCTCAAACTCAGAGATCTGCCTGCCTCTGCCTCTGCCTCCTTGGGATTAAAGTCATGTGCTACCACTGACCCAACACATACTAATTTTTTAACATTAACCTCTGTGCTCTCACCTTCAGCAGATGCTTTTGTTCATTTGTTTGTTTTTGAGCTAATGATCTATTTAAAACTCTCATGACCACAGACCATTTAACGTATTGACCAAAATTTTTCGTGATTAAACTTTAATGCTTTCTACTGAAAATTGATAGAGCCATCTTCTATTAATACACACTTAAATGTTGTCCATGTTTTATACTTTTTACAAGCTGGGGGATATTGTATTTCTTCAGATTACTAACCTGCATCTATGTGGTCATTGCTGCAGATTCCTATGGCCTGAGTTTTGGGGTTGGTTTCACATGTTCTACGTCTTAGGCTTGGTAGGAGCTCCAAACGCCTCCAAAAAGGTGGTGCTGTCTTAATGTACATGTCAGTCTCTTCTCTCTACTTAAAGGATTTTATCCATCCTATATGACCAGTAAAAATCGATTGTTTCATCTTGCTTTTATGGGGGGGGGGTGTCTCTCATATATAGCCTAGACCAGTGGTTCTCAACCTGTGGGTCACAACCCCTTTGGGGAACAAACAACCCTTTCACAGAGGTCACATATCAGATATTTACAATTTATAATGGCAACGAAAATAATTTTATGGTTGGGGGTCGCCAACATGAGGATCTGTATTAAAGCATTAGGAAGGTTGAGAACCACTTTCCTAGATGAGTCCAGACTTCACAGTGAGGTAAGGGTGGTTATGCTTCCACCTCCCAAATCCTAGGATGATAACAGTGTGCCACTGTGCCCAGCTTGCATGGTGTCATGGTTGACCCAGGGCTTAGTACATGCTAGGCAACTGCTCTACCAGCTGAGTTATATCCCCAGCCTTACTTGCATTTTCCCTGTTGTTCATGAGGTTGAGCTTTTTTTGATGGGTTTCTCGTCTCTTTGAATCAGCATGAAGTTGTAGTTTATATCATTTCTGTTGGTAATGTGTTGGATTTTAATTATTAATTTGTACATGCATTAAATCAACTTACTCAGCCTTAGCAATGTTGACATTTTAGGCTAGGTACTTCTTGATTGTTGGCATCATCCTGTGCCTTGCAGAATATTTAATTAACAGCATCCTGGAATCTGCTCACTAGACACTGATAGTGTGTGGGCACATACACGCTGGTGCTAACCAAGAAAGCCTACACATCATCACATCCTGTCCCCTGATGGGTGAATTTCCCAGCATGGCAACCACCTGATCAAAAATGATACATAGCAGATGTTTTCTCCCAGGTTCTTGCTGCTTGTCTTTGTTTCTGGTGCTTTTTGCCTTAAGATGATAACCTGGTGTGCTAGGCTTCTCTTTTTTTATGTTAACATACTTTATAGAGAAGAAGGAACCTGCACAGCTTTAAATGAGTAACACTGGGAAATTTTTACTGTACATGTTTGAGAGTTAGGAGAGTAGGAACCTGAACACTTGTAGAAACCAGGCCTAATTAATTCCCCTTCTCTCAGAGATTTAGAGAGTAGGAGAACAATGTCTATGTGAGAGTTGTGTTGCGTTTTATTTAGTCTCTGGCAAAGCCTTTTTTTTTTTTTTTTAAGGTGCTAGAGATGGAACCTAGTGCCTCCTGCATACCAGGCAAGTGGCAAGTGCTCTGCTACTTAGCTCTGAAAAGCTTTTTTTTTTTTGTTTCTGTTTTCTTTTTGAGATAGAGTTAAATATAGCCCAGACTGGCCTTGAACTTGCTACACAGCCGAGGGTGGCCTTAAATTCCTGATCCTCTTGCCTCCACTGTTTGAGTACTGGAATTACAGGTGTGTGCTCACACCCAACCTCTGCAACTGCTGTTTTTTAAAGATAGTCAAAGGCTTATTATACGTTCTGGGCTTTGACTTTTCAAACTAATGTAGAGCGTCACATCTGGAGGAAGGGGTGGACTGCCCACTGCCACTGAGACTTCCAGACAGGTGAGTGCATGTGAAGTGATGGCTGTGAATTTAGAAGCAGGGTCAAAGGGCGTCCTAGATTAGGCCACTGCACCACAATGCCTGTGAGCAAACCATGTGTGGGCTGTTTTCAAAGGAGTGACCTTGGTGCTCTCAGCTACATCTATACAGATGTTGCTCCCAAGCTATCCTGGGCTGTTTGCCTCAAAGTAGATTTTCGAGAGACTGCAACTGTGAAGACCTCCCCACTCTTGCACCCCCCTCCCACACATACATACATACATACATACATACATACATACATACATACATACTAGGAAAGAAATCCTAGTCTCTTTCTGGCTCCATTGCTGTGTTGTTGGAGATAAAAGGGGCACATGTAACAGGCAAAAGTCCAAAGTTGGGTTGCGGAGATACGCATCATAGGCTCCTTGTTATCCAACTGTAGTCCACAGTGAGGACAGGAAAAAGCAGTAGGAGTGGAAAGCTTTTGAGACACACAAACTTTTTTCTCTTGGGAGCTTGAGCTGTTGTATTGGAATGACATTTGGGTTTCTTTATAGGGTTCTTTAACACCATGTTTGTGTATAGGCGTGCTCACCTGCTAGGGATAGAACCCAAGGTTTTGTGCATGTTCTGTTACTGAGCTGCATCCCCAGGCCTCTTCAAAGGCCCTCCTACTGAGCCAGACCAGGTGGCACATACCTGTAATCATAGCACTTGGGAAAGGGGCAGGAGAATCAGAAGTTTAAGTCCAGTCTTAGCTACATAGTGAGTTGTAGGCTAAGGTACTTCATAAGATGGCTACATGAGATCCCTGTCACACACACACAGACAAGTCCTCTTATCCAAATGTGACAGACAGCTCACACCTGTAATCTAAGTACTTGGGAATCTGAAGCAGGAGGGTCATCATTTTTGAGGCCACCCTGAACTACATAGTTCATTCCAGGCCAGCCTTGCTTAAAAGTGAGACTGCATTTCAAAAACAAAAGAAAAGGTACTGTTAGTGATCATAGTTAAACTTGGAATTGTTGTTTTGTGTTCATAGAATTATTTTGTAGAGTAGTTTTAGTTGTACAAAAAGATTATAAAGAAGCTAGTTAGGAGCTGGTAAGATGGCTCAGTGGGCTAAGTCTTATCGATGACCTGAGTTCAAAGGAAGGGGGAAGAACTGACTTCTGCAGGTTGTCCTCTGACCTCCATGCTCTTGTACACATATACGTGTGCACAAACAAAATAAATATAATTTTAAAATGAAAAGAAGTGGGTGGCTAGAGAGAAGCTCAGCAATTCTCTTCTAGAGGACCCGGGTTTGGTTCTCAGCACCTATGTGGTAGTTCACAACCATCAATAACTCCAGTTTCAGGGGACCTAACGCCCTCTTCTGACTTCCACGGACACTAGGTACACAAAGTGCACTTATAAATAAGTGACAAAACACACACATAAAAAAGTAAGTTTTGGGGTCTAAAGAGATGGCTCAGTGGTTAAGAGCACTGACTGTTCTTCCAGAGGACCTGGGTTCAGTTCTCAGCACCCACATGGCAGCTCACAACTGTCTATAACTCCAAGATCTAACACCTTCACACAGACATACATGTAGGCAAAACACCAAATAAAATATGTACATAAAATAAAAATAAATAAATTTAAAAAATAACAGGCGTATTCCTTTTATATCTTTCCCCAACAACTTTTTTCCGTTATCCACATCTTGCAGTTGGATACATTTGTTGCAATTAATGTATATGAGTGTGTGTGTGTGTGTGTGTGTGTGTGTGTGTGTGTACACGTGTACATGTATGTGTACATGTGCTCTCTATATGCATGCATGCTGCCCACAGAGGTTAAAAGAAGTCAGGTCTCTTAGCCTGGATTTACAGATTACTGTGAGCTACCATGTGGGTGCTGGGAACTAAACCTGGGTCCTGTTTAAGAACAGGATGTAGTGAGCCATCTCTACAGGTCCTGTTTTTGTTTATTTTGAAAGGTGTGTTTTGTTTGTTAACTTGGGGTCTCATATATCTCGTGATAGCCTTCAGCTTGATATATAGCCAAAGATAGCCTTTAAATTCTGCCTTCTCGAGTGTCGGGAATGTAGGCATGGGCTTCCATACATGGTACTATCCCTACAGTTTTGCCTTTCCTGGTAAGTCATACAATTGGAATCATACAGTATGGTATTTCAAACTTTTCTTTAACTTAATAATAAGCATTTAAAGTTCTTGCTTACTGGGCTGGGAGGGATGTAGCTTAGTAGCAGAGTACTTACCTAGCATGCTCAAGGTCCTAGGTTTGATCCCAGAGCCTGCCCCCACCCACAAAAAGAAAATTGTCTTAAATAAATAAGGACTGGGAACTTTGGGAGATTAGCTCAATGGTAGAGTACTGCCAGTTAATCACAAGATCGTGGGTTTGGTTTCCAACACCATACAAAAGAAAGAAAATTAAGGCTCAGTCGGTATTAGAAAACAAAAGTTTTTCCTTGTCTTTTTGTGGCTGAATAGTTCTGGTGGTTTGAATAGGAATGGCCCCCATAGACTCATGTGTTTGAATGCTTGGCCCATAGGGAGTGGCACTATTAGGAGGTATAGTCTTGTTGGAGTAGGTGTGGTCTTGCTGGAGGAAGTGTGTCACTATGGAGGTGGGCTTTGAGGTCTCATATGCTCAAGCTGTGCCCAATGTGACACCTAGTCTCCTGTTCCCTGTGGATCAAGATGTAGAACTCTCAGCTCCTTCTCTAGCACTGTGTCTGCCTGCATGCTGCCATGCTTCTCGCCCTGATAATGTACTAAACCTCTGATCTGTAAGCCAGCCCAAATTAAATGGCTTCCTTTTAAGAGTTGCTGTGGTCATGGTGTCTCCTCATAGCAATAGAAAACCTAACTAAGACAATAGCTCATTTCTTTTTAGGTCATTGTTGATTAAGCAGGTGTTTGTAACCACAGTTGATCTCTTTGTATGGGTATAGGTAGGTGGATATGGTGTATGTATGTTTATGTGGGTACTTATACATATGTGTGGGGTTACAAGTTTATGTGGAGGCTAGAGGTCAATATTGAATGACTTCTTTTATCACAGTGTATTAAAATGCCATGACCAGAGACAGCTTACAGAAGAAAGTTTATTTGAGCTTACAATTCCAGAGGGACACTCTAATGGTGAAGGAGATATGGCAGCAGGTAGCCAGGGTAGTAAGGTGTGTGAAATCACATTTCTATCCACACTCAGGAAGCGCAGAGAACAAAGTGGATGTGGGGCAAGACTAAACTCAAAGTCCACCCCCAGTGGCTTCCTCCAGCAAAGCTTCATCTCCTAAAGGTTCTACACCTCCCCAAACAGTACCATATCTGGGAACCAAGTATTCAAATGCTTGAGCCTGTGAGAAGTATTTCTTGTTCTCATTCTCTGAGACCTGGGTGCTACTGAGTAGAGCTACTCTGTAAATGGCAGTACTATCAGTAAGACAGTGTGGGATATACTGGCTGTGGTGAGGAGAGGTGTATGGTAGTGTCCACCACACACTCTCCACCTTATTTTTTGAGAACCTGAAGCTCATTGATTCAGCTAGGCTGGCCAAAGAGTTCCACGGGTCCCTCTGTCATGTTCCCAGCTCCCTGAACTGGGATTACAGGTATGTGCCAACTCATCCAACTTGTATATGAGTGTTGGGATATGAACTCAAGTCTTCATGTTTGTGCCAGCAGGCTCTTTACAGACTGAACCATCTCCCCAATAGTTGATCTTTTAGTGCAGAAAAGAAAATCCCTTAAGTGCAAATACAGTCATTTATCTTTGCCTTCACATACCCAGATAAAATTAGAATTTGCCTGATGTTATTTTTCTTTGCAGATTTTTAAGTAATACCATGTCTAATGGTTATGAAGACCACATGGCCGAAGACTGCAGGGATGATATTGGGAGAACGAATTTAATTGTCAACTACCTCCCTCAGAACATGACCCAGGAGGAACTACGGAGTCTATTCAGCAGCATTGGCGAGGTTGAATCTGCAAAACTTATTCGGGATAAAGTAGCAGGTAAAGAGCCTGAGAAGTTTCTGGAAGAGGTCATGGTTGCTGTCCTGTTAAGTACTGGCTCCCCTCATGGTTACTTCCTTAGTACAGAATAGCTGCAGGCTAGAAACCATAGCTGTGAAGTTCTGTTCTTTTACTTCAAACTTTTTTTTTACAGCCCAGTATAAGATTGGACAGGAATGGGAGGGGATGGGGGGTGGGTATCCTAGAGAGATGATTCAGCAGTTAAGAGCACTTGCCACTCTTTCAGAGGTACAGAGTTTGGTTCCTGCACCCCCATTGGGCAGCTTACTGTGTAGGTAGCTCCAGCTCTAAGGGACCTAATGCTGTCTCGCAACCTCCACAGGCACACATTTATGTACATATAACACCACCACCACCCCCGCATACACAGATTCTATAACTGAAAATAAAATACACCTTGAAAAAAAATCTGGGTTAAGGTCCCCCAGAAAGAGCTTGGGGTTTTCTGTAAGATAGAACACATGCCGGGTGTGGTGGTACATGCCCTTAATCCCAGTACTCAGAGACAGAAGCAGGTGGATTGCTGTGAGTTCCAGGACAGCCAGTGCTAGGTAAAGAGACCCTCACTTAACAGCAAGAACCACATGTACAAAATAAGACATGAGAAGAGAAAAATGGAGGGACAGCAGAATGGAGTGCTCTGAAAACTGTATGGAGCCACATAATTCTGCACGGGTTGATCGAGTCCCTCATATAGAAGGGACTTGATCAACGTGCTAGACCACACGCTCACCAGACCTGTGGGTGCAGACCTTCATGCACAAGTGAACCCTTTACCATCTGGAGGTCTGGGTCAGGAGCAAGATGCCTGAAAGCCTTATGCTCTCTCACGATGTGACTCGTAGGCCTTTGGGCACCCATCCATTCAGTAGCTATATAATCCTGACTATACCTACCTTATAGGTGTTTGTAAAAGGCCAGGTTCCTGTTAGGGCCTCCTTAGGTTTGGCCTCTTAGGTTCTGAGAATGTGGCTTCAGGAGCACAGTGCTGCAAAGCATGCTTCATTTCTTTCCCTTTTGGGTGTAATATTGTCCTCAGGAGTCACTGCCCTCTTCCTTCTCCTTCCTGCCCTCCCCGACTCCCCTTCTCTACTTTGTCTGACTGGGAAAAAAGCAATACTTTGAGGCATTCCAGCTATCATCTAGTTTTTAGGTGTCTAGATTCATCTTGGAAACTAAAAGGTTTTTTTAACTACTCTTTTTGTATTATGGAAAACCTCAGGTATGTATGAACAAAAAAATATGTGTTCAGTCTGGTATATTCATTGTGTTGCTTCATCAACCTTCAACATTTTTCCAGTAACCCAAATACACTGATCCCTGTACAGCCTGTCTGATCGCTGTCCAGAGAAATCACTCATCAGATGAGGTCCTTAAACTGAAGGGCCTTTTCCTCTTTCAATCCCAAGTCTTGTTTAATGCCTTCTAAAAAGGAACTTTAGATAATACACAGACTGAAAAATTTTACATTATTTATGACATTGTCCTGCATAGGAATCCTGCCTAAAAGGCCTTTGGATTTGGATTTCTGCTTATGTTTTGGTAGAAGGGATTCTCAGCAGCATCTTCAGTCATTGGGAGTCTAGCTCTTGGTTCTCATGCCCTGACTTCTTTCTGTGGACTTCAGAGGAATATGAGCTATATTTAGTAGGAACACCTAGATTGGGCAGGGTTAGTCCTGAAAGAACTAGTCTTGAAGAATTGGAAGCATTGGAGGCAGCAGAAGTGGGATTAGAAAGTGAGTTGAGTTCCCAGATATAAGGCTTCTCTCTAGCCTGTAGGCCGGGTTGGGAGTTGGTACCGGTTCAGCTCAACAACTTCTGGACTAGCAGCCTTTTGTTCTGATTCAATGAGTGTCATATCTGAGACTCTAATCCCACCTTACTTTACTACCCTGCTGTCAAAACATTTTTGCTTACTGATTCTAGGGCTGTGGCCTTAAATTTCACTGTTCATCTGTTATTCACTCTGCCTAGTCCTATGTCTCTTTTTCCCCTAGCTGGAGCTTAGCCTGCCTACTCTAACAAGAGAATCCTTTATATCTCTCTAGCTAGGCATGCTGCTAGGGCCATTTCTAGACCTGCTCATTGGCACAGTGGATAGTCTCATTCTTGATAGGCTTTATGTGTGCTTTCTCTCCTCCAGCCCTCAACTGGCCCTCACTTGGAGCTAATGACCACCTACTATTTCACAGTAGAACTAACAGCTGTCTCCTCTCTGCCCTGAATCTCTTCCCTCCCTGGCTACTTAAGACCCATGAGCTATCCAAGCACACAATTTTCCTTGAGTCTCTTGAGAATCATCCACCCAGGGCTCCAAAGTCCTTCCTGGGTTTCCTGATGTCCTCCAGCACTCTGAAATTTGGAATAGGTGCTGCAGCCTGAAGCCTGGCTACACACTGAGTGAGGGGTGCCGAACTGTACCCACTTGAAACTGGTAGCACCTTCTGAGTTGTGAACATTAATATATGTCTCCAGATATTGTTCTGAATGTTAGTAGGAGGCAGAAAAGCTCTGGGGTGAGAATGTGAGAGCTCTGTGTATTTTCCTCCCCTGTACTACAGGCTGTCAATGTCAAATTCCCTCTCTGTACTTCCTTCTAGAAACATCCTCTTCCCCTGGCTGGCTGGCTGTCCTCAAGGCCACACTCTGTCTATCGCAGATGCTCCTTTCCCCAGCCTTGCACTTCAGATAATTCCATGGCCCTCTTCCTTTTCCAGAGCTGATAATCAGGGTGAGTTTAGTTTGCTGCCTCTCCTGACCAGACGGCTCTCCTGAGCTCCAGGCCCTTCTGCACCAGATCCAATGTATCCCACATTATACTATTCTGACATTGTCTTAGCTGATAGAACCACTGTCTACACAGTAGCTCCACTAGGAAGTACCAGGTCTTAGAATTCATTCTTCTCAGTGTTTCTGTAGACTTTTGCTGTCCTGCCTCTTCCCCCAAGAGTTATCCTAGCCCAGGATGTCATTACCTGCTTTATTGCTGTGTCCTCTTAACTGACCACCCAAGCCTTTTCTCCTTCAGATTTCCTCAGTACAGCAAAGGGACTTCTTCAGTTTCCATGTGGCCCAATCACTCCCTTCCTCCAAAACCCTTCAGATTCTGGGCTCTGTTGGTTTGAGAATGTCTTTTCTGGCTCAGCTAGTCACCATAAGATTGCTGGCTTGTAGGTTTTCATAGCAACCCATACTGCACTGAGGTGGGCGCTTTCAAATCTGAATATTCATTTTGCAGATTTTTACTATGGGTCAACTGGGCACTAGTGACAGCAGGAAAGGGGACAGGGTGACTAAGATGAAGAGTCACTTTATTAACTGGGAAGCTTCCTTTGTTTGTGGCCAGCCAGGTGTAAGTCCCCTTGTTGAGGACATTGTGTTTGCTATTGGCATTTCCATCTACAAACACTAGGTACATGGTATCATCATAGTGTCTATCTGGTATCATAGTTTACTGTGCAACCTCTAGCTATCTTGAATGACCCTTGAAGGATCGGAGTCAGCCCTCAACCCTCATGGTTCCCTATTCTCCCTGTCATCATCTCATTGCCATGTATCTCTGATCAGGATTGAATCTACACCCTTCATCATCATCTCCTTGTGTCCCACACCCACTCTCAGCCTGGACTGAGTTGCTTATTTCCATAACATGCCTACTCTGGCTCTCAGGACTACTGAACAATGTTCCTTCTACAAGAATGCTTTTCTACACTTTGCCAACTTAACTACTTTTCCCTTGGCATGATTCATCTTTGCACCTCATTTTAAAAAAACAAAAAACTGACCGGATGTGATGGCACATACCTTTAATCTCTGCACTTTAGAGGCAGAATTAGGCTACTTACTAAGACCCTGTTCTCAGAAACAAACAGCAGGGGCTGGAGAGATGGTTCAGTGGTTAAGATCACTGGGTGCTCTTCCAAAAGACCCAGGTTCAATTCCCAGCACCCACATGGTAGCTCACAACTGCCTGTATGTAGTTCCAGTTCCAGGGGATCTGACACTCTCACATAAATAAGTTAAATAAATTTTTATTAAAAAAACAACAACAAAAGCAGCAGAAACAGTAAACATTAATAGCAGGAAATAAAACACCCATAATTTGCCATTGGATACATTTTCTTTCAGACCCCATTTGTTGTATCTCCACTATAAGTAATCATTGGTACTATGCGCTATATAGCGAACTGTTCTTCCCATCTGAACATATTCCCTCCCTGCTGGACATTGTATTATCCCATCATCACAATAGTTGTGTAGTACTCGGTATACTGTGTTTATAAGCTCCACAGAGATGACTTACCTAGCATCATTCTGTTCACTCGCTATTTCCATAGAATCTTCCTGGAAGTAGTAAATCAGCAAATAAGAATGTCCCTTCCAAGAACCCCCATGGCTCCAGTTGCCAACTGGCCCTCCCTTCCACCAAGGTTTGCCATCAGTGCCATGGGTCCTGCAGGATTCCTCTGCCAGCTGATACAGCAAGTGATGTTGGATCATGTCTTGACCTGCATTTCTAGTGAAGCCTGTCATCTCCATCTGCTTGCTGGCCACTTTTCTATTTTATGTAAAACACCCTTCTTGTCCTTTGCCTCTTACCTTTCTTTCCTTTGGTTCGTTTACTATTTCTTTCTTACTGCCAGATTCCTTCCCTTTGTCACCCATGTCCTGTGTTTCTCAATAAAGTCTTCTCTGTAGCCCCTATGTGCCTTTAAAGAAAGAGTTCACAGTCCCCACACTGCACAAGAGTCCTCACCTCTCGTGTGCATACCTTCAGCTCCCGGTTCCTAGAAGCACAAAGGACAAGGCAAGACAGCTGAGGCATCATCTTTTCAGTCATAACTCTTACCTGAACAGAAAAATATGTTTGGAAATGCAAGATGCTGGCCTAAGTATACCAGGGAATACTTAACAAGATAACATACATGGTGCCCCATGTGAAGGTTCCTCCAATGCAGCAGACCCCCAAAGGCTATTCTCTGACCCTCAGTAGCATCTGGGAACTTAAAGAAATGCAAACCACCCAGACACACCAGATCAGCTACTCTGAGAGTTGGACCATCTGTATTTTAACATTTTGGAGAGTGATACTGATGCTGGGTCAGCCAGAAAACAGGTGGTAGAACTGTGTTCCTGCAGTTAAAAGGGGGATAGAGGTAAAACCAGCCTCTGGGACAGTCTCCGATCTTAGAGGCATGATTTGTTTAGTCTTTATTCTCCATATCTATTACCCCCCTTCCTATTCCTTCCCCTCTTGCCTATACTATTATCCCATCTGCAGAACCTTGGCCATCTGACCTTGCCTCTAGGCTGGCCCTCCTACTCAAGTTCCCAACAGCCTATCTAGAATCTTTGTTTATCCCCACTACTGTTCCCCAGCCCTCAGGCTTCTCTCAGGCTGATCTCTCCTCTCTCCAAAGAAAGACAGAACCCTATAAGGCTCTTTGGTCCTAGTCAACAGAAGCAACAGGAATTGCCTTCTAGTATCTTGAGTTCCAGGCTAAAGAAAGATAAAGTCTAGATGTCCTACTGCTATATATACACAAACTGTCATTTGGGAACCACTTCCTCACCCCATCTTGAAGCCTCCTACCAGTTGTCTAGTCAGTGCTGACCATACTAAGGCTCCTCTGCAATCTTACTACCCCTATGCCACAAATACTGTGTCAGAAGAGCTGATGGTAAAATAGACAGGTGGTGAAGCTTCATGAATAGAGAAAAAAGACAAACTCAAAAGCAGTGGTGCCTACAAAAGGAAAAACAAGTGCTCTATTCCTGGGGTCAGGGTAAATCAGATGGGCTGTGTTGCTTGAGCACAGTAGGGGATTGGTAGAGAAACATTAAACAGCAGTTGTTTAGAGGTACAATAGCCTAGCCACTCTTCAGAAGAGATGGGTAGAGATGTATAACACCGATATAGTACGGTTGGGACCTTTTATGGAAATCCTCATGTCCCCAACTTAGCATTCTTGGTAGTATTCTGCAGTGTGACTACTGCGTAGTTCTAGCCCCACAGCCCTTCCTGCTGTGGCTGCTCACTTTGTCTAGAGCTATAATGCCAAGTCTGTAGGAGTTCTTTGTTAGAAATAGGAAACAAGGGGCTGGAGATGACTGTTTAAAAGTGCCTACTATGCAGGCTTGAGGACCTGAGTTGGGATAAAGAGTCAGGATCTCCACATAAAAAAAGTCCCTGTAATCAAACTAGAAAAAATGACTCAGAGGTTAAGAGTACTTGCTGCCTTTCCAAAGGTCCTGAGTTCAATTCCCAGCAACCACATGGTGGCTTACAACCATCTATAATGAGATCTGGTGCCCTCTTTTGGCATGTAGGCATATATGCAGGCAGAACACTGTGTACATAATAAATAAATAAATGTTTAAAGAAAAATAAGTTTCCTGTAATCTCAGTGTTGGTGCTTGGAGTGGAAGGGGAGATAGGTGGATCCCTGAAGCTCATTGGCCAGCCAGTCTGCCTATCTAAATCAGTAAATTCCAGGTACAATGAGAGATGTGTCTCGAAGAAGTGTTGACCACTTCAGTCTCTTATTCTGTGCGAGTCAACCAGTTGTGAGTCTTTGCATTGATTATCATCTACTCTGAAAAAGAGCTTCTCTGATGAGGGTTGAGAGACACACTGATCTATGGGTATAAAGATAAGAACCTAGGGAACAAGGTTGGGGGAGGATTATTTTGTTTTGTTTTGTTTTTAATTTTGATCACACTTTTTCTCCTCCTTCAACTCCTCCCGAATCCTACCTACCCACCCAACTGTATGTCATTTCTTTTAAAAACAAACACGAAAGGCCCACAGAAATAGAAACCCAAATACAAGCAAAAGACCAATATGACAAAAATGCCCAAACAAAGCAAAGAGACAAAAAGTCTGCCAGAAAAACAGTTCATTTTGTGTTGGCAAACTAATCCTGGGCATGGGGCCTACCCTGAAGTGTTGTTAATATACCCAGTGAGACTCCATTAGAGAAAATTAATTTTTCTTTTGCAAGCAAGTATCAGTTGCAAATAGCTTCTTTGTTAGGAGTGGGATCCCATGAACACTTCCCACTCTCAGTGCTGAGACCAGCCACCACCCATTCCCCCAAATCTGGCTTGAATCTACACAGACCTTGTGTATGCTGCTATAGTCTCCATGAGTTCATGTTCAGTCTTGTTGTGTCTGGAGGACCCTGCTTCCTTGGAGTCTTCCATCCCCTTTGGCTCTTAATCTTTCCACCTCCTCTTTTGCAAAGCTTCCTAAGACTCAAGGGGAGGAAGACTGAGTGCTCCGAAGTCTCTTACTCTGTACATTGTCCGTTTGTTGGTCTCTGTGTTAATTCTTCATTACTCCAAGAGGAAGTTTCTCTGATGATGTCTGAGTGAAGCACTGATATATATATAGGTTTAGCAGAATATCATTAGGAATCATTGTATTGCTATGTTCCTTTAGCAGAACAATAGTATTTGGTTTTCCCCAGGCCCATGTCCTGTCCAGTCTTGGGTTCTTGGCCATTCAAGCAATATCAGGTGTGGGTTCCATCTCATGGAGTGGGTCTTAAATCCAGTCAAAGTTGGTTACTCCCACATTTGTGCCACTGTTCTACAGTATGTGTTGCAGCAGGTCATCATTGTAGGTCACTGGGTTTACAGCTAGATTGATGATTACCTTTCTCCTGTATTATGATGCAGAGTACCCTCCAGTACCATGAATGCTAAGTCAATAGGGTAAAGATTTCAGGTAGACACTAGCTCAACTTCATGTTTGATGAGATATGCAAGTGTGTCTTAAGCAATAGGGAACAGTTTTTAAGATCTCCCCTGAGGCCTAGGACATAGCCACAGGTTTAATGCCCAGTTATGTTAGCAGGCATAAGTTCACAAGGATGTGAACAAAGCTTGAAATCCAAACAGAAAGTGGTCTGTTACTCATGCAGTGTTTGTGCTGCTGTTGCACAATTAACTCAGTGGCTGTGACTGTGTGCACAAGACATACACAAGAACAAAGCATCATGGATGGGGGATAGCAGGAGGGGCTCATGGAGTTCTACCCCTAGCTAGGAAGTTATTAGCAATCGATTATTGCTGGGGGAAGGAGTGTAAATTTCCTTTGGGGGTGCAACTCCTTAATGGGGCTACCCTGCTCCAACAGATGGTACTTCCCTCATGCAACATTAAGTGGATTTAGTCATTTGTAGGGTTTTTTTGTTTTTTTAATTGAGCATATATAGATAGGAGGGAAAGGGGATGGGGAGGAATTGGAGGTGTGGGGATGGGTAAGATTTGTCAAAACACATTTATATTTATTTTGTGTGCATTAGTGGGTTTTTTTGTTTTGTTTTGTTTTGTTTGCTTGCATCTTATGTTTATGTGAAAGTTTTAGATCCCCTGGAATAGGAGTTATAGACACTTGTGAGCTGCCATGTGGGTACTAGGAATTGAACCCAGGTCTTCTAGTAAAGCAGCCAGTGCTCTTAACCACTGAGCCATCTCCAATCCCATATGTGAAATTTTTAACTTAAAGGAGAATGAGGGGCTCATTGAAAACTAAGGACATGGGAATCAAGTGTGAATAGTTACATTAAACAAGTATTGGTTCACTTACTATACAAAATATGGCATGGTAATGGAAGATATTTCTGATAGAGGAGGCTAAGGGTGAGCTGGGAACTCTTACTTTGTTTAGTTTTTCTGTAAATTTAAAATTGGCATTAAAAAATGCAGAATCTGAGGAGGGTGGATTGGTAGGTAAAAGTGCTTGCCACCAGCCATGACAGCCTGAGTTCTGTGCCTCGGACCAACATGGTGGAAGGAAAAATCTGATTCCTGAAATGTGTTTATATCCCGTATACTTGCTGTGACATGGGTGCTTATGAATACACATATATAGTAAAATGATTTTTAAAAATGAGTATTAGAAAGTACCAATAAAACTAAAAACAGTTAAGCATGCATTAAGTTCTCTACTTGGTTCAGGTCTTGTTATCAGCGAAGGGGGTGGCTTCCTAGGTTCTGATTGTAGCAGACTCACAACACAGAGGTCTTTACATCCAATGGGCTTGTCTTAAAGCAGCTCTCTCAGGTACCCAGAACAGAATGAAGTAAGTGCCTGCATCCTGCATGAGCTGGCAGGATGTGAGTCAAGTTCCAGTCTTCCTCAGTAAGAGGTCATGGCTAGACATCCTCTAAGGCTCCTTCCGGACTATCACTCCAGTAGCTTCTTCTCCTGGACCTCTCTTACATGCCATGTCCCTCCCCAGGTAGACAGATAGATAGATGCTCCTGCCTGTCCTAAATATTTCACAAAGAGGACATTGGGATCCTTTGCTGCTTTCGTGATCTCACCTCTCATCACCAGATTTATACTGATAACATTGTTAGAGTGGACAGGAGAAGCTGGGGAAGTTTGGCCAGGGTTGTGAACCTGTGACCAGGGCCATTTGGCAAGTTTAGGATGCTCTCAGTTTAGTTTCTCCCACCCTTTCACTGGGTCCAGTTTCCCCAGACTCAGGAAAGAAAGGGAACCAGTACTAGATGGTGCCAGAGCCCAGTAGGCCTTCCCATTCTGGCAATTTTGTTTTCAGAGAATCAACAGGCTCTGGCCACTGGCCATCAGCTCCTCATCTGTCAGGCACCATAATGCAGCCAGCACCTTTTGGGACTGCTCAGCAGCATTTCACAGGATGCAGTCAGTAACACATTATTATTCTTTTTTGAGAAACAATTCATCTGTTTTGTGTGTATGCTCATGCGGCATAGCTCACATTTGGAGGTAAGAGGATATTTTAATTCAGTTCTTCTACTGTGTGAGTTTCAGGGATTGAACCCAGGTCATCAGGCTTGGCAGCAAGCCCTTAACTGGTCAAGCCTTCTCACTGGCCCAGTTTTTAAGTAACTTAATTGCAGGTTACCTTTGTTAGTTGCAAAGATGAAAAAGTTTGCCATGGTCTCAACAGTACTTCCCCAGAGTACCTCCCTTGGAATTTTGCCGTGTTACATTGTCTTCTCTTCTTCTCGCCTTGCCCTTGTGTCTCCCCTTCACTGCTCACTGACAACTAGTTTACAATGTCATGTTCTCTCCACAGGACATAGCTTGGGGTACGGCTTTGTGAACTATGTGACTGCAAAGGATGCAGAGAGAGCAATCAGCACGCTGAACGGCTTGAGACTCCAGTCGAAAACCATTAAGGTAAAGAGATGTAATCCCACCTCATCCGTTCCTGTGCTAAACAAGAGTCATTTTGAGGCCTGCTGCTTCTAGAGCATCTTGGGGAGTCCATGTACACTTATCCTAGAATGGCTGGTAGCCTCTTCAGCCTCACTGTAGGAAGGGAGTATATACTGAGTTAATCCTCAACCCCAGCCCATGACATCCCTTAGGTCCCCTTGTAGACAGACATAATTGGCCCTCAGCCTGAATTTCTCCTTTGTCATCTTTGAGACCACACTGCCAGATTCCCATAACAGCTCCTCAGTATTCTCTAGAGCTCTTTGTCTTCAGAGGATACTTCTTCACCAAGCAAACCTTTTCTGAGCCCCCAGTTAAACTCCTGCCCTTGTGAGTTCAAGGATGATATGTCCATGTAGCATGATAAAGGCCATTACAGTTGTGGGTTCATCTCACACACAGCATGATACCAACTGATGTCTCACAATTCTGACAACAACCACTCAGGGTCACCACACTGCACCACAAATTTAAGAGCCCTATTCACAATAATGCAGTCCTCCTTTCATGCCAGGTGCAGTTGTGTTTCCAGACACACTTACAGTTCTAATACAGCTGGCTGAAATTTTGGAGCCCCCTTGACCCCTTCAGATCATAAGCCACTAAAATGGTTCCCAGATAGTTCCTGTTATGCTATGCCTAAAGTCAGGACCCACTAAGCAGAGAGACACAGTCCATTAGAACACTCATGTCCCTGCCCTAGAGTCAGGGTACGTTCTCTTTTCCCATGGCAGTATGTTGATCATGAAAGATATTTCATTGTGCATCAGTGTCTTGAGTTTCTATGGAGGTCTTATTCTGTGTATGTGGCTGGCATAGTTATTGTCATAATAGCATTATAAGCATCAATTTATTCCCCCCTCCACCTACTCCAGCATGCAAAGGTGACTTGATACTGTGTGACCAAAATCCCAACCTTGTAGCCACTGACATGATATTTCTGATGATTTGGCCTTCATCCTGATCCATCATTTAGTATAAATCCAGATGTAAGCCATAGGATTCTGAATAACAAACTAATAGTTTAGAAGTTTCCCATGAGGAAGCCAGGATAAAGACCAGACATATTATTATATAAGTATAGGTAAAGAACCCAAACCCACTGTGCTAGTACCTGGGCTTCTGTTGCCTGTCCCAAATGCTATGTTGCATATTAACATCAACCCAAGATCCCCTATGACAGCCCAGGTTGGACTGAGGGAGCCTGGATCAGCAGGTTCCTACCTGCCACTCAGGCTGTGTGCCATATGAGGCCCTCCAGGATGTCCATTGTTAATCTGGAGGAAAAGCCTTAACCTGGCCAGAATGGGATACAAGGATATTCCAGGCTCAGGACCTACAGGTGCTAGGTGTGTCATTAATGGATGGGGCGCCAAGCAAGAGCAGCTGTACTGGAAGAGACCCAGAAGCCAGGCATATTCTGTCCCTAAAGCTAAAACCTTGCTTCTGCCCCTGCAGGCAGGTCTTTTTTGAAGGCTTCACATACATGCACATCTGACCAGCCTCAAATCACAGCTCTTCTTGGCTAAATTGTTGCTTGTGTCCTCATTGGTCCTGATGTTGTACTCTGGTTGCAGAAGTCAGAGGGAAGGGTTCTGCTCCTCTATGCCTAACCATCTTCTCTATGGCAGCCTGGCAACTATAGTGAGAAAACGGACTGATCAGGCTCGGGTGCAGCTCCACAGGCCTGCCAGGGCTGTGTGATTCACACAACTCACACTTAACAGGAGGATCGAAGGCCAGATCCTTCCACATGGCATCTCAGGGTCCTCACCACAGCCCCCATAGAGTATGAGGCCCAGTTTAGAATGAGACGCTGACTTTTTTTTTCTTCCCTCCAGTAAGTGAAATGGTTTCCCCAGCGTGTGGCAGAGGGAAAGAAGGAGGGGCAAAGGCCAGGGCTTGAAACTGGATGCTTTGGCACCTGGCATTTAACACCAGGTTAGCAGCTTCCTAGTACATGGTGGAAGATAAGTGCCTGGAACTTAAGTTATAGCACAGAGCTCTGAGGAAATGGAACATTCATTTTGGTCACCTGTTGTAGGGGTTTTGTTGTTGTTGTTGTTTGTTTGTTTGTTTGTTTGGTGTTTTGTTTTTGAGACAGGATTTCACTGTACAGCCCATACTGATCTTGAACTTGTTATCCACCGCCCCATCTCTGGAGCACTGGGATTCATTACATGTGTTCTTATCACTAATGATTGTGGTTGAGTTATTCAGCAGGTGTTTACTGAATGCCACTATTCCCCCTGACTCTGTTCTCAGGGGTGAAGGAAACAGTGATCATCCAAGTTTTACTCTCATGGAGTTAATTGAATAAAAATACAGTTTGTGAACCTGTGGTAAATGTAGTACATGTAGTACAAGAACAAAGTGAACTGTGCACTAAGTAGATAACAGAGGTCTGTGCCATTCACTTGCTCAGAGAAGTTGTAAGTTTGCTTATATAGTACCCCAGACCAGATGTCCTAAATAACAGAAACCATTTCACTGCTCTGAAGTCTTAGAACAAGGAGGTTAGTTGGTATTTTCCAGGGGCCCTGGAAAAGGGTCCTTCACAAGCTTCTCTAAATTCTAACAGTTGCTGGCAATCCATGGCATTCCTTGCATTTATAGAAGCATCCACATGTTCACTATAGTCCTCCATCTCTACATGACATTGTACCTGTGTGGGTGTGCCTGGGTCCAGATTTTCCCTTTCTATAAAAGTGTTGTCGAGAACTTAGAGGGTCCTCATGATGTGCCCAAGGATACTCAAAGGGTCCATGCACACATAACAGTGCCAGATGCCCTAGTGCTGCTCCATTGGACTCAATTTTGACTTTGAACTTGGCAGTGCCTAAAGAGAAAGGGCAAACAGAGTTCTTGTGGTCCTGTCCAACATTAGCGTTGAAGTTTTCCTTGTCATTTGGCTCTGAAAAGTACAGACAGTGCTAGTCCTGAGCTCTGCCCTACTGGTACCACTCAGTCACAATTTAAGAATGCCTGTGTCTCTGTGTCTTTCATTAGAAGCTGAGAAAATGATCCTGTATGCAGCTTAAGCAAGGTAGGCTGGTCCTGGATGGCAGCTCCCTGCTGATCCAGCCTAATCTCAGGAAAGCCTGGAAGAGCTGGCAGCCCTGGTGGTGGGGAAGCTACATTCTTTTTTGAGCTGTCCTGCCCAAAATTTGGTGTTTTTCACCAAGGCCTTTTGTAAAGTTGGAAGCCCTTAGTTGTGGGTACTTAACCCTTGGGCAGGAGTGAATGGGTATTCTGCAGGGTGTTAATGCAGGGTGTAGCCATGAACACTTTGGGCCCCTATGAAGAGAGAAGCTGGGGAGGCTGTGGACCAAGGCAGAACCAGTCACGTGTGTGTTAACCCCTGATTTAGATTATGGGAGTGGCCATGTATCCACAGAGCTCTTGCTCTACAGGTTGGACCTTGGTACTCAAGGCCTGAGAACAGATAGGGAAGCATCTACTGTGCACAACTCCCATTTCCTCAAAGACTGCTCCCCAGCTCCCTAATAGTTCTGGTGTTGCCCATGAGGTTGGTAGCTCCTTACCATGTTTAAGCAGTTTTGTGCCTTTAATACACAGATCTGAGTTCTTGTCCCCCACACACCACCCACCCTATTTCTAGAGCACTTGGTTCACACACATGCACCCAACTCTGTACCCAGCTTCCTGGCTCAGCTTTGGGTCCCATCCTGCTAGGCCACCTCTCTTCGTGCAGAATGGCCTCCTGCTAACCATATTATCTCATCAGGGAAAGCACCCAAAACCTTTCCTTGCTGTTGTCTTTGGGGCTTCCCTTTCTTTCTCCTAACACAGGCATTAACACCAAGCATTTGAATGCTGATCACCGGGCCCCCTCAGTGCAGCATTCTTATCTGAGCTTTTGTAGTGTCTTACTTGTTGACAGGAGTTGTTAAAGCCTTTCCAAGAGGATTCTCAGCTTTTGTGTGCCACACCACAAGTTCCTTGCAGGTGTGGACATAGGTCCTATTTTCAGCAGGAAATATGAACTTGAATCCCAGCTTCTGTGGGCCTATAGTCGCTTTGTCTTTGTGTAGTAGGAATAATGTTCTGCTTCTTAGAGATGCTGAGGACCAACTGAGAAAACGCTACAAGGTGTCTGAGGTCCCTGCTTGCCTGTAGTGAACTGCCAGAACAATACCATTGCAAGATACTATCCTGTGTGCAATTACTTGCCACAACATTGGCTTTGCATAATACCAAATTTTGGTTCCTGCCTATGGTTCTTTGGCCACATGTCAGTCCTAATTGTGACTTGTTTTGTTTTTAAGGTGTCATACGCTCGCCCAAGCTCAGAGGTCATCAAAGATGCCAACTTGTACATCAGCGGGCTCCCGAGGACCATGACTCAGAAGGATGTGGAGGACATGTTTTCTCGGTTTGGGAGAATCATCAACTCCAGGGTCCTTGTGGATCAGACCACAGGTACAGACAGGAGCTAGGTTAGGCAGCAAAGGCTTCTCTCTGAACCCAGCCAGGACCAGGTGTTCTAGGGAAGATAGAGAGATATCATGAGTTAGCCTCCAAAGGGGGGCAGATTGGACATGAGAAGACCTTAGTTTTCATTTGATTGGGCTAGGGGAGTGAGATGGAATTAAAAGAATCCTGGGAGATAGGGGTAATGGTGCATACCTTTAATCCCAGCACTCAGGAAGAAAAAGTAGGTGAATCTGAGTTCATGATCTGCCTGATTTATATAGCAAGTGACAGGCCAACCAGGGTGACATAGTGAGACCATGTCTAAAAAAAAAAGAAAAAGAAAGAAAAAAAGCAGCCACCCAGCATTAGACTAGCATTTTGTAGGAAAAATATCAAAATTTTGGCACCTTCTCTGTACACCCAGATAGCTTTTGCTGCCCTGAGAATAGTTGGAAGTTTGCTGTTCATGTGTCACTTGGAGTTCTTACTACAGATACATGGTGTCAGTATGTCTCCTCTTAAGAGTCCCAAGATCCCACCTTGTAGTGACCTGAAGCAACATCATTGGCTGTTTGATATGGGCTTGCTTCCTCAATCTTCATGATTGGGATGCTCTTCTCCAGAGAAGCAGTGAATTCCTGTCTCTGTCTTTCTGACCACTTGGCAGGTCCCTCCCAGACCATCAGTATAGACTTGGATACCAAGCTGTGTGTAGAGATACTGGACATAAATGCTGAGGACTCCCATATGCCCATGGCTGTGTCCCAACCCAACTCTGCTTCTTGGAACCAAAACATTCCTTGTCAAATGACAAGTATAGCTTAAGTTGGGAACATAATTACTCATTATCTCCACAACAGGAATGGGAATTTGCTGGAACCAGAAAGGAAGAGTCTGTTTAAAGGCTAAGCAAGGCCTGTGTGGGTTTGTTGTTTGTTTGTTTATTTGTTTGTTTTCTTGTTTTCTCCCCTTCACGTTCTCCATAGGCTTTGTGTCGCACCTCCTGGCTGTGGGTGGCTGTCATAGAATTCCTCACTTTGGGGCACCTTCCCTTTGGAAAAACTTGTGGCACTCTTTATGACTGCACAGGGTTGAGTTTCTTTGGCTCAAGCTCAGGCTCACTGCAGGCTTCCCAGGTACCTGTTCCTGGCATGCCAAACTGGCTCTGAGTGTGGCCTATAGCCTAGTATATACACCTACTCTGAGCAGTCTTTGCCAGAAAGGCCTAGGTTCCCTCACACCATTGTGCTCCTTGCTCTGGATGGGCAGCAGACTGAAAAATAGTATTTACTTAGCAGGAACTCCCAACCCAGTTTGCACTAAAAGTTATCAGCAGTCCCTGAAGTACCTGTTGAGAGAAGCAGTGAGCCGCTGGCCAGAACCAAGCTAACACAGGTTCTTCTTCCTGAGCCTCTTCCCTACATCATACAGGGCTCCTATGTCAGTCAGGCCCAGCATTGCTGGGTGTGGGAAAATGAAGCAGAAGTCCTTCCCCAAGAACATACCACTTTTTTTAGAGGCTCCCCTCTGCTTCTTTGGCATAGTTGGGCCCACCTTGTACAAAGTATCGTTTTTTACAGGCAGCTCCTTCATCTGTTTGTAGGGACTTTGTGTCTTTCCCTTGTCCAAGAGATAAACCACAATATCACTCCCTCTCCCTAATTAGCCATAAACTTGGGATGTTTTCACGTTTTTCCCTTAGCTTTCAAAGCTGTTCTCAGCCACTTTAGCAAAGGACACCACACTCCAAGCAAGAAAGGACATGGCGGGACCCCCTCTCTTCCCTAGCCCCTCCTTCCATGGATGAAGCCATCTAAAATGATACTTACTTGCTCTCGGGGCTTCTGCTGGAGTAGGAGGCTACTCTTGCTAGGACTTTATGAGGCTCAACATTGCCAGGGGAGGAAGAGTATGGAAAAGGAAGACTTGTGTTAAGTTCTGTAGATGAAAAGTACTTGAAGTTCAGAAAACCAGGGGTGGGACTATGGCCCTGTGGTAAAGTCTGCATACCATGAGTAAGGTCCCAGGTCTGATCCCCAGTACTGGGAGGAAAAAACAAAGTACTTAACAGAGTAGCATTTAGGACTGGTATGGTGGCTCCGTGGGTAAAGGTACTTGCCTGAAAGTCTGGTAAGCACACTGAATCCATGGGCTCTATATGGTGGAAGAAGAGAACCAACTCCTTCATATTATCTTCTGATTTCTATACCTTCACAGTGGCAGACATATACACACAAACACATGGTAAATAAATAAATGTTTTTTATTTTTATTCACCATTGTCTTAGTTACCTTTCTGTTGCTGTGATAAAACATTGTGAGCAAGGCAAATTATAAAAGAAAGTACTTAATTGTAGCTAGAGTTTTCCTGCCTGGCCCACAGTCAGGACAAATCTCTCTCACCTGCCAGTCCCACAGCCGCTCAAACCCGACCAAGTAAACACAGAGACTTATATTGGTTACAAACTGTATGGCCATGGCAGGCTTCTTGCTAACTGTTCTTACAGCTTAAATTAATCCATTTCCATTAATCTATACCTTGCCACATGGCTCGTGGCTTACCGGCATCTTCACATGCTGTTTGTCATCGTGGCGGCTGGCAGTATCTCTCTGACTCAGCCTTCCACTTCCCAGCTTTATTCTCCTCCTTGTCCCACCTATACTTCCTGCCTAGCCACTGGCCAATCAGTGATTTATTTATTGACCAATCAGCAACACACTTGACATCCCACAGCACTTAATTTGGCTTATGATTTCAAATGGTTAGAACTCATGATGACAGAGGGAAAGAACAGTTGAAGACTTTACATTGTGATCCACAACCACAAGGCAAGGAGAGAGCCTTCCCCCAGTGACACCTCTCCTTGAACAAGGTCATACCTCCTAATCCTTTCCAAATAGTTCCAACTCTGGGGACTATGGGTTCAAATACATGTACCTGTGGGGGCCATTCTCATTCAAACCACCATAATTATTTTTAAATTCATTTTTATTTTCTGTGTATGAGTGTTTTGCTTGCATGTATGTCTATGCATACAATGTGTATACAATTCCTAAATGTTTAAAACAACAACAATAAACAAAAACCAGATAAGGTGGCACAAGTCTTTAATCCCAACTTGGAGACAGAGGCAGCTGGATCTCAATGAATTTGAAGCCATTCAGGGCTGCATGGTGGGACCCTGCCTTTAAAAAGAAAAACTGGGATCTTCTTTTAAAAATCTTCTCATAGCCTGTGATGGTTGCTCATACCTTTAGTCTCAGAGGGAAGCAGATCTCTGTAAATTCGAGGCCAACCTGGTCTACAGAGCAAGTTGCAGGACAGCCGGAGCTGTTACACAGAGAAGCTCTGTCTCAAAAAACCAAAAAAAAATTCATGTGGAGCTAGACAGATGGTTTAATTGTTACGAGTACTTGCTACTCACCCAAAGGACCCAGTTCCCAGCACCCACGTGGCAGCTCATAGCTATCTGCAACTCAAGTTTTGCGGTATCGGATGCCTTCTACAGACACACAGGCAAAGCACTCACACATATAAAAATAAATAAGTCTTTTAAAATATTTTTTTAATACTCACATCCATAGTCAGTAGAACTAGTTTTTATTTTTTATTTTTGTTTCTTTATTCATAATTGTAAATTGGATTAGTTCACACATCTGGAAATTATGGCAGTTCTTAGACTCTGTCTTTAATCCTGAAAACACTAGCAAAAACAAAGCTCAATTCAGGAAACTTTCTGAAGAGGACTCACAGTAAGAGCCACTGGGGATGGAAGACACCGAGGAAGCAGTGCCTTCGAGACACCTCAGGACTGAGGCATACATGAACTCAGAGACGGTGTGCACACGCAGGGCCTGCATAGGTCCAAGCTGGGTGATGTCTGGGCACTGAGAGAGGGAAGTGGACATTATCTCCTGTCCCTAACCAAGGAGTCATCTCACAAAGGAAAAATTAGTTTCCCCTAATGGAGTCTCACTGGGTATACAAACCACACTTAAGGGCAGGCCCTATGCCTCGGAATAGACAGCCAACTGAAAACTAACTCTGTGGTATTTTTGGAGCTTTTTTGTCTCATAACACTTTTGTTCTTTTCTTATTTGTTTGTTTGTTTGTTTGTTTGTTTTTATTTCCTTGCTTGTTTTCTAAAATGAGAGAAGGCATGAGTTATGGATGGGAAGGCGGGAACAGGAACGGGAAACCATGATAAAACTACTGTATGAAAAACATCTATTTTCAATTAAAAATAAAAGTAAAGCCCAAATCACAAAACCATCTTTAGAAGTATGAATTTATCAAACACTTACTGATTTTATTACATCCTACATGAGATACCATCCCTTTTTTCTTTCAAGTAGTTTTTATTTGAAAGCAGTTGCATAAAACCAAAGAAGCCACACTTGGACATAGGTTTTTCCTCAACTTGGTCACAGGTCTAAGAAGTAGAACAACAGTTACTCTGAAGGTGACCTTGTGCCAACCAACCACAACTTTGAATCGTACTGGCCTAAAGTTAGGTCAGTGTTCAGCTTTCCAGGATCAACCAAGCAGTCAGTTTTGCTGTGTAAGAGGAAACACAGACAGCATCTGCCAAGGGTTGGTCTTCAGGTGTTCCTTCAGGCTTACGATTTAGAAATGAGCTCAAGTGCCAGAATCTTGCTAGCACATGGCATATTGCTAGGTCTGGGATCACTGAATCAGTGTGTGCTGTGCATCTTAAATAGGGTAAGTTTTGTTGGGTTTTGCAATGCTGCCGTTGAACCAAGAAGAAAGTATCCATAGGTTCCCTGGCTACTGTGCACATACATGATTCATATGGCATTTGGGGATCTTCTAAGTAGTGATTAGGGAAAGTACCAAGATAAGGGAGGAGACCTGAGAACATTTGACAGCATGCTCACTTAACAGGTCACCCAAGGCTCTAGGCCATCATTGTTACTCTTTGTTTGAAGGGCCTTTGCCTAAGCCAGGATAAAGCACCATTAGTAGAGTGCTTGCCTGGCATGCAGAAGGATCTGAGTTGAGTCCCTAGCACATATAAACTAGGTGTAGTAACACGTACCTGGGAAGCACTTGAGATGTGTAGTAACACATACCTTGGGAAGCAAGATTAGTAGGAGTTGAAGATCATGGGCAACATAGTGAGTTTGAGGCTAGCCCTGTGTCAAACCCTCCAAAAAAAAAAATGTCTGCCTAGGGAAGGATCACCCCCATCCAGGTTAGCCTTTGCTGGTCTTGTGAATGAGAATGTTTAGTCAAGTTGGGGTAGCCTCTCTTCCAGACCACATCCAAAACTCGAGAAATGTCACTCAAGCCCCTTAACACTCTTTGGTGTTTGCAGCTCACACCTGTTTCTGAATGTTCTTCAAAGCACAGAGTTTACTCTTTTCCTCCTCCCAGGGAGTCATTGGTTCAGCCCAAAAGAGAGTCAAATCTTAATCTTTCATTAGTCATTGTTTTCTTTATTCATTTGTTTGCATATTTGGGCTTGATTTTGGTTTATTTGATTATGTAGGTGCCCAATTTGAACCACAGCCTATAGACTTGACTTTTGCTTCTCAGTTTTGTTTTGTTTCTCTGTCTGTTAGGTTTTTTCCCCTAACTCCATTTTTGTTGATTTGTTAAAAAGGTTTGTCCAGAGGGGTTGCGTTTATCCGGTTTGACAAACGGTCGGAAGCAGAAGAGGCAATTACCAGTTTCAATGGTCATAAACCCCCAGGTTCCTCCGAGCCCATCACAGTGAAGTTTGCAGCCAATCCCAACCAGAACAAAAACATGGCTCTCCTCTCGCAGCTGTACCACTCGCCTGCTAGGCGGTTTGGAGGCCCTGTGCACCACCAGGCGCAGAGATTCAGGTGGGTCCAGATGTTGACATCCTGGTGGGCTATTTGTAGCCTGCTACCCTCCTTCAAGCTACATATACATAGCCCTGTGCTGAAGGGCTGCTCAGAGGAGAAAATACCAGGGATACTACACTGATCCTATCTTCCTAGCTTTGTCCTCACCTCTGTTTCACATGTGTCTGTGCATGGGCATGGTGGCTCACACCTGCAAGTCCATCACTGGAGAGACATAAGCAGAAGGATCAAGAATTAAAAGCTACCTTGGGCTACAAAGCAAAATCCTTTCTCAAGGGAAAACAAAATATATTGCAGTGAACCCTCAATATCAGTGGTTAGAGAGTGGGTTCCAGGTCCTCTGCAGGCACCAAGTGCAAAGTTGCTCAGCTATCCTATAAGATCTTTGCATATCACCTACACATATCCTCCTGTAGACTGGATGATTCTTAATAGTTAATTCAGTCTAAGTGTTGTGGAAGTATTCGCTGTCCTGTGTTATCTATGGGACAATGACAGATCTGTACACAGACAATATGGATTCTTTCTTCCCAGGTACATCCAGACTATAATGGGTCATGTCCACAGATAGCCCATGGCTACAGGGGGCCAACCATACATCCACCAAGGCATTGTCTGTCTTTAGAGTTGAAAAAGTGGCACCAACTCCACTGGCTACTGGTAGTGCTCCAGTGATTGGTTCCAGTAATATATTACTGGAATAGTTCAGCAGGAATTACAATCCTTTAATCCTTAGTGGACCTTTTTTTTTTTTTTTTTAAATCTTGGCCTGGAGAGTTGACTCAACAGTTAAGAGCACTGGCTGCTAGCCAGAGAATGTGAGTTCAATTCCCAGCACCCAGGTGTTGCATCACGACTGTCTGTAACTCCAGTACCAGGGAATCCAATCCCTTCTTTTGGTCTGTGGGGACACCAGGCACACACATAGTGTGTAGACATACATGCAGACAAAACACCCATGCACATAAAAATAGATAAATACATATATTTTAATACTATGTAAAAAAAAAAATCTTTTGTATCTGTGAGAAAAGATGGCAGTCAGCATGTGCTTAGACAAGACCTGTTTGTAAAAAAGTTTCATACATTTGTTCAGTGACTCTAAACCAAGCCTTTATCATACAACTTCTTTGTCTATCTTTTCTTTCCCTTTTAGACAGGGTCTAATATAGGCCAAGATGGCCTAGAATTCACTATGTATTCACTAATGGATAAGAATGGCCTAGAGCCAGGCCTTGTGGTACATGCCTTTAATCCCAGGCAAATCTCCAGGCCAGCCTGATTACAGTTTGAGCACTGCCAGGGCTAGCTACATAGAGAAACTTGAAAAACAAAAAAATACAGAAAGAATGGCCTTGAGCTTCTGATCCTTCGGCCTCCACCTCCCAAATGCTGGCAAATGTGTCTACCACTACTATACCCAGTTTATGTTCTGCTGGGGATGGAGCTTGGGGTTTGAGCTCTCTATATTGAAAGCTGCTTAGTCATAGTTATATATAGCTGAGAGTTAGGTGTCTGCTACTTAAAGGCCCTGACCCAAAGAAGGGTTGCTTTCCTCAGTTCTTTTGTATTCTTACTGAAAATGGTGTCTGTCAGTTGCTAGACTCAGCTAGAACAAAACCAGCTAAGAACACTGACAGATGTCAGGATCAGGGTGGTACTGCCTTAGGGGCAATGAAAATCTGTATTTAGGTGCCATCATCTTCCATTTTTTTGTCAGGGTGGCAAGGGCTTGCCTTAGGTGGATAAAGATTTTTTTCCAGGGAGGCATGTGGAAAAAAATCAAGCCATTTCAAGAGTCTAAAGATGCTGGAGGAGTTCCAGCTAAGTAATCAGACAGTAGCATGAGAGAGCTGCTCAGGAACGAGACTCAGGGATGCTAGAGGAATAGGGTTTGGGTCACAGGAGTGAGGAACAGGAAGAAAAGAAACCATGAGAAGAATGACACAGGTCAGTAAGGGAGGAAAGGAGGAATAGGTAAGGAGTTGGAAATGTATGTGCCAGAAATAAGGAAAGGAAGAGAGGCTCAGGTGGGCGGAAAGCAGGCAGTCAGGACAAGAGTCTTTCTCCATCAGAGATGACGGGGAAATGGGTATTTGTGGTTATCTGCATCCAAAAAAATTCAGCTCTCAGCTTCAAGAAGTCCAGCAAACAAGAATAGTTCCTGTGAATGAGACTCTTGCTGAGCTAGAGATGTGTGTCTGAAATCCCAGGACTGGGAAGGCTGAGGCAGGAGAATCTTTAAGACAGTAAAATAGTACCCTAGGAGTTTTCAGTATATAGTCATTCTTTGGTATTCATTAGGTTCTAGGACACCCCTCATACCTCTCTCTCACATTCCAGAATCATCCAGTGCTCAAGTCCAACATATAAAATAGAGTGATGTTTGCACTGATCCCATACACATCTCTTCAGCTCATCTCCATGTCTCCATGTGATTTATACCTGATATTCTGTGATTACCATGGAAACAGATAGTATACTATACTGTTCAGGCAGTAGTGACCCAAAAAGTCTGTACATGGTCAAAATAGGTAGAAAATTGGGGGAGGAGGTGCAGGGAAGGATCTTTTCTCCCACCCCCACCCCCAGATATCTTCCTTGATCTAAAATTGGTTGAATTGCAGATGTGGTTGCTGAAGACATCATTTGCTTGGAAGAGTGCTTACCTAGTATGTATGAAGCCCTGGGTTCCATTCCCAGCACCACCTAACTAGGTGTGTTAGTACAAACCTGTCTTCTAGCACTTGGAAGGTGGAAGCAAGAGGACCAGAAGTTCAAGATTATCGTTAGTTACATAGAGAGTCAGTCCAGCTTGGGTTACGTTAGACCCTGCCTATAAAAAAAAAAAAAAAATGGGTGTACTGATAGGCACTTGACCCCAACACTCAAGGAGACAGAGAACAGGTGGATCTCTGTGAGTTTGAAGCAGGCCTGGTCTACATAGTGAGTTCCAGGTCAGCTAAATCTATGTATAGTGAGACCCTGTCTCAAAATTTCACAACAAAATGCAGATGGAGAAACTATAGATATAGTAGACCTACTATAGTTGCTGTGTGAAAATCTAGGTGACTTGGAACCATAGTCAGCACCTCTTTCTAGTTCTCATTGAAAACCAGCTCAGCTTAGTATCTCACAGGCACCTGGATACCATCCTACCACCCACATCAATACCTAAGACTGCTATCTTGGTTCTTTCTCACCACATTGAAGCTAGCCCTGAAATTTTACCATATTGAAAGTGAAGTAGCCATGGGAGCAAGTCATGATTCTTTGGTTGTGCTGTGCAACTCCACAGATAATAATGTCCTCAAACATTCCTAAATATTCCCTCCAGCCATTTTTTTTTCTCAGAAAATGCCTAAAGAGGGCAACAGAGCTTCCTCTTTTATTATTCTCCATAATCCTTACTACTACATCTACATGTTTTCATCCACATTTTTTTAATCCACGTTTTTTAACAGTTCTCTGTGGCCAGGCCTGGTGTACACATCTGTTGTCCTAGCACTCAGGCTGAAGCAGGAGGACCATGCATCTTGAGCCAGCATGAGCTGTAGAGTAAGGCACCTGTTGCCCTAAAGAAATAGAACAATGGGGGGGGGGGTTGGGTGTGGTGGTGGTGGTGGTGGTGGTGTTCGTGAATGTGTCACTGTGGGAAAAACTCCCTGTGCTTATCAAGTTGCTGATATTCCTCTATCCTTGTTCCTGTCTACTGAGTTCATAGGCCTCAGTATCAGTAGCTTGACCTGGCCCTTGTGAGGTGATTTGAGCCAGCTCAGAGCTGGGGGAAGAAATTATTGTGTCCTGTATTAGCTGTGTGCAGCATTGTACTCTCTTCAGGGAATCCTGGGCTTTGACCCCTCAGGAAGAAGTATAACAATGAGGAGGAGACTAAAGCCACAGGTGGTGGTACACACCTTTAATTCCAGCACTCAGGAAGCATAGGGTAGGTAGATTTCAGAGTTCAAGGCCAGCCTGGTGTACAGTGTGAGTTCCAGGACAACCAGAGCTACACAGAGAAACCCTGTCTTGGGAGGAAAAAAAATAGAAAAACAAAAGGCAAGAAAACAATGAAAAAGGACTAAACTTGGGAGGAAAAGCTTCCTCCTTCCCCTCCGCGGATTAATGTATACACATTTACACACAGACTGTGAAGAGTTTCCCTCAAAGAAAGTGACAATGAGAGATCCCTGAAGAGTACTTCCACCTGCATGTGGAAGAAACTCCTAGGGTTTCAGATATGGGATATGGGATTGGGCTTATGGCTCAGTGCTCACCCTCAGTTCCTTCCCCAGCATCACAGAAACTAAAGTAAAATGGAGAAAGCCACAGAAACAACTAAATAGATCCCACATATGCCATACACATACTGCAGGGGAAGTGGAGGCATTGCTGCTGTCAGATGGCACTAGCTGGGCACCACAGAGTCAGACCCTAACAACAGGGTCCTACCCCCACCACTGTCTTATAGATTCCTTTCAAGAATTGCTCAAAGGTGCAGACAGTAATTGTTTCTCTTTTTTTTTTTTTTTTTTTTTTTTTTTTTTTTTTTGGAGCTGAGGATTGAACCCAGGGCCTTGCACTTGCTACCACTGAGCTAAAACCCCAACCTCTATGTTTCTCTTATGTGCAAAATTCAGATAAAAAAATGAAAGTAGAAGGAGTTATTTGGGAAGTAGACAGGATCTGAGGGAAGGTGGGACAAGAGGATAATAAAGGTGAGAATGTCACAGTGAACATTGTTATCTTATGCATCTAATACATGCTGTTTTTTAAGTCATTTTGACTCATATGGTACCCCAGCCTTGAGCTTCTGTAGCTTAGAGGAGCTGACTGTGTGGAGCAGTAAGAAGCCCAATAACCTTACATCGATGTACCGGTCATTCTGGCCCTGTCCATCCTTCCTCTTACCCCTCCTGTGCAGATACGCTACTGGCCTTAACCTTGACTTGAATGTGTGCTCTCTGTTTGCTAGGTTCTCCCCTATGGGTGTAGATCACATGAGTGGGATTTCTGGTGTCAATGTCCCCGGCAATGCTTCCTCGGGCTGGTGCATCTTCATCTACAACCTTGGGCAAGACGCTGATGAGGGGATCCTCTGGCAGATGTTTGGCCCCTTTGGTGCAGTTACCAATGTGAAAGTGATTCGTGATTTCAACACCAACAAGTGCAAAGGGTTTGGTTTTGTGACCATGACAAACTATGAAGAAGCTGCAATGGCCATAGCAAGTCTGAACGGCTACCGCCTGGGGGACAAAATTTTACAGGTTTCCTTCAAAACCAACAAGTCCCACAAATAACTCGCTCATGCTTTTCTTTTTTCTTTCCTTTTTTCTTTTTTTGTACGGAATAGATGATTAAGAGTGAAGAAGTTGAAACTTTTTTGTTAGTGTACAACTCATTTTGCGCCAATTTTCACAAGTGTTTGTCTTAGTCTAAATGAGAAGTGCAAAAGGTTTTTATACTCTGGGATGCAACCAACATGTTCAAATGCTTGAAATCCCACAAATGTTAGACCAATTTTAAGTTTTCTTAAGTTATTTCCTTTAAAGTATATATTAAACCGAAACCTAAGTAGACTGCATTGACTAACCAGTCCCTCTGGATGGTGGTGGAACTGAAGCATGCTTTAACTTCTAAGACTGTCTAACACCTGTTTCATTTGATGTCTCCGCAGACCAGATTTAAAACAAAACAAAATCTTTTTTTTTTTTTTCTTCTTAGGTTTAGTTTTTAACCTAAAGATGTTAGACAGATGGAGTGTGTTTTCTTAACTGCTTCACCATTTTAAGCAATTTCTGCTGTAGCTGACAGGAAATTTGCCCTTCCCAGCAGGTCCCACTGTTGCCTCCTGCCCAGTCAGTCCTGGCTCTGGTGTTGGGAGCAGCAGCAGGGCCCATACTCTGTGTGGGCCCTCACCAGGGAGGGGTGAGTTCCCCATGTTGGGCTGGGTCAGGCCCTCCAGAGGACACGAAGGTGTTTTATAAGCCCAGGCACCAATGAGAACGGACCAAAGAGTTTCAGGGCAGCTCCAGTATATTCCAGAGTCAGACCTGAGCTCCAGGCATGCCTGAAGATGTCCCACTCCTCTGACATCCTGAGTGTCTGTCCACACATTGCATGCATGGTGCCCACACATGGATACTGTTGTTCAAGTATCTCAACCTCTCAAGTTTCCAAGACCATTTAACCTAGCTTGAATGCACAATGATAGCTCTGTTTTTAATGACACAGAAACATTTGAGCATTGTATTTCTCGCATCCCTCCTTGTGAGCGCTAGACTTTCTCCGATCTTAGTCAGATTTTTGTTTTGGAATTTTGCTTTTGTATGGACACTCAGCAGAAAAGTACTTCTTGCCAGTTATCTATTAACAAAAACCTTTGATTTGTAGTTTTAAGGATTAACCCTCAAAGTTCTCTTCATAACTGCCTTGACGTTTGGGGTTCTGTTCTGTTAATTTTCTTTTGCTTTTTTGTGTTTTTTGTTTGTTTTTACTTTTGCATTTAAGACCATTAAATTTGATTTTGTTTTGCTCGAGTTTTGTTTTGTTTTTTGTTTTACCTTTTCTTTCTTTTTTGGCTAGGGAAGGCACAGACAGCCCAGCATTCAGGGAGGAGTCTGTCAGACCTTATAAACACTTGCCTCAAAGTTTAAAAAGCATTTCTGGATGTATGGTGTAGAAACACAGCTGTGGATCAATGGTTCTTCACTCGGGAGCTGGTAGGAAAAGTCAGAGGGATGGCCTTCGGAGGAGATGAGACCTGAGCCCTGCAGCCCTCAGAACTGTGCTCGGATTTTTATTGGCATGTGGAGGAAATGACAACAGGCTAGCTCAGTTACTGGCAGCTCTTCACTTTGATGTGAGCCTGGAGTGTGTAACAGCAGGCTAGTATTTAGTTCTTGATATCATGAGATGACAGCATTATTTATATATTTGTTTACTTATTTATGTATTTAGCTATTTATTTTGTTTAACTTATTTAAGTGGAAAACTGAGCAACAAGCACAGCCATCGCTAAAGCAGGTCATCGTGTCAAGAAACCCTTGAGCAATTTGAGGCTGCCTATCCCCTCCCCCTGCCTCCTTTCCCTGACTTCCCTGCAGTGTTCCCCACATTGATGACGACGTTGTCTCAAGTACCAGGGCTTTGTCCCACCCTACAGGAGCCAAGTGCTGCTTGCTCTTTCCCAGAATTAACCAGCCTATAGAACCTGAAACCAAGAACCAAAGGCCCATTTGCCCAGATCTGACCAAAAAAGAGGGGTCACCTGCTCTGTTGCTACAGAGTGCTCCTCCCCATAGGACCAGAATGTTCTGGTAAAATAGGCATTTCCAGTTTCTCAGGCCAACGTTCTTCTGAGTGAAGGTGGGATTCCTAATCTGAGCCTTCCCTGCTTTCTCCTCACTCCTGCAGCCTTAGCTAGTGTCCCATACCTGAAAGGGACTGTGTCTTTAAAGCACCTGGTGCTCAGAGCCAGCACCTCAGTCACTACCATCTCCACCTCGCAAACACCTATTTATTCCATAGTGGTCATTCTGACCAGAAGCATGAGAGGAAAGGGGGAAGTCTTAACAGCTTCTGGTTAAGGTCGCCTCAAGTTGAGTGAAATTCTCTTTCTGTATGGTCACCACTGTCTGAACAACATTTTAGATAAAAGTCATAGTGCATTTCTTTATGAGCTTTCTTTGTCAGTGTCTAGAAGGAGTTAGCTTTGAAAAGACATTCCTGAAAGCAATTTTCATTCTATGAAGGGACTACTAGATGCTGGACCTGAGCTCAAGAGTTCATCATGGCTTGTAGAGGCTTGCTAAAAAGGGTACATTCCAGAATCCAGAGATGTGTGTGATTAAAGCGCTTGCCAAGGATGAACGAAGCCATGAGTTCCATCCCAACACTGGAGAAAAAGTCACAACCCAAGAAACTATTTCTTAATTTTTTTTTTTTAATTACAGAAATCCATCCTGTTTTTATTGAGCAGAATAAGGGCATTCCTTGCGTTTGGTAATCTGATAAAAAAAAAAAAAGAAATACAGAGTAGGTAATGTTCATTCATCAGAAATATGGTTAAGCCAATACCAAAGAGGCTTTGACTGAGTTCACTTGACCTGTATGATTGGCCCTGGTTGTGGGTTATCTGTTGAGCCACCTCCAGATCTTCAGCCTACTAGTTGGGTTACCTGTTTTCTTCCTGGAGTGATTCTCTCTCCCAACTGAAACTTTTCTAGGTAATGTGCCAAGCCCACTTGGCTGTGCCTCTGGTTGCAGTGCTGTGACTGTACCCCTCCTACCTATACTTAGATGCTTGCTCAGCTACCATCTTGCTTGACTATTGGAGAACCAGACTTCCCTGGGGTGGGGTTAAGGGGCGATGCCACTGTACTGTGTGGGTTCTGTCTCTCTCGCAGTTGCCTTAACCTTTTGAGAGTCTGTACTTGACAGTAAGTAGTTCAGAAACCCTCCTGGCTGGCATTTAAGGGGAATCCTGCTGGGTCAGAGAAATAGATGAACCTCCAAGACAGTGGCAGGTTATCTGCCTGGGTTTGCCTCCAAACAAAAGCCATTTGTCTATAACATAACCTGTTGAAAGGATGTGACCTACTCCAGTCTGGTGTTACATTTGGAAATCAAAGTTGAAATAACTCAGCTCTTCCAATAGCATGATTTAGCCCAATTTTATCTCTTGATGTTTTGTGCAGCCAACTTTCCTCTATTGGATGAAAGAGAATATGAATAAGCTGAAAGGAGCCTCTGCCTTCTCCATCCCAACACCTTACCCCTTCCTATCTTCCCAGGAACTGCCTCACCTACTAGGACCTAAGGTAGCTCCTGAGGAAAGACCTCTGGGGTTCATCACACTCAAGAAGTCAGGAATTCTATTTCCAAACTTCCCTAGAGCACCCCAAAGTCATGAACGCTTACTGTTGAGTGGCATTGATGATTTGACATATTCTTAGGGGAGCAATAGAGCATGCATTTCCATCCTAAATAAGGACTCCCCCACCCCCACCTTCACCTTTGACCTTTAATAATGATTGTATTACATTTTCCCATAACCTTTTGCTGATGTGGTTCAATTTCTTTTTCTCAGTCATGAAGATATTTATTATTTATTTATTTATTACTTGTAAGTCACCAGCTGCCAAGTATCCGCATTAGGCTGATGGAGACTTTGAGAGGACTGTGCTTTTCTGTTCCCTTCCCCAGAAGAGAAGGCTGGTTGGTTGGTGGAGGCCACCTCTCTTCCCACATGCTGTTTTCCCTCACAGTGGCTTGCTTTGGGGGAGGGGAGGGCTTCTACCAGCTGATTCCCGTGTTGTACACTAGATGGCTAGACATTTTTGTATATTAGTGTGTTTTAAGTTATTGATTTGTTTTATATGAAATAATTTATTTTTCAGGTACCATTTTTTTTTTCATTTTAACTTTGTTTTTACATGGGTTTGTTTTCAATAAAGTCTGACACTGCTGTCCAAAGTCAACAATAAAGTGAATCCCATTGTGTTCTTTTTAGGATGTTTATGTAACTAGCCTTTAAAAGTAATTTTCAGAAAAAGAAAGGTAGGGACAAAGCCCTCACCTGTTCCCTTCCCAGTTTGCCTTTTCCCACTACTTTAAATCCTTGTGAATAAATGTTCTTCAGTGTTTTAGGAAGAAGAAGCAAACCTAGATTTTGATAATTCAGAAGATTTCAGATTAATGAAGCTTTGAAAGAACCATTTTTCGAAATTTAGTGACGTGTGAATATTTTTTGTCAATGGCTTTCTCAAAGAGAATGAAACTTTTGCACCATTTTCAGAGTTTTTATAGAGATGCCAAATTGATATATTTACATGTAATGGAAACATGAAAAAAGTTTTATTAAACAATTGTTCATAGCTGTGTAGACATTTTAATTCAGTTTCCAAAGCTCTTCAAAGGCGTATTTTGGAGGTATGGGGCGTTAACTGATGATTCCAAATGAGTCAGTTTGTCCGAATACTCAGTTCCTTTGCAGGTGTCAGGTTTGTGCTAAACACTGTATGTTACCAGTGACTGGAATTCTGTGATATTTTGGTAATAAATGAAGTGGGATCATTGAGATGCGACGGTGTAGGGGTGATCGTGTGTGACTTGTCAGCATTCCAAAGCCAGATGAAGTGCCAGGTGACTTCTTCCCTCAGTGAGCCAAGACCAGGCCACAGCCTCACCTAGCAGAGAGGGAGCCCGTGGACAGCCCAGGTATGGTGTGTATCTGTCTTCCTCATGACCCTCCCATTTCTTCCCAGATGTTTCCTCCTCATGGAGGAGCCCCAGAACCCTGATGATGAATACCTCTTCCCCTTACTCTCAGGTTGGACGTGGCCACATTTGAGCCATGGGATAGAATGAGACTCAGTTTCCTTTGGGACAGGAAAGCAAAGTGTAGCTCTCCATCTTACTGTGTAATTAGGAGCACAGAATCTCGTGTGGACTGGGGATGTCCCTCTTTGGATAGAGTGTCTACCATACACTAAGCTCTGACCTCCATTCCTTAGTGCCACAGAAAATAATCTTGGTAGTGTGTGCCTGTAATACAAATAGTTGAGAGACAGAAAGACTAGTAGCTCAAGGTCAACCTTGACACCTTGACTACATAGCAGATTTGAGGCCAGCCTGGGATATAAGAGACCTTCTCACCCCTCAGCCCCTCCAGAGTTGGGGTTGGGGTTACTCCCTGAAGTTAAGGATCTGGGTCTGGAAAAGAAATTGTATCTTGGAGAACTGGGAAGAAGACTCAGAAAAGCCTGTGGAAGACTCCCCGGTTGAACAAACTCAGGACAAGAGTGGAGAGTTGGTGGGGGAAGCTGGTTTGGTGGAATACACATGGAGGCCGTTTCTTGTCAAGGCAGGACTTCTGGAGAGAGGCCTTGTGGGTCAACAGTGGGATCTACAGGCAAGTGTAGAAGAGCTGAGGGGTGAGACTCAGAATTCACCTGGAGATCCTTAAGGGAAATGCCACAACCACTAAGGAAACTCATATACATAAATATGACTCCAGGAAGGCTGCGGGTTTGTCACCACGTATACAGGGGACACTCTGGTTAGATAAACAAGATGCATGGGATTAAAGAAGATGAGAGGACCTCTATGGCTCGGACTCCCAAAACCCATGGAAGAAGACTTCACAGTGACTTTCTGAGCTGGTGAGATGACTCCGTGTATAAGGTGCTTACTAAGACCGATGACCTGAGCTCAATCCCCAGGATCCACCTGATGGAAGTAAAACCTACTCCCACAAGTTGTCCTCTCTGACCCTATGAAAAACATGTGCATGCTTACACACAATTGAGTTAAAAATACAAACTTCAAATGACTTCAGCCAGGCATAGTGACACATGCTGTTATTCCTAGCATTTAGGAGTCAGAGGCAAGCAATTTCCCACAAGCCAGGCATGGTTCCAGGACACCCAGGGCTACATAGACCCTGTCTCTCAAAAAGGGTGGGGGAGCGGCCAGTCTGGTCTACATAGTTCGAAGCCAGCCAGGGCTACATAGTAATTCTTTGTCTTGACAATCAAAAGGCACACTCCGAGGTGCAGATGGTAGATTCTCAACAGCCTTGGTTCTGGTCAAGTGAAGTATAGCGTAGTGGGTAGGTGGTTGTGCCAAGCCCTGAAGCACTGCCCCTAGTGAGGCAGCAGGTAGCTGCTTGGTACCTGCCCCTTGTGTGTGTGGCTGCCAGGGACCCTTAAAACCTAGGGTGCATGTATGCATTCGTATCTTGTGGATTTTGGATACTGAGATCAGGGCAGAGTTCACCATAGAACAGCTTGGGCCTTGCCTCACCCAAGATCCTGCTATAATCCCTTATTTCTGTCTTGTGAGTTAACCCCCAAATAAATTCCTTTGATCATTAAGCTGATTCTGTGGACTGATAGCCATTTAATTGCATTAGTATAGAGAAATTCCATGTGGTTCCTTCCAAGCGGGAAGGAACCACAAATTGTCAGTGGAAGAGATCCAGAGGTGCCGAAGGTGGTAAGGGTGGGAAATTCTTGATGCTTGGCTATGGGAACAATGGTCCCAGTTGGCATGTTCATTTTATGACCCTGAAACCAGTTCCAGGATTTGTGTTTGAAGTCATTTAAAGAAGGGAGGGGAGTGCGTGCATGTGTGTGCCAGGGGTAGTGGAGGTCAGAGGATAATTTGTAGGATTGGGTTCTCTCCTTCCACCATGTGGGTCTCAGGGATTGAGCCCTGGGATTGAACTTGGGTGGCCTTCCTGTATTGCCATACATTTTTCTTACCCTCTTCATGCTGAGATGAACCCAAGGCTTCCTGCCCTCTACCAGTGAATCATCACACCCCCAGTCTGTTTTCTACTTCTCTAACCAATTGCCATGTCTTTAGTGGCCCAAAACAACACCATTTATCATTGCCTGATTCTGTGAGAAGTCTGTTTGGGTACTGGGTTCAGCAGCACCTACATTAAGATTAGAACAAGAATAAAGAGAGGTTAGCGTGGTCCCTGCTCAAGAATGAAATGGGAATTCATGAAGACTTCTATAACTTAACACAAAGTGAATGCAGCATTTGATACATTGTAAATTTTTTTAATTTTGTAGATTTATTTTTTATGAGTTTTGCATGTATGTATGTTATGTATGTCTTTGTGCCAAATGAATGCCCAGTGCCCACAGGGGCCAGAAGAGGATGTCAGATCTCTTGCAACTGGAGTTAAAGATGGTTGTAAGCCACCATGTGGGTGCTGGGAACCAAACCAAGCTCACTGCAAGACCAAATGCTCTTAACCGTTGATCCATCTCTCCTGCCCAGTAAGCCTAAATTTTTGTTCAGAGGGCCTCAGGGTGTGGTTTAAGAAATGAGAATAGGACTGGCAAAATGTCTCAGTGGGTAAAGGTACTTGATGCCACGCCTCATGACTTGAGTTCAATCCACAGGAGCCACATTGTGCAAAGAATGAACCAACCCCTGTATATTGTCATCTGACTTCCACTCACAAGACAAAATATAATATTAATTTAAATGGTTTTTAGGTTTACTTATGTTCTTTGCCTGCATGTATGTACATGTACATGCCTGATGCCTATGGAGGTCAGGAGAGAGTGTCAAATTTCCCTGGGCCTGAAGTTACAGACAATGGTGAGTTACTTTGTGGGTGCTGGGAATGGAACTTTGTTCTTATGGAAGAGCAATAAGTGCTCTTAACCACTGATCCATATCTCCAGCCCTAATTTTAAAAGCTTAATGGGAATAATAATATTTAGTGCCTTATGGAATTATTGCAGTCAGAGAGGTCAGCCGGCCGTGATGATATGCACCATAGAAGGTCATGAGTCTTACACAGCTAGTTTATTAAAATAGAACACAAAGGAATGGGAGAGTCTTAGCACCCACTGATTAGTTGCCCTGTTCATGTAACAAGTAGTTACAGAGTTGTTATTAATCGCTTCACACAACACACATTCTGGCTGCCAAGATATCTCAGTGGGTAAAAGCACTTGCCACCAAGCATGACAACCTGAGTTGGAGTCCCAGATTCCACATGGTAGAAGAGAGCCAGCTCCACAAGGCTGTCCACTGATCTCCATGCAATTACAATGCAGCACTCAAAAGGCTAAGACAGTTTTTGAGTGGTCGTTAAACTGTTCTTGCAGCTTTGAAATTCTACAGAGCCAATGTGGGCCTCACACCTGTAATTGCAATACTTGGGAGGCTGAGACAGAAGGATTAGCTTCAAGTTTAAGCCCAGCCTGGAGTAATAACAAGTTCTCTGAGTCTCTAGCTTAACAATTAAAAATAAATAGATAAATGAAATTTTAATGCCAGGAGCTAGTGTTTCCATGCCTTTAATCCCAGCACTCGGGAGGCAGAAGCAGGTAGATCTCTGTGAGTTAAAGGCCAACCTAGTCTACAGAGTGAGTTCCAGGACAGACAGCGCTGTTACACAGAGCTGTCTCAAAAAACCAAAAACATAAATTTAAATAAAATAAAATTTTAAGGGGTGGGGCCAGTGAAATGGCTCAAAGGACGAAAGGCACAAGCAAGCCAAGCTTGACCACCTGGGTTGTCCTCTGACCTCGACAGGTGCACTGAGGAACATGTGTACCTTTGACACACATGGAGGTGAAGAAGGCTAAATAAATGTAATCAAAATTGTAAATAGGAGTTAGGATTTGGGGGTGGAGCTCAGTCAGTAGCATGTTCATAGGGCATACATGAAGTCCTGGATTCCGTTAGTCTTAGTGGTATATACCTATAATCCCAATACTGAAAAGGTAGAGGCAGCAGGATCAAGTTAAAGGTCATCCTCAGTTATATGTTGAGTCCAAGGCCAATCTGGGCTACCTGAGACAGAGACAGAAACAAAAATAAATTGCGGGGGAAATGCTGGGCATGGTGGAGCAAACCTTTAACCTCTGCACTAAGGAGTTTATAGACAGCCTGGTCTACAAAGTAAGTTCCAAGCCAGTAAGTTCAGGGCTAACTGCTACACCATAAGACATTGTTTATGGGGGCTGGAGAGATGGCTCAGTGGTTAAGAGCACCGACTGCTCTTTCAGAGGTCCTGAGTTCAATTCCCAGCAACCACATGGTGGCTCACAACCACTTGTAATGAGATCTGGCGCCCTCTTCTGGCCTGCAGGGACACATGCAGGCAGAATACTGTATACCTAATAAATAAATCTTTAGGAAAAAAAAAAAAAAAGACATTGTTTATAAAACAAAAATGTTGAGGAAAAAGGTATGCTACCCACCCACTCCTCTCTGTTTCCCCAGCTGTCATCATCATTCTCTAAAGGCTCTGTATTTACCTTCCCTCTTCCCAAGCTTTGCTGCTCTGATTAAAGGTTCAATCTGGCTCCTCAAATAAACCCCAAAGCACTGGACTTGTAGTATTTGCTATTTCCTGTAGTGTAAATATGCCCACCTTGGCTGGTGTCACTATTAACAGGTCATCATCATCAAAGCTGGCATTGGTAAGAGATAAGCAGTACACGATATAGTATTTTGAGCATGCAGATACAGTACGTGCAGCCTTGGCTATGTAGCAAGTTCAAGGCCAGTCTGAGCTGCATGAGACCTTGCTTTAGAGAGAAAGGGATGAATGGAGGGGGCGTGGGTAGAAGAAGACAATACAATAGACTGATGCAAGTGCATCTTGCATTGTTAGGCATCCTTATCAATGGAACGTATCTAGGAGGAGGTAGTTAAGAAGCTTTTGCTGGGCTGGAGAGATGGCTCAGCAGTTAAGGGCACTGGCTGCTCTTCCAGAGGTCCTGAGTTCAATTCCCAGCAACCACATGGTAGCTCACAACCATCTCTAATGGGATCTAATGCCCTCTTCTGGCATGTGGGCATATAGGTACAGAGCACTCATGCATAAAAAAAAAAAAAAAAAAAAAAAAAAAGAGGAGGAGGAGGAGCTTTTGCTGCTGTTCCAGAAGACCTCAATTCAGTTCCCAATTCCCACATCAGGGGTCTCACAACTACCTGTAATCACAGTTTCCCAAGATCCAATGCTCTCTCTGACTTCTGTGGACACCTGCATTCATGTTGGAGAGAGTCACATTTAAAAAAAAAAAAGTATACTTGAACAAACATAGATGCTGTGAACCAGTGTCATTGTACTTGGCCTCTGAATGCAAAGCCAAAAAGCTTGTGTATCAGGTCTGGAGAGATGGCTCAGCAGTTAAGAACACTGGCTGCTCTTCCAGAGGACACTGGTTCAGTTCCCAGCAACCACTTGGTATCTCACAACCGTCTGTAATGAGATCCGGTGCCTTCTTTGGCAGGTAGGCATATATGCACCAAAAAATTATCCATTTCTTTGGGCTGGAGAGATGGCTTCCTGGTCCAGAGGACCTTGGTTCAATTCCCAGCACCCACATGGGAGCTAACAACTGCCTGTAACTCCAGTTCCAAATGATCTGGACTCCTCAGGCACATGAACATGCTGCAGGCAAAACACCCATCTATATAATAATACAATATTTTAAAAAAGAAGCTTGTGTGGCAGGTTGCACCCAGGTAATAATAACTTGAATGATGATAACAAGAAGATTGACTTGAACTTGAGGCCTGTCTGGAGTTCATAGTAAGGTCCTATCTCATAAACAAAACCAATGCAATCAAGAAAAGAGGAAAACATGATATATGAAGTTCTATGAGCCTTGGTGGGAGTGGGGAATGGAATCTCATTTGTAGTCTGTTGTGGTATTTTATAACCCATGACTGTGTAAGCAACCTTAAGGTCAAAATAATAGTAACGTAGTAAGAGAATGAAGTGATGCTTTGAGGCTGTTTGTTAATTTTGTGTTAATGTAATCTATTTGATCCTGTAACTTATTATTAAATATCAGCTGTGTTTAAAAGCTGCCTTCAGAATACTGGAACTTTTGCCTCTTGACTCAAGAGTCAGCACAAGCTGGATCCAGCCCACTTATGTGAAATGAAATCTCAACACACTGACATCTGGCATCTGTTTCACTACCCAATCCAAACCCTGCTGGCCCATCTCCCCAGGCACTTCTTTTTGTTTTTGTTTTTGAGACAGAGTTTCTCTGTGTAGTCCTTACTGTCCTGGAACTCAGTCTGTAGATCAGGCTAGCCTTGAACTCACAGACCACCACCCTAGCCTTGAACTATCTGAAAAGAAATACCTTTAACTCCAGATTCTCCTGTCCTAGCCTTTTAAGTGCTGGGGTAGCAGATGTACACCACCATGCCCATCCCTCTTCTTCCAATTTGAATTCCCCATTCACACAATCTCCGTGGTTGCCTTTGTCCAACTCAACAGTTTCAACCATAACAGATGCTGCATTTTGAGCAGGGAATGGAGGTGCATGTCTGTAGTCTGTGCACGAGGGAGGCTGAATCAGGAGAATGGTGAGTTTGAAATCAGATGGGCTACATAGATCCAGGTTTCTCAGCCTCTTCCCAATGTCCCAAAACAAGCTGTTTTTCTAGCCCAGACTTCAGCAAACTTGTATCCCTGTGCTTTTCTAGTCTGACACTGGAATAAAGCTATATGCTAACTAGTGTTTTGCCAACTTGACACAAGCCAGTGTCATCTGGGGAGAGGGAACCTCAATTGAGAAAATGCCTCTGTCAAACTTGCCTACAGAGAAGTCAATAAGTCATTTCTTGGTGATTGATGTGGGGGAGCCCAATACACTGTGTGTGGTGCCACACTTGGGCAGGTGGCTTTAGGTTGTACAAGGAAGAAAGCTAGACAAGCCTTGAGGAGCGAACCAATGAGCAATGTTCTGTCATAGTCTTTCATTCAATTCCTACCTCCAGGTTCCTGCCTTGAGTTGCTGTTTTGGCTTCCTCATCATGTAGTGTGACCTAAGAACTGTAAAGTGAAATAAGCCCTTTTCTCCTCAAGTTGCTTTTGGCCAGTGTTCTATCATAATAGAAAGCAAACTAAGACAAAGTATTTCACACATAACACCAGAGGAGAAGCCTTTCCCCTTACTTTCTCCTGGAAGTGGGATTCCTCAGAGACAAGTCTGTCTAGTCACAAAGGCAGGGAATGAATGTCTCTAGTGTCAACCTGCCCCTTTTTGTTTGCTTTTCAATAAAAGTAAATTCACTAATTTAATAGAGCTGGCAAGATGACTTGGTGGGAAAAGATGCTGCCCATCAAGCATGACGATATGAGTTAGATCTGGGATGCACATGTTGGAAGAGACCCAACTCTCAGAAGCTGCCCTACACCACACACACACACACACACACACACACACACACACACACACACACACACGAGACAGAGACAGAGAATGGATAGGTAGATAAATGTAAGAAAAAATGGGAAAAATATCATCAGGAGCTGGAGAGATAGCTCGGCTGCTCTTCCAAAGAACCCAAGGTGCATTCCAGCACCCACATTGAGGTTCACAATGGTCTGTAACTTCAATTGCAGGAGATCATTGTTCTTTTCTTGCCTCTACAGGCATTGTATGCATATGCTGCATATACATACAAGCAGGCAAAACACCTATACATATTAAATAAAAGGTTTTTTTTGCTTTGTTTTATTTTAAGAATTCAATCTTTGCTAATTCACATTTAGGAATACTACACAGCTGGGTGTGGTGGTGCAAGCCAGTAATACCAGCACTTGCCAGACTAAAGTATAAGGACCGTAAGTTTGAGAATTATGTGCCTGGGCAACATAAGAGCCTATCTGTGGTGAGGGGAAGGTATAGGTGCTTCTGTGAGACAGGTTAACCAATGAAACCGAATTATCATGTCCTACAAAACACTCAGTTTGTATGTATGTATTATGGCACTAAGAATGGAGCCCAAGGCCTCTACTCTCCAGCCAATCCCTTATGTAATCCAGGAAAGCACGCTACTGCTGTGCTTTTTTTTTTTTTTTTTTTTTGTCTTTTGTTTTCAGAGATGTCTCTTAGCTTCTTTAAGAAGAATAATCAGATACATAAGACTACTGCTGTCCCAAATGTTTAAAGCTTAGCATCTTAGGGACCGACCACCTTCTGGGGATATCATCTCATAGTAAGATAGCCACTGGTCCTGTCCCCAGTTTTCTGCAGTGAAGGCTGCCTTCTTCAAAGGATGAAGTCCCATGAGACCATGTTTTATTACAGCTTCCATAGCTCATGTCTACAACCACAGATAGCACAGCCACTTTACAGTATCTTTGCTTGATGGCAGTATTCTCAAAATCCAAAATAGCATGGAAGTATCAAAATAGCAAAGACCTGAGCTACTTTAGAGCAAGATGTGCCCATTTACATTGAACTGATGGAAGACTAGACCCCAGTTAGCCAGGTCTCAATTCTTTCCTTTTCTGTGCCAGAACTAACAAGTATCTTCCTACATCATTTATAAAGAAGAGGTTTGAAATTCTTTCTCTTAGAGCAACTTGCTTGCTGACATGTCTGGGCACTGTCAGTGGTTAGTCATTGTCAAGTACAGCCAGAATTGTAGTTCACCCACCTACAAGCCTGCCTCTAACGTTGTTGTCTCAGAGTTGGAGATGTCACTCATTGGGTTGGCTGCTTGCCTATCATGCACGAAGCACACCTTTAATCAGTAACACTTGGGAGGTGGAGGCAGGAGGGTCAGAAGTTCAAGGTCATTTTCAACTACATATTGAGTTGGAGGCCAGCTTACCTGAGTCTCTCAAAACACACACAAAAAAGTAAGACTAGCCATTGAACTGATTCTTGGGCAATCCGTGCTCAGACAGAATCCTCCCCTGAAGGTTTTGCCCTTTCTTAGTGTTTTTTTTTTTGTTTGTTTGTTTTGTTTTGTTTTTGTTAATGGATTTCTATGTGTATGAGTCTTTTGCTTACTGTGCTACATGAGACCCTCAAAAAACAAACAAACAACCCATCATAGAGATGTCTCTTGGGCTATTCCAACTCTGTACGGAATCTTTGCCGTTTTGTAGTCTCCTTAATTTTAATGTATGTAGGTAGGTGCTTTGCCGGCATATATGTCTACCTGCCACATGTCTGCCTGGTGCCCTTGGAGCCCCAGGAACTGGGGTTACAGATGGTTGTGAGCCACCATATGGGTGCTGAGAATTGAACCCAAATCCTCTGCCCTTTCGTAGTCGTACCCAACCACAGACGGTCTCACAAAAGTGCCTTCCTCCCTGAGACTCTACCAGAGGCTTATCTATCCTAAACTCGGCCCCTCGCAGGCTGGATCACAGAGTTCGTGGGCAGGAGACTCGGACCTGTCCTAAGCACGTCCCTTTTCAGGCCCCACCTCATCTCCGAAGACCAATCAAAAGCTTCTTCCTTCTATATCCCCACCCCTCTTCCCTCATGATTTTCCCAGGCTGGTGCTTCTTTAGGCCGTCGCAGTTGATGACGCTATCGAGGCGCGACTCAGGAAGGTCACACGGGCTCTTCCAACATGGCGGCGGCAGCTCTGCGGGGCGGCTGGTGCCGCTGTCCGCGGGTGAGCAGACGCGTGGGGCTAGGAGGGCAGAATTTAGGGGTTTAGACACTCAGCTTTCGAGACCTCCTTCTCTTCAGTCCCTGATCTCTCTTGGCTTTCCCTGTGGGTTCCACGGCTGGTTTGGGGTTGGGTCATTGGGTCAGCCGATGCTTGGGCAGGGAACAGGGAACGAGGCCTGAGGGCGGGAACCGATTCCTCACCCCTTCCCCGGCAACAAGCGGCAATGCGCTGACCTGCCCGGGAACTTGTCACCTCTCACTCTTCGGTGGATCTGATCCCACGTGCACGAGGAGTCCCTGGTGGTTGGGGAGGTGGTTCCCCGTGAAGAAAACATAGCCAGATGAAAGTTGTTTTCTTTAAAGTGACCCTCACAGTTCGCATTTGAATGTCCAGTTCTCTGCGGAGAGTGTTTCCAAACGCTCAGCGTGGAAGTGAGGGAGATAATTCATGCCCTGGATAAGACTCTTGGATTAGGTCAATGGCCTTTCATACACACTCACAATTTAGTTTTTCATACTGCTGTTGCTTGGCTCTGTTTCATTCGGGTAAGAAATCTGAAATTCAGAAAGGTTAAGCAATCTGCTCATAGCCCCATAGCTAGTCTAAAGCCCAAATCAGTATGATTCTATCGCTGACTGTTAAGAGGAAGGAAAATGTAAAACAAGTTATTTACACTCCCAAGAGCTCCTACCTTCAGTAACTGTAGGCATACTGGCACTTGGACACGTTTGGACCTTGAGAGCTTATTTGGAGGACCTACCTGGAGAGCACAGCAACGAGTATATGCTTGAGCAAAGAAAGGTCATCTGCTTTGACTAAGTGTGCAGCTTCAGGAAGAACACACATGGAGCTGTAAGTGAGGAAGGGGGAAAAAAAGAGACTAGCTAGCACATCATATGAATGAACCCTGACAGATAGTGGGCTGACAAATGATGGAGCCCGATCTCCTTCACTTCTGCACCTGTATAAGTTTGAGGTGTTACTAGTGATCACACAGCTAGGAAGAAATGGAGAAGAGGAATCCATAAAATGAAAAGTGGTTCTGGTAGGTCATTTAGTTTCAGTGCACCCATGCTGGACTCAGCTGCACACAGCTACAAGTTCATCATTTGGTAGAAGAAAGGGACTTTCTCATGATGTTACCTCGTTCTTTGCCCAGGTGGACTCTGCATTTAGAACCGTTGACCAGGATCTTATAAGTTTATTCCGTAGTTTTCCCTGGACCAAGAACTTATTGGTTTTTCTCTGAAAGTTCATGTCTATAAGTTTTCGGAGATCAGCAAAAGTGAAGTGGGCTTAACTAAAGATTGTTGTACGCTACATTTATACTACTCTCGTTGTTTCCTGGTACCTATCTATCTATGTTCTGCCAAGTTTCAGAGGTGGGAATAGGTCCTGGAGATGCAGATGCAACATATTCTCTTTCTGCCTAATTCCAATGGCTTCTCAGATTTTACAAAGGTTGCATATTAGCTAACAGCAGGCATGAAGTCAAGGTCAGCAAATGACTCACAGGTGACCTTCAGAGTCACCCATTTTTCTGAATGAATCTTTCTCTTTTCTTAACCAATTAGAGGTGCCTAGGCAGCGGAGTACAATTTCTCTCCAGCCACAATCTACCCCATGGTTCAAGCTACCAGATAAGCCGGCCACGAGGAGAGCTGACACTGGTGAGTGACCCAGGATGCCAACAAGCAGACTCAACAGAGGTCTGGAAAAAGAAAATCATGCCAACACAGTCACTTCAGGAAGAGTTCTGTGTTCTGGGCCTTCAGAGGTACAAAGAGCAGTAGACCTTGTTTCTAGATGTCCTCGGATATGCTTGGTCAGCCTCTTATTTTATTTTTCCAGCAACAAGGCACTCTTACTTCATAGAGTAATACATCCAGTTAGCTCTGATGGCTAGAAAAAGCATCGTGTATCGACTTACCTTCTCCCTCTCTATCTGTGGGTTCCTCACCAAGCTTGGTTATTTGAAGTATTGGAAAAGAGTCACTCCATCATTCCTTGGGTCTCATTGTGTCCAGGTCACTACTTCTCTTAGTGTGTCATGACTGAGTGAGGCAGGTAGCCTCAAATATGCATGCTGGCAAGAGCCTCTTCTCAGCTTCTTCCCGATCCTGTCCCGCAGCTAGGTGTGGGACAGGTCCCAGTAACTCCTTCCCCACTACTGCTCTCCCTTGGGGTTGACAAGAGCCAGGAAGGCAAGCGGCCTTTGACCCTGGGGCAAGCCTAACATGCATCAGCCACACATGGCCACTCCCGTTGACATTCTCTTCATTGTTCCTTAAACTGTTTTGTTTTAAGGATAGGAGTCATGTAGCTCAGGCTGTCTTCTGTGTAACTGAGAATCGCCTTGAACTCCTTGATCCTCTTGCTTCCCTCTCCTAAGTGCTGCAATTACAGGTCTGCACCACAGTGGCCTTGTTTTGGTATCTTACTTTTGACAGACTTTATCTTTTAGAACAGTTTTAGCTTTACAGAAAAATGAAACAGGCTGGGAATGTGGCTCCTAATGAATGCTTTCCTAACATGAACAAAGCCCTAGGTTCTGTCCCCAGCACAGCACACACTAGACAAAGAGGTGCACAGCTGTCATCCCAGCACTCTGGAGGTAGAAGGACCAGGAGTTCATGGTCATCCTTAGCTACTTAGCAGGTTAGAGGCCAATCTAGGTTACATGAGATCCTGTAAATAATAAATAGATTGGACCAGGCTTCATGATGCATGCTTTTAATCCTAGCACTCAGGAGGCAGAGGCAGTCAGATCTCTGTAAGTTACTCCACATAGAGAGTTCCAGAGTTCCAGCCTAGCCAGTGCTACATATGAGACTATCTCAACAACCCCTTACCCCTCACCCCCACAACAAACAAGCAAAATTAACTCATAAAAATTTAACAAAAAGTACAGAGGGTTCTCCCTAGCCACTTTCTCCCCTTTCCTGCTCACAGGTCCTTGTTAGTCATGTTTCCCATTGTGGGTGACATTGTTACAATCGATGAACCAGAGTGAATATATTGTTAAAATCTGAAATCTGGTTACATCAGGTTCATTTCTGTGTTATGCATTTCTGTGAGGTTATAACAAGTAGATAAGGATTTGTCTCTCATTGTAGAGAGAATCCAGAACAGTTTCACTAACCAGGCATGGTGGTGTACATCTGTAATCCCTAGCCCTTGAGAGGTGGAGGCAAGAACATCAGAAGTTCAGCTACATAACAAGTTCAAGACCAGCTCCCAGACCCTATCTCAGAACAAACCCTCTGCAAAGAACAGGGGCTCGTGAGATGACTCAGTGGGTAAAAGCCTCAGGACTTGAGTTTGGTCCCTGTAACCCACTTACAAGTTTTCCTCTAATTTCCTCCACACAGAAGCCATGGTCTTTGTTATCAAACAGCGTCACTGTCCCAAATGATGCTCTGGGCTGCACTTGTTCGTTCTTCTATCCCTTAGACCCTTTGACAACCATTAGTATTTGTACTGTCTCCATAGTTTTGCCCTTTTCAGAATGTCATTCTGTTGACTCACAAGGTTTGTGGCCTCTTCATACAGCTATATATCAGGTGGTTAGTTGTACGTAACAATATTACCTCCAACCAGGGAATGCACTTACAGCCCAGGAAATACAGAAGAAACCATGTTCACTGGCTCACTTAGACTAATGCTTAGCCAGGACTCCCTCCCTGCCCAGGAAATGGCACCATCCACTGTGGGCTGAGCCATCCTACCTTAATTATCAATCAAGGCACCCCGCTCCCCCAACAGGCCAATCTGATCCAGACAACCCCTTAGTTGAGATTCCTTTTTCTGGTTACAGTGACAAGTAATTGGTAGCATCTGACACAGTGTCGGTAGTTGCTACACTGTAATTTTAGGGACTAATTAAAGGAAAACAAATTTCTATGTGTTCAGTTTTGTTTTTTGTGGTGGTTTTTTTTTTTTTTTTTTTTTGAGACAAGGTCTTACTTACTATGTAGCCTTGGGTAGCCTGGAACTGGAACTTGTGATGTAGACCAAGCTGGCCTCAAACTCAAAGATCCAAGCCAGCTTTAACCTCAAAATCTTCCTACATCAGCCTCTGTTGTTGTGTTAAATTTATTTATTTATTTATTTTTACATTTGAAGAATAGTATGTGCCGTGGCATGTGTGTAGAGGTCAGAGGACAACTTAGAGGAATCTATTCATACCTTCCACTGTGTAGGTCTCAGGGATAGAACTTAGACATCGGTCTTTTTTTTTTTTTTTTTTTAAGATTTATTTATTTATTATGTATATAGAAGAGGGTGCCAGATCTCATTACAGATGGTTGTGAGCCACCATGTGGTTGCTGGAAATTGAACTCAGGACCTCTGGAAGAGCAGTCGGTGCTCTTAACCTCTGAGCCATCTTTCCAGCCCGGCATCAGTCTTTGGAGTGCTAGGATTACAGGATGTACAACTACACCTGGTGGCTTGGAAGCTTTGTTTGTTTTTGTTGTTGTTGTTGTTGTTGTTGGTTTTTTTTTTTTTTTTTGTTGGTTTTTTTTTTTTTTTGGTTTTTCAAGACAGGGTTTCTCTGTGTAGCTTTGCGCCTTTCCTGGAACTTGCTTTGGAGACCAGGCTGGCCTTGAACTCACAGAGATCCGCCTGGCTCTGCCTCCCAAGTGCTGGGATTAAAGGCGTGCGCCACCACCGCCCGGCTGTTTGTTTTTAACTATACAATTGTATAAGCCCATTTTTGTGCAAGTGTGTAACTGACTTAACATGCCCCCCCCCACCCTTCCTTTTCTTTCTTCTTTTTTTTTTTTTTTAATTATTATGTATACAGTGTTCTGCCTGCGTGTATTCCTGCAGGCCAGAAGAGGGCACCAGATCTCATCATAGATGGTTGTGAACCACCATGTAGTTGCTGGGAATTGAACTCAGGACCTCTGGAAGAGCAGCCAGTGCTCTTAACCGCTGAGCCGTCTCCCCAGTCCACCCGTCCTTTTCTTGAGCCTCCCACTAGTCCCTTTTGTTCCCCAGCTTTGATTGTACTTTCATATCATCTGTATACATACAACTTGATGTATCTATAAAATCTCACACCCACAACTGAGCAAGTGCACAAGTATTTGTCTGAGTGTAATTTAAATTCACTTAATATGATTATCTCCAATTTTCCAGAAGACCACATAACTTTATTTATTTATCTATTTATTTATTTACTTTTGGTTTTTTGAGACAGGGTTTCTCTGTGTAACTCTGTGTGTCTTGAAACTTACTTTGTAGACCAGGCTGGCCTTGAACGCAGAGATCCACCTTCCTCTGCCTCCCAGTGCTGAGATTAAAGGCATGCGCCACCATACCCAACCATGACTTTATTCTTTATGTCTGAAAAAAAAACAAAACCAAACTAAAAAAACCTCCATCCTCTTTGTGCATTTCCCTGTTGTTGGACACCTAGTTTGGTTCCGTATCTTACATACTGTGACTAGTGTGGTAATGAACATTGGTACATGAGTGTTTATTTTTGACTTGTTGATAACATCAATAGATATGAACCTGTGGACATGTAGGGCTTACTGTGGTGGCTTATCATGGGTATTTCTATAACTCAAATTTTGTTTAATTAAAGAAATATCTATTCACTGCTAAATACTGTAGCTAGAGTTTTCCTGCCTTGCCCACAGTCGGGACAAATCTTTGTCACCTGCCAGTCCCACAGCCGCTCAGACCCAACCAAGTAAACACAGAGATTTATATTGGTTACAAACTGTATGGCCATGGCAGGCTTCTTGCTAACTGTTCTTACAGCTTAAATTAATCCATTTCCGTTAATCTATACCTTGCCACATGGCTCGTGGCTTACCGGCATCTTCACATGCTGTTTGTCATCGTGGCAGCTGGCAGTGTCTCTCTGACTCAGCCTTCCACTTCCCAGCTTTATTCTCCTCCTTGTCCTGCCTATACTTCCTGCCTGGCCACTGGGCAATCAGTGATTTATTTATTGATCAATCAGCAACACATTTGACATACAGACCATCCCACAGCAAAATACCACTGTTACAGAAGGGAGGAAATCGGGCACCCAGTGGTAACAGATGTTACCGTGTGTGCCTTTCCAGTTTCTAAACTTTCCCTCTTTTCAATTTTACATTCTTTCTAGACCAAATCCTATTCTTCTGGGAACAGAAAAGGTTTTTTGTCAGGCTTGGTAGATAACATCAAGCAAGAATTAGCCAAAAACAAAGAGATGAAAGAAAGTATAAAAAAGTTCCGAGATGAGGCAAAGAAGTTAGAAGAGTCAGATGCCCTCCAGGAAGCCAGAAGAAAATACGTGAGTACCTCAGTCCTGTCTTTATTCCCTGGACCAGGGCTGCTGGGGAAGGTGGCGATGTCACAGCACTGATTCAAAGGTGCCAGGACAGGAACAGGCTGCCTAGGCTTCCTGGCCTTGCAGAGTGGCACAGTGTGGCACTGTGATTAGCCAGTGCAGGAATGGTCATAGCGTTTGCCAAGCCTGTGTGTTAGCATGTAAGAGATACTGGATCATCTGTGGCACTGTAGATAGATAGCACAGCGTGGTCATAAAAGTTATCACTTTGGGGAGATATCCAGTACATGCCAGATTGACTTGTGCATCTTGTGACTCATGACAGCTTGGAGCTATCATGCTAATAAGAAGTGGGTCATAGTGCTGGTGTGATCTACTGTTTGCTGCTATCTCTTCTTTTGTGTGTATGGTATGAGTTCATGTTGTATGTGTGCATGTGCATATTTATCCATGTGAAGGCCAGAGGACAGCGGCAGGTGTCTTTCTTGATTGGTAACTACCTTATCTTTTGAGATAGGGTCTTTCACTAAACCTGTAGCTCATTGATTTGGCTAGGCTAGCTGGCCAACACTCAGCATTAGGGATCCACCTGTCTCCGATGCCTGACACCATCCCTCCCCTCTCCCAACACTGGACAAATGAGCACATGCTTGCCTCAGCTTTTTGATTTTTACATATGTTCTGGAGATGAAAGGTTTTCATGCTTGTTTAGCAGGCACTGTATGCACTGGGCCACCTCTTAGCCTGGTTACTCCCTGATGTCTCTCTTTTTTTTTTTTTTAAGATTTATTTATTTATTATGTATATAGTATTCTGTCTGCATATATACCTGCAGGCCAGAAGAGGGTGCCAGATCTCATTACAGATGGTTGTGAGCCACCATGTGTTTGCAGGGATTGAACTCAGGACCTCTGGAAGAACAGTCAGTGCTCTTAACCTCTGAGCCATCTCTCCAGCCCCCCTGGTGTCTCTTGAACAGCCATCAAGCTCTGGCCACTGGGCCTAGTCTTAGCATTTTTGTACCATGCAAGTGCTCTGTGGAAAGGCACAGTGCCCCTGTCTACCAATGAACAGCTGAGCCTCAGAATGCCATGCCCATGGCCTGGGTCCCTCTGCATTCTGTTGATCTCCACCAGTCCCCAGCGAGGCCTTTTCCTTCTATGTATTCCCAAGCTATTTATTTGGATGACACTCCTATGTGGCTTCAGCCTGGTGGAAGGTGGCCTTGTCCCATCAGTAAAGGGTGAGTTATCTGGGAACAGAGCAGTCCAGGGACCCAAGATTGAGCTATAGAAGTCAAATGGCATTTCTGAGTAGTGGTTGGCAGGAACATCTCTTTCCAGTCAGAGAAAGACCCAGGGCTTGGGGATTCCGTGCTCTGGAGATGGCTGCCAGGTGGGTTGAGGCTGCTGTGCAATAAGAGCCCTCGGGATGGGCGTGCATGGGGTTGGAGCCCTTCACAGAGTTTCAGCAGCCAGGAAAATGATCCTAGAGACCTTTGGTTGGATGATCAAGTTCACTGTTGGATCCAAATAAAAAGAGGCAATTCTTTGACCCTAGAAAACCATCGAGTCAGAAACTGTGCGTACGAGTGAAGCGATAAAGAAGAAGCTTGGGGAGTTGACAGGGACAGTGAAGGAGGTAAGGCCCAAGGCTGACCTGACAACTGGGGATAAGGGAGGGCCTTCAAGAGTTTAGGGCCCTGAATCCCACTGGCACTCACAAGATGTAAGTGTTTAAGTTAGCCTGGGACGAGAATAGAAGGTAAAGTGGGGATTTCTGTTCTTCAGGCTGAAAATAGAAGGGAGGGACACTCCAACCCAGGTGAGGGTCGGGGGAGGGGGTGTACAGGCCCCTCCTAGAGCGGCAGCGTTCCATACTGGCATAGGCATCCTCTTCTCACTTTGGCTAATTGTTTCCTTGGAATCCCTTGGCTAGGAAGTCCCATTCCATCCCTACTCATTCCAGGGGGAATCCTGACCTGCAGAGGTGAAATGCAGTATTACTCTCGAGACTGTGTTATAGACCTGTGCGACATCCTCCCCTCTGTCTCTGTCTCAGTAGAGTCTTGACGAGGTCAGTAAGAGTGATCTTGGCCGGAAGATCAAGGAGGGGGTAGAAGAAGCTGCCAGGACAGCCAAGCAGTCAGCAGAGTCAGTGTCCAAGGGCGGGGAGAAGCTGGGCAAGACGGCAGCCTTCAAAGCCATCTCGCAGGTGAGTAAGCTTGGCCCAGGCCCTGCATGGGCAGGGACCCCCTAGGCTGGTGGCCCTCAGTGACCATGGGCCTGCTCTCTCCTGCAGGGTGTAGAGTCCGTGAAGAAAGAGATTGATGAGAGCGTACTAGGACAGACAGGGCCCTACCGCCGGCCTGAGCGGCTCCAGAAAAGGACAGAGTTTGCTGGAGCAAAGTTCAAAGAAAGCAAAGTGTTCGAGGCTAATGAGTAGGTCCCAGACAGGTCCCTCAGTGGTCCTGGCCACCTGGGGTCTGTTTCCAGGGTCCTCTGGGAGGTGCCTGTCCAGGTCTGTTTCTCTCCTCGGGGTTCCTGACTCCCTCCAGACAACTGGGGAATGGGAGAGGGGCGGGGCAGGAGGAGGAAGGAATGGTGGAGCTGAAGCTCTTGGGTGTGAAGCCATCCTCTGCTGCCCGTCCTCTGCTGCCCTTCCTCTGCTGCTCCTCCAGTGGTCACAGGACTGTGCAGGGCCCGGGGCTCTGCAGTTCACTCTAGCCACCTGCCTTCTCCCCCAGGGAAGCATTAGGGGTTGTGCTACACAAGGACTCCAAGTGGTACCAGCAGTGGAAGGACTTCAAAGACAACAATGTGGTGTTCAACCGTGAGTGTGGCCAGCCTGCTGGGGACTGGGTAGCACCGGGGTAGCAGATACTAGCCAGGCTCTACACAGAGCTCCGCTTTACAGAAGGAGAGATGGGATCACCTAAGGATGCACACCTCCTTAGGGCCCCCAGCCCATCTAGCTGTAGATTCTGTCACTAAGACACTAGGTGATCACCCCTCAGAGAAGAGTTAGGGTGTTAGGAGCCCTGGGATTGACAGAGGTGGTGGGACTGGTCTTCACTTTTCAGCCAGGCACAAGATTTCTCCAGCATCTGAACAGGAGAGCCACTGGCTACATACCTTGGTTCCTTCCCCTGTGAGGACTACTAGAGGCCTGTGTTTCCTCTGTAGTGGAGGCAACAGCCAGCAGGGGTGGCATCCCAAATTTTGCACAGTCCCTTTGGGGCTGTAGCTGAGTTTCTGCATTTTTGCAGGTAGGTGGATAGCTAATCCACATGCTAAGATGAGGAAAGTTGAGGCCCACAGTTGGCTTGCCTAGATCTGACCCATGTCAAGAAGGGGAGTCTTGCAGGGAGTTCCTAGGAACTGGAGTCAGGGCACATTACCAGGAAGGGCCTCCTAAGTCCTGTGCATCCTCCGTAGGCTTCTTTGAGATGAAGATGAAGTATGATGAGAGTGACAATGTTCTCATCCGGGCATCCCGGGCCTTAACCGACAAAGTCACTGACGTGCTGGGTGAGTGTGGCTTCAGGACCATCCTGTCTGCCGTGGCTGCAGCCAGGGGTGGAAGGTAGGCCCTAACCCGAGGGCTCATCTCCCTGCAGGTGGCCTTTTCTCCAAGACAGAAATGTCAGAGGTGCTCACGGAGATCCTGAGAGTGGACCCAACCTTTGACAAGGACCGCTTTCTTCGACAGTGTGAGAGTGACATCATCCCCAACATCCTAGAGGTGTGAGCTATACTGCAACTGTGGTGGGGCCCTGGCCTGCTGGACACTTCTCCCCATTTCGGGTGGTACCCTAGGACTGAGTCTAGATTACCTCAGGGGAACCGAGTTGCTCAGGCTGTTTTCTTAGCAGATACTTTGCTCCTGGGCTGCTTACCTGACTGCTGCTGCTGCACCCTAGGTTATGTCTCTTAACTTTCCCCACCTACAGAGTTCTGCGCCCTACCTATGACAGGGCTCTCAAAAGTGGGCACTAGCCCTCAATCTTTGCTCTGTACTGGCTCCAGTGATGGTCACTGTGGGGCAGGATAGCTCCAGGATGGGTTTCTCTCTGTCTTTGTGGTCTGACAGTCATGTCTCTTGTCCCTGAAGCTCTGCACTGTGCCTTTGGATACAGTTTTCCTGGAGCCATCTGGGGACAGCCCAAGGGCCCTGGCTTTTTGGGCATCAGGGAGAAGCAGACAGCCACTGCATTTGTGTTCAGACCCGGGGTGCCCTGGCCAGACCAGAGCTGAGGTCTGGAGCCACTGTCTCTGGCAGTCCTGACATTCATACTCAATTGCTCTTGCCTCTTTGGTTTGTAAACCAGGAGATCATGTCTTGTTCAAGTCACAATGCATTGTCTGTCTGTCTTTACCTCTCGGAAGCACCCAGAGTATGGCAGGATCTGGGGCAGCCCTACAGGAAAGCCCACCAACCCCAGGCCTTACTCTTCCCACTCACCTCCAGGTGCTTCATCCTGTCCTCTCTGCAACTTCTCAGCTCCTTCTCACTCTGGGCAGAGCTGGGAGGAGGTGGGAAGGGAGCGAGCAAGCGAGCACCAAGAACAGCAGGTGTTAGTTACCCAGGCAGCCTCTGGGGACATGCCCTAGCTGATTGTTGCTTTCTCTCTGGGCACCTCCCTCCCTCTCTTCAGCAGAACTAGCCCTGGTTTTTGTGGCTATGTCGTCTGCTCCCCTCTGCAGCCTGCCTCATTTCTAGCTGCCCAGAGCCTGGTCCTCAGGGAGGTAGAGTTGGAAGACAGCTCCTCCACTGTGAAGGCTCCCTTGCTCTCCCTGCATTTCCTCATCCTGCACCCAGAAGACCAGAGCTGTGAACATTAATGCAGGGACTTGCCCCCTCCCATCCGGGACATCCACAGCTGCCTGCCACCTGACCCAGCCTCCCTCTCTTCCCCAGGCCTAAGCGAATGGGCAGGAGTCCAGGGGTCTCCAGGAAAGGCTGCTTCCAGAGACTGTTCTCAAGCATTCTGCTGCAAAAGCCCACTCACCTTCTCATGCTTGTTTTTCCCTTTTCCCTATTTAGGCCATGATTTCTGGGGAGCTTGACATTCTCAAAGACTGGTGCTATGAAGCTGTGAGTACTGCTTTTCTCATTTTAGCCAAATGGCAAAGCAAAGCAAAAAAAAAAAAAAAAAAAAAAAAAGGCAGAAGGGCTGGGGATGCCTCAGGCCAGACATTTTCCTAGCATGTATGTTGTCTTGGGTTCCATCCCCAGCACTGCAAAGACAAATAAGTAGTATAGAAGTCTGCTTGGGTGGCTCTGACCTATGTCCAGTGGGAGAGAGGGCCTCGTGTCTGATATACTTGGTTCCCACAGAGCTCAACAGCCCATCCATCTCCCCTTTCTTCTGTGTGTGATGCACAGGTACCTACAGGTCAGGCACTGAGTCTTCAGCTGGAAGTTAGAAATGTCAGAAATGATCCCTTCTCTGTTTGGTGCCTAATGCGAAGCCTGATCCATAGCTGCCAGTCTCCTGGCTCCCCTTTCTCTACCTGAACCTTCTGACCCCTCATCATAAACTAATTTTAGTTATAGTCTGTTTTTATGTGGTTGGTGCTGAGGTGTCATGAGTGCATGAAGCTGGGTTCTCCTATCGAACTGTATCTTCAGCTTTGTGAATTGATGGGGGGGTGTCATGTGGCATATGTATCTGTGTATGGTGTGTGGGTGTGTGTGCATGTTTATGTGGTGTGTGGGTGTATATGCGCACACACACACACACACACACACACACACACACACACACACACGCAGGCACATGCATCTGGAGGCTTAAAGATTGATGAAGGTTGATGACAATCGATCACCACCTTATGTGGAGGCAGAGTCTTCCCTGAGTGCAGAGCTTACTGTTTCAGCTGGCCTGGCTAGGCAGCTTGTCCAGGGCTTCCCTGTTTCCACCTATTGGGCTCTGGACTTAGAAAGCCTCCACCCTGTCCATGTGTTATGTGGGTTCTTGGATCCAGACTCCACTCCTCAGGCTTGCACAGAAAGTGCGTTACCAGCGGAGCTGTCTCCCCAGCACCCATAAACTAGTTTTGATTAAAGAGAATTGCAAAAATGATTTATGCCATGGATTGATGTGAGATTTCCAGTGTGGCCTGTTGTCTCTTTTCTGTCCTGGTTCAAGTGGCTATGACCAGGACCCCATGTAAGATGGCCTGGAATGTGCAGGTTGGGGGCCTCAAGTTCAGAAAGAGGATAGAAGAGGTCACTTGAGTGTTTGAAGTTCCCCTGGCACTCCTGAGCCCCACATGGTGCCCCTCGTGGTGATTGTGGGAGTTAACTGTGAATACTGAAGTATAATGTGTCCCAGCAGGTCCTCCCTCTAATAAGATAATGTAACACAGATCAAAACAGAAGTATGGTTAGACTTCCCGCCCGAGGACGAACACTGTGTCCTGATGATGCCCCAGCTGCTTCCCGGAGTCAGGGCTCAGAATCCCAGGGTCACTGTCAGAGCAGGCTGTGGGGAGGCCAGCATCTTTCCCAGGAGCACATGCCGTCTGCTCACTCCTGGCAGCCTCCCTGTCCCCATGGAACTCCTGCTTTCGTCTGGTCTGGTCAGGCCACCTCACCTCACCCTGCTGGCTTCTGGCTGTCTCTCCAGGCAGGGTTGTGGGGTTTTTGTTTTGTTTTGTTTCCTCCAGCTTCTTTGTGTGAAGCAATCTAGGGCCCTTTTTTTGGCTCATCCAATTCTGCACCCAGCTCACAAACAGCTTGGGAAAAGCAGAGACTTGTCAGGTTTTCTTTTGAAATACTCCCCTGCACTGTGACTAAGCCAGCGGGCATTTATGAGAGGAGCTGGAGTCAGTCGGAGTCCTCCTCCCCCTCCTTGTCTCCTTCCTCCTTTGGAGCCACAAAGTTGTGGCTGATCCTCTACCCAAGAATGGCCTAGTACCCCCTAGAACACAGCTGAAATTCTAGTTGCTTCCAATGAGGTGTTTTTAAAATGTTGTCTTAAAGAAGTCCATGGTTCTGCAGGGGTATAGCTTTGTTTTTATAGTGCTGGCCTAACATGCCGGAAGCCCTGGGTTTGACACTCCATACTGCATATACTGGGTGATGGAGACATATGCTTACCATCCCACTACTGGGATGTTCAGAGTCATCTTTTGCTACATAGAATTCAAGGCTATCTTGGGCTATATGAAACTCATCTCTATAGCAACAAACAGCAGAAACCCACCAGCTGGGGTTGGCACTGTTTTGTGTGTGTGTGTGATGTACATGTGTGCTTGTGCCGTGATGCATTTGTAGAGGTCATAGAACAATCTCAAGCGTTGATCCTCATCTTCCATCTTGTGTGGGACAGGTTCTCTTGTTCACCACTGTGTGTACACCAGGCTAGCTGTCCCAAGAGCTTCCAGAGATTTCTCCTGTCCCCACCTCCTATCTCACTGCAGGAATGCTGGGATTACAGACAAGTGCTGCTATGCCCAGCTTTACATGGGTTACAGAGATTTGAACTCACACTTGTGTAGCAAGCGCTTAGTCTACTGAGCCACTTGCCCAGCCCAGCCGCTTGTCCCCCTGCCCCCTTTAAGTCAGTGCCTCCAAAGCCTTTTTCTATCCTTGTTGCCTCCAAGCTCAGTGAAACTGCTCTCTAGCATGTAGCCAAATGTCCCTGAGGCTCTTGGGGCAGTGGAGAGTGGCACCTTGGATGTTCTATGAGAGAGGCCACCCAAGCAGAAAGTTCCAGAGCAGCCCACAGATTGGGACCAATCCTAGAAAAGACATCTGATTCCAGGCCAGGATTCTAGGGGAGGTGAATCTGGGAGCAGTAGAGATCGGCCAAGAGTTCACCCGCTTACCCTGGGAGTGTCCTTTGGATGATGCTGTGGAATTACCTACTACACTGATTGATACTGCTCCCACTTTGGAATATGGCTCTTTCCATAATGAGAAGCAAGTGTTCAGTTCTGGCCAGCGAAGAGTGGCATCTTTCTGGGCTTGGACTTATTTGTTCTCTTGGCTTCGGCCCCTCCAACTTGTGGGGCCTGTGAACATGGCACCACCTTTGGGTGTGTTCCAGCCTCCATCAGGGACTGACCACATGGGCCTCTTGCCTCTCATTGCAGACCTACAGCCAGCTGGCCCACCCTATCCAGCAAGCCAAGGCTCTGGGCTTCCAGTTCCACTCCCGAATCCTGGACATCAGCAACGTGGACGTAAGTCACCCAAGGAAAGGAGTGGTCAGTATGAAGCCCCAGCTGACATAACCAATTAAACAAGGCCAGGCCTGCTGGTTCCCACTACTCAAGGCAGGAAGCTCTTGAGTTCAAGGCCTGCTTAGGCTACAGAGTGAGTTCCAGGCTAATCTGGGTAATAATGACACTATTTCAAAAGAAAAAGTAAAAAGAGGCCTAGGCTCAGTGGTAAGAGTTCTGGCCTAGCATATGTAAGACCCTGGAGTTGAATTCTTAGTACAACAACAAACAAAAATGTATGGCCTGCCTCATGAAGCTTTTCATGTTTCTGTGATTGGAGTACAAGTGATCCTCAGCTAAATGATGTGTCTTAAATTATTAGTTGATGTTTGGTTGGTTTGCAGTGGGTGGACTGAGGAGGCTAGTGACCAAGTCAAGGGCCTTGTCTATAGTAGGAAGTGCTCTGTCAATGAGCTATACTTTGGCCCTTTCTCTGTCTCTGTCTGTGTCTGTCTCTGTCTCTCTCTTAAGATAGGGTAGCACTCTGTAGCACTCGCTGGCCTGGAACTTATTATATAGACCAGGCTGACCTCAAACTCACACTCATTGCTTCTGCGTCCTAAGTGCTTGGATTAAAGGCCTGGGCCACCATGCTAGAGATTGTGTTTGTTTGTTTTCTTTTGTTTTTAACTTCTTTTTTTTTTTTTTTTTTTTTTTTTGGTTTTTCGAGATAGGGTTTCTCTGTGTAGCTTTGCGCCTTTTCCTGGAACTCACTTGGTAGCCCAGGCTGGCCTCGAACTCACAGAGATCCGCCTGGCTCTGCCTCCTGAGTGCTAGGATTAAAGGCGTGCGCCACCACCACCCGGCTTGTTTTTAACTTCTTGATGGTGCAAAAGTGATTATTGCATAGTAGTGAATTTGGTTGAAACCATACTTCAAATTTTACTCAAAATTCTGTCAGGTCTGAGAAGATGGCTCCATGGGTAAGAGCACTTGCTGTAAAAGCAAGAGATGTTGAGTTTAAAAAGCCAGGCTTGGCTATTCATGCTTATAACCCCAAACATTTATGTGGAAACAAGCAGGTCCTGGGAGATTGCTGGCCAGCCAGCCTGGCCGAGATGTTGAATGTAAGGTTCAGTAAGAGACCCCATCTCAAAAACAAGGTGAAAAGCAGTAGAGGAAGATCCTGTTACCCTCTTCTGGTTTTTATTTGTGTGCACGTATTAGCACACATACTAATCACATAGAAATGACAAATAAAAAGGAAAATTCTATGCAGTGAGCCAGACATGGTGGCACACACCATAATTCCAGCACTCTGGAAGTTGAGGCAGGAGGATCCCAAAAGTTCAAGGACAATCTGGGTTAAATAATTAAACCATATTTAAAAAAAAAAAAAAAAGAATACCATATAACAGCTTTATTTATTATAAAATAGATTTGTTGGTTGGATGTGATAGTTCTAGCATCTGAAGGCCGAGGCAGTGGAATTCAGGGCCATATAGTGAGTTTGAGACCAGCCTGGGTTACTTGAGTCGTGTCAAAATCAAAATGGGCTTTGTATTAGATAATTTTGTTCATGTAAAGACCAACTTACTTGCTAGGATGCATATTACATCTGGTATTTTAGTGAGTTTTCGATATTTTCTGTTTGCGGGGGGGAATTGTAGACAGGGTTTCTCTGTGCAGCTCTGGCTGTCCTGGAACTCATCTGTAGATCAGGCTGGCCTTGAACTCACAGAGATCCGCCTGCCTCTTCCTCTCCAGTGCTGGGATTAAAGGCGTGCACCACCACCAAGCCTAGTCAATGATATTTTCAAGTGGGTTTATCAGGATGCCCCTCATCCTACATCCAGGAGCACCTGTGCTGTTGGGCCCCTGGTGAGCGTTGCCAAGGCCTTGGTGCCCTTGAGCCCCACTGCAGTGGCGTTTCTGCCTCTGTAGCATGGCCTAACAGGCAGTTGAGCTTCAGTCACAGACTTCTTCCCTGGTGGCAGCTGCAGGCAAAGCAGAGCCAACTTCTTGCCCTCCCTCACCCCCAATCTGGGAACAGGGAAGTCCCACAGTGAAGGCCTGGTGTTGTCTATAAGAAGGAACCCAAAGTGGCGGAGGGGTACCATGCTTTTATCAGGGCAAGGTGTCAGGCCTCTTTCCTACAGGGTGCAGCTTTGGGGCTTTTCATCTCCAGGGTAGTGGGAGGGTATGCTATTCTGAGGCCCGTGCTTCTTTATTGCCTGCAGCTGGCCATGGGCAAGATGATGGAGCAGGGCCCTGTGCTGATCGTCACCTTTCAGGCTCAGTTGGTGATGGTGATCAAGAACCCCAAAGACGAGGTGGTTGAGGGTGACCCGGTGAGTGGGGATTGAGGGAATGGAGGTTTGGGACAGCTTCTCACACAGAAAGCCCTATGCATACCTGCCCAGCATAGACCCCGGCTTGGAGCCAGGAGGGTTCTGGAATTGAAGAGAAACAACTAGGAGTTGGGACCTTTTTGAAGTCAGAGGATCCACCATCTTGTCTGAGCAGTGACCAGAGCCAACAGTCCCAGGCACCCCTCCCTGGCCCCTCCCAGAGTCTTCCTTGCCTCCCTCAGAAGCCTCCCCTGGACACCCACCAAGCCTGGCCCCTCACTCTGCCGGGTCTCCACAGGACAAGGTGCTACGCATGATGTACGTGTGGGCACTCTGCAGAGATCAGGAAGAGCTCAACCCTTATGCTGCCTGGCGCCTCCTGGACATCTCAGCTTCCAGCACAGAACAGATACTGTGAGGGCAGCGATGGAGTCTAGGCAGCTGAGGAGCTAGACCTTCGTGGGACAGAGTCTCCCTGAGGCAGCTTGGCACAAGACTATGTATGGCCCCTGCCGCAAGTTCTTCAGGGCAGCTGTGAAACCAGCTGGACAACAAACGGGATGGAGGTGCCTCGCAGGGTTGGGATGTTCCCCAGAATGCTACAGGGGGGGAGGGCTGGTAGTGTCAAGAGGCCCCAGCCCAGGAACTCCTGTGGGCAGTGGGGTAAGGCCTGGCCTGCTGTTCTAAGTAGTCCACTGGCATTGCCTGCCAGGCCACTCACTTTAGGTCCTTATTTTTTTTTCCTTTTAATCAATGCTCTTACTTCCTGTACATAAGCCTAAGATCTGGACATAATAAAACACCAAAGCGCAGAAGAGCCATTTGAACAGTCTGAAGTGTACGTCTCTGCTGGGAAGGCTGGGACGGAAGGCTTGTCATAGAGAGACCTTCAAGGTCAGGGGAGGATTGTGGCCAGATAGGGTGCCGCTTTCTCAGTCCAGGACCCTGCCCTCTTCTGGGGAGAATAACCACCCTAGCTATCTGGGGTCTCTGTTGAATTGGGGGTTCCCTGAGACTGAGCAGCTTAAACACTAATGGCCGGTGCCTGGGGGCATCAGGATCCTCCTAAAACAGAGATTGGGATGAGGGGTCAGCCAGGAAGAATAGAGATACAGACACAAAGGTCAGGGTGAGGCTTCCGTGGTGGAAGTTAGCAACTACCCACACCCTGGTGAGGTCCTGGGTGCTCTGGGAGTTGGAGCTGGGGTTGTCTCTGCAGGCACTAGTGGTGGGTAGGTCCAGTCTCCCGGTAGGCAGGCCGGGGCGGGGTCACAAGCCCAGGCACTGCTCCCAGCACAGCTTCCACCCTCGCGGCCCCGCCCCCGTCGCCATGGGAACAGCCGCGGCGGCCCGGCTGGCGCGCGTCTCTCCTTCCTCCTTCGGTCTCCACCGCTCCAGGGGCGGGTGGGGTGGGCTGAGCCGGGGCTGCCACAGCCTCCGCCACTACCGCCGCCACCCCGGGAAGACCAGAGCAGAGCAGCGCACGAGTCCCGGGAGAGAGAGGGGCTGCGGGGCGGCCGGTCCCCGTCTAGGACCAAGGGTGAGGGGGGCGCGCTGTGGCTGGGGAGGCGGTGACGGGTGGGGGAGGGGGTCTTGGGCCGCGGAGAACAAAGGGAGCGGGATGGGGGCCAGTTTAAACCGTGCAGCTCGGGTCCCTGGCCCAGCGCGTTCGCACCTGTTGTGCGCGGGCTGGGCGGATCTGAGTAGCCCTGTCCTGGCTCTCAGGGACCCCACTTGCGAGCACTGCTAGAGTTGGGTACCCTCGTGGCTGTGGCGGCGGAGCACACAGGCTGGGCATGGGCGTAGCCCGGAGACGGCAGCACGGACAGGGACGATGTTGAGGATACTGCAAAGGGGCGACTCCAGAAGGGGTGGATGGAGGTGCAGGGAGGGCGTAGCCTCATCCCGGCGGACCCCGGGGTGGGCACCCCTCTCTCCGCAGGGCGCGCGGCGATGTGAGCTATGAGCGCGGCGTGGACACTGTCACCGGAGCCGCTGCCGCCATCGACGGGGCCCCCGGTGGGCGCGGGCCTGGACGTCGAGCAACGCACGGTGTTCGCCTTCGTGCTCTGCCTGCTCGTGGTGTTGGTCCTGTTGATGGTGCGCTGTGTGCGCATACTGCTAGACCCCTATAGCCGCATGCCCGCCTCGTCCTGGACCGACCACAAGGAGGCGCTCGAACGAGGGCAGTTCGACTACGCGTTGGTGTGAGGGGGCACGGGGTCCCGGGCCGGTCCTCCGATCCCGAGAGGGCCCGAGAGGGCCGGCCCGGTGGAGGAATGCCACAAGCCTGGACTGCACTCAGTATTGTAACCCAGATGCCCTAGCCCGAAGTTGAAGGCGCTCGGAGAAATCCAGTCCTTACCCCCTTAGCCGCCCATCTCCCTTCCTGGCCGGGCCAGAACCCCACCTGGTGCCTTTATCTGCCCTGTCCCCGTCTCTCTGCACACTCATCCTCACTGCTGTTCCCTAAACTCTGTTTCCCTAGTGGGCGAATCATCTCGCACCAACCTCATCCTTCCCCAGCTACCAGGCATGAGTGTTACATCCTTTCCTGAGAGTGCGGACTCCTCTATCCTTGTCTTCTTTCCCCTACTGTGATCATCGCCAATTTCAAGGCGCTCCTTGAGTTCTGGCCCTGGCAGGCAGGCTCTCTTCAGTTCACTGTGGATGCTGCCTACCTACAATGCATGGTACAGCCTGCCCCAGAGACAGACCCGAAACCCCACCACGGCTGCTGCTGTGTAGAGAATGTCTGCACTTTATGCAGGAGGAGTACACGCAGGCCTGTCCCCCTCCCAGCCCCAGCCCAGGTTAGAGTGCCTTTCCTCTGCCTCCCACCTCCCGTCTCCATGTCCCCACAGCCTTCCCTTGCCTTTTCACTCCTCCCTGCTTCTGAACGATGGAGATGATAATAAAAGCTATTATTGAGCGCTTACTGCATGCCAAGCAGAGTGCTGAGTTAGCTAGTCCTGTTCTTAGCCCGTTTGCTTCTGGGAATTTGTGAGAAAGCCAAGCCCCTGTTAGGATCCCCATTCTCCAGGGTAGGGGACTGAAGTCCAAGCTGCTAGAACGACTTGCCTGCCACAGGCCGTTGATCTGAAATTAGAAGCCAGATCTGCTGTTTTAACTGCTGCCTAGTCCTGCAAATACCCAATTTCATACACAACCTTTCAGTAGCTTTGGAGGGGGTGGGGGGAGGCTAACAGTCATCTCCATCCCCCTAGCTCATGGCATAGTTGAGACACCCCACACATACACTCTTTCCCCCTTGACCCAGGGAGTCACTGGGGACTATGGGGAGCTAGGATGGGGTACCTCCAGCTATCCTGGAGGTTGTTTTCCAAAAACCAAACTGCAGCCCCCAAACTGCTGAGCCTGATCCCTCCTGTCCCCACCATCCAGTGTGCCTCAGAACCTGTGGGTTTGGCTTTGTGGGCCTGTGACCATGGAGTGGGCTGGCTAGGCTCCATAGTCTGCCTGGGAGATGTGTTGTGAGCCTGAGGGAGCCGTGTGCAATGTGTGTGGGGAGAATCGAGCCTTTCTATAAAAGGAAAGCCAGGCGAAGGCACAGCTCAGGGAACAGAAATTTTACTCACTCTCAGACAACTCGTTAGGCTTGGGGGAGGGTGCTATCATGGCAGGGCACCTAGTTTCCCAAAAAGAGGCCTAGCTCCTCAGGCATGTCCTGTACTTCATACTCACAGGGAAGTTGGAGCTTATGGTGGGAAGCCCAACAGCAAAAGGCAAGTGTGGGGTCTTGGGTTTCAACTACGACTCCACCACTGCCCCCAGCTCTAACCCACACCATCCTAAACCCCCTCCAGTTCTGCCTCCCTCCTCCCTTCATTTCCAAGGGTGGTTGAGGCTCCAAGGCCACTTGAAGGGGCTTTCCCGTCTTCCTCCACCTCTCTGCTCATCCCCCAGAGGAATCCACCTCTTACCTCCCTGGAACCAGGGCTTTGCTCCACTGGCTGCCACACTGCCAGCTTCAGACATCTGTAGATCTATCATTGCTTTGCTCTGAAACTTTGTCCCTACTTCCCACATGAGACCAGCCAGCCCAGCTTTCCTTTTGACAAAGAGCCACCTCCACACAGTCACCAAGGAGCTCTTTACGGCCACACTAAGGTCACTCTAGATGACAGCTTTTTAAAATTATTGTATGTTTGTGCGCATGATGTGGATATACGTGCTATAGCATGTGCGTTCAGACAACTTTCAGGAATTGCTTTCTTCACCTTTACATGAGGAATTAATCAAGGAATTAATTGATTGCCAGGCTGCACACCAAGCATTTCACCCTTGGAGCTCTCTCACCACCCCAGGCACCAGCGTTTGCTGGGGACAGCACCCTCTTCCCTGGCCTCTTGCTCCAGCTCCCAGACTGTGTCATTTCAGAACCCTAACTCCCACTTTTGTCACGAGGAACGGAGCACAGTTAGCTGCTTCGATTACTTTATTGAAAGTTACAAGACACCCCAGAAAAGAGTGGAGAGAACTGTACAGTGGTCAGTTGAGCTAGGAGAATCTAAATGCAAGTGCAGATTCAGGAGGGCATATACTTGAAACAGATGATGCTGTTATGGTTCCCAACAGCAGAGAACAGGGCACAACTGGGCTAGGGAAGAGCCCCGTCTGTGTGTCCAGGAATTCTGCCTGTGTGCAGAGTTCTATATCTCCATTCATTACAACTATACTTCCCTTTCTGAGGCAGCATCTGAAGACTTAGCCTGTGGCTGGACACCATGTCAAGGACTTCCACAATCATCCTCCTGGCCACCCAGTAAATAAGTGGTGTTGGACTGAAGTTCCAGGCAGAAGTCAGCATATCTGGTCTTCTGTATTCCTCACCTCGCAGGGGTGGGCACCTGGCCCAATAGCTCCAGGGGTACCAGGAATGGGTTCAATGGGCAGATCCCAACTTCTTGCCAGGCCGGCCTCTGTTCTATGGGCTCAGAAGCTTGAGGATTGGCTTGGCCAGGCTCCTCTGGCCCCTTGCAGCCAGTCCCTCCATCTTCATTCCCAGGCCTGGGGCTCTTCCCACTAGGGAGGGAGGTCTGGGGGGCCATCAGTTGAGCATATGTTTTGGTCATATGTTCCACCAGGGCTGTGCAAGGCAGGTGGGACAGTTCCTCTGGAAGTGACATGAGCAGGTCAAGGACCACAGCTGACTCTGACAGAAGGAAAGGGAAGAATGAGAGGACAAGGTTTGACTCTGCACCCCAACTCCCACAACCCCTCTCCTCCCCAGCTCCTCTTACCAGCTGCTGAGAGCTCAGGGCCATGGCCATTTCTAGAGGAGAAGGACAGATACTTGTAGATCTTCTCAAAGTCCACAACAAAGTCTTTCTCTGTGGAGGGGCCAGCTAGGGATTTGGTTGGGGCATCAGACACAGGAACCACAGAGGCAAGGCCAGAGGTCTCAGGGTTGTGATCAGAAGCCTCAGGGAGAGGCACAGAGGCCTCGAGAGTGGAGTCAGCAGTCACAGGGCCAGGCCCAGAAGCTTCAAGGACTGGATTCTTCTGCTCTCCTTGGGTACTCAAGAACAGCAGTGGCTTTCCACAGGCCTTTGTGGGCTTTGCTGGCTTGGAGTGCAGGAGGCTGATGGGTTCTGCAGCAGCAATGGTGAGCACCTGACAGAGAGGAAGGGGGCGTCTTTCATCTTCCATTGCCCCGCTGGGCCTAGAATAAGACCTCCACCTCCACCCACTCACCAAATCCTCCTTGCCATTCTGAAGGTGACCCACACAAGAGATGCCCTTAGACACCATGGCTCAAGTGTCGATGCTCCACTGGAGTCACTGGTTTGGCACAGGAAAGGGCCAGGATCCAGAGCTACATTTTTCTTTACTTTTCTTTTTGGGTAGGGGCAGGAGAGGCCTGGAACTCACTGGCAAGTCTCTTCTCCTTCAAATTTGGAGATTATATACAACACTGTTGCCTGACTAAAACCAGGGGCTTTCTACCACTGGGCCATACCCACTCATGTCCTGTAATAAATACCCTTGGTCAGTGGCTGTACCTGGGAGAAAGCTGTAGTCAGGGCTTCCTCCAGTGGGCCTGTTAGTTTCTCAGCAAGATCCATCCATACCTGGGTGAAGCCAGTAGGTACATGGTTAGTCTAGGGCACAGACCTCAGGAGTCTCCCAAGCTTTGCCCTTCCTTGGATTCCTCTGACCAGGTTATCCTTCCTCCTTCAGGAGCCAGCCTAGGGCAGTCCTCACCTTACCTTCCTGCCTCACCTCTATAGGGGCTGGGAGCTGTGCTTCTTGACGCCTTGAACCTCCTGGGTGCACCTTCCCAGTGGCCTCACGAACCACTCGACCTTTGAGCTGCTGGATAAATCGGCAGATCTGGGAAGGAGGACAAGCCTTCTATGAGCTCAGAAACACAGACAAGACCAAAGTCTACTGCCTTGCTTGTTTAAGGGACTGCTACTGCTCCCTATCCCGGTGCCCAGTGTTGCACATTCCCGAAACTGCCGGGACTCAAGCCAAGGACCCAGTGTGTGACCAGCTCCCTAATGAAAATGTAAATGCCGGGCCTGTTCTTGCTCCTTCCGGGGGCTATAGCTTGCTCTTATAATGAGAACTAACCTATTCACTTCCACCCCACCCTATCTCCTGGATCTCACTTCATACTAACTTTGGCTCTGTCCAACTCCATCTTTTTTGTTTGGTTGATTTATATAGCACTGGCAGTTCTCTCTAAATAGCGCTGGCTGTCCTGGAACTATGTAGACTGGGCTAGCCTTGAACTCGGAGGTCTACCAGTGCTGGGATCCTGAGTGCTGGGATTAAGGGCATAGATGCCTCCACTACCAACTCCACCCAGCCTCACTTCCACTCACCTCCACTCTGCTCAATCAGCTCTTTGATTTCTCCAGGCCACACTCCTCTCTACAGTCTTACCCACAGACTCACTCCATCCCACTGCTCTCGCCCCACTCCCAAGCGTACCCACTCACATACTACCTCTTCATGCTTCACTATTTTTGTGTTTGTTTGGTTTTTGTTTTGTTTTGTTTTTCTTTCTTTTTTTTTTTTTTTTTTTTTTTTTTGGTTTTTCGAGACAGGGTTTCTCTGTGTAGCTTTGCGCCTTTCCTGGAACTCACTTGGTAGCCCAGGCTGGCCTCGAACTCACAGAGATCCGCGTGCCTCCGCCTCCGGAGTGCCGGGATTAAAGGCGTGCCCCACCACCGCCCAGCAGCTCCTCTAGTCTCACTTACAATCCAGTAGCGTGCCATCTCGGCCCCGCCCCTAAGCTTCCCCCCCCCCCCCCCCCCCCAGGTCCCAGCCTCACCAAGGCCTCACTCTAAGCTTCATTGTCGCCCCGCCCGAAACAGTCAGGCCCCTTAGGTACAGCTTGGTCGGCTCCAAAGCTCCACCATAACCCCGCCCTAAGCTCCACCTTGGCCCACGACACAGCGCTCCACCCACTCCGCCCGCTCCGGCTCGGCAAGGCCCGCAACCCCGAGCCCCCAGCCCGGGACACCACCTCGGCTTCACTGCGGCCCTGCAGCTCCTTGGCCAGCTCCGCGGCGTCTGGCTCCGGCTGTCCCCGCCGAGCCTGAAGAAGTCTCAGTAGATTCCGCATCTCGCGGGGGCTCCAAGCCGTGGGACCGGTAGCCTCACCCACGTAGCGGGCTGGGACCTTCCGCCGTCGCTGCGGCGGCTTCATGCCGGAGCTCGTACGGTCTCTTCCCTGGGGCGGGACTACGGAGGCTCTGAAGGTCTGAAAAAGCACTACGCGGACGATTTAGCAGATGGGGGCGTGGCTCTGGAGGAGTTGCTGAGACTGAGGCGGGCGGAGGATCCTCGAGTTTTATCTGCGTTTTATGTCACTCATGAGCTGGAGCTAAAACTTTAGACCCTATATTCCTGAGCCAACTCATGAAACCCGTACCGTGCGCTTTCCTTTTCGCAGAGAAGTGGGCAGCTGCCCTAAAAATCCTGGGCTTGTCATTTGTGAGACAGGTTCTCTCTATGTAGCCCTGGTGGCCTGGATCTCGATATGTAGACCAGGCTGGCCTCAAACTCGCGGAGATCCTCCCGAATGGTGGATTTAAAGGCATACGCCTCTACACCTGGCTCACTTGCTGTTCTTGTAGATGACACGATGCCCTCTTCTGATCTCCCCAAGCACCAGGCTTGCTATGGTGCACATACATACATGCAGGCAAAACACTCACATAAATCTAAACAAACAAATAAACCCTGGCTTGCCTGAAGTGGTGGCTACTAGTCCCAGCATTTCGGGGACTGAGACAGAAAGATCATGATTTCAAGGTTAGTCTGGGCTACATAGTGAAAGCCTAGCTTGAGAGAAAAATAGGTCTGGATTATGGGGGTAGACAGCCCTGGGGACTTTGGCGAAGGTGGTTTAGTATTGCTGAGCCTCAGTTTCCTCACTGGTAAACTAAACCTGGAAGTTGTATTATTGCTTAAATGCAGAGGAGGGGGGAGTTTTGGTAGGAAGGATTCAAGAGACCTGAAAGAAGGCAGGGTCTGGGGATGGGTGAGCTGCAGTGTTGGAGTGGAGGAAGAAAGCAGGACTTAATTTAAACTTAAGCTGGCCAGGGTGGGCGTAATTTTCTGTTCCAGGCAAATGGCCCCTGACTCTCCCTGGGTATATGTGTTCATGGGGGTTGGAGTCGCGCCCCTCCAATCTGTCTTTCCCAGCCACGAATCTTTCAAGTTCTGGTTCCCAGGCACAGCATGGAGCTCCCTTTCCTGTGCTCCCCGCCACCCCGTGCTTGGGAGCTCATTAACTCCACTAGAAGTTAGCAGGCAGGTAAGAAATTTATTTTGAACCAGGGGAGTACGGATAAGGTGGGAGGGAGGAGAGATGTGCATGAGTCCTTCCAGAGGGTTCTGAATCCATGGCTGGATGTATCACAGGACCTCACTGGGTTGTGCCATCTCTAGAGAGGATGTGGCAGAGACTCACCAGGTCACATTTTCCCAGCAGGCATTGGCTTCCTCCATCAATCTATGCACCTGTGTGAGACTAGGAACTGTGTCTAAATCCCTAACATTTACCTGGTGCCTGTTCAAATCTTAAGAACCCCATTTCTTCACTGCTGGTGACCCCATCCCCCAAACTCTATTTCCAGCTTCACCTTTGACAAGTCACTTAACCTCATAAAAGTGCCTCATTTTTTTAAATCTCTAATGGACATTATAAAAGTAGCCGCCTGAAGGTTGTTCAAAAAATTAATAAACATACAAGCTACTTGGAGCCCAATGGGTAAACTCTATGAAGGATCCTTACCACCACCTCCTTCGCACCCTGTACTTACCTGCCTACTAGGGCCTCTGGATCTGGGGGCCGCCGGGTGAAGCTCTAGGAGGCTGGCGGGTGGGGTGGGGTGGGGGGGTGGGGGGTGGGGTGGGGTTGGAGGTGCTGTAAGAAGCAGCTGGCTAGAATAGGGGTTGCCTGTGCACTGCGCCAGGGTAAGCGCGCCCCCTGGTGGGAGCTGCTGCAGTGTACTAGCCCAGAGGGCCAGATCCAAGAAAGTTCAGCGTGATGGGTCACATAGAGGGAGGGGGGCTGACGTGGAGGAGGTATGGAAGATAGGCTTTCTGGACCTGTGGAAATAGGTACTGGGTTCTGGCGGGACAGAAGTCGGTACCTGAGTGCGCGCAGACGAGACCGAGCCCAGCGGCCAGCGCAGCACCCAGCACGAATGCGGCCAACACCAACGCCACCACTGGTGCGGACTCCAGGGCTGCAGCGGCTGGAGCGGGCGGCTCTGGACGCACGGCCCTGCCGAGGAGGCTCTTAAACGGCCCTATGGGGATGTGTGCAAGGCTGAGACCAGGCTCTGGACCCAGTTGTATTTTCCACCCGAGTTCCAGGGCCGCTTGTGAGCTTACTAGGGGGTGGATGAGGTACTGTGGCCACGATGGGCTGCGTCAGAGTGTGCAGGTGGGGGCTGTCGGTACCAAGGCTCTCACCTCTGCCCGCGCATGCCTCATCTTGAGGCAGACACTAGGTTGGGAGGGAAGAAACCAGACATCAGGTTCCCCAGAGCTTCTAAAATGGACTTAAACTTCCAGCTTTCCACTAGAGCTACGAGGTCACAGGACTCCTAGACCCAACCCCTAAACAGAGAAGTGGTTTCAGCCCTAGAACACCCAATATACCAGCCTCTAGGTCCCAAGTGAGACACCCAAATCAGTTTGGACGTGTCACAGTTTTCTACATGCAGTCTTCCAGCCCTAAAAGAACTTTAGATTCCCACCCAAGGATCCCAGAGCCTAATGCTCTGCATTTCCTGTCTCCTGGAGAGTCCTTGTGCAGGTAGATCCATGGGGGGTAGCTCTGTACCCAGTACCCATCCTAAGAGGAACCCAGACCATAAAGCACTCTGCTTCCCAGGACCCTAAACCTGGTAGAATTCTTCCCTCCGCTGCCAGAGACGCTTGTGGCTAGCTACAGAGACTCTTCCGAGGGTGCTCAGATTACTGCTTCTGCAAGCGCACCTGCGACGGCTATGGCGGGGTAAGAGGCGTCGGTGTCTGGTGGAGAGCTCGGTGGCGGTGGCTGCGACGGCAGCGGCTTATCTGGCAGTGCAGGAACTGCACTGAGGCGCTGAATACCGGGCGCAGGCGGAAGCTGAAGCGTGTGGGGCGAGCAGCATCCGGATGTGGAGGTGGTGAGAAGTTGACAGAGGCGTCAGCAGGGCAGCCCCCACGTAGAAGCACCAGAGCAGGCCCCAGGGCCGGGCGTGAGGGTGTTACTGAGCAGCGGTGCAGGGCCAGGTCCCATCTCGGTGAAGGACAGGCCAAGGCTGCCTGAGGAACCAAGGCGCCATCAAGGTTGACCGGTCCCCATTTATTCCCACCCACCCTCGGTGTTTCAGGCGCCCGCACCTGCACAAACACATGGCTGTCGGCTGGAACCTCCAGTGGCCCAGTGCAGGGAGGGAATGAATCCTGTGTCTGATAAATCCAGACTGAAAAGGGGTCTGCGCAGCCAGGGGCCAGGCGCCCCAGGGAATGGGGGTGCTGGAATGGAGCACAGAGTAAGGAGGACGCATTTCTTCTAGGGGAAGGCCTCCACTTCCAGCCCTTGCCTCTCTTGGAAAAGGGACACATTACAGATGGTCTTTTTACCCTTGCTGTGTGCCAAACTCTCTCCAAGTTAATACTATGTATGCCTAATGACATCACTGCCTAGTAGTCAAAACCTGCATAAAGCCGTGCTCCCTTTTCTGACCTCTTTTACCACCTGCAGACTAGGGAAAGGGATTTAGGGATACACCCGGTTGACCAGTGTTGGTGGAGTTCAGCTGGGCAAGATCAAGACAGGTCTGCCCCATCTAGGTTGCTCTAAGTCTTAGAGCAAGAGTCTTAGTCTTAAAGTCTAAGAGACCCATTATGACCTACTGGCCACTAAGGGGAGGTAGGGTGCTGACTGACATCTGTTGTGGTCAGGAGGGCGCCCTCCCTAGAAGGCAGAGCCGTGGTCCAGACAGGCGACTGGAATGGCAATTTCTGTTCAACAGAGATCCAAGGCCCCAGACAGATAAAGGACAGTGCCAACAGGTGATGGTGGATGACCTCTTATTTTGTGCTCATCCAGGCTTGCGCTTATGTGCACTCACTAAAACGTCTATACAGGCAATGACTCCTGCCAAGTGGCAGTTTAGCGGGAGGTTTTCTCAGAACGATTGGATCTGCACACCTGCTCCCATCCACAGCCCTTGCCATCACTAGGTTGTTGAGAACTTTGAGGAAACAGGCAGAGGGGCTAGCCTGGGGGAAAGGCAGGAGGATGGCAACCTGGAACCCCCAACACATCCAGGTGCAAAACTAAGTTGAGAAGGAAGAGCAGGGAGGTGGAACATGGTGCCCCTGCCCCCTGTGCCAGCTACCACAGCTACATAACAAGTGGTTCATTGAGCACAGTGGCAGTCCCAGGGAGCAGGGCCAGGAGCAGGAGTGTAGTGCCCACCACAGTGGCCTGTCCAGGTTGGAATGCTCCAGGCCAGCAGCAGGCACCTGGCTGGGCTGTACTCAGCCCTGTAGGTGTGGGTAGGCAGCCCTGACCTTGGTGAGTCTGCCACCCTGGGAAACAGGGAGCGGGGGGTGGAGGATGCAGGGGCTGACATCAGAGCCCATGCTCAAGGCCTGCATGGGTAAGGACTTTCTTGATGTGCTGAAATTTCTAGAGGAAGGGGGCCCCTCACAAAGCAGCTTGATACCCTAAGTCACTCCAAACACCTCCTGCCCAGCTAGCTCTCCCACCCTCCCCCCAGCCCCTTCCCCGATCTCTATAAACTCTACCAGGCTTAGGACAACACACTCAGAAGAAAAGGAAGGGTTTTATTCTCAAGCATCTAAGGACTTACAAACAAGGGTATTTTGTTTTAAAAAGGGAGGGGGCAACACTGGCGGCCTGAGGAGGAGTCCACAGGCCAGAGGGTAGGACCAGGCCACTCCAGGTCCCTACCTGCCCGACACCCACTCTGCCTGGGCCAGAGGGATGGCTGGTGACAAAGGGAAGGACTTGGGAGACGTGGGGAAGTGAGAGACTCCCCCAGGCTCCCACTTAACACTGGAGGGGGTTGGACACAGACAGACAGACAGACAGACAGAGACACACACAGAAAATAAAGTTAAATAAAAATAAAACCATGCGGCCCAGTCTTGGGCCTGTGCTGGCCCGGGGACCAGCCAAGAGACCTAACTACCCATGAAGGCTGCCCATGCTGGTGGCTAGCCTCAGAATGGTAAGGTGGGGGGGGGGGGCAGGCTTGTTATTCTACCCCTACTTCACTCTACCTCCCCAACATGAGGGGTAAGGAGAGAGGGTGCCCTGCCCCAGGCAGAGAAGATGACTTCGACTTCTATTGCGATCGAAACATGCGGCATTGTGTAATATGATGATGAATGAAGTCAATAGGATAGTTAAGAGCCACAGTGTCGCCTAAGCCTACAGTTGCATCAGCTACATCCAGCAAGGTTTCTCAGCTTTGGTGCTGGGTTTTGTTTGTGGTTTTAAAGTATTTTTTGTTTTGTTCTGTTATATTGTTCTCTTGACCACTTGATTTGCATGCATCACCAACAAAAAGGAAACATACCCCACCCTGTCCTGGCCATTGCAGGACAATGGGACAGACACCTGGCCCAGTCCAGGCCACAAGCTGGGTTGGAGCTAGCCAGCTCTAGGTGAGCTAAGGGACGCTCAGGGGCACAATGGGAGTAAGTCACTTCACATACCAATACCCTGACCTCCCTTGCACTCAAGCCTGTCCATCTTGTCCCTGACACACATGCTCAGACCTCCACATCTACTCCCTTAACTCTCAATCCCTGCCTTCTTTGGAACCCCTCTTTGCCCCTCGGCCTCACTCCTGTCGCTGACTCCCTCCAGTTCCCTCCCTGCTACCTGCTCTTCTCCACCGCACCCCTCACACACTTTTCCTAAAGGCCGTCTGTGTGGCTGAGGCCCCTGGTCTCCCTCTGTACCACCTGAGCTCTTCTACTCAACCCCAAGCTGTAACCAGTCCCCAGTCCCACATGAGGATTCCCTAATTGAGCCTGGTCTCTCTAGGCCAGAACTGACAAAGAGCAGCAAGCAGTCCAACCCCCCAAATGCCTGAGGGCAATGGAGAGGAGGGGGCCCACCACCAGCAGCTGAACATTACTTTGGTAAAAGTTTCTGAAGGTACCAACACACCCTATGAGGACAACCCCCCCCCCCCACCAAGTACAATAAAATACAATAAACTCCAAAAAGGACCCCCTGAGATCAAAGAGAGACAGACAGACAGACACGGAGACAGCAACCCATTTGGCCGCAGTCACAATGCCCACAAAGCTATCCTGGGACAAGGACTTGAGGAGGCCTGGGTGGACCTGGGGCTTCCACTGAGGGGTAGGAGTGGCTGGGCCCAGGCTTAGGCTAGGAGAGAGGCAGAGGCTGGGAGGGAGACAGGAAACCAGAAAGGGACAGAGGTAGAGAGGGAGGGAAGGGAGGGAGAGATGGAGAAGAGCAAGCATGTGTGAGAGAAGGTAGAGGGACAGACAACTGGGAGTTTGGGGGAAAGGGACAGGAGCTTTCTCTCTGCCCTAGGGGCCACCCCAGCACAGAGGTTATGATTGAATAAATAGCGAGTCTGCTCATGGCCTGCTGTCTTCCGTTCACAGTGTCTGTCGGGGTGGGGTGGGGTTCGCGTAGCTGGCTGACCCCAGAGTGGGAAAAATTAGGGACCAGCATGCCCGTCTGTCCACAGCTGGTAGGTAGGGAGCCAGAGGTGGATGGGTACCCCCTACTTTCTGTCCTCAGCCCTTGGCAGCTGTCCAGGTCCCAGGTCCCCTGATGGGCAGCTGGATTGGCCAGGTGGGAAAGGGGGGCCTGTGGCCATGCCCCTGGGCCCCTGTGGGGCTGGCCGCTGCCATGAGGCTACCTGAAGAAGGGCAGGTGGTGTTGGCTCAGGACTCCACTAGTCCTTGGAGACTCGGTCTTTGCCATGACATCCTTGAACCAGGACGCCACATCCACCTCGAGTGTCTCATAGTGCTTGATGAAGCTGTGTTCCTGTAGGCCCAAGAGTTAGCTTAGGATGAGGAGTCAGCCCTCCTGGTCCTTCAACCAAGGCCGGAAGGACTCACATGTGGCGGGAATTGGGGGCTAGGTACTCACAAGTAGCTTATTATACTTTGGTCTCTTCCTGTGATCTTTAGTAAGGCTGGACGAAGAGCAGGGAGAGAAGAGAAATGAGAGTCAAGGAGGTGGACCTGGCTGTGGCTGGATGCGCATCTGTGCTCAGGCCCTCCCCAGTGAAAAAGGGGTCTTCCACATCAGCCAGAAGCAGCTGCTCACAGCCAGGCTCCACCAGGCTGGGGACCCACAAAGTCTCCTGGCCCAGGGTAGCATGGTGAAGACCCAGCTGGGGAGCTGGAACCAGAATGTGAGGTTCACACAAGAGAAAGTTAAGACTCAAGTGTGGTCTTCCTGGATAACCTCCATGGCAAAGCCCCAGGTCACCACACCAGACACCCACAGGACCAGCTGTCCCCTTAGGGCAGGTCCAAACCCAGAAAGTGATTCCAAAGGCTCCAGCTTTAGCTCCTATCTACAGCCTCAAGCCATGGGCCTACCTGGAGCTGTGCCCACCTCATCCCTTCCCCCTCCCCAGCCCTCCCCAGCACATCCCAGAGTAGAGGAGTAGGAGAAAGGACAGGCAGAGTGGGAGTGCTCACCAGTCTTTGACGAATGACTGGAAGTCCCCTGAGAAGCCCATGTGACCAGGCAGGAGTGGGGGCTCTTCCTGCAGGACTTTGGTGAGGACCTCAAAGTCCGTCTTGCAGTTCTTGTAGGGAAACTGTCCCGTTGCCAGCTCCACCTGGGAGGGTGACAGGCATTGCTGGAGCAGCAGGTGAAGGATCCCTGCTCTCCCACCAAGCCTCAGAACAGAAGCCCCAACACACCAATGATATGCCCAGGCTCCACACATCGGCTCGGATGTCGTAGTCAGGCTTGGTGGGGTCTGGAGGGTCAATGCGCTCAGGCTGCAAGGAGGGAGAGGAAGAGGATATACCCTGAAGGCCGGGCCGGCCCACCCAGTCCCTGTATCAGGTCCAGCAGGGCCCCACTCACAGCCATGTAGGCAGCACAGCCAGCACTCCGTGTTTTGGCCTTAGAGTCAACAAGACGGCCACTGATGCCAAAGTCACAGAGCTTGATCTGCCCCCGCTCGTCGAGCAGGATGTTGGAGGGTTTGACATCACGATGGATGACACCATGCTTCTCCTTTAGATAGTACAGCGCTTTCACAATCTGTAGGACAGACAGGTTCAAGGACCTGTCACGGGAGGACAGAATCCAGGGCACCCACCTAGCCCACACAAGACCAGATTTAGCCACTCACCGCCACAGTCATCTTGCCCAAGATCCGCTCCGGAATGGGGCCCTGCATCCGTTTCTTCAGCTTCTCTGCACACGTGCCCATGAGCTCCATGGCAATGAAGACGTCTGTCTGTAGAGGGAGGGCAGCACGCAGGGCTTGGGGCAGCCATGCTTCCCTCCCCACCCTAACCACACTCTGGTACCTGGGGACGTGTGGGACCCTATGGGGCAGAAGGCTGCCCGAGACTTCTGGGAATGTAGGACCCTACAGGGGCAGAAGTCCTGGCCCCACATGTGGGGTGCTCACATTGGTGATGAAGGTGCCAAAGCACTGAACAATGTAGGGGCAGTCGTGGCTCTTGAGCACCACGTCCAGGTCCATCAGGATGCGCTTATTCTCCTCCTTGTTCCCCGAGCGCCGCATTTGCTGCAAGGAGGGACAGCCAGGAGGGGAGCTTCAAGTGCTGCGCAGGCTGCAAGGGCACAGGGGACATCCTGGAACTGGGGTGTGGAAGGCTCACCTTGACAGCAATGATGTGGCCTGTCTTCCGGAAGCGCATCTTCCACACCTGACCACAGGTACCGCTGCCCATCTCTCCCAGGTTCTCCAAGTCATTGATTTCTGCCTGATATCGCTGGGTGGAGAGCAAGGCAGCTGGAGGGTCCCCAGAGCCTCTGCTCCTGTCACCCACCACCTCTAGCCTGCCTGGGTCCTGTCACAGCCCTCAGGGTGCCTATAGGGAGGTAGTACCTGGCCCCCGATGGTCAGGTACCCTGTCTGCTTCATGATCTCCTGCAGCTTCTGGTCAATCTCGATGCTGAAGGACAAAACAGGAGCTGACCACAAGGGTCCCACTGACATCCCCCACCTCCCTAGGTCTAGCACAAGGAGGGCCCTGTGCTAGCCCTGCTCCACCAGCTTACCTCTCCATACTGCGGGGTGTGAACAAGGTTGATGGGAGCCCCAGCATGTGGCGGGGCCGGGTGGGGGGTGTAGGGTGCTGTGGGGAGCTCTCCGAGGATGGTGAGCGGCTGCCCCCATCGTTGGCCAGTGGGAGCTGCAGGGCTGGCGGGTTAAAAACCAGGGGCATGAAAGGAGTTAGCATCTAGCTGGTGACAAAAGGTTTAGAGTTCTCATCTCGCGTATTCCTTCGGCCATGCTGGCACAGCCCCCTGCTCTGCTGGCTGGGGCCTCCTTCCCCACCCCCTGGGGCATCTTCAGAATACTGTCTCTGCCCCTCTGATCTGAAAGGAGATTGGATGGGTTGGTGGGAGAGGGGTGGCCCCAGAGACTGAGGGTTTGTCCTCAAGTGCATACTGCAGAGAAATGGTGTATGTGTGGGGACTCTCTGCCAGGAACTTCCCCCACCAGTGCCAGGAAGCAGGCCCAGGGCCACAGTGCTCACATGGGAACCACATGAGGACAGAATGCCCACCAGGACTGGCTTGGAACCTGGTCTGGCCAATACTGCACTGTGGATGAACAAGAGCCAACAGCTATGGAACTCTGGTTTCAGGCTGTCTTGCCCCAGATTCCACTCCTAGGTCAGGGGGGCCACCTTCTGGCCAGCTGGCTCATCTGTGAATCTCCCAGCCAGGCCTGCAGAGCTGGGACCAAGGGAGCAGGAACAGAACCCCAGGCCAAGCCTGAGCTCTTGGGAAGAGGGTGATGGGGATCTAGGTGGCAAAGCTCTTCCAGGGGCTGGCTGGGCTGGGCAGGGGGGAAAACGCTGGGCCAGGGAGGGGAGTTTGGTACTTCCCAATGGCCTGCATGCGGATGGCTCGGGCATGCTACAGGCAGGCGGCAGGCAGGCAGCAGGCACCCCAGGATGGGCGGGCGGTGTTAAGATGTGGGGGGACAGGAGAAAGACAGAAAAAGAGCCAAGACTTGGGACCCAGGTGCCCAGAGGTGTTGCATGAGGCAGCCAGAGAGGATATAGTTTCTTAGAGAGCTAGGGGGTCTCTGGCCTAGTGAAAGGGGCCGTGAGCTCCCTTTGGCTTCTGGAAGTATCTGCCTTCCATGAACCTCTCAATTGTCAGGGCCCTAGTTCCCTGGAAGGATTACTAGCTCAGCTCAGGCCATCAGCAATAAGCATCCTTCAAACATCACTTCCCAGGTGGCCTGGAGCCTGCCACTTCCTTTCTTTTTTCTTTGGTTTTTCGAGACAGGGTTTTTTCTCTGTGTAACAGCTCTGGCTATCCTGGAACTCCCTCTGTAGACCAGGCTGGTCTCGAACTCATAGAGAGGCTGGCTCTGCCTCTTGAGTGCCGTATTAAAAGCCTGCTACTTTCTAACACACTTCTCTACATCCTTAACTTTACTACTTCTTTTTCCCACAATCAACCTAATGGCTTTTGGTGACTTGGGCCCAGAGATTAATTGGCAGAGACCAATGGGCTTTAACTGCTCATATCCAGGTCCTTTTCTAGCCCTGGTGGTTGGGACCCCAGCTGCATCCAGACTCTCTAGGAACTGTCCACAGCTCACCTCCACGGGTACCTGTGATCCTTCTTTATCTGGTACCTCAGCTTTCTGGGGTGAGGACCATACCTCTACCCTCTCCACACCCTACCAGCCCCTTTACCCACACAGACCAAGAGCCCTCTTGGGTTGCCTCAGACCCATGGAAAAGGCTGCTGGTCCCACTCTCTGAAGCATGGATTTGATGGGGGCTAGAGTGGAAAGGGGAGAGAAACATACACAGGCCCGAGAACAGAGGCTAGAGCGGTTTTAGAGCCACATGGCAGGCCTGGAGAGAACAGTGAGTATAACACAGTGAGGGAGAAAGAAGTGAAGATGAATGAGTGACAGAAAGTAAGACAGACCATGGGGACACGTGCCCACTATTCAGGCGACCAGCCCAACATGCATACGCTCATGTGCATGTATACATGTACACACATGTACACCAAAATCATGGAATACACATAAGCGCGCGCACACACACACACACACACACACACACACACTGGGAACAGGGCCAGCCCTCCATCCTACACACACATCCATGTATACACACAAGCTGGGAACACATTACCACCAACAGTCAGCTTTCTTCATCTCTGCCAACAGAGGTGCTCTTTCTCTTACACACAAGACACCGCACACCTAGGAACTAGCATAACTGAACTGCCTAGCACAGGGTCCTTATGTGTGCATGGTGGTGGTGGGGCATCTTGCTTCCCCCAACTTTCTGGGACACTTTGTTCAAATCCAGTATCCTCCATAGGCTTTCCTTGAGTGTCCCTGTGCAGAGTCCCTCAGCCTACTAGACTATTCTACAGGATCAGGAATGTGCTTAGTTTCCACTGATGGACCCCTTATTGCAACCTCAGCCCCACAGGACAGGAGCTTGGTCTGTTTTATTTACTGCTACATTCCTGGTCCTAAGAGCAGACACAGTACACAAGTGATGCCACTCACTCACTCCACAGTTGAGACAGACTGAATAGGAACAGTGCACCTGCCTCTACCCACCCTGTGTGCCCACCTAGCAGACCCCCACTTATCAGGGGGGGGCCATTCATCCTCTGGGGGTTCCAAACTAAGCCAAAGAGGACATGAGAAGGCTAGAGGACACAGAAAGTGTGGTCAGGCTCACACTGCCATAGTGAAGGGAGAGACCGTGAGAATGAAGAGACAGAACACACACACACACAGCATGGGGTAGGGATGGATGGCATTCTGCAGCAGGGGCAGCGGTTAGGTCAATGTGCAGATATGCAAGCAGCAATGATAAAAAGGCTGGTACCTGCTCGCTGGGACGGGGCAGGAGCAGGGCTTAGAGTGATCACAATAACTGGATGGGGAAAGGAAGAAAAAAAAACACCACGATAAATCACAACAGAAATAACTGATTTGTCCAACAGAAAAGAAATCAAATCATAATGAAGAGGAGGGGAGGCGCAAGGCACCAAACTGCAGAGATGGGTAGAACTGACAGAGATGGGAGGGTGGGAGGAAGGCATGGAGCTGACAGACACAGACACCTGCGGGGGCTCCTTGGGGCCTGCCAGCCACCAGCCTTACCAGGTCTCACTCTGTTCTAGGGACAGACACCTCTTAGGGTACCTAGGACCCCATGCCCAACCCTGACTCATCCACACTGGGGCTGGGAAAGATGGCTCTGCACAGTCCAGCAGGGGCCCTCCAAGGCTTGGCCCAGCATCTGGTCCCAGAAAGAATCCAATGAAAAGAATCCCCACCTCTGGGTATCTCCAGGCCCTGGAAGAAACTCCCTAGGAAGGAAAACTGGCAGACTCAGACCAGAAGAGGGAAGGATGGAGGGAACCCTGAAGAGGGATTCAGGGGGGAAGATCAGGCTGTGAAGGTTAGGCCAGGTGACCAGGGAGTGGACAGAATTCTCAGCTATGGGAGACTACCTTTCCCCTTTTACTAGGGTGACCCACAGACAACTATAATAATATACTCCAAAGATTGTATCACAGAGAGTATAAAGAAGGCATTCTGCTGGATAAAGAGGGATACAGAAAGGGTTGGCCAGGCACTGATCACAGAGTTGGTGAGGAGGGAGCAAAGTCAAACTTCTTCCGGCAGAGAGGACTTGGGGATGTGGTATGTAGGAATCAACAAGGATGCTAACTGTGGTCATGACGGTGACAAGTCGGGTCTGTGTATAGGAAGAAAGGGGAACGGCTGTTGGCACAGGACATGTCAGGGAGGCAGGCCCAGAGATGGGAGAGCCAGGAAGGAGATGTGTGTCTGCTGGGTAGGACGAGATACATTCACACTGGCCACAGGTGTCTGTAGGACCAGCACTCACTTCAGCCCAGGAGACAAAAGCTGCCAGGCTGTGAGATGGCTGTGTCTCCAGAGGGCCGGACACACTAAGTCAGCAACCCTGAAGCAAGCTGGTCACAGAGGTATGAGGTGCCCCTGTACGAAGGAGGCAGTCAGCTGAGCCCAATAACAGGCCCTTCCAGGCTTAGGAGAAGGGGGCATCAGATATGACCAGAGAAATCAAATGGAAGACTCCTCTATTGAAAACAGGATTAGGTGTAAATGAGGGCTAAGTAACCTAAGTGGGCGGATGGGTATGCATGTGTGTGGACTATCTGCTAGGGGAGGGGACCTCTTGACAGTCACAGAGACGGCACGAGTGGATCCGCTGGGTCAAAAGAGATAGACGTGTTTGTAGTGTTGAAAGACTCGGCTGTGGTCTCAGCAGCTTCGGGTCTGACAGCCTGCCTGGTGCAGGTGACAAGGCACTGGGGTCGCACCACAGGGTGAGGGGACCCAGCCGCTAAGCTCCCATGTCCCAGTGATGTGAACCCTAGGATCGCGGTACGTGCGGGGAGGAAGTCGTCCTGCAGACTGCCCACCCGACTCCCAGGTCACCGTGACCCTCTCTCTGCAAGCTGACAGCGGTAGGGAGTAGAGGGGAGGAGAGCGGGCGCCCCGGAAGCGGGGGCGGGATCTGCCTGGTGGGCGGGGCCTCCCACCGCGCGCCCCGCCCCGCCCGCCCCCTCCCCCACGCCGCCGTGCTTACTGGGCCTGGGCCGCTGGGGGCTGATATCCAGGTTGAGGTCGATCCTCCTCCGGGCCTCGCGGTTCTCCTGCTTCAGCTTGGCTTCCAGGCGGGACAGCTTTTGCTCCAGGGAGGACGCCGCCATCTTCCCCGCCGCCGCTGCCGCCGCTCGCCGCCAGGCCGCCCGTCAGTCCGGGGCAGACAAACACCGCACTGCGCCTGCGCCTCAATGACCCCGCCGAGCCGCCGTCCTGCCCTGCCCAGCCCAACCCAGTGCGTGCCTGCCTTGTCTCGAGTGGTTAGCGCCGCGCGTGCGCACTGTATCCCAGTCGGGCGCTGACGCCACCTAGAGCTCCAGGCTGGCAGTGTGCATTGTCATCGCCCGCCGCTACCTCGCGCAGTGCGCATGCGTGAATGTCCCCAGCTTTTTTTGGAGAGAGGCGCGATTCAAAAACCACGGGTTTCTCTCTCTCTCTCTCTCTCTCTCTGTCTCTCTGTCTCTCTCTGTCTCTCTCTGTCTCTCTCTGTCTCTCTCTCTCTCTCTCTTTTTTTTTTTTTTTAATAAAGCGGAAGGCGGGCAAGACGGCACGCATACATGCAGAAGGGGAGACCGGCCGCGCGCGCGGCTTTTACTGCGCACGCTCGCGGCTGTTCCCGGATTCTTCTTCGCACCGTGCCTCGGTTAACTTCCTGTGAGCTCTTCCCAGCCCTGGCCCTCCCTGGCATCCGCGTCTTCACAGAACAACCTTCCTCATCCTGACCGGTTCTTCATTAGGACCTGTTATGCTTAATTGTGGCCTGACCTCCCGCTGTCACCGTGAAGTCGCCTCCTCACCATAATTAGGCACCCCTGGGAATCCCGTAGATTAAGGCCTGATAGGAGGAGAGGGAATCCAGAGTCTGCGATTCCTGAGCTTGGTGTCAGAATTAAGGGTAAGGCCAGACTTCCTGGCCGTGCCTTCCTGGGACCTTAAGATGCCCAGTCCCCATCTCTTCGTCCTGAGAATCGGGGCTCAGCTCCTGAACCAAGGTATCTGAAGACAGGCCCTGGGATTAGATGCCTCTGCTGAGGGTGCTCCTGGCCAAGTTTAAAGAGTTAAGTCGTTTAAAGGGTGCTAGGATAACGTCCCTATCAGTAAATCTGGGTCACTAAGGAGCAGCTTGCATTGTACAGGGACATTCAGCAAGTGACCAAACCCAGGAAGTCAGGCTGTGCCACAAGTCTGAAAGCAACAGTTGGACACTTTGGATGGGCCTTTAAAAGCTTACTGGACCTCCTCTGATGGTAACCTACGGGTGGAGCAGACACAAGCCTGGAGTTAAAAGGATAAAAGATGAGGAGAGGAAATTGGATTCTTTGTTCTGGTTTGTATTTTCGAGACAAGGGTTCACTATGTAATCCTGGCCTTCCTAGAACTCGCTCTGTAGACCAGGCTAGCCTTGAACTCAAGAGATTTGCCTGCCTCTGCCTCGGAGAGTGCTGGGATTAAAGGCGTGCACCACCACTACCACCTGGCTCCCCACCCCCTTCGGTGTGTGTGGGGGTTGGATTCTTTTTGTTTGTTTGTTTTGTTTTGTTTTTTCGAGACAGGGTTTCTCTGTGTAGCTTTGCGCCTTTCCTGGAACTCGCTTTGGAGACCAGGCTGGCCTCGAACTCACAGAGATCTGCCTGGCTCTGCCTCGCCAGTGCTGGGATTAAAGGTGTGTGCCACCACCGCCGGTAGGGATTCTTTAGGGGAAAAAAAAAAAAAACTAGGCAGAAAACTCCACCTAATTTCTCTTGATTAGATGAGGTAAAGAACCTCACCCTTTTTTTTTTTTTTAAAGTACCTTGGATGTCTTTCCCCCCAGGACAGACAGCCTGATTTAATAGATAGGTGTTATCATTTGGTCCTGGATATAGAAAGCTTAGACAACCATACTGTACAAAGAGGTCAGAATTACAGTTTTCATTTATTAAGCACCCACTGGGATATGCATCTTTTTTTCTTTTTAATGCAGGAAGCATTAAAAAGAAAACCCTGGCATGTACTAAGGAAAAAGGTAGCCAGTCTTAAGAAACCCATGAATAGTACATTCACTGGCTGGTTATATGTCAACTTGACACAATCTAGAGTCATCAGAGAGGAAGGCGCCTCAACTGAGAAAAATGTCTCTATAATATCCAGCTGTAAGGCACTTAATTAGTGATTGATGGGGGAGGGCCCAGCCCACTGTGGGTGCTTCCCTCCCTTGGCTGGTGGTCCTGGGTTCTAAAGAAATCAGTCAGAGCAAGCCAGTAAGCAGCGCCCCTCCACGGCCTCTGTTTGAGTTTCTGTCCTGACTTCCTTCAGTGAGGAACAGTGCTGTGGAAGTGTAAGCTGAATAAACCCTTTCCTCACATCTTGCTTTGGGTCATGGTGTTTCGACACAGCAATGGAAACCCTAAGACAGTAGTAGTCTAATGGGGATCTGTGACTGCCTAACTTTGTTTACAGAGTTTTTCATAAATATTAAATAAGCCTTTTCCTTAGGAAATGCAGTGCTTAGCTTCTTGGGATTCTCCAAGGCTCCAGAAGAGGAGCCCTGTATGTGGACATTCCGGTTTCCATTCTTAGTTGTTTTGGAGACAAGTTCTGCTATGTCTCCCAAGCTGGCTTCAACCTTTCAATCCTCCTCCCTCCACTTCCAGAGTATTATATAGGCATGTTCCACCACTCCTGGTTTATGAAATGCTTGGGATGGAACCCAGAGTTTCCGGTATGCTAAGCAAGCACTCTCCCAACTGAGTTACGGTCCCTGCCCAGTCTTTATGTCAACAGCTCCATTATTCAGTCTCAGGACCACCTGAATCAGAATTACTTGGTATACTTATTTAGTAGCAGGTTCCTGGCCCCCACCCAAAAATTGTGAGTCAGTATTTCAGGGGTGGGGTGTGGGATGTTTTATTTTCTTCCTGGCTCCTCGGCTGATTTTATTACATAGCTAAATGTGAGAATCATTGTTCTAAGTACCCATCTTTGTGGCAAAGGACTTATAAAATAAGGACTTGGCATTACAGTTGGGATAAGGAAGTTTGGAACTGATCCCTGTGTCCTCTCCTTAGGAGAGAACCCTAGATGTATGCTGATTTGTCGTTGGGGAGGGTTGGAAATCCCACTGGGATGTGTTCCCCCCACTCCTGTATAAGACACTAATTAAGCTGGAATGTTCAGAGGAGGACAAGCCAGCCAGCCAAAGACACAGGTGTGGTTTTGGTCCAAGAATCTAAGACTGAGTTAATCCTTCCCTGTGGGTTACACCCCAAATCCACCAGCTCCTATTTCTCCCCCAGACAAACCAGTCCCAGGATCTTGTCTGAACTGCACAAAACTGACATGTCTGGCTCTCCTTCCTCTCCTGCTGGGCCTGTTAGACATTTCCCTTGGAAGACAAAGCTGGGCAGAAGCAGCATCTGAAGGCCTCTGTGTCTACCTGCCCCTTTCCCCACCAGGCTTCATTCCTCCTCCATCTTCTCCCGCACCTCTGCAGGCAGTCCCTCGTAAAGGGTGTCCTCCACCAGCAGCCCTGACTTCTTTAGCCCCTTGCAGTCACCGAGTTCTTCTGGCAGAGCCTCCAACCGGTTACCCTTGAGCTCCAGACGGCTAAGGGTTCGGAGGGTGGCTACACGAGGTGAAAGCTGAGTTAGGTGGTTGTAGCCCAAGAGCAATGTCCGCAGCTTCTGGCAGAAGAACAATTCATCAGGCAGGCTCTCTAGTGCATTGTAGGAGAGAGCTAGATGCTGGAGGCTCTGGAGGAGGCCCAACTCAGGTGGCAGGGAACGAAGCCCATTGTGGGACACGTCCAGCAGGCGGAGGCCAAAGCATTGGCCAAGCTGGGGGGGAAGAGTCTCGAGCTTGTTGTGACTGAGGTAGAGCTGCTCCAGGCCACGGAGCTTCCTCACGTGCTCAGGAACATAGGCTATCTGGTTGTGCCACAGCCTGAGAGTGACCAGCTTCCGACAGTGCTGGAAGCTGAGGATTTCCTCAATGGACCTAAGGTGGTTGTCCTTGAGGTCAAGTTCCTGCAGAGCCCCCAGGCTAAAGATTGCATGGGGGATACGTTCCAGCCCACAGGCCACCAGCTCCAGCTCCCGTAACACCGCCAGCTTCTTGAGGCTGTTGAGGGCAAGCAAGCGAGCCCCATCATTGTGCAGGCTGAGTCGCTGAAGGTGTCCAGCCACGTCAGTCACGCTGGCTGGCACCTTCCCTGCATTGCTACGCAGAGACAGTACTTTGAGCTGCTTAAGCTCCCGGAGGCTCTCAAGGGTGGCAGCCCGGGCCATCTCTGGGGGAAAGAGTCCTTCCAGATGCAGTTCCTCCAAGCCTCGAAGCCCAAACACCCAGAGGGGCACCTCTCGGAGCTCTTCAAATTTGACATAGATCACCTTCAGGCGATCCCGCAGGAAGATCTGTGAAGAGAAGGGCAGCCTGGCTGGTGAGTGAAGCAAGCTGAGCTCCTGAAGGTTCACAAGCTGGGAAAGCCCTGGGGGAAAGGAGATATCACAGATGGCTTCAAGTCTGAGCGCTTCCAGCTCACTGAGCTCGAAGACAGTGTCAGGCAGTCCAGGGAGCATGCAGAGGGCCAGCTCCAGCCGGCCACGCGTGTTGCGCTGCAGCTTCTGCCTCAGCTTCTCAGGTGTCCACTCATGGTTGAGGTTGAGTTGCTTCAGGCGGCTTTCGCTGACTTCAGAGAGGAAGACGGCGAACCGTTTAGAATAGAGGGAGTCATACTGGTCAATGAGGTGGAGCATGAAGGCAAAGTCGTTCTTGACATCTGGGATGTCATTCATGCCTGTCTCCTCACGCACAGAACGGAAGGAGTACTCTTTGAGGGGCCTATGGAAGAGCCAGTAGAGCGTATACAGGCAGGTGATGCCATACACACACACGAAGGAGATGTAGCAGAAGGCCAGCTTAGAGAAGAGGTGGGCCTTGGTGTGGTTGCAGCAGAAACTGGCGTACCCTGTGACCTCTGAGGTCTCCACCCTGCAGGCCACCAGAAAGCTTATCTTCTCCACATAGACCAAGTTGTAAACCAGGATGGCAAAAAACTTACACACTTTGAGCACTGTCTGCCGGATATACATAGAGTAGAGGATGTCACCCTCTTCCACATGCACACGGAACTTCTTGACCTTCTCAAACAGGGCCTTAGCTTGTTCACCCTCCTTCTTGTCCAGCAGGGTGACCACTGGAGGCTCAGTCACCACCTTTTCAGGCTCGACTAGCACCTTCTCCTTCTCACCTTCACCTGCCTTTCCCGATCCTGTCCCTGTTGCGGTTACTGTGGTCACCATGGCCCGTCCAGCAGCTGGGCCCTTGTGGTTCTCTCCAGATACCTCAGACAAGGCCCGAGTGGTCCATGGGGAATCAAAACACTTGCCCAGGATGGAGATGAAGTGTTCAATCTTGGAGCTGGTGCCAGGGAATTTGAACCAAAAGCTGGTACAGACCATGAAGATGAGTGTATGAATGACCACCAGGTAGGGGAAGTACTTGGCATACCAGTGAAGGGCTGTCTCGTAGCAGAGCTGGTTAATAAAGCTATACTGTTGGAGATCTAGGTTGTTTTTGAGGCCACTCAGCTCTCGGAAGCCCCCCATCTGCTCAGAGACCCCTTGAGGCAATAGCTGCTGGCAAGGAGCCTCTGATAAGTTCTCTCGGGGTTCATGGCTGGGCAGGCAGATGATCTTGTCTTGTGTCACCTGGGGATAGGCAAAAAGTGAGAGACAATGAAGGAACTGGGGAACTGTACAGAAGAGAACCAGGCTGAGGTGGGAGACCCTGATCCTCGACTGCTGTCAGCTGTTTAAATGTGGAAGAGCTGTTAAACTTCAGCATCTGTCTTCATATGAAAAGAATATGGGTGTGCGTGGGGGTGATGTGGCTAAGTTGGTAGAGTGCCTGCCTAGCATGCACCAGTTTTGATTCTCGCCAACGCATAAACTGGGCTTGGTGACACATACCTATAATCCTAGCACACAGGAGATGGGAGCAGGAGAATGAGGAGTTTAAGGTCATTCTTGGCTTCATAGTAAGTTCAAGGCCAGCCTAGGATATAAGACACTCTGTCTCAAAAGAAAAAAGAGTGTGAGGGTGTATGTGTATTGAACTGTGGTCCCCCAAAAAGAAACTAAATCCCAACCCCTAGTCCCTGTGACCTCATTTGGAAGTAGGGTCTTTGCACAGGTAATCATAGTGAGGCTATGATGAGTCCTATAGGACTAGATCCTTCCAGAAAGGAGACATTTAGGGTGGAAATATACCTCAGTTGGTAGAGTGTTTGCCTAGCATGATGAAGCCCTGGAGTCCCACCCCAACACTGTATAAACTGAGTGTTATGTGCACATATGTAATACGGTCCTTGGGAAGTGGATGCAAGAGGATCGGGAGTTCATCTACCTATTTTTTTTTTTTTTAAGTTGTGAAACCAGACATGGTGGTGCATACCTTTAATCCCAGCACTCAGAAGGCAGAAGCAGGTGAATCTGCGTTTGAGGCCAGCCTGGGCCTAGAAGGTGAGTTACAGGACAGCCAGGACTACACAGAGAAACCCTGTCATCCCCCCCCCCCAAAAAAAAAAAACAAATTTTAAAAAATTTTAAAGTTCTGTCAATAACAAAATTCCATTTATAAGAAAAGGAAGTTGGGCTGGTTATACTAGTCTATAGTCTTAGTTATTTGGGAAGCTGAGGCCTGGGCTACAGAGTGGGAGCAACTTCTAGACAACTTCAGTAGACACTGGTCAAAGAAAGGACGTGGGCAGGATCCAGCTCAGTGGTAGAGTTCTAGCCCAGAATCCCCCAGGGAGGGGCTGAGTGTTAGGTTCTGCAGTAGGAACCTTGTGTAGCATTGGAAGCCTTGATTCTATCCCCATTGCCACAAGAAAGAAAAAAGTGTGTCAGTGGGGGAAACACCCTAATGTTACTGTAGACTTTAGTAACACTGCTTGTGGGGATGGAGACGAGGAAAGTAAGGGTCGGAATTGGTCTGTGTGTGAGCTTTGGCAATGGCTCCCTCTTGTTTGACTTTCCTTTCTTTTCTTTTTTTTCAGAGCTGAGGACTGAACCCAGGGCCTTGCACTTGCTAGGCAAGCACTCTACCACTGAGCTAAATCCCCAACCCCTTCTTTTATTTTATTAGTGATTTTTTTTTTTTTATTGAACCTAGATCCCAAGTCATGTTCTGTGCTAGGAATCCAGAAGTATACCACCACACCTGACCTTAATTTTAATTTTGAGAGATAGTCTTGCTAAGATGTCTAGGCTGGCCTCAAATTTGTCATCCTCCTGTCCCGGCCTACAGAGGAACTAGGGTTATAGGCACTCACCAAGATGCCCAGGCTCTCTCTCCCTCTTCTTGGGTGACTTAAAGGCTTCAGGACTTCAAGTACAAGGCCTACTCCTTTAGAGATCACTCTTTACTTGGACGGTGCAGTTGAGGACACTTTCCCATCTCATCATCATAGCAGGACCTTACCCATCTGTATGGTGCAGTTAGGACACCCCAATCATAAGCGTTGCCATGGTAAAACCATGCTCCCTTATGGTCCTGCCCTTCACCTGGAGGGTGCAGCTCAGGACCCCAGTCAGGAGCACAGCCACAGTGAAGCCTAGTGCCTTTATGGCAGAAGGGGCTAGAGAGTGGTTAAGAACACTTGAACCCAGAAAAAATAAATAAATAAAAAACAGCAGCTGGCAGTGGTGGTGGCACACGCCTTTAATCCCAGCACTCAGGAGGCAGAGCCAGGTAATCTCTGTGAGTCTGAGGTCAGCCTGATCTACAGAGCAAGTTCCAGGATAGCCAGGACGACACAGAGAAACCCTGTCTCAAAAAAACCAAAACAAGCCCCCCAAAAAAAACCTCTCATCCATAACTCTAGTTCTAAGGAACGTAATATACACTCTTCTGACCTCCACAGGTACCAAGCATACATGTGGCACACGTACATACATGCAGGTAAACACTCATACACATAAAAGAAAATACGTTTTTTAAAAAAGACCCTCATGAGGAGCATTGTCAAGGTGTGGCGCCACTCCTTCACATCCTCACCACTCTCTGGCCTCCCCCTCACCTGGAAAGAGCAACCCAAGACCCCAGTCATTAGCATGGCCACAAATATGGCCAAAGTGAAACCCAGATCCTTCACACCCCTTCCCCTGTCTGCTCTGACTCTTGTCTAGAGAGCTCAGTACCACAGCACAGCCCTGCCTCTTCACGTCTCACTCCTTGTCAAAAAGGCACTTCCTCAAAGTCTAATCCTAAGGGCTGCCAGCTGTGCCCTTTCTGTCTTACTCCTCACCTGAAGGGTGCACCCGAAGACCCCAATCATGAGCATGGCCACAGTAAGGTACTCAGCCAGCACATCCCACCAGGGCTTCAGCACCTTGAATGCAGGCTGCTGTTCTGTGAACTGCTTGAACTCCGCCACTGGGATCATCCTGCCTAGAGGAGTAGGGAGACAAGAGGGGTTGAGACAGGGTGAGAGCAGGGTATGCCTGTTGGGAAAGCCCAGAGAGAGCAGACAGGCCAGTGCTCCCAATACACTCAGCCCTGCCAGAACTTTCGAGAATCTATGAGCTATATGGTTCTTCTCGTAGCCTGGGGCTTGTTGCTTCCTTCAGAACTCACTCCTCCCCAGGCTCGTAGCTTTTCCTGCTCCCCAAAGCCCCCACTTATGCTGCTCTGCCTGCCCTCTCAGAACTCATGAGAGTAAAAACACAGGGCAGCTGCTCTCCAGCCTCCTCCTGGAGCCACCGCCTCTGAAGGAGGAAGCCTGTGACATTCATTCTGTATGCTTTTCTCTGTATCTGCCCTCTCACCTCCACCCTACCACCAGAGTGTCCCCGGGCTTAAGACTTCCGGGGTGTGCCCCCTGACAGGGGTGCTCTGGGCACCACCTCCAATCCCCAACCGGAAAAGCAGGCTGGGGAAAAGCAAGCTGGAGCGTGGCTGTGCTCTAGTTAAGGGCCTGGAGGGTTAGGGAGTGGCCAGGCTGAAAGCTACTGAGCCCTGGAGGCATGTGCCAAGACACCTGAGTGTACAGATAGGGACTAGAGCCCAGAATCTGAGGTAGAAGGAAGAAACCTGGGCCCCGAGAGGGAGGAATGTGTTGGAATGTCTGAAGCATGAGGATTCCTAAACTGGAAAACGCTCAGGGTGACACCTATAGCTAGAGCCTGGCACAGGGCTGGGCTGCCAGGCTCCAGGGCTGCCAGCCCACTCTGTCTATCTCTGGTTTCCTTTTCTACTAAGGTATCATTATTGCAAAGGCCAGGCCTAAGTCACACGGGGGTGTAGGATGCAAGCTAGGACATCACTCTTCCAGGAAGTCAGCTACTTGCTCAGGGCAGAGGGCGAAGCGAAAAGTGAGGGTCTCTGGGCAGCCCACCCCCTGTTAGCATCCAAGCCTTTTGTGAGTGTGTGTGTGTGTGTGTGTGTGTGTGTGTGTGTGTGTGTGTGTACGTGTGTACGTACATGTGCCATGGTGTGGGTATGGGGGTCAGAGAAGAACTCCAAGAGTCAGTTCTCTCCTACCATCATGTGGGTCTTTGGGTGGAACCCAGATCATCCCACTTGGTAACAAGTGCCTTCACCCTGAGCTATATTGCCGGCCTCATCTATCCTTTATCTTAAACAAGTTCCTGGGAAGCTAGGTATGGTGGCCGGCACTGTAATCCTAGCACTCGGGAAGCTGTAACGTAAATGAGTTTGGGACCAGCATTTTCATTACAGAGAGAGACCCTGTCTCAATGCAACAAAACAAAAGCGGCAAGCAGACGGCTTGGTAGATAAAGTGCTTGTCACACAGCCGTGAGGACATGAGTTTGATCCCAGCACCCACGTAAAAGCCAGAGTGGTGCATGGCTCACTGGTCAGCTAGCCTAGCCCAGTTGGCAAGCCTCGGGTTCAATTCAAACTCTGTCTCAAAAAAGATAGAGAGTGGCAAAGGAAGACACATGACCGAAGGTGCCGCCCCACACACAAACACTCATACACACGCACACACACACACTCGAGAGAGATGGGGGACAGAGAGAAAGAGAGAGAAACAAAATCAACAGCTTCCTAGGAGCCCTTTGTACTGATTACTTGTGGCTCTGGCCGAAAATGGGGAATCTGTGCCACCAGGCAACTGTTGTGACGCACCCACGCCTCCTTTTTCTGTCTGTCTCTCCCAGTGGTTTGTAGTGGGTGAGGTCAAGGTAGGGAGGGGTTCAGAGCCTATTCACTAGGCTGAGACAGGTCACAACCAGACCTCGTTACCACTCTGGGGTATTTATCTCCATATAGTAGGAGGGAAAGAGAGCAGGCACTAAGTCTTCCTATACAAGAGAGACAAGACAGGGCCCCCAGTTCATCCTGAATCAGATACATGCAAGGAGCTGACCAGAGAACAAGATCCTTTATATGACAGTTGGTCCTGTATGCTCCCCAAACACTCCCGTGTCCTAAGGAAAAAAGCTTTAAAGAAACAGTCTCAGGCTGGGGAGACGGCTTAGTTGATAGGCACTTGTCTGGCAAGTACAGTTCTCTGGATTCAGTCTCTAGCACCACATAACCAGGCATAATGGCACACGCCTGTAATCTCAGCACTTGGGGGTCTGAGGCAGGAGGATCAGAGTTCAAAGTTATCCTCAGCTACATAGGGCACTCAAGGCCAGCCTGGGCTACATGAAACCATGTTGCAAAAAGACATTTTTTTTGCCCCTTTAGCCTGGGGCTGTAGCTCAGTGTTGAGTGTTTGCAAGAGAGTCTCCATCCAGTACTGAAGGAAAAAAAAAAAATCCCAATTTCCATTATCTGATAGAAATGATGACCCAGAGGGGAGAGAGAGAAGGCTCAGCAGTTAAGAGGACACACTGCTCTTGTAGAGGACCAGAGTTCAATTCCCAGCACCTACACTGGGTGGCTCACAACCACTTGTAACTCCAGCTCTAGAGCCTCCAGCCACCCAACATCCTATTCTGGCCTCTTGGAATACTTAATGCACAACAATCTCTGCCATACACACAACACAACACATAAATAAAAATAAAATCTTAAAAGAAAATGAACTCAGAGCATCTTACTGAGATCCAGGGGTGACATTTGAAGCAAGGGACAGTAATGCCCACATTGGGTTCCTGTCACCTAGGGCAGCCATGGTAGATCCTTCTGAGGCTCTGCCCAAGGCATGCTGCACATGCAAAAGCAGGGACCAACTTCCGTCTCCACCTTCCAGGATCCATCTCACAACGGTACACGTTCCCCAGCGCTGCCAACCCACTCTCACAAGTCACAGGCCAGAAAACAGGAGCCCTCTGCTCAGCTCCCAGGAACAAGACATACACACAATGTAGACAGACACACACACAATGTAGACAGACATACACACACAATCAGAGAGAGACACAGGGATTATCATTGTCTGGCCCCATGACTCAAACTCAACCTTCCAGAACCTGCCATTAAATTCTAGCAGGCAGATACAAGGCTGGCCCCTTTCCCTGTGTCTGAACAGAGCTGGTGGGAGGGTTTAGAAGGAACGACTCACAGAACTGAGGGACGTGTAGAGAAAAACAGCAAGGGGGTCTGTATGAAAGAATGCCTCTCACTGCTCTCAGTGCTGATTTGTTTGGTTTTTAAGAGTTTTTATTTTATATTGTGTATGCATGTGTGCAGGTGTATGCATGTGTGTGCCCAGTGGTTGATGTTAGGTGTCTTCTACCGCTCTCCAACTTATTTATTAGTGTGAGTGTGTGTGTGTAGATCAAGCAACAACTTTGTGGCATCACTTCTCTCCTGTCTTTATGTGGGCTCTGGATATCAAAGTCAGATGCTTGGGCTTGCTAAGCTATTTTACTGACCCTCAATTTTTTTTTTTTTTTTGACAAGGTTTCTCACTGAAATCTGGGGTTTGGCATTTAGCTGGACTGGCTAGTCATCAAGCCCTGGAATCCACTAAAGTTACCAATGTGTTCCACAGTGTCCTGCTTTTATGTGGGTACTGGAGATCCACACTCAGGTCCTCAGGCCTTCACAGCAAGCACTTCACCCACTGAGCCACCCAGCCCTCCCTTTCCTCACTTTTTTTTTTTTTTTTGGAGACAAAGTCTTGCTGTGTAGCCCAGGCTAGCCTTGTGCTGGCTGTGTAGCACAAGATGAACCCAAAATTTCAATCCCCCTTCCTCAGCCTCTTAAGTGCTGGGATCACAGAAGTGTGCCACCATGTCCAGCCTAGTGCTGAATTTTATCTCAATTTTGGAAACATAAGTGTAGAGGCCTTTGTCTTGAAGGACGAACATAACTCCTGGAAGATTTCACTGTTACAAGTATCATTTGAGCCTGTCAGGCCCCCTCCTCTTGGATGGCACCTGCTCTGTTCCATCCAATGAGAGCACCCCAATGGCTCAGCCAGTAAAGAGCTTGCTGCACACGTTTGAGGACCCAAGTGATATTCCCAGCACCCATGTGGAGTGGACAGGGCAGGCTAGGTCCATAACCCCAGCACAGTGGGGTGAAATAGGTGGATCCCTGAGGATCATTGGCCAGATGGTCTAGCCAAAAACCAGGAGCTTCAGGTTTAGTGAGAAATGTCTCAGAAAATAAAGTGGAGAAACCATTGAGGAGGACATCCCAAGTCAATCTTTGATCTCTACCCACACCCACACGGCCAGGCTTGGGAGGATCATGCAAACTCCTCCCTGCATCCAGGCCCTGCTTCTGCTGCCGAAGTGGAAGTAGAGGATGCTCCCAACCCCGGGCAGCCGCCCCAGCTGCACACCATATGCTAAGGGACCAGGAAGGAACAGCAAAGAGTTCTTTAACCCAGGAGCACAAACTCAGAACTAGGGATGTGGTTTAGTTGGTAGAGTGCTGGCTCAGGTCCTGGGTTCAATTCCCAGCACCACATAAAGCCTGGAATGGTGGCACACATGCCTGTATCCTTTAGGACAGAGGCAGGAGGACAGCTGCCTATCGAGCTTGTTAGAGTCAAGCCTGCATTATATGACCTTGTCTCAAACAAACAAACAAGAAAAACAGCAACAACAAAAACTCCAAACTCCAAACCCAAATAGCAGGGCTGCTGAGATGGCTCACTGGGTAAAGGCCCCTGCTGCCAAGCCAGAAGACCTGAGTTTATCTCAGGGGCCATAAGGCAGAAGGGGAGAACCAACTGTGACAATTGTCCTCTGATCTCTATGACAGTGCCATGGCATGTGTGTATACACACATACATACAAAATAAATAAAAAGTAAACAATGTAAACACATAAAAAACCCAGAAAGTTCAAAGTTCAATTCCTATTCTTTTTACAAGGGAGTTACTGAGGTTAAAAAAAAAAAAAAAAAAGTCAACCCTAGTGGCAAGTCTTGGGGGGGGGGGCGGGGAGAAGCTATGGACTCCTAGGCTAGCACTTTCCCAAGCCTGTTTTGCTGGGACTTGGAAGGGGTTTTGGAATCTTGAAGTGTAAGAACCATAGGGAGCAGGTTGGTGAGATTGGGTTCTGCACTTTTGAGGGTGCTCACTGAGACAAGCTTTCTATCTTTCTCAGCTACCTTCACTACCCCTGCTGGGACAGGCTGTGTAAATCAAGACTCCCCAAGTCGTTGCCTGCCTGTTGATCTCCCTTCCTTCGCTTGTCCCGGACTGCCAGGTTCCCAGGACCGGCTCCTGGGAGCCAGACTGAGGGTTAGGGCACCCCTCTCCCATTCCCAGCCCCAGTTCCCAATGTGTGTGGGGGTTGCGCTCGCCCAGGCCACAGGGCCACCCACACCTGAGCGATCCTCCCCTGGGCCATTCCCTGGTTCCAGGTTGATCTCCACCCGTGGGACAAAAGCCCCCCAATCCCAGCTACTTACTCACCGCTCAGGGATGAAACTCTGGGGCCCAACTCGTAGATCCCAGGGAATGGATCGACTGGGACTCCCGCAGAGTTCCCGGGCGGGCCGGAGAGGGTGAGTCAGGGCGGGCTGGGCCAGGAGCCCAGGAGCCGCCCCGCCCCGCCCCCGGGATGGCTGGGCCCCGCCTCGCTGAAGTCGCTCCCAGGTCGACCCCACTCCACGCCACGCGATCGCGAGCAAGGCGAGAGATTCCCTAGAGGGAGGGTCTTTAGAAGTCTGCAGTAGAAGTCTGCAGCCCCACTAACTCCTGGAAGGGGGGGCAAACTGGTATTCTGCAGATGCACCATCTGGGCAGGTGTCGGAACGTGGTTCTGGGAAGCATTTCCTTCAACGCCTAAGCATCCCCACCTGGTGCCAAAACTCAGTCGAGGCCCGGGTACCACAGACTTCTGGCCAGGGAAGACCAAGAGCAGAGGACTATCCCTATTCCAGTGCTGGCCTGGCATCAGAAGCCGTTCCCAGCCACTGGAAGCCAACCCAGGGTGGGTACTAGCCTGACTGTCTCTGCTCAGGCTTGTGGCCCACCCTGAAGGTTGAAGGGTTGGGGTAGGGACAAACGCTTGCCTCAGCCTGGGGTGTGCCTGATGGTAGACGTGGGTGTGCAGGGCCAGAGGGGTCAAGGAGGAGGGCTGGGGGCTGGGACTACTTCCTCCTCCCCCATCTCTCCTCCTCAGACTACCCCAGATAGGTGAGGATGACCTTGAGTTTCTGATCCTCCTGCCTCCAGCATCTGAGTCTCCACCACCTGAGAGGATTACAGGAGGGTTTGCAGGCTGAGGATTACAGGCCTATGTCATCATAACACAGGTTTATGTAGTGCTGGGGATGGACTCTAGATGCTAGACACTCGCCAGATGAGCTAAATCTTCAGCTTCTGAGAGCTGTTTAAAAAGCAAAACAACCAACCAAACCAAACAAAAAACTCATCCTGCCTCATCACTACCACCACAACTACCTAGGTCTCACTAAAAGCTAAGGGAGGCTTTGACTGTACTCTCAGTGTGAAAATGCCTTCTCAATGGGAAATCTCCCACTTAGACTAACAAGGAGAGTGAACATGCCCTCCACCCAACACACACACACACACACACACACACACACACACACACACACACACACCCCTGCAGGAACGTGCACACACAGAAAAAAGAATTTGGGAGCTGGAGAGAGGGCACAGCAGTTGAGAGTGTGTACTGCTCTTGCAGAGGATGTCCCAGCACCCATGTCTGATGACTCACACCACCTGTAATTCTAGGGGACTTGACACCTTCCTCTGGCCTCTGTAGGTGCCTGCATTCATGTGCACATGCCCACCCACAGACACTCGTGCACATACATACTTAAAAATGAAAGAAATCTTTTTAAGAAAAATCCAACCCTTGGGAGGAAGAGGCAGGTCCACATTGCTGTGGGGTAGCCACCACAGAAGATTACAGAAGCTGAAAAGCAAAGCTAGTACATTTAGAGACTTTCCCAGAATTATGGACTTTGATGGATTAGGCATTTGTTTTCATTTTAGCTGGTGGTGCAGTCTATGTGTTGAGTTTTTTTGGCCTGAATGGTACATCCATCGTGGAGTCAGTTGTGCTAGGTAGGGTCTGGGGACCTGTTACACACACAGAGTTCCAGGACAGCCAGGGCTGCATAGTGAGACCCATATTTTCCCCAGAACAGAGACTGAAAACCAATTGAATCCTTTAAGCCCAGAGTACTTGTTCAGGAAGCCCAAGAACAAACCTTTCTGTGTTTAGCAGGCTTTCCCCCTTTCCCTCCTCCTCTCTTTCATTTCTTCCTGGCACTCAACATCAAACCTAAAGCCTTCCTTAAGCTATGCAAGTGTGCTACCACTGACCTATGCCCTTCAATGTCCTGTTTTATTGACCTTTGTTTAAAACAGGGTGTTACCATACTGTAGCCTAGGATGGCCTCAAACTTGCCTGTAACCCCTGCTGGTATTCTTCTGCCTTAGCCTCTCTGGTACTTGGATGGCAAGAATATGCTACTAAGCTTGTCTCTTCCCCTTTTTTGAGACAGGATTTCACTACATAGCTCTGGCTGGCCTGCAACTCTCCATGTGGACCAGGCTAGTCTTGGTGGGGATGGAATCCAGGCTACAAGCACAAGCTGGCCTTGAATTCTCTGTGTTGCTAAGGATGAGCATGAACTCCTGATTCTTTTGCCCCCAACTCTCCAGGGCTGGAGTTACAGGTGTGTGTGTGACCCCCCACCTAGTACATTTGCTGTTGGGATTAAACCCCAAGTTCATGCCAGGGAAGCACTCTACAGCTTAGCTACATCCCCTGCTCTGCCGTTTGATTTCTAAATAGACATTAGGCATACAAACAAGCCTGGAATGCTAGCATAGCCTGTAGTCCCAGTACTAAAGAGACTCAGATAAGAAGAGCATAAATTTGAGGCCAGCCTGGGCAATGAACTGAGACTCTCAAATACAAAACAATACTGGGGAGGCAGCTCAGCTGACAGAGTACCTGCCACTCCAGCGTGAAGACCTGGGTTGGGATCCCAAGCACCCATGTCCAGGGGGACAGACATAGGAGGTTCCCTGGAGCTTGCTGGCCAGATACCCACCCTACCTAAGTGGATGTGCTCCAGGTTCATGACAGAGTCTGACTAAAAACAAATAAATAAATAATAAGGTGGAGGAGGCTGGAGAAATGGCTTAGAAGTTAAAAGAACATACTGTTCTTGCAAAGGCCCTGAGTTTAATTCTCACCACCCACACTAGACAGCTCATGACTTCCTGTTACTTCAGCACCAGAGAATCATGATATCCTCTTCTGGCCTTTGCAGGTACTGCACTCCACCCAAACACAAACACAAAATTAAAAAAATGAACTAAGGGGCTGGAGAGATAGCCCAGTGGTTAAGAGCACTGTCTACTCTTCCAAAGGATTAGAGTTCAATTCCTAGCACCCAAGTGGTGGCTCATGAGTGTATGTAACGCCAGTCACAGGGGATCTGGTGCCCTCTTCTGGCCTCCATGGGCACTGCACACATGTGGTGCACATACATTAAACACCCAAACACATAAAAATAATGATAAAGAGCAACCAGGGATGACACATTGTTAACCTCTGACACACACATGCACATGCACACATGTGAACCCACCCATAACATACACAACAAAAGAAAACAGCAACAACAAAAACCTGAACACTTAGCTGGGCATCGCGGCACCTGCCTCTATCCCAGCAACAACCAGTGGGAGTCAGTTCTTTTCTTCTACTATGTGGGTACTAGGGATCCAACCCAAGTTGTCAGACTTGGCATCAAGGACCTTTCCCCTTTGAGCCATCTTGACAGCCCTTCTTTTTATTACTTTTGTTTGTTTGGTTTTTGAGATAAGGGTTGTGGTGATTTTTTGTTTGTGCTTTCACAAGTAAAGCTTTCCTGGAGATTAGAGTGCAGAGCTAGCCACTAGAGGCCAGGCAGTGGTGGCACACACCTTTAATCCCAGCACTTTGGAGGAAGAAACAGGAAGTGGTATGGCTGGGTGGAGACAGGAGCTTAGCCTTTCAGGCTGAGGATTTGGTAGAGGTAAGAAGTCTCTCTAGTGGCTGGCCCCTTTACTGATATTTCAGCTGACATCTGGCTCCAGGTTTTTATTATTAAGACCAATTAGAATTCATGCTGCAAGGGTTTCTCTGTGTAGCCTTGCCTGTTCTGGAACTCAGTTTGTAGACCAGGCTGGCCTTGAACTCACAGAGATCCACCTGCCTCTGCCTTTGAGTGCTGGGATTAAAGGCATGTGCCACCACACCTGGCCTTTTATGACATTTTTATTTACTCATTTGGTATGTATGTGAGTGGCTGTACCCAAGTCATGGTGTGCTTGTGGAGGTCAGAGGACAAACTTTCAGAAGTCAGGTCTCTCTTTCCACTGTGTGGGTCCCAGGGATCAAACTCAAGTCATTGGGTCATCAAGCTTTGCCAGCAGATGCGTTGACCAGCTTAGCCATTTTACCAACTATAAAATCTTCAAGTATAAATTAGATCTTGCTGTGTTGCCTAGGATGTCTAAATGAAACTCCTGAGTTCAAGTGAACTCAACTTCTTGCTACCTCTTCCCAAGTGGCTGTTGTTACAGTTGCACCCTGACTTGTCTGGCTTCATCCCCTGGTTGGTGTTGGTAGAGTATTTTTAAAATTTTATTGTTGTTGTTTAATCATTATTATGTGTGTGGGTGTTTTACCTACATATATGTCTGTGCACCACATGTATGCCTGGTCCTGTGGGGCCAGGATTGGATCTTTTGGACTTGGAGGTTTGGATGTTTGTGAGCTGCCATATGGGTGCTGGGAATTGAGCTGGGTACTCTGGAAGATCAATCAGTGCTCTTCACTGCTGAACCACCTCCCCAGCCCATGGAGAGTTAATTCCAGTTAAACACAGAGCAGATTTAATAAACCCTTGGAAGATCCCTTGGCCATGGACAGAATGTGGGAGGTCAGGCCTCAGGGCAGCTGGATGTAATACAGGAAGGGTGCTGTGTGTGGACCTGCCACCAAAGAGGCAGGGGAGTCAGGGGCTCACACAGATGACAGTCAGCAGATCTGGGAGGTGGGAAGGTCCAGAACGACAGGATCAGGAGTCCAAAGAAGGGCATTCGGCTCTGAGGGTTTCCCCTTTTCTCTTTCTTCCATTTCTGTATCCTTGTATGAGCACAACTCTGTTTTGGCTTCTTTGTTTGCTTTCTGTAGGTGTACATGAACATGGGCATGTGCATGCGGAGGCCAGAAGACAAGCTCGGATGTCACTGGGGGGTGCTTGTGCTCTGCATATGGACCTGAGCCCTCAAGCATTTGCTGTAGTGTCCGGGTTCTTGTGTCCCCAGCAAAGATGTTGACCAAGGACACATGGTTAGAAATAGAGATAGAGACAGTTTATTGAGGAGAGAACACTCCTGAGGGTGGGAGTGGGCTCGTGAGCTGCGGGAAAGCCCCAAACTGGGAGTCTTGAACCACATAACTCTTTGTAGGGCTTTTACATGGCACCTGCTCCATCCATTTTAGGTAATTAAGATATTCCTTGAGCTGTCGGTGGGATGAAACCCAGATGACAAAGGGCTTCTTTCAGGTTAATCTCCTGTCACAGTCCACCTTTTGCTGAGGCAGGGTCTCTCATTACCTTGGAATTTTGCCAAGTAAGCTAAGCTAGCCAGCTAACAAACAAGCTTCCAGGGACCCACTTAGCTCCTCCCACCTGCTGTTGCTGGGGTACCTGCACTGGGCTTTTTGCTTGAGTTTTAAGGATGGAGCTCCTGTCCTTACATTTGTGAGGCAAATGCTTTTACCAAATGAGCCACTTCTGAAGTATGTGTTTGCTTAAAAACAACAACAAAACAACTTTTGTTACATTTATTTGCTTTTGCAGGTGTGTGCACACATGCCCCATGTCACATGTATGGAGTTCAGAATGTGGGTCTTGGGTAACAAACTCAGACTTGGCTGCAAGCCTCTTTAACTCTGAGCTATCTCACTGGCCCATTGTTTAGGGTGTTACTCTGTAGCCCAGACTGACCTGAAACTCACTATGTATCCTAGGCTAGTTTCAAGTTAGTGGCAATCCATTAGCCTGCACAGCATGAAGAGTTAGAATTACAAGTATGCACTACCTCACCCAGCTGGTTACAACTAGGAATGGAGAAAGCTCAGCCCCTTGCTTCTAGCCACACCTTACTTAGGCAACCCTGTGAATGTCAAGAAGAGAGGAATTACATGTGTACCATGTGTTTGCCGTGTGTGTGTGTGTGTGTGTGTGTGTGTGTGTGTGTGTGTGTGTGTGTAAGCTGGAGTGACAGACCGTAGGGAGCTAGTTCTGGGAGTGGCTCTGGATCATCAAGGCAGAAAGTACCACAGGTAGATGATACTTAGCCAACAGATGTGATCATGATTAGACACAAGGAAGGCAAGCTCATCAGAAGGCCACCCGAATAAGCTACCATTCCCTGAGAGATACTCAACTTTAATCCAAGCTTGAGGAGGGGAGAGAGAAATGAGGAAGTCAACTAGTTAAGACCTGTGAGCCAAACCAACAAATGACACTTTCCTGAATGTTAAAATATTGATTTCAGGCCCGGGAGAAGGCTCAGCAGGCAAGGGTGCTTGCTTGGCAAGCCTGGAGATCTGAGTTTGATCCCTGGAACCCACTCCACAAAGTTGGCCTCTGGTCTTGGCTTTCACTTGTGGTATGTGCTATCTGCTCCCCCCAATACATATTGGACTTAAGGGTTGAGACTATAGTTCAGCTGACCATGTTTGCTTAGCATGCATGAAGCTCTGGGTTTGATCCCTACCACCTCATAAACCAAGTGTGATGGTACACACTTCTCATCCAAGTACTGGGGAGATGGGTCTAAGAAGAGCATTGAAGGTCATTCTTGGCTTCAAATGGAGTCTGAGGCTGCCCTGGGCTACTTGAGACCCAGTCTCAAAAACAATCACTGCATAGAATTCTCAAGATACCCCCTACACCCTACATAGCATCCTGATTACCACCCTAGCCACCCCAGATGCATCAAGTACTTCTCATTATGTAATTACACCCTTATTTCAAAATGCTGCTTGCTTTTCTTTCTTTTCTTATCCCATCCTCCTCCTCCTGCTTTTCTTGGTAGGCTGGACCCAAACATGTGATCCTCCTGTCTCAACCAACTGAGTTAAAAAATACTAAGAATATCTATCTGTCTATCTATCTATCTATCTATCTATCTATCTATCTATCTATCTATCTATCTATCTATCCGTCCATGTATAAGTCAGAGGACAACTTGAAGGAGTTGTTCTTCTATGTGGGTCCTGGGGGATTGAACTCAGGTTCTCAGGCTGGGCTACAAGAGTCCTTGTCTGCTGAGCCATCTCCCTAACCTTCTCTATTTTTATTACCCTTTAGTATTCTGCTTCTCTACCTAGAGCCATGGAAATTCAATGGAGGCCATTCATGTCTGCTTTCTCTTAAGTTTTGTTATAAAAATGCCTTTCCCCCCATTTGTGTGTTTTTTGAGACACAGGTCTCTTTGGAACCACACTGGGTTCTAAAAAGGCTTTTTTTTTCACCCCAGGTGTGGTGGGCACAGCTTTAATCCCAGCACTTAGGAGGTAGAGACAGTGGATCTCTGTGAGCTTGAAGGGGCCAGCCTGGTCTACATATTGAGTTACAGGACAGCTAAGGCTACTTCGTGAGACCTAGTTTAAAACAAAACCAACAACTCTGTTTTTGGTGTTACTGTTTGTTTTTTCTAGACATGGTCTCACTCTGGCTGTTCTAGAACTCACTATGTAGACCAGGCTGGACTTGAACTCACAGAGATCTGCCTGCCTCTGCCTCCTGAGTCCTGGGATTAAAGGTGTGTGTCACTATGACTGGCTGTTATTCTTTTTTTTTTTTTTTTTTTTTTTTTTTTTTGCGACAGGGTCTCATACAGCTGAGGGTGGCTTCAAATTATCTCTCACTATATTGCCAAAGAGGATGTTGAACTCCTGATTTTCTTGTCTCCACCTCCCAAGTGCTGGGATAATAGCTGCATACCACCATGCCAAGTTTATGTGTTGCTGGGGATAGAACCAAAGGCTTGTTGCATGCTACAGAAGACCCTGCCAACTGAGCTATCTACCCAGCACTCAAAATGCTCCTAGCTCTGAGTCTAGCAGACACCATCCCAGTTGGTCTCTAGCTCTTCTTCTGGAACTTTCAGAGTGTTGTTCCAGGACTCATTTCTTTTATCTAGCTAGCACTGCCATGGCTCGGGAAGCCTTGCTAAGTAGTCCAGGCTGGTCTGGAATGCAGGATCCCCCTGCCTCTTTCTCTGGAGTACTGGCCATGCAGCCCACAATGCCCAGCTCAAAGAGCCCTTATACTTCAGAGAGCCCTTGGAGACCAGCGTTTTGGTTTAACATCCTCTATGGGTAAGATCTCCTGTAAGGTGCACCTGCCCCCATGGGGTCTGTGAATGACCTACTAAAGTGACACCTTTTAGTTGCTCAGCTGGGTTGAGACCCTCAGACAGAATGCTCTCAACTTCTGCACACACCTTTTTGGAGACCTTTCCTACCCTCGTAATCATGCTACTCCACGACCCACAAGCTCTGCCAGGAAACATCTGAGGCCTTGACTGCCTGTATGCCAGCTAAGTAGAGATGTGTCCTGCCCCACAAAAGGCAGAGTCACCACATGTTACCTATTTTGCTCCCTTTCTTCCTTCCCTCTGTTCTTCCTCTCTTCCCCCAAATCTGGGCTCTGCTGTGCATCCTCTAAGTCCAAGAGTTTGGGGCCTGTGCGATAGCTCAGTGGATAAAGAATCTTGCTGCCACGCCTGATCACCTCAATTTCATCCCCAGCACCCACTAGCTATAGGAGTGAACTGAGTCCGACAGTTCTTCTTTGACTTCTAACAGCGTGCAGTGGCACGTGCACATGCGCGCGCGCACACACACACACACACACACACACACACACACACACACACACACACCAAACAAACAAATACAATGTAATAAAAATTAAACTCCCAGGGTTCGTATTCTCCAGCAACCGCCACCGACCTGCGGCAGGCAAGGGATTATCTAGGGTGTGAGAAAAGGCGGGGTTACAAGATAGGTGGACTGGCCCGGCCATCTAAGGGCTCTACAGTCATCAAGTTTAAGAAAGGGGGACTAGAGGACACTGAGTGGCTGGATTGGTTGGTGGGCCAGAGGCACGGTGATCCCGCCCTACTGGTTGCCAAGGCCCAGCCTATCCCTGTCCAGGAGAACGTTGGTCTCCAAGTGCTTGAGAAGGGGGTGTCTCCAAGTGCTTCAGAAGGAGCAGGTGCAAGAGCTTGAGTAGGGGACTGTGAGGGTCCTCAAGGAATTTCCCTACTAAGCATCTCTGGCTAGGTCTGTGGTTGTTGAACACAGCCACTGAAATAGGCCTCCCCCCGGGTGGTCCCAGGAAGACAGCACGCGCACCTTCCTCGGAGGCGCGCCTCTTCTCTCAGCCCCCTCTGCGCGCTCCCGGCTGTGGATCGAGCACGAGCGCACGGATCCTGGGCTCTCCCCGCCCGCGACTGAGGGGCGGGGCCGCGGCCAAGCTCCCCAGGCACTGTCGCCTGCAGCCCCCTCCCCTTGCCTTCTCGACGCTCCCCGCCACCGCGGCTCAGGCCCAGCCCCACCCCAGGCGACCTTGCGTGGAGCGGCTCGTGGCCAGAGGCGTAGGTGAGCGTGCGATGTGAGCAGGTGGAGCGGGCGGATCGCTGGCCTAGGGGACCGGGCTGGGGGAGGGGTCGGGCCGGGAAGCAGCTCTTTGTCTCCCGGAGCCCGTTCGCGGGCAACGAGGCCACTCTTTTTCTCCCTGCAGGTGCCTGGGGAACCTGAGGGAGGACGCTAGTGACTCCCATTCGGTGTGCACTCGGAGGCCCCTGAATCTGGAAGCCCTGTTTGGGGGGGACTGGTCATTTGAGTCTCCGAGAAGCGAGGCTACGGGTAGGGGCATGGATGTTGTCTTGTAAGAGGGCAGCGGCACGGGGTGGGTGGGGGACCCGAACAGGGCTTCTCAGCTTTGGGGGATGGAGGTGGCGGTGGGACTTGAGGACAACACCGAGCGGCCGGGTTGGTGAGCCGGTGTGGTGGTTGGAAGGAAAGCAAATTGAGGCTCTCGAGGCTGAGGTTTAGGCACCCATGGGTGGCGATGCTGGAGGAAGCACGGGGAGGCTCCAGAATGGGTTATAGCGAGTGGTTCAGGACCTGTGATGTTGATCCTTCTGTCTTCTTCATCAGGTGCAATATGGACAAGAGGGATAGGGTCAAGGCAGGAGCCGCCCCGCGGATGTCAGCTTCACGACCCCCTGGCCTTCCGACCCCTAGGCCTCCTCCTGGATCCCCTCGACCTCCTCCCCCTGTAACCACCGCAGCCCTTCGAGTCCTGGAAGCAAACGGAGCTATTGGGCGAAGGCCCCTGGTAGAGCGAACCGCGGGCGTCGGCAAAGCGGCTCTTCCACAGACCGCTGTTCAAGGGGCACCAGCGCGCAGCGCAGGGGCAGGTCCTCGCAGCCCAGGTACTCGGCTGCATTTGTGATTTCCATCTTGACACCGCTCACCTTCCCTCTTCCTTCTCGGATACTCCTCTTTTTCAGAAATACCATTGATTTTGTCTTCTCCCCGAAGCCTCCAGGCCCCCAGCTTCTGTGAAAGGAGAGAGGGCCCCTGTGAAGATCTCTGGCCAGGGTTCTATTTCTAGCCCCGGGCGGGCCAGCAGTGGGATCACCAGGTAACATGCTAATCCCCTAACTCCTTAATTCCCCAAGCAAGGTTTAGTTTAGCAATCTGGAACCTTTTGCTATTACACAAGAATGGGCTGTGCTGGGAAGGCGGCTCACTGTGGTAAAGTGCTTGTTGCACAAATATGAGGACCTGAGGACCTGAGTTTGAAACTCTAGCACCCATGTCAAAGCCTGTCTTGGTGATGTACCACTGTTACTGCAGCTCTGGACGGGAATGGGAGGTGGGGAGAGGTGGGTTCCTGGTCCTGGACGGAGGAAGTGCCAAGCTTCAGGTTCAGTGAGAGATCCTTTCCCCTAAAATTTCCAGTTGTGGTGGCACTCACTGTTAATACCAGCCCTCAGAAGCCAGAGGCATATGGATCTCTGCGAGTTTGAGGCCAGCCTGGTCTACATAGTAATAATAAATAAAACAGAATCCAAAATAAGGCAGGGAAATGATCCGGCTAGATGCCACTGTTTACCTCTGGCATCCACATGCGCATGCATGAGTGAGCACAACTGTACGCACATGTGCACACTCAGGAACACTTGCAGATAATGGGTCAAATTGGACAAAAGCCATTATTGGTTGGGTCACAGAAAGGCAAGCAGCTCCATTTCATAGGTGGGGAATGTGCAACTGGGAGTATCAACAACAGTTGGCATTCCTGTTCCCAGACCAGGCCCTGTTGTCCAGAAGGGACTCCAACCCCCGACTAAGGAACCTGTGGTCAGGAGTAAAGCATCAGAGGCACCCAAAAGGAATACTCTGAGCTCCGGAACACGAAAAGGTATGTGACCTGGAAACAAGCAGGTCTTTGAGGCCGGCCAGCCTCGAGGTACCCATGCTTCTTTTGGACTTTGATTTTTGTCTGCAGATTCTTTAGGGCCCACCTCAGGAACCTCCTCCCCTGCCATCACTCGTCGGTCCAGGGCCCCAGCTACAGAGGTGGGAATTCCTCGACCAGTTCCCAGTGCCCGGCAGCGTTCCCTGACCACTGAGGCACCCAGGAAACCTGCGAGCAGTGCTGCAGAACCCAGTGCCCCCGAGCTGAGCCCAGCCTTTAGGAGGCGCTCTGCCGCTGGTGGCAGCCTGCAGAAGCCGGCCTCCCGTTCCCTGAGCTCCAGCAGTACCCCTCAGCTCTCGCCAGCCCGCTCTGGGGTCTCTCCACGTGTAACCCCCCGGGCTCCTGCGCACAACTCGCAGCTCAAGTCGAAAGGGCAGCAAGCTCTGCGCCCACCCCAGACCACAGTCCCGAGGAAGGACAGAACCTCCGCACAGAGCCTGCTTTCTGGTTCATCTTCAGTCACGCCCGCTCCACCTGCAGCCAGCACACCTCAGGCATCCCCTGCTCAGGTCCCAGAGGATCCACTGAAGGCCACACTCCCTCCCTCTCCACCCGCCACCCCACCTCTACCTACTTCACTTCAACTCCAGGCACAACCCTCTTCACAGGCAACACCCCATTCACAGGCCATAAACCCACCATCACCTCCTCCACTTTCTCTGCAGAACCTCCCCTCTCCACCAGCCACGCCCCCTTTGCAAGCTCCACCCACAAGTCTGGGTACTAAAGAGGCCTCTGACTCACCCCCACCAATGGCTGTAATCTCTCCATCGCTTTCACCCCTTGTACAGAGTATGCCCTGCAACCAGGCTTCTTCAGCTTCGCTCCCGCAGGAGACTCTCTTGGCCACGTCTTTGTCACCTACGCCTCTACCTCTAGTCACGCCTCCTCCACAAGTCCTTCCTTCTCCGCCAGTTTCTCCACAGAATCAACCCACTCCCCTTGTCACACCCTCTCTACCCACTCTGTCCACTGCGCCCCCTTTCCCGGACAACTTTTCTGTGTCTCCGCCCCTTCTCCAGGCCACGCCCTCTAATCTAACCACGCCGCCTTTGCAAGACCCTCTGTTTCTGGCCATTTCTCCTCCAGTTTCTTCCTCTCCCTCCTCCTCACCACCTCTGTGTGTTCCGCCCTCTTCCGTGGGCACGCCTCCCCGGAGGCTCCCACCATCTCTGATTTTGCCCACTTTACAGGCCTCTCCGTTGACACCCTCACTGGCCTCATCGCCCCCGCAGGCCACGCCTCCTCCTTCGGCTGAGGACCCACTCTCGGCCCCACTCTCTTTGGACTCACCCTCTCTGCAGGCCTCGCCTCCTTTCCTGCCTTCACCCCCTGGGCAGGCACACTCTCTACCCTCGCCTCCTTTGCAGGTGCCTTCTCTTGCTACATATCCTTTGCCTGTTCCCTCATCCCCGGCCTCACCCCCTCTGCCAGCTCTTCTCTCCCCTCCTGCCTCACCTCCTCTGGAGGGCCCTCTTTCTCCCTCACCCTCACCTCCGTCTCCCTTGGCAACTACGCCACCAGAAGCCCCACCTTCACTGGATTCACCCACTCCTCTGACTTCACCCCCTCCGCAGGCCCCATCTTCTCTGGCCTTGCCCTCTCTGCAGGCTCCCTCCTCCCCACTGGCCACAGCCGCACCTCCCCTACAGGTCCCAATCTTGGCTTTGCCTCCTCTACTGACCCCTCCGTCTCCCCTGACCACGCCCCCTCCGCAGGCCTCTCCTGGCTTGACCTCGCCCCTTGTTCAGCCTCCTTCTCCTCCCGCCTCACCCCCACTGCAAGCCCCTCGTCGACCCCCGACCCCAGGCCCAGATGTCCCGATCTCAAGTCCACGGCTGACCCTGTCGCTGGCCCCTGCCCCGCCGCCGCCACCCTCGAGAAGCCCGTCCAGTACGCTGAGCGGCCCCGACCTGGCAGGCCACAGCAGCAGCGCCACGAGCACGCCAGAGGAGCTCCGTGGCTACGACAGCGGACCCGAGGGCTGCGCCTCGGTCTCCCCGGCCGCGGACGCGGAGCTAGCAGCCTGCCACCCGGCCTCCTGGAGTCGAGGTCCTGCTCCACCGTTGGTAGTGCGTGGCGCTCCAGGTAAGGATTCTAGGCTCGGGGGCGGAGCTTCCCAAGGAGTCCTCAAGCCCCATATCTGTTTTTTTTTTTTTTAAATTTAAAATTTATGTTTATTTTGTGTGTATATATGTGCATGCGCATGGAAGTATATTCTCTTTCTACCATGTGAGTTACGAGGATGGAACTGGAACTCAGGTTGTCATCTTGCAATCTCCTCTTAAAAAGAAAAACGATTTATACACACACACACACACACACACACACACACACACACATGTGAATGTATGCTGCATGTGTGTGGCTCTGAGTTACAGGCGATTGTGAGCCACCCGAAATGCGTGCTTAGAACCGAACTCAGGTCCTTGCAAGAGCGGTTCTTGTTCTTTACATCTGAGCCTCCTCTCCAGCCCCACATCAGTAAAATCACGTTAATTTATTTATTTTGTATGTGTTTGTATCTCTTTGTGGGTATGCACTCCTTTGGTGCACTTGTGGAAGTCAGCCAGCTTATAGAATTCAGTTCTCACCTTACCTGTGGGTTGAACTCAGGTATTTAGGCTTAGTGGCAAGTGCCTTACCCGCTGAACCATCTCTCCAGCCCTATTTATTTTTATTTTTCATTTTATTCTATGTGTACCAGTGCTTTACCTGAATGTATGTTTGTGCACCACGTATGTGGTGCCGTGGACACCAGAAGAGTTTGTCAGATACCTGAAACTTGACTTACAGACCATTGTGAGCAGCCACGTGGGTGCGCAGGAATCGAACCTAGGTCTCCTGAAAGAGCAGCTAGTGTTCTTAACCAGCCGCCTGCTGGTCCTTACATTTTTTTTTTTCACATCATGCATTATATTTATTCACTTGCTCGAATATTTGTGCGGGCTCATGTGTTACAGTGCTGACGCGGAGGTCAGACAACAACTTGTGGGAGTTGGTTTCCCCCTTCACTATTCCTCTTTCACTATGTAGGCTCAAGAGATCAACGCGGGTTGTCAGGCTTGGTGGCAAGCGCCCTTACTGGTTGAGCCAATCTTGCCGGTCCCCACTTCTGCTCTTACAGGAGTTCCCCTGCCGTGGCCTCCGGCTGCCTGCCCGGGCTCCTCTGACGGCCTGTGCACCATCTATGAAGCTGAAGGACCGGAGTCGGTGGCCCCTACCCCTGGATCCCTGGATGCGGAACCGGAGCCTGAGCCGAGGCCGGGCTCTGGCGGTGGGAAGGCAACTGCTGCAGCAGGCTCAGGAGCGTCCTCGAGAAGCCCAAAGTCGGCTCGCCTCGGCGAGCTGCCGCTGGGGGCGCTACAGGCAAGCGTCGTGCAGCACCTGCTGAGCCGGACGCTGTTACTAGCGGCAGCTGAGGGTGCAGCTGCAGGCAGTGAGGGTGGTTCTGGAGGCGCAGGGGGTGGTGGTGTCCCGGGGGGATCCCGGGCTCCGCTCAGCGACGCCGAATTGGGCCGCTGGGCCGAACTGCTGTCTCCCCTGGATGAGTCACGTGCCAGCATCACTTCGGTCACCAGCTTCTCCCCGGACGACGTGGCCTCCCCACAGGGTGATTGGACTGTAGTGGAAGTGGAGACTTTTCATTGAGCCAGCCCCCAGCCCCACTCACCATACGCATACCGCTTAAGAATCCACCCCTCCGGTTACACCTCTTTTGTCTTAGTCTCTGCTCCCACTTCCCGAGACAACTGGATGGATTGGTTTTTTTACCTCTTTGGGCCCAGGCTGTGCTCCTATCCTTCCTTGGCTTTAGCTTGGAATGCATCCACACCTAGGCCTAGGCCTTCCATTTGAGCTCCTCTTTGGCCTAAGTCACAGCCCTTCTCTAAGGAGCCACACCACACAGAATGTTCAGTGGATGAATAGCCTCGCATACCAATAGCCTCGTTTGCAGTAAAACCTGAGATACTGGCACCTGTGTGCCATGGTGATGGGAGCCGGAAAAGAGCCAGACAGGTAGCTGATCAGTCGGTTTGAAGGGCCAGGCTATACCACATGTCTGGTTATGCCTGAGTAAGTCGGAGTTCTGGCTGAACTGTGTGACTTTTCTACAGTAAGGGGGCTGGTGAGATAGTGCCTACAATGGTCTTGTGTTCTTTTGGGTCACACTTCTAATGAAAACGTTAGGCTCAGGAAGGCCTGAGTGGATGAGCTGGTGACCAAACCAGAGAGCCACCAGAGCTCTTCTTACCCTGGATGTGGGGTAATTTGCACTCCTGGGTACCCCTTGCTACAGCCCCTTTGCCCTGTGTGCATCCCTTCTCTTTCGTGCTTGAGAGTTGGGCCTGGAGGATGAACTTGAGTGGAGAGGAATGGTGAGTCCTTGACTTCATCTGTTACTTCTCCCTCTGTGATGGGTTAGCTTGCTTGGGCTGAGGTGGGAACCCCTACCCATTGTGGGTGGCACCGTTCCCTGGCTGGGACCCTGGACTGTGTAAGCAGAGAGCTGGGCAGCAGCACACATCCACTGCTTTGTGACCAGCTGCTTCCGGCTCTTGTTGCCTTGACTTCCCCACAGTGGTAGACTGTGCCCTGAACTGTGAGCCAGAATAAATCCTTTCTCCCTTAAGCTGCTTTTGTCAAGGTACTTTATCACAGTTAAGGGAGATAAACTGAGACACTCCATCTTCTTTCACCAAGGAGGCTATAATGTTAAGGCAGGAACTTCCCCAGGCTTGCAGAAAGAACTTCCACAAATGTAGGTCCAAAGTGGACTGACCTGGCTGTACCTTGTGGGGGAGGGGCAGTGCAGAAGGACCCAGGAGTTGACACCATGCCATTCTACATATTGCATCATGGGGGCATCCTTGCCTTGCCTCTTACTCCAGATGATTTCTTGAATTCTCCTCAGTTACCATCTTTTAAGTCCACCAATCAGAATTGCTTTCCACCTCCCAGCCATCAATCAACCTGTCCCTGGAGCCCATAACCCCAGGCAAGGTTCTCTCTCTCTTTCCAAGTGCCCCTGCATAACATTTCCCCTTGCATGTTACTGTCCAAGGATCTCCTGCTTGGCACTCACAGTGTGGGAGCCAAAATGGCAGTGCCCTGTGTTGGGCCACCTTACCTCACAGACAACTAAGTTCTCTGTCCTCATCCTGAGCAGCCACCTCCTAGCTTATGGTCCAAAGAGAGAAGGCTCCTGTCTCAGATGGGCACTGCTACCTCTGTTGTTTAGGGCAAATGCTCTGGATTCTAGCACTGAGATTTGTGGCAAGCCAGAGATTACTTCTCTAGTTGAGCCCTGGAGGAAACCCCAGATAGCCTGTTCCCAGATGTCAAGACAAGTCTAAGAGAAAAAAGCCCCCCCCCAAGACAGGGTAGTTCTGGCTGGCCTGTAGTTCTGGAACTCGGTCTGTAGACCAGGCTGGCCTTTGAACTCAGATCCATCTGCCTCTGCCTTCTGAGTGCTAGGATTAAAGTTGCAGGCAGGCCCAGCAAAAAGCTGACTGACTCTTAACACTAGGCAGCTAGGACCTCAAGGCCAACTTCTATGTGGACCTTTCCCTCATTGCTAGGCCCCAGATCAGTGATTAGTGATCCCCTGGGAGCAGTAGGCACAGTGACAGATGAGCATCAGTGTTAGATCTGTGTGTTTGGAAGAAATGGGAGCATTTGTAGGGGACTCACCTATTCTGACATGGAATCAATATTGTCTCCAGTTGCTCAGTGCCATCGGGCAGTAAATAGTTGTCTTAGTGTCGTTGGCTATTCTGCCCCCACCCCGTGAGCAGGAGCTAACCCTGGGCACCCTTCTCCCAGACAGCCCTCCAACGCAATGTCCCCATTGCCTGACTCAGTTTGGCATTTGATGCACTGGCCTGGTTACTGGTCCTCAGTGGGGATTTCTCATTCAATAGGCTCTCTTCTCAGCCTTCTCCATAGGCCCCACACTGCCCTCAGCTCAAGCCAAACTCAGGTCTTAACTGGAGCACTCACACTCACCATCTTCCTGGTCTCACCACACACCGAAGATCTGTTCCTTCTTCCAGGATATTCTGGATCCTCCCCAGACAATGACCCCTTCTCTCCCCATTAGTTCCCATGCATCTGGCCTTTGTGCTTTTGCCCTCAGGGAAACCCCTCACATTGCCTCCTCCAGGAAGCCATTTTGATTTTTCTGCTCTGGTTGTCTATTTTGGCATTGCATTAATGGCAGTTCACTTGCTAGCCCCTCAGTACCCATTCCCATGACAGTAGAGACTCCACAGAGGCAAGCACAGGGCAGAACACTCCATTGGCCTCCCAGAGTCTCTGCTGAATGGATATCACTGGGCCCAGCTCTTCCTGAAGCTGGTTTGAACCCTCTCTCCAGCCCTGTGCCCTTTCTCACACCGACTAGCCACTGCATTCATCTTTGAACTTCCACACAAGGACGGGGGTTCAGCACCTTCTTGCTGTGATTATCCCAGGCCTTTGGCTTGTTCCACTCAGGGTCCCTTTTGACTGTGTAAATACACTTTATTTTCCATCTTTCCTGCCTGGGAGACATGGAGTGTGAACAGGCAGTGTGCAAAATGGTGGTGGGCAGTGTGGAAGGGCACGTGAGGGGCACCTAAGAGGGCCTCCTCAGGGGTACCCTGCCCCGGCCCCCAGGCTTTTTAACACTTAAAGAGTGGGCCACCAGGAATGGAGACTGAGCTGGGGGCCCACCTAGGAAGCACCCAGGGATTGCTTGGGACACCACCCTACCTGAGGCTCTAGGAGCACTGAGAGGGGGTCAGTCCCCAGGGTCCCAAGATGCAGGGGTGAAGGATAAAGGAGCCTGGGGCATTGATGGACTTTGGCACCATTCTCAACTCTGACTGGGCAGAGACCACGGAAACACTTCAAGGAGAAAAGGGAGGTAACTCTGACTGGGAAACTCTGGCCAGAAGTGGGGCTAGGGACACAGGAACAAGCAGGCTGAGAACTCCTAAGGAAGGGGTTCTCTTCAACAGCCAGCCAACACGTGTGATATTAGTACTCTCCAGAGGAAGATGGGTGCTCTGGGGGAAAGGGTCTCTGCAGCTTCTGTAGCCCTAGAGAGTGAGGAGACACTGCCCAGGTCTGAGCTGGTTCTCACTGACCACTCACACCCCTGGTGACCCTGCACACAGGATGGGGGGGGGGGGGACTTTGGTTTCTGCTGCAGGGGCCATGATGCCTGCACCAGGCAGAAAAGCCCAGCCTGGCCATCTGACCCTGGTGGCAAGGGACTGGCTGTTCAAAATCACTGTGTCCAGGGAGCCTGTCCTGGGGTGCTAATATGCAGTCCAAGTTGCCCCTCCTTCCTCGAACCCACTGCGGCTCCTGGGCCCCACCCAGCAGGGCCACCCTTGTCCCAAAGGGAAGCTGACTGGGAGGAGGAAGCTTCCTGCTTAGCAAGTCCTGGGACCTCTGCACTTTCGGCCCTTGTCCATATTAGGAGAGCAACACCCTCCAGGTAACTGACCCAGGCACCCCCTGAACTCAGGAGGGCCTGGACCGTACGGACCAAAACAGGTAAACACTGCTACATAGGACAGGCCTGCCAGAAGGCCCTGCGCTCTGTGCCGCCTCCTCCTCATGGCCCTTGGTTGGCAGGAGCCACAGAGGCACAGAATTTTTTAGTACTGCGGAGCAGCAAGGTCACTGACTGCTGCCCTCTCCTCCCGGCAAGCAGTGGTTGCGGCCTCCAGGCTCCCAGTGAGTGGGCCCCCAGCCTCAGTTGTCCAGGCCTTGGTTGCTATAAGACGTTGCCAGCTCGTCTGCGTCGCTGTCTGAGCTACCTTCACTGTCTTTGGCTGGCCTTTCCAGATGTCGGAAGAAGCGTGCGTCCCGGGGCGACAGAGGGTAGAGTGGGTCCTGCAGGGCTGCACCCACGCCCACACCCACGCCCAGCAGCTCTTCATCAGAAGATGGTAGAGAGTCCTCATCCAGGTGCCGTGTCAGGCTAAGCCCATCGAAAGCCAGCGGGTCCTCGAAGGTTGGTGGGCCTTTCAGCAGTCGCACCTGGGGTGCGCGGGGGTGGGGTGGGGTGGGGGGCACCCGCGCGTTGGAGATGTAGACTGATGTACCCACACAGAAGCCCGGCCATCAGGCGCCCTCCTCCCTTGCCCTCCTAGCTTCATTCTGAATCTGGGTCCCTGCACCAGAGTCTGGCCTGTCGCCAGCATCCCTTGTTCTCACCTCAGCCTTCAGCTCCTCGATCTGGTCCTTCAGCTCGCGGATGTACTGCGACGAATCTGAGTGGTTCAGCTGGCCCTGGATGCGACCCTCCTCCCTCTGCCGGTAAGGCCGGAGTACTGGCAGTCAGAGCATGGCCAGCCCAGGGGGACCACCATCCTCCCAGCTCCTGCGGCTCACCTGGATCTCCAGCTCTGCGATGCGCTGCCTCATCTCCGCCACTGCGGCCATGCTGTCGGCCTCTCGAAGGCGCACCGCCATCACTTCCTCCTTGCTCTGAAATGGGGGGTGGGAGTGGGGGGTGGTACAGAGGTCGGGTTAAGGAGGTGGCTAGGTCCCAGGTAGGGTGGTGGGGTCCGGGCAGGGGCTGCACCTTGCACTCAGCCTCTGCCTGCTTGCGGCGGCTTTCGCTGAGTTGAGTCTGGAGTCCCTTGTTCTGTGCCGCTAGGTACTGCAGCTTTTCCTGCAGAGCCGCACGTTCCGCCTCCACACGGTTCAGCAGGTTGCGGTGGATGTTGTCCTGGAAAGGAGGACCAGAGGGCACAGCAACAGGAGGTGGAGGGTCACAGTTTGGTCAAGGGGTCCGCTGTGGCAGTCACTGTCCCTGCGTAGGCATGGCCTACCTGCGTCTCCAGTTCCACGACTCGCTGTCGCCATTCGCGGCCATCGGCCAGGGCCTGTGCCTCGCGCAAACGCACAGTCATGAGCTCATCCTGCAGCTCGCCCAGGACCAGCTTCCGCGGGGACTCCTTCCAGCGGCCACCGCGGGAAAGATGGGCCTAAAAGGGGGGTAGGCAGAGCCAGGCGGATCTCTGTGAGTTCGAGGCCAGCCTGGTCTCCAAAGCGAGTTCCAGGAAAGGCGCAAAGCTACACAGAGAAACCCTGTCTCGAAAAAACCAAAAAAAAAAAAAAAAAAAAAAAAAAAAAAAGGGGGGGGTAGGGGGTAGAAGGGTTCTAGAGGCCAGCCTTGGTCTCCAAGAAGCCCGAGTACGGCCCACCAGCTGTTCCAGGCACATCCTGCTGGGGGCACCCTCACCACCCGTCCTCACCTGCCAGGTGTCCGAGAGCTCCTGCAGCTGCAATTTCAGCTCCCGAGCAGAGGCTACAGCCTCGCTCTCCCGCACCTTGAGTGCCTTGAGCTCCTCTTGCAGCCTGGCTACATTGTTCTCATCTGGCAGCGAGCTGTTTCTCTGCAGGGAGTCAGGAAGTGAGGAACCCAGAAAGCTGCTGTAACTCCATGCCTGTGCTGTAGGACCCATGCATCGGGCCTTTCCCTGGATCTTGTTCTGCCTGGGGCAGCTGATTGATGGATGGGAGGATGGCATACCCATGGGAGCAGGGACTAGGTCCAGGGGAAGAGGACCGACCCTCAAGTGTGACCTTAGCTAAGATTCATTATCTGCAAAATGGATGCAAAACCAGCATCTACTCTTTCTCAAGTCTGTCCTTGGGAAACCCCCTTGAAATGTGAGGCCTCCTGCAAATATTACTGCCAATTACATAATGCACACTGGGGCAGCGAGGGTGAGTGCCGCTCTGCTCTCCACTCCAAGAGTCAACCCTTTCAGGACCCAGGACCAGTACTGAGAACTGCGTCAGCAGGGGCGGCAGCACCCTGTGCCCTCCCCAGGTCTGGCCTCCAGAAACAGACAGGACTGGGACCAGCCTCTGTTCTGTCCTGTGTGGAAAGGGCCCAGTGACTGGGGGTGGTGCTCATGCTGTAACTTGGTAGGCCTGGTCCTTCTGACCCTTTCTTAGGTCTAGGCTGGGCACTTTTCCCTCCTGTGTGGAGGTGTGTTGATGGTGTTGAGGCTTCTGGCCCTCACATAGTTGTAGCAGATGGTGGGGGAGGGTTTTTTTCCTCAACTTCAAGGATTTTGTGGCAGCTTCCAGGAGAGTTTTTGCTGTTGTTTTGGTTTGGTTTGGCTTTTTTTGTTTTTGTTTTTTTTTTTTTTTTTTTTAAAGACATGATCTCAGGTAACTCAGGCTGAAATCTGACTTGCTATGCAGCCAAAGATGGTCTGGAATGGCTGATCTTCCTTCTTCCATCGCTCCAGAGCTAGGGTTACAGGTATGCACCAGGGATGGAATCTGGGGCTTCATGTATGCTAGGCGAGCATTCTACCAACTGAGGTACCTCCTCAGCCTGAGTTGTGTCAACTCATAAAGCAGCTGGGGAGGCACTCAGGAGGTCTGGTTGCCCACTTCCAGGGCCACAGGCAGGAAAGTGTGGCCCTTAGTGTGCCTTTGGAGAGTCTCTTCATGGGAGAGAAGAGGGAGTAGGCAGTCCTAATTAATGGGCCTGGGCCTTCCCCTGTCAGCCTTTCCTTCCCTGCATCCTGGAACCTCAGACGCAGGGAGACATGCACAGTGCAGTGGGATGCCCAGGGACTTATGAAGCCTGCCGCACATCGTGATTTAAGAGTGAGACTTGGGAAGGCTGTGCTGCTGTGTAGATGAGCCCACACAGTTCAAGGGCATGGGAAGCTCTGGGGTGAGGTCTGTTTGGAGACTGTGGTGATGTAGGAGACAAAGCTGAGGTGACAATGGGCTATAAGGCAGCATGGAAAGGTCTCCTCTTCCACTCTTCCATGGGAACTGACTGACATGAGGTAAGGCAATTGCCCTGCTGCTGCCTCTTCTTGCGCGCTCTCTCTCTCTCTCTCTCTCTCTCTCTCTCTCTCTCTCTCTCTCTCTCTCTCATAGGCAGATGTGTGTATGTGTGTATGCTTGACGAGGCCAGAGGATGATGTCAGGTGTCCGATCACTTTGCCTTATTCCCTTTAGATAGGATCTCTCACTGAACCTGGAGCTAGGGCTAAAGACCAGCAAGCCAGAGATCCTCCCATTCTCTGCCACAGTGCTGGGATTATAGGTGTATGTGGCCATGTCTGGCTTCCGAAGCTCCTAAAACTCACTCAAGACCTTTGTCTCCTTTCCCAGTCATACCTTTTCCATGTCCAAAACCTTGTCCTGCATTTCTCGAAGGGCCCCCAGAGTCTCTGTCTCACGTAACCGTGACTGCTCCAACTCTGTCTCCAAGTGCGCCACAAAGTCCTCTGTGAGGCGAGGGTTTTCCTGGAGACAAAGACCAGCGTTGGTCCCTGGTGGAGACTGCTGCACAGTGGACAGCTTCCAGGCTAGTGGGCCAGAGGGTCCCAGTTTTGGGGCATCCTGGGTTGAACCCATGCTCTGTTCATGGCACTTGGAGGCAATGGAACTGGCTTGGCTAATTTCCAGGGAAAACTGTACAGAATGAATGCTGGGAATGGGACTTCCCATGACTTCAGGATGCTATGGTGATATTTTATTTGTATTAAAATGTTATTTGTATGTTAATAAATAAAGTTGCCCGGGGGTCAGAGCTATTAGCAAGCCATAGGAAAGCAGGGCAGTGGTGGCATACACTTGTAATCCCAGCACTTGGTAGGCAGAGCTGGGTAAGTCTCTGTATGTTCAGGGATACAGCCATTATTGGACACACATGCCTTTAATCTCAATACCAAGCATGGAAAACCTGGAGGCCTATACAGACAGGCCGTGACGAGGCGGTCATGTGGTTGGGTTTACAACCAATGAGAAGGCAGAACAGGAACACTATATAAAGACTTTAACACAGGGGTAGTTCTAGTTCGGAGAGGTAGGACCACTGCAGGAGGAAGGGTAAGGTTTTAGCTCTTAGCTCTGACCTCTTGGCTTTCTTCTTTGCATTGGTTCTGTGTTTCTTATTTAATAAGAAGGTTGGTTACATCTACATTTGGCGCCCAACGTGGGGCAAGAGTTTCCACCTAAAAACTGAGAAAAAAGATTCTAAAACGGAGCTAAAAACAGCTTCCTAATTGTCTCTCTCAAATGAGCGGCAGCTGCTGGTTTGAGCTACTGGTGGGTTCCTAGCGTGTGTGCTCGACCTGCAGTATGGCGGGAATGAGGCCTCTGCAAGTGGCACATTAAGCTGCGTGGTGGATTTAGCCTTTGCTAGTATAAAACAAAAAAAGAGATTTTTGGGCTACACGCTGTTTGGATAAAAGCATAGACCCATGATAGCTCCCAGAGCTGGTGGTAAATGTAACACTGCCATGTTGGGAAGCTGAGGTGGGCGGAGCCAGCAGCCAGCAGTTTAAAGCAATAGCTTTACAATAAGACAGATTCAGATGTAATAGTTTACAATGTGTGTAAAATATATGTAGGCTTCAAAGAGACAAAAAAGGTGATATATACAGTTATAGAAACAAATACATAGTTTAACAAAATAAAGTCTTTAAAGAGACAGTAAAATTAATATAAAAAATAAGCTACATAAAGATAAATATTACACAGAGAATCTGGATTGTGTTGTCTTTGGGATTTTTAACTGCAGAAAAACATTTGATCATAAAAGATGTTGAGTTAAACCAATATGTATATTTTAAAGATATGACTTCAAAATTTGGATATAAGGATATGTTGCTTTGGAAAGGAGACTCTGCTTTTGTTCCCACAGAAAGCCAAAGGCTATGGATTTGTTCCAGATTAAGATACATCAGGTTTGACTGGCCAAGACCCCCTAAAAGGTCTCCGATGACACCATGGCCCAGATGATTCAACATCCAGAATGGTTTCAAGGCAACTGGCTCAGACGATACAGCCTCACAGACTACTCCATGATCCTAAAATTTTGTTTGTTTCCCCATAAGATACAGCGCCCCCCTCCAAAAGGAAGTAGTAAGAGAAGCTACGCCCAAATTCCCAAATTATATGTAATTTTACTTTGTTAAGGTTAAAACCTTCCTTTTTGAAAAAAAAAAGGGGGGGGGGAAGTGCTGTGGGATGTTCTGTATGGCAAATGTGTTGCTAATTAGTCAATAAATAAAACACTGATTGGTCGTTGGCTAGGCAGGAAGTATAGGCGGGACAAGGAGGAGAATAAAGCTGGGAAGTGGAAGGCTGAGTCAGAGAGACACTGCCAGCCGCCATGATGAGAAACAGCATGTGAAGATGCCGGTAAGCCACGAGCCATGTGGCAAGGTATAGATTAACGGAAATGGATTAATTTAAGCTGTAAGAACAGCTAGCAAGAAGCCTGCCACGGCCATACAGTTTGTAACCAATATAAGTCTCTGTGTTTGCTTGGTCGGGTCTGAGCGACTGTGGGACTGGCAGGTGAGAGAGATTTGTCCTGACTGTGGGCCAGGCAGGAAAACTCTAGCTTCTGAGAGCCTCCAAGACTCAGTCCCAGGACTATGGGCTGGGCATGTGCTCCTGCAGCTGTGGAATCATACACATGGGCGTGGTCAGGGACCAGGGGCAGGGTTAAGGCCTTTCTACCTTTCCCCCCTCAGGCCCCACTTTGAAACAGGGAAGGATAAGAGGGAAGAAAGTTCCCTTTGGGCCTTTGGGTAGAAAGCAAGACCCTCTCTTTCTGTTCTGGTAGCCTGGCAGGGCATTTCTCTAGGGGACGACCCCAATCTGGCCTTGGCAGGCACCCCTTCGCCAGCCACAGCCCCCTATTCCCTGACCTCTGTCCTGTTAGGAACTCTGATTCTTGGTGCCAGCATCACTTCCTGGGTCAAGATAGGCTTCAGGCCTCATGAGGTACTCCTCTTCTGGGCTACCTCCTTTTTTCAGTGCTCCCCTTGAGCCTGAGGACAATAGCTCTGGACCTCACCTACCTCTTCATATCATCATGGTAGGAACCCAGAGGTTCTTCGTTTTTCAAAGGAACCCTACCGTTTATTCTCAACATAAGACATCTTAGGATGTCCTGTGGAGTCTAGGGGTGGCTGGCTGTGAGGGCCAGCAAATCCACACTAGCCTCTGGATACCCCTACCCATCTCCTAGCTCTAATCCCCGAGGGCCAGAAGGAAGGGGGGCACATAGGTTTGTGGGAGGTGCGGTCCTGCCAGCCAACCCCACCCCACCCCCACGCCTGGTACCTGCTGTTCCTGCAGCTGCCGGATGGTGCTCTGCGCCTTCTGAAGGTCCTCTGCAGTCGAGCTACACTGTTGTCTCACCACTGCCAACTCTCGTTTGATGACATAGTTCTCCTCAGCCTCCTGTGCCCGTGTCACCTGCCCCTGAGCACAGTGAGGACGGGGTGGAAGGGGCCGTGACTATCTGCTTTGGTCCCAGGCCTGGCCTCTGGGAGGCTCAGAGAGGATGAGAGAGGGGTAGAGTGAGACAGGCATGGCCTTTAGTGCTCAGAGCCTGGGATGGGGTGCCCCACAGCAGGCCTCAGGATGTAGGGGTGGAGACAGGCAAGGACAGGCCACCTGAAGGATCCTGGGAGTACTGGACATTCTGGAGGTGCTGCCAGGTTTAAGTGACAAGTGCCCCCAACTCCCAAGCTGGGGCTCCTTCCCCCACTCTGGCTGTTTGCCTCTGTCCCAAATGAAGAGAAAGATTGTTATCCGGAGCCAAAGGCCTCTGAAAGGTGAAATACACCTCTCCGCGGAGGCCACTTCCTCCGCCCACATTCTCTCTCCCACCCAACTTGACACTCCCTGTCCCCCATTCCAGGCTCAGGCCACTGAGTGCTGTGCAGAAGCTTCCAGAGAAGCCATCCAAGAATGAAGCAGCAGCAGAAGCAGGCGAGTGAGAGATGGTGATGGGTGGCAGGCAGAAGCAGAGGATCGGAAGGTTGTGTGTGTGCCTGCAATTATGCATGCATGCCTGTGGGTGAGCACATTCATGTGAGCTGAGCACAGCACATGTCAAGGCCTACAACCAAATGCTCTAAGGGTCCTGAGCCCTATTGGGGTGGCATCTATTGCCGCTTGGTGGAGGAGCCTGCTGACTATGCTGAGTGTAAGTTTTCTCCTAATCTCACTCCCACAAATGCCTCCCATCCTGGTGTTTGTCTCCAGCTCACATGCCCCCTCCCTGAAAGCACTGGTCTCCCTGGAAGCTGCTCCCTCCATGCAAGTTGCCAGGCCTGCCCCCTTGCCCCCAAAATGGCAGTGGCCAGGAAAGAGGTGGTTACTGGCTGTCTGTGCAGGGACCCAGGAAGGGTCTGGGATGGAGAGTGCAGAGGTATATGGAAAGGCTACAGTACCTGGATTAACCTATCAGCCAAGGCCGCGCTCTCCTACCAGGCGAAGGGGGTTCCCAGCAACAGGGGAAGGAGGCAGAGCAGAAGGCAGGGGACAGAAGAGGGGGAGAGACAGACAAGAACCACTTGTCACTAACGCAGTGGGCTACCTCTAGAAGCAGGGGACAGAGGAGTGAAGACCAGAGAACCAGCAGGAGAGGACCCGGAGAAAGACCAAAGCCAGAGCCAGCTCCGTCCTGGAGAGGGGTTCATATGAGTGGGGAGGTCAGGGTACACTGGGCTGAGAAAACTCAGCAGCAGGAATGACTCTCCGCTGTGTGAGGAGGAGGTCCCAGAGAGGGCTGGGGCAGGGAATGCATTTTAATCTTGAGAGAAAACAAGAATTGAGGCTTTTGGTGTGGTAATAACATCCTCTCCATGACCTACTACCTCCTTGCAGTAGGTGAATAGTCAAATGAGGAGCACTGAGGAGTAGGAAGTGGGGCCCAGAGTCATGCTAAATCACCCAAACCACCATCCTTAATCTAGTGGGGACCAAGGCCAAGTCCATGCCTCTCCACCTCAAGTTGTGAGGCTCCCCCCCTCCCCCGCCCTTGCTTCCATTCTGTCTCCCTTTCTAGGGTGAGACTGACAAATTACAGGTTAGGGTTCCTTGTGGTCCACTGACAGAGCTTATCTTCCTACCCACGTAGTTTGTGACTGCCATCCACTGAGTTACATCCACAGATTACAATTCAGCTGCAACCCTGCGGCCTGAGTCGAGATGCAGAGAGAGAGAAGTCTTCCAAGAACCTCTAACAACGGCAGCCCAAATCTCAGTGGGGTTGGGGGCGTTTGAAGAAAAGGCCACCCACATACTTTGTTGAGACAGGGTCTCACATAGCTGAGGCCAACTGGCCTTGAATTCTTGATCCTCCTGCTTCCACCTCCTGTGTGCTTAGACTGTAAGAGCACGGCCACTATGCCTGCCCCACCCAGCCTTAAATCAGCTGGTTCAGAACAGAGCAATGGCCCCAGCCTTAAAGGCTGCTGGGTGTTTTGAGGCCTGAGACTTGGAACTTAGCAGCTGGTACCCACACTCCTCACCTTCTCTAGGGTCTCAATCCGTTGTTTGAGCAGTCGGTTCTCTGTTCGAAGCCTCTACAGAGGAAGAAGAAGAGCACTTCAGAGCATGCCTGAACACCTACAGGCACTTAATCCCCATTCACCAACCACAGAGGTCAAGGAAGGTCCTTAGGGACTTTATGTTCTGGGTCAGAAATTTCAGAAAATGAGGCATATTCCTGTCTAGATGGCTCATTAAAAATACTGAGGACCTGTAAGATGGCTCATTGGATAAAGGTGCTTGCTGCCAAGCTTGACAACCTGAGTTAGATGCTCAAGATTACATGGTAGAAAGAAAGAACTGACTCCCACAAGTTGTCCTGACCTTTCATATGCATGTTATTGCACACCCCCCAGATACATACACAAAATAAAACTTAAAAGCTAAAACTGTTTTGGTGCTAGGAATGTGGCTCAGTTGGTAGAGTGCTTTTGTAGCACACATGAAAGTCCTTGGTTCACAAAATCAGAGGCAGGAGGATCATAAGTTCAGGTTCATCCTTGGCTACATAGTGAATTGGAGGCCAGTCTGGTCTACATGAGATACTGTCTCAAAATGATAATGATGATGATGGTGATAATGATGATGATTTTGGTTTTTCAAGACAGGGTTTCTTTGTGTAGCCCTGGCTGTCCTGGAACTCACTCTGTAGACCAGGCTGGCCTCAAACTCACAGAGATCTGCCTGCCTCTGCCTCCTGAGTTCAAACTGATTTTTTAAAAAATCCAAACTTTCAGTACAAACAACCCAGAAAGCCTTCATGGTGTGATTCATTCTCCTCTCTCTCTCTCTCTCTCTCTCTCTCTCTCTCTCTCTCTCTCTCTCTCTCTCTCTCTCTCTCTCTCTGTGTGTGTGTGTGTGTGAAAGGAGAAGTCAGAATCTACACTGTCCTCAGAAGTCTGTAGTCTGTTTCTGCCTTGGTCTTTCAAGGGCAGAGGCCTCTGTGTTTGGGGAGAAGCTGATGCCAGGCAGTCCTGACCACTTTTTGCCTTGGTCCCAGCAGCCCCTGAGTTAGACTCTCAGGAACAACCCCTCTCTCCTGTGTTGAACATGGAGGTGGCCTTGGCTTTAATCACTTCTTTTTGAGATAGGGTCTCATATGTCCCAGGCTGGCTTAGAACTTGCTGTGTAGCTAAGGTTGCCTTTGACTCCTCGATGCTGTTGCTTCCACCTCCTGAGAACTGAGACGGTAGGTGTATACCATGATACTGTGTATGTGGTGTGATGCCAGGGTGTGGACAGAACTCAGGGCCTTTTGGAGACATTGCCTTGGTTATTATTCTCCTGCCTCCTACAGTCTTGTTATATAGTAGAGTCAGCTTTGAATTCTAATCCTTCTACCTCCTGAGTAGGAGATTATAGAGGTGCATCATACCATGCTTGGTTCTGCTTGCTGTTCCATGATGAAGAATTTATGGTAAGTATCTGTGGTTTTAGGTTCCCTCATGACCCTCTAGGAAGCTAATGTATGCAGATGTGTTATAGCTAGCCTCCTCAGCTCTTGGTTCTTATAAAGAAATCATTTGTGTTATTAGGTGACTGAGAGTCCTACCTGGCTGTGAGGGTTGCTTTTAGTTGTCAACTTGACACAGCCTAGAATCACTTGGGAAGAGAATCTCAATGAAGGATTGTCTACATTGGGTTGGCCTGTGGACATGTCTGTAGGGGATTTTCTTGATTGCCTTAATTGATGTGGGAGGAGCCAGCCCACTATAGGAGGCACCATTCCCCAGGCAGGGAATCCTGAACTGCATGACTGGAGAAACAGAGCTGACCATAAGCAAGCACATACTCGACATGCAAGCATCTCTTTGTTCCTGACTGGATGCCATGTGACCAGCTGTCTCAAGCTCTTTCTGCTGTGACTTCCCTGGTTGTAATGAACTGTAATCTGGAATTGTTAACTAAAATAAACAATTTCTTGTCTTAAGTTTAAAAAACTCTTTTTTGAGATTTTATTTATTTTATGTGCATGGAATGACTACAGAGGCCAGAAGAGGGCATCAGATCTCTTGAGATGGAGATATAGACAGTTGTGAACACAGGTCCTCTTAACTGCTGAGCCATTTCTCCAGACTGCCTCAGTTTGTCAGAGTATTTTATCACAGCAGCAGAAATGAAACTAGAATATTTTCCATGGGTTGGTTACACAGAATATGTCCTGAGTTGCTTCTGGTGACAGAAACTCCCAGAAAGCAACTGGAGCAAATCATGGGTCCGATGGTCACGGACTCACATTGTGTGTAAGAAAGCTGAGCCAGAGAGAAGTAGAGCCTCAGCTGAGCTTCCCGGCATGGCTGGATCTAACTGTTTCAGAACAAGGAGGGTTAGGTCTCCTGAGCCTGGCCTGTAACTCCTGGATTGCTCTGACCAATCTGAACTTGGCTGGTCATGCACCTAGCACCACCACCCACAGAGAAGCTTGGACAGGCCCAGCTGATGAGTCCTCTTTTTCCTGATTACCCAAAAGGGAAAAAAGGGAGGCAGAATGAATAAGGGGTATGTAGGACTATACACTGGTCACAGTTTACAAAAAATTGTGAATGGGGGCCTGGGGATGTAGCTTAGTTGGTAGAATGCTTGCCTAGCATGCTTCAAGCCCTGGTTTCAATCCCCAAGACCCTATAACCTGGGGTGTAATTGCACATGTCTCTAATCTCAGTATTCATGAGGTAGAGGCAAGAGGATCAGAAGTTCAAGGTCATCCTTGGCTACAAAGCAGGTTAAGGTCATATATCTGATCTATATGAGACCCTGTCTCAAAAGATTTTTTTCTAGCTGTAGATGATGACACACACCTGTAACTACAGTCCTGAAGCAAGAGGACTGCAGATTTGAGGACAGCTTGTACTATATACATAAAGACCTTGTCACAACAAACTCATTGCTTCTCACATTCTTGTTTAAGGTTAAAAATGAAAAAACAAGCAATAAAAAATAAATAAATGAGGCTGGGCTTGGTGGCACATGGCTGTTATCCCAGCACTGGGGAGTCAAGTTCAAGACCAGCCAGGACTGCATAGGAAGACTCCATCTAAAACAAAACAAAACAAAACAAAACAAAACAAAACAAAACAAAACAAAAACAAACAAAAAACCCCAAACAAAACAAAACAACCCCCCAACATCCTCAAATAAATAAAATTTTGTACTTAAGTATTTACATCTATATGTTTATTTTGTGTGTGCACATGCGCATGATTGCCATGGCCCACTTGTGGAGAACGTGCACAAGTCAGCTCTCTCCTCCCACCTGCTGGTCCTGGGGTCAAACTTAGGTCGTCAAGCTGTGGCAGTGCCTTCACCCACTGAGCCAACCTGCTGACCCTGAGAGTCTCTGCATTTTATGATGCTTCAGCATCCCCAGGCCTCGCTAGCTTGGGACAGATAATCCTTCCCAGAACTAGCTGACTGCTAGATGGCAGGTATGTTGTCTTTCCAATAAAAACCAACAAGTCCAGAAGCCAAGTCCTCAACCCCTCTTTTATCTGATGCTTACTAAATGGATACCACCCTTATTCTAATGGTCCAGTGCTGATATAAACACTAGGAGGAATCTCCTTGAAGCTGAGAAAATCACTTAAATTGCCTGCTCACATTGCCCACCTTGCCTGGTCCCAAGCCTGTCACACACACCTGCCCTGCTTTTATTCTTCCTGTAGAAAGTATGTTGAAGTTTCTGGTCCGTGCCTCCTCCATGTTCTCTGACTGACCTGTCCTGTTTTTTACTCTTGAAACAGAGTAACCAACTCTCCTTTCTTTTGTGTATACTTGTGTGTGCATATCTGGGTATGTGCAGGCATGTGTGTTTAGGCTCATGCTCTAGTGCACACATACATATGGAAGCCAGTGGTCAGTCTTTAAATTATTTTAAAATTTTTACTTATTTACTTTAAAGTTATTTTATTTATTACTTATATTGTTTATATTTTGAGAAAAAATTCTCACTTTAAGCCCTAGCTGGCCTGGAACTCACAGAAATAGGCCTGCCTCTGCCTCTTAAGTGCTGGGATTAAAGGTGTGCACCACCATGCCTGGCTCCAGCCTGTTCAGTTCTTTTGTTGAAGCAGGGTCTCGTGTAGCCCAGGTTGGCCCCTAATTTGTTGTAGAGCTGAGGAAGACTGTGTGCTCCTATCCTCTCCAGTCTGCTTCATCATTCCTGGGATGACAGGACTGTGCCGCCAGGCCTGGTTTGTTGGTTTATTTTGAGACAGGTTCTCACTATGTCATGGCTGGGCTGGAACTCATTATGTAGATATCTGTCTGCCTCTACCTCCTAATAGCTAGAAGTAAAAGCATGTGCCACTATACCTGTTCCACTTTAGTTTTTGAAATACAGTTTCCCACTGAGGCTGAAGCTCATGGACTGAGCTAGGCTGGCTGGCTAATACATTCCATGGATCCTTCTGTTATTTCCCCTGGTCCCAAGTTACAATGCATACCAACCTTGCCTGGCTTTTACAGTTGGGTTCTGGGACATCTGAACTCAGGTCTTCACGCTTGAGAGACAAGCACTTTACAGAGGCATCTCCACAGCCTCACTTCTCCTCTTTTACTTGGAGTTTGCCAGTCTGGCTAAGCTGGCTTGCCAGCAGACCCAGCACCTATCTACCTGTCTCTGTCTCCAGGGCTGGGATTAAGGCACACGACTGCTCCTGGCTGTTTTCCACGGGTTCTGGGACAGTACTCAGGTCCTCATGCTTGCACAGAGAGCATTTTACCCATAGAGCCACCTCCTTTGCCCTGTTTTTTCTTTTCTTTTTGTTCTGTGCTGAGGACAGAGGCCAAGGCCTTGTGCATGCTGGGCAAATGCTCACCACTAAGCTACAGCCCCAGCCCCAATACACTCTTCTTTCAAAGGCAGTTGCCATCTTGCCTTACCTGATTCAAACAAGTAAGGGTGGTTTTTGTCTTGTTTTGTTTTGAAACAGGGTTTCTCTGTGGAGTCCTGGCTGGCCTGGGACTCACTGTGTAGACCAGGCTGACCCTGAACTCAGAAATTCTCCTGCCTCTGCCTCCTGAGTGCTGGGATTAAAGGTGTGCATCACCACTGCCTGGCATCAAATCATGATGCTTTAAAGGCTGAAGGTGAAAGACCAAACTGCAGGACACTCGTGCCATATGTGAAGGTATCCACCTGACTTCCCAAGGCCTCTGGGGAAATCTCTGGGGAAATTTTCAGTCTGGCCTTGGGCCCAAGAGTCTGTGGCATTCTTATCTAATGCTGGGTCCTCACAGTCACCAAATGAGAGCAGGCCCCTTGACTGCATACAGCAAGAACCACATTTTGATCTGGTACAACACATAAGCTGCCTTTCTTGTGAAATGACTCACAAGCCCAGGACAGACTTTCAGGAACCCTCAAGCAGGGCCAGGTGCTTCAGCCTGCAGGTGCAGGTGGTCTGGATCATCTAGGCTCTGCTCCTGACTTTCTACAGGAGGTGGGAACGATGACCACAAGGTTGATAGGAATAGGAACAGCACAGCAAATGCCCCATTTTTGCAGATGGGGACTCCAAGGCTCAGGTGAATTCACCTGCTACAGTCATACAACTAATGTCCTTCATGGGACACTACTGCTAACTAACCACTTTGCCTCATCAGCTGGAGAGGACAGAACCAGGTCTGTGTGTGGGGGTGTGTCCTTGTCTGTCCTCTATACTGGGTGGCAGGGCCATTATTCTTGGCCAGCGGGCTCTGGAGACCTGTAGCTAGTCAGTGGGTTGGAGTAGGTGAGGCTTCCCAAAGCTTAGCTGGGGCTGAGCCTACCTCTCTCCCCTCTTCTAAATCCTAGCCCTGGACTATATTTGGCAGGGCCTGGGGCTCCTTGGGTAGGTATTGGAGGACTCTAGGTGCTCAAGAGTGCTTTCATCTGGGAAGCTAGGTCCTTGTCACTTAAGACCAGGTCTCTTCTTTGTTTCAATCAGTGTTTGTTGGGAGAATACTAAAATCACAAGAAGCGGGGTGAAGCAGAGGCCATCAAGAGGTGAGTTTGGGCTCAGAGGTTTTGTGCACTCAAAGAACTGATTCTAAAGGGCTGGCAGGTCAGCCGCCAGCGCAACCAGGACCCTCAGTGGGCACCCATATCTAGTCTACATATCCTGCTTGCCCCAGCCTTTTTCCTCTTAGCCCCCAACTTTGAAGGCTCCCAGGTCTTCTAAGCCTTCTGGGTGTTCTCCTGCCCACCAGGTACACTGCTGCTACCCTAGGCCCTTGGCACTGGACCCATGGACCTGTAGTGTCTCCCCAGGCGCGTCTGGCTTTCTCTTGTATGATTATATCCGGAGCACTCTGTGGAGTTCACACTATTTCAGTTATTTATTGACTGTCGCCCCATGACACGGGGGTTCGGGGACATGAAGGCAAGGAACTTTGACTGTCTTGTTTACTGTTGGGTGGCCAGCTCTTGAGGATATGCCAATTGGGACAGGCGCTCCCACGCCGGGCTGGCAGGTGAAGGAAGGGTATTGTGAATGAGGGTCATCTGGAGCCTCAGGGTGTCTGCCCCGGTCAGCCCGTTCCACCCATGCGCTGGATAGGACTGCCCTCTAGCGGCCAGCTCTAGAGTTGCGAGGGAAAGCCCCCAGGGCGCCCATCTTTGCCCCTCCCCCATGCCTCTGGAACTTACTTTGATCTCGATCTGCTCTTCCATCTCCTTACTCTTCATAGCGGCGTACTCCTTCTCCAGCCTGTGGGGACAGAGCACACGGTCACCGTCCCCGCCTCCCCGGGGTTGGGGAGGGCTTCCCTCTCGGGATCTCCATTCCCGGGCACTGACCTCTTCATCTTTTTAGGGTTGTACTTGACCTGGTAAGCCTTGAGGACCAGCTTGTCCGGGCAGCTGTCAAACTGGTGGGGGATCACTCTCTGGAAGTACTGCGGGGACACAGGAGTCACTGTCATATGGGTCCTGACCATCAGGCTCTGCCTCAGCTGTCACCGTATCCTGCTACTGCCGAGGACCGGCTTCTCCTCGTCTCAGCACCTAGTCTGTAGACTCTGGCTATTCAGCCAGCATTTGTAGTGCTAATGAATGACTGAGTGAGAAGGAACAGCTGGGGAAGACCGGAAGGTCTGCCTTCCCAGGATGCCTTTGGGGGAAACTTGAGAAAATCAGGCCCGGGGTTTGGGGGTGGGGATCAGCTTGGCTAGCTGTCCAAGCCTAACCTGAGTGGTGTCCCGGAGCCAACAGTGGGAAGAGAGCCCCAGAACCCAGAGTGGAAGGAGAGAATTGGATTGTGAGTCCTGTGATCTGACCATGGGCCATGAACCCTCCTCACTCTTTCTTCCTCTCCCCAACCCCACATTAACAACAATCATAAATAAAATTAAGTTAAAGCAATCAGGCGAGAGGACCTTCTGAAGGCAGGGCTGGGATGAATGGGATCTGAGCATTAGGGAACCTTCCTCAGGAAGGGGGTAGACAAGCCCAGTGGACAACAGGTCCTGTTCCTCCGCCCAGCTGGTCCCCTCAGGCAGTCTTGGACAATGGATGCCCGTGTTCACTGACACAACTGTGGCTTTTGTGCATTCTTTCCTGAAGCACCAGCTGGAAGATGCTGGGAGGGGGTAGGGGCCTGTGTGATAGGGAAACCATGGTGAGGGGAAAGCTGGCTTCTGCTCTAGCATACTGTGCCAGGGGCAGGCCCAGGCAGGGAGGGGCTCCCTCACATGTCCCCCAGGCTGAGAGATGGGATGAAACCATATTGAAAGTCTCCCAGTTCAGCCAGGTTACTTTGCAGGCAAGCTCTGGGGACTTGTAACAAGTGGGTGGGAAAGAGTGGATAGGACCTCCCCAAATCAGGTGACTGTGCTGGCCTCCCTGTCTTCCCAGTGCTCATTTGCTGGCTCTGGGCTGTATCTGACAGAGCCTGTGTTTCCTCAGAGGATAGCAGAAAGGATCCCAGATGCTCAGGAATGACTTCCATTGGGAAGCCAGGCCCTCATAGCTTAGAATCTTGTACAGCTCAGGTTAGCCTTGAACTTCTGATCCACCTGCCTCCACCTCCTGAGTGTTGGGATTGAAGCCATGTATCACTCTGCCTGTTTATGTAGTGCTAGAGATAGAACCCAGGGCTACATGCATGCCAGGCAATCACTTTACCAACTGGCCACATCTCTCTCTCTCCTCTGTCACAAGGGAAGGTTTCCTGTGCCTGTCACCTCCAGCAGAGTCAGTCTCACCTTCCCAGCTATCCTGACTCACCTGGGACATGCCTTCCATGTCCAGTTGCATCAGCTCTGTCTGGTTCACTTGCAGCAGGGCGAGGCCAACTCGGAACACAATCTCCAATCCCTGCAAAAGCAACCATGGCCCCATGAGCCCCCTGTCCTCTCACCAGTGAGTCCCCCGTCCTCACACCAAGAGGCTCAGACCCTCCTCGCACCCTAGCCCTTCCTTTGTCCACGTGGTTGGTCATGATTCTTTCTTGGGGTGTGATGTGACTCCCCCCACATGCAGAGTGGAGTGGGAGCAGAGGTGCTCTGTGGAGCACTCACCTCATACATGAAGATGTCAAAGACCCGGGTGGCAACAGGCAGGGGGAAGGTGGTAAGGAAGAGTGTGAGGAACCAGGATGATGCGTACATGGACGTGTGGAAGCTCTGTGATCGGAAGTGGGTGTTCAGGTCCGGAAGCTGCTCCTGTGTGGGGAGGGGGAGGCTGGTGGGCACGGAGAGGGAGGCATTGAGCCTCGGTGCTCCTCACCTCTAAGGAGCTGACCCACCCTGGGCAACCTAGGTCACCCTTAGGTCCTCTTTCAGCTACTGTGTCTGGGGAAAGCTGCGGCATACTGAAACTTAGAGTGACATGGGGACACAAGCAGGACTTGAGGAAATGCCTGTCAGTGTGTGATTGACTTCAACTTCAGGCTGCTAGATAGTAGCAGACTACTGGGAAACTGAGGCTGGAGAAGGTGTCAGAGCCCTGGGCTTCCTCCTTGAACCAGTATCTCTCTGTGCTATAGATTGCACATCTGCTTGGCTGTGTAAATTTTAGGCCTGTGAAGGTCTTAGGCTTTTCAGCCTGGGGTTGCAATCACTTCTTAACTTTGAGAGGAGCAGATGCTGGGAGTCAAATTATTTTCTATTTGTGGGTATGTGTAGGAAGTGTGTATCTGTTCATATGTATGTGCCTGTGTAAGGTTGTGTGTGTGTGTGTGTGTGTGTGTGTGTGTGTGTGTGTGTGTGTGTAGGCCAGAGGTTGATACTACTACCTTCTTTGAGACAGCATCTCACTATATGGCCCTGAATGTCCTGGAACTTGCTATGCAGATCAGGCTGGCTAATGAATACACAGGGGTCTGGCTGCCTCTGCTTCCCAAGCGCTGGGATTAAAGGCATGTATTACCACGTATTACCAGCATGTATTACCAGCTGTCTCTATCTATTTTTTGGCCTTTAATCTCAGCACTTGGGAGGCAGAGGCAGGCAGATCTCTGTGAGTTCAAGGCCAAGCTGGTCTAAAAGCAAGTTCCAGGACAGCCTACAGAGAAACCCTGTCTCAAAAAACCAAAACCAAACCAAATCAAAAAACCCCAAACAAACAAACAAAAAAAGGTGTGTACCATCATGCCCAGCCATGAAGTTTCTTTTCTTTTTTGGGGGTAGAGAAGGATATTGGGGATCAAACCTAGGACCTCACAAATGCTAAGCAAGCATGCTATCCCAGCCCTCTGCATTAACTTCCTGCTTGTACAACTATCAGCTCCTTATGGAGCTCTACTACCCTGTCCTCAGAGCCTTAAAGAGGGGTCTTCACTGATAACTCACTGACGGCACAGTTCTCTTGCCATGGGCTTCTTGAGCAGGCCAGTGTGTATAAGAGTATAAGAATGGTGTATGCATGCATGTATATGCAGCATGAACACTTAGGTTCTGTCTGCCAGCCAAGAGTGAGCCCTGTGGGGGTTGCTATTTATAAATGGAGACGTCTGCAGCTTCCCCGTAATCAGCAGAGGCAGGCAGACAACACTTCTTCCTCCTTCCACCACACCCTTAGCACACGGAGCCAGCCCTTCTCTTCCCACTCTGCTTTATTGGCTCTGGAAGCCCCTTTAGGAGTCAAGGGGCCCTGTCCTGGCTAGCCTTGTCCCTCCCAGCATGCTCCAGGGTTGTGTTCTTTTATCTCTGGGGGACAGGACAGACAGAAGTCTCTTTATGGGCCTGCCTCTCCGTCTCTCTCTTCCTTCTGTCTTTTCCCATTTTCCTTCACTTCCTTTTCCTCCTCCACAGAACTAGGATTCTTACACAGCTAAGCAAGTCCTCTTACCACTGACCCATATTCCAACCTCCCAGCTCTTAGATTTTGGGACAGAACCTCACTAAGTAGCCTAGGGTGGCCTTGAACTTGTTATCCTCCTGTCTCATAAACCCAAACACTAGGATCATGGGTATATACCACCTTGCCAGGCTCCAGGCACATTACCTCTGCCACCACTCCCCCTGACCCCCTTTCTCTTTCAGACAAGGTCTCATGTAGCTCAGGCTGGCTGTGAGCTTCCTATGTAGTTGAGACTGACCATGAATTTCTGATCCTCTTGCCTCAACCTCCTAAGTCCAGGGATGACAGATGTGTACTACCATGCCCAGTTTATAAAGTGCTGGGGATAGAACCCAGGGCTTTATGTATGACAGACAAGTATTCTACCAACTGAGACACATTTCCAGCTCCCAAGGGTGATTTCTCAGGCCTACATTTTCCAGTTTGGGGGATTTCTGGAGATAGCTTCAGTGTGGCCATCCCAGGCCTGCTTACCTGTAGCATGTACTCAAACTGGTAGATGCAGAGTCCCAGCTCAGCCATACTGGGTTTGAAGAGCTCCCGCAGCCGGTACTCCTGCATCAGTCGCACGAACACACAGAAGGCCTCCTCCTCAGGCATCTGGAGGGACCAGCAGTGTGTGTGTATGTGTGTGTGTTGAGTGACAGAAGGATGGGAAGAGCATTCTCAGACTCTGGACTGTGTCATGGTACACAGGGGCCTGTTTCTGTCCCACTTTATTGTTAACTGTACCTGGCTACGGGGACCCATCCAATAAACCATAAATACGGTCAGTACTGTTTACTGCTGGCTGATGTTATTTGCTGAGGGCCACTGACAGAAAACAGTGGGGCTGTACCTAAACCTTGCTAGTGCCCTAGTTCCATCTACCTGGTCGGGACATCCCCATTCACTCCTAGCTGTCTCCTTTCTCCCTGTCCTGTGCCTTCTGATTTCTCTGGAGGAGTCTCAAAGCCCCCACAAATACCCAAATCCTTGACCCACGGTTCTTCCCTGTTCGACTGTTCCTTAAGCCCTGTCCCTGTCCTGGATGGTACAGTACCAGGACCCAGGCAGCTTAAGAGCCTAGCCCCTCTGTATCCATCCACTGGAGGCTTAGCTTTGCCTTTGTCAGAGGTTACAGTGAGCCGGCTGCTGAGGAAGGCTCTGGCCCTAGGAAGTCCCTGGATGTAGGGAATGCTCTTGTGCCCATCTCTTGAGATGGACCCCAGGGTGGCCACTTACCTGCATGAGGAGTAAGCCCACAATGAAAGCACTGCCCTGGCAGTAGCCCACTTCCCGATCAACCAGGGAGTATGCCTGGAAGGGAAGGAGGCTGGGTGAACACAGTGTTCCCACCAGCCCCCACAGAGGTATCTCAAGTGGGGACTACTACTAAGGTGGCTAGAGCCAATGCTGGGGCCTCACTTTCATAACGTTGAACAGGACTTCCTGGCCCAAGCTGTCCTGGCCTTTGAAGAACTCATGCTCTGGGTAGGTGCGGGCAATGTCCCTGCGGATCAGCTTCTCGCATGGTGAGGACATCTTGAGTAGCTCTGAGTACTGGTTCTTGACAGGCATATCTGTGGCACTGCACAGGAGCTGCCAAACGATGGCCCGGAAGTGATGTGGGATGCCCTTCCGGATCAGCTCCTGTTATGGGGAGGGGTGAGGTAGGGAGAGGGAGGCCAAGGCTGGGCTTTGCCCCATGCACTGCAGCTGTCCCAAGGCCAACCCAACCCATGCTTTTAGGATGGTACAAAGGACATCTGAGTCACTGTCCTTTAGCTAGTCATGGTGCTTACTGAGGGCTCCCCCATCCTTCAGTGACTCCTCTATCACTAAGCTACAAACCCAATTCTCATGCCTAGTTTCTGTTTGTATGCATATTCATGTATAAATGTGTGTGTGTGTGTGTAGGTAGGTAGGTAGGTAGTATATACTACAGCACACATGTGAAGGTCATGGAACAACTTGCATCTGCATTTGAAGGACTGATTCCTTCCTACCATGTGGGACCTGAGGATAAAACTCAGATTGTTAATCTTGTCAGCAAGTGCCTTTACCTGCTGAGCCGTCCACAGTGTTTTTTGAGACAGGGTCTCTTACTTGGCTGGGACTCGCTCACTGGGCCAGGCTGACTGGCCAGAGAGCTCTAGGGATCTGCCTGTCTCTGCCTCCCTAGTGCTGGGATTACAAGCACGTGCCAGCATGCTAATCTTTTTACAGGTGCTGGAATAGACGAGGTCTTCAAGCTTATAGCAAGCACTTTAGAGACACAGCCCAGCCCCCACATTCTTTTAAAGCCATTGGTTCTTTGATACAAACTTTCACTATGCAGTCCACACGGGCCTTCAACTTGCAAGCCTCTTGCCTCAGTGTCCTGAGTGCAGGGGCCATAGGTATTTACCATCACACCAAAGCAGGAAGCAAGCAGACACAGGACCTCCCCGTCCTACCCCCTCTCTCCTGTCCCTGTGTCCCATCTGCACATCTCCACCCTTCTGCCTAAGCTGTGCTACCTGGCCTTGCCTGGTGGATAAAAGACCAGGCTGGCCAGACTCATGCTCATTCCACATCTGCCTCAGGCCACCTTGAGTAGCTTCTCCTTCCTGCGTCGCCACTCTTCCCACTCGTTGGCAATGCGGCCCCAGAGAATCCATGTGTCCTCCTCCAGGTGGCTCAGGTTAGAGGAGGCTGAGGAGCTGGATACTAGTGAGGAGCCGCTGTTCCTCCGGGAGCCATTCATGGAGCGCATGGACTTGGAGTCGGCCTCCAGGAGCCTGGGCAGGAAGGGTGGGAGGGAGGAAGCCAGAAAATTCCAGTGAATCCTGGACACAGGGCCCTCTGGAGTGCCTGACCTCTTAGACTGGATCCACATCACCTTCCTTTCTTTAAAAACTTTTGTGTGTGTGTGTGTGTGTGTGTGTGTGTGTGTGTGTGTGTGTGTGTGTGTGTGACGTGCCTGTAGGTGCATGTGGAGGCCAAAAAAGAGCATTGGATCTCCTGGAACTGGAGTGGCTGTGAGGATTCCCAACTGGGGTCCTCTGAGAGAGCAGCCAGTGCTCTTGACTGCTGAGCCATCTCTCCAGACCCCATGTTGCCTTTCTTGCTAAGTGACCTTGGCTATTGACCTAACCTCCCTGAGCCATGCCCTCATCTACTGGCCCTTGGGAAGTCATTTGTGTCCCTCTTCTGTCCCAAGCACTGGGCTGAGTGTGTGTTTCTTGACAGAAATCTCATGCTCAGACCAACTTTGCACAGCAGATTTAGGGATGGTCTACACTTTATAGAGGGGCTCAGAATGCAAGCTCTGGCTGAGGGCAGTCACAGAGTACCAAGGACACCGTGGGGTGGTATTAGCCACGTCTTTTTTTTCTTCCTTCCTTTCTTCATATGTATGTGCATGTACATGGATGCTCACATGCATGTGGAGGCTGGAGGCCAACCTTGGATACTGCTCAGGAGTCCATATTATTTTTGAGACAGGGCATCATGAACTTGCAATTAGTTGAGGGTCAGTGAGCCTTTAGGATCTGCCTTGTCCCTACCTCCCTGTTGCTGGAATTGTAAGCACGTGTCAGCATTCAGCATGGCTACTTTTCTTTCTTTTTCTCTTTCTTTCTTTCTTTTTTCTTTTTCACAGAGTCTCACTGTATAGCCCTGGCTAGCCTGGAACTCGCTATGTAGTCTAGGCTGGCCTCAAACTCATAGAAATCCATCTGCTTCTGCCTCCTGAGTGCTGGGGTTAAATGCCTTGGTATAACTAGTTTTTAATGTGGATTCTGGGGATTATATTCAAGGACTTTATAAATAAAACCATCTCTCCTCCTTCCTTCCTTCTTTTTTATTAAAAAATAATTCTTATATTTCTTCTTCTCCTTCTCCTCCTTATATTTTGGTTTTTCAAGACATGGTTTCTCTGTGTAGCCTTGGCTGTCCTGGAACTCACTCTGTAGGTCAGCTGGCTTCAAATTCAGAAATCCACCTGCCTCTGCCTCCCAAGGGCTGGGATTAAAGGTGTGTGCCACAATACCCAGAATAATTCATATTTTAAATATTTCATTTTGTTTGTATTCTAGGTGTTTTGCTTGCATGTATGTCTGAGCACCATTTTGTGCTTGGTGTCCAAAGATCAGAAGAGGGAATCCATTTCCCTGAAACTGGAGTTACAAATAGCCGTGAGTCACCATGTAGATATTGGGAATTGAACCCAGGTCTTCTGAAAGAGCAACTAGCTAGGCTTTTAACCACTAAGCCATATCTCCAGCCTCCTTTCCTCTATTACTTTTTGAAATGGGGATTGAATTTAGGGACCTGTGCATTCTTGGTGAGTGCTCTACCACTGACAGCTCTAGCCCTTTATTTTAAAACAGGATCTGGTTGCAAGGCCCAGGCTGGCCTCAACCTCTTGGCTCTCCTGCTATAGCTCTCCATGTGCTGGGGTGCTAGGACCTTTAGGACACCTTTGACAGCTTTATAGACTCTGGATAGATGGAGGGACTGAGATGGTCCCTCCTAGGGCTAGGCAGTTATTAAAAACAGGAAAGACCCACATGCCTGTGAGTGAACTTTCATATGCAAATCAACCAATCCAGCGCCCACACCCTAACCACTTCCTCCATCAAGCTTTTACACTCTGCTCACCATCCATCTGCTTATATCACCCCAGGGTTGAATACCCAGCATATCCAGGTACAGACCTCTAGCCAGAGCTAACTGAAATGCTTCAAGTCAGTGAATCGTGTGCTTGCCTGCCCTGCTTCACCCACTCTTGCCCATGGAAACCAACACAAAGGTTCTAGCCAGCATTTTTCCTCACACTCTAGTCTGCCTCCTGACTGACAGGTTGTTTCCTCTCCTTTTGGGAACTGTAAGTAATAAAGTACCTTTTTTTGTGGCCAGTGTCTCCTGATCTGTTGGATTCACTTTATTCCTGAGTAATGGTATGAGCCCAGGGTTGTGGCTCCCAGGGTTGTGGCTCAGTAGTAGAGCCCCTGCCTAGAATACCTCAGTGAGGGGCTGTGGGCATAATTCTGTGGTATAGCATTCCCCTAGAACCCCCCCAGTGAGGGTCTGGGAATACGGCTCAGTAGAGCTCTTGCCTAGAATCCCCCAGTGAGGGGATTCTACAAACAGACAGAAAACTCAAAGATTCCCTCTCCCTGAAACAAAACAAAACAAGACCTCTAAGACAGGGTCTGCTGGGAGCTTTAACCTCTTCCTTCAAAAATGGCTTTGTAAATGGCAGCCAGATTCATTTGACATTTTGAAATGTAGGTTTCTTCTTCTGGATGAGGGAACCAATTTATCCATCTCAGATTGGAAGGATGAAAAAGAAACCCTTCTTTAAGCATCTTGTGGTAGCTGTAACTCTGTGTAGCCCAGGTCCAGCTTTGAATGTGAAGGTTCCTGGGAATCCAGGAACCAGCTTTTCTCCTCCTGACTCACCGGTTCTGCTCTTCAAGCTTGGCCAGCAGCTCTAGTTCATCTGGGCTGAGGTTCTCGGAGTCGGAGGTTGGGGAGCAGGTGGGTGCTGACAGCGCCTCCTGAGATGAGGAGTCGGGGCTCAGAGTGGGGCTCGCCATGGTGGGCAGGCTCATCAGCCGGGAGGGTAAGCCAGGTTACAGCTCTGTCTGAGGTTGGAGATATATGTAGTTAGCACTGGGTGGGTGCCCACCTTGGACAGTTAGCTCTGGGCCAGCAGAGTCTGCCTGCTCACCCTGAGAACACTCCATCATCCCAGACTTCCTGCTTCTGGTCCACTCCCAGTTGTACCGTAGACTCAATGTGCTGCAACCTATCCAAGAGCCAAAGCTCAGATCCAGCAGCAGGGCCTGGGCCAGAGGCTTCCTGTCACTGGAGGTCCCAAAGATCCTATGTGAAACTTCAGGGGTACAGAAGCCTCTGTTCTGGTGACCTTTCCTGACTGTGTTCTGTACTCTGCAGTGGCTTGCCCTGGGAGCCTCATGGTGGCATCTGACTTGCCCTGTCTCATCAAGAAGAGTGTGCTGCTGGCTCAGATGAAGCAGTTACTCACCATTGTTAATTGTCTGGTGCTGTCAATGGCTGGAACAATAATGTCTCCTTGGCTGGGAAGCCAAGGCCACTTCAAAGTGCCAGGAACCAGTGCCCTAAGTGGATACACAGTGGAGCTGAAGGTTCAGAGGGAGCATCCTGATCTCAGTCTCCACATGCCAGGGCTTCTTTCCTACTTTTCCTGGGGTCATCAGCTTAGCCTTCTGGGGGCTTTTGAGGACAATGCCTTTTTTAAAAAATTATTTCTGTCTGTCTGGTGATAAAAACCAAATGCTCAGGATTGGGAAACAGCTCAGTCTGTAAAGTGCTTGCCACATTAGCATGAGGACCTGAGTGAGTTAGATCCCCAAACCCATGTAAAAAATGCTGGTGTGGTGGTGTGTGCTTTAATCTCAATGCTAGGGAGAGAGAAGCAGAAAGGTTCTTGGGGTGCACTGACCAGCCAGCCTAGCTAAATTGGTGAATTTCAGACCATTGAGAGACCCTGTCTTTAAAAAAAAAAAAAAAAAAAAAAAAAGGTGATGACCTGAGTGTTGGCTCAGTGCTCTTCCAGAGGACCAAGTTTGGTTCCCAGCACCCACAACAGAGATAAGCAGAGCGGACAGCTAAAGAACAACAGCTGCGGTGTCCTCGGCCTCCATGTGCACACTCACATCTGTGCAACTCTACACACATACAAAACAGCAGAAGAAGCTGTAGACTCATAGAAAGCCATTGTTTGAGACCTGACTCTCTGTCAATAACCTGTGTGATTTTAGGCTAGTCACTGAGCTTCTCTGGTCTGTAGAAACTAGGATCCATTAAGACCAGTCTCAAAGGGTGACTGTGAATCAAGCATGTGATATATAGCATATGACATGTTTGTCTGTCAGTGTTGGCTGCTATTATATATCCTGGACCATGGCGGGAGGTCTTGCTGAGAGCTGGAGTTCCTAGGGTCTGCTATGGCATGAAGGAGATTGGAGGCAAAGTTGGCATTTCCCTGGTGGGGAGCATTTCTGGGCCAGAAAATGCATTGGAATGGTCTGAGGAATGGCTTAGTGGATAAAACACATATCAATGAAGGCATGCATTTGGATGCCTACAATCTACCTAAAGCTAACATGGTAGCACATACACTTTTGTAATCTTAGCCCTCCTTATCCATCCTGAGATGGGAGGTAAACACAAGAGAATCCCTAGAAACTTGTAGGCCAGCTAGCTTGGAGTACACAGTGGCCACCAACAGGAGACTCTGATATCCAAGGTTTTCCTTAAGACCTCCAAATGCACAACATGGTTACATGTGCACTTGTACTCACACACATGAACATGTACACACACACACACACACAAATACACGGAGAGATATAGATGACACACAGATTAAAAATAAAAAAAAAAAAGGAAAAGGCTCTAGGAGGGAAGGCAGAGGCTGGGGAACATGTTCCTCCTATCTAGCTCCTCTTGGTGAGGCCAGCCACTATGCAGGGTCTGAGAACATGGAGAATCCTGGGGCTGTAGAGACAGGAAGAAATCTCTGCTCCAGTTTGATTACATAGTATGGTACCTTCATACCTGCCCACATCCTTCTGTGCTCTATCCCAGAAGTCTGCTTTGTGTTCCTGAACCCAACCTGACCCAGTTCTGACTCGGTCACAGAAAGGGCCTCACATGGTCCCTGTAGATGGGACATCTGATTCCTCAGGCAGTGGGGAACAGAGACAATATGGAGAAGAACACTGCTCACCCATCTGCACTGAGCACCTCTCTATAGTCCCCAATCAACTCTAGGGATCCCAGGCCAGCTGGATTTCATCCTGGTCATGAGCTTAGCTCTGGACCTCTCTCCACTGATGTTCTATTATGAGTGGGGCTTGGAGTCTCACAGCTCTCATTTCATCTTATGAGGATCGCAGAATTCTTCCTCCTCAGGAACCTGGCTCCCTACAGGACCAGGGATCCAGGTTCTATCTCCAGCCTCAAGTGCTCCCCAACTCTATTTGGGAGCAGAGCACTCTGGATTTTGGTTTTTATTTTTTCCTTTCTCTCTGTCTGTCTGTCTCTGTCTCTGTGTCTCTCTCTCTGTATATATTTGCATGTGGAGGCCTGAGGTTGATATCAGGAGTCATCCTTGATCACACTTCCATCTTATTCATTGAGGCAGGGTCTGTCAATCAAACCCAGAGCTCATGAGCTGGAAGTACAGGCAGACTACCACCACTGGGCATTTACATGGGTTCTGGCGATTGGAACACATTGCTAAAACTTGCATAGCAGGTACTTTAATCCCTCCCCAGTCCAGGGTTATAGGTTTCTGTGAGTGCTGGGCTGGCTGGTGATCACCTGTCCTAAAGGTTTTCAAGCAGTTGTAAACTGCTAAACTAGGAGTTAATAATTTCTGAGGGAGAGACAGAGGGGGCTGCTACAGGACCTCCAGCAGTGTCAAAGTCTGTGGCTAGACAGAGTTGTTACCACAAAGTGCTGAGGCAGGATGATCTTTCTAGGCAGGGCCAGCCTCAGAATTGGCAGAACATACAAGAGGCAGTAGAGGAGGTGGAGGCAGGATGAGGGGTCCAGAACTACTGCTGGATTTGGGGAGCACTGAGAGCTCAGGGCAAGTGCACCTATGAATAACCAGGTAGCCTGGGACTACACAGTGTCTGAGAACAGAGAGGGCCCAGCCTCAGAGTGCGCTTCACCCTTGCACTTACAGGCAGCCAGGGCTACATACAGAGAAACTCTGTCTTAAAAAACCAAATGGGTGTGTGTGTGTGTGTGTGTGTATTCTGTATACGAATGTTTACTGCTTGTATGTAAGTGTACCACATGTGTGCCTGGTGCCCATGAAGGCCAGAAGAAGGCATTGGATCTTCTTGAACTGGAGTTAAGGATGGCTGTGAGCCACTACATGGGTGCTGGGAATAGAACCTGATCCTCTGCAAGAGCAGCCAGTGCTCTTAACCATGGAGTCATCTCTCCAGCCCTACTCTCAGGGTTTAAACCAGCTAATACATGTGAAACGCTCATCTCTTGCTTTTTCTTTCTACCAGGGCTAGCCAAGATTGCCAGCTGGCCCTCAACAGCTCCATCATTCCCCAGATCCTGCACAATACTCAGTGGCCTTCACACTAAGGCAGGAGTCACCCTTGATCTTCCTAGTAAGAAACAATCACCCAAAATGTCTATGATAGATCCAGATAAATGCTTGGAATGGGAAGACAGCCAGAGTTTCTCAAAGTAAAGAGCTACAGTAGGATCCAACACTTTCCCCACTAGAGGTCTACCCAAGACAGCTGAAGTATCCACCCATACAAGAGTACATATGAGTGAGTGTTCATAGCAGCACTGCTCACAGTAGCTACACAGTACAAATGATGTAAGTATCCATCAATAGATGAATGCTTCAGCAAAACATATACTAGAATATTACTCAGCCTTTTTATAAAGGAATGATATAACATGAGTGAACCTTAAAAACCTTATGTTCAGTGAGAGAAACCAGTTACAAGTTGTTGGTTTCCACTTACATGAAATATGCAGATTAGATGAATCTATAGTGTCAAGAAATGGATTAGTGCTTTCCAGGGCAGAGACAGAGAGGAAATAGGATGACTGCCTAGAGGGTAAGGGGTGTCTAGAATTAGATAATGGTGATGGCGGTACAACACTGTGCAAGTGATAAACTTTAGGTGGATGACTTTTATTACATGAATCACACCTCAATCAAAAAGATGAAGGATAAGTTAGGCTGCAAAGGAACTATGCACAGAAGATGGGGCAGGGCCTGGTGGTGCAGGCCTGTAATCACAGCTGTTCAGGAGCCTAGTATAGGGAGACCACAAGTTCAAGGCCAGACTGGGTTGGAGAGTGAGATCAAGACAACGTAGTGAGACCCTGTCCCAAAAAATAAAATGAGTTGGTAAACCATGCATGATGGCCCATGCCTATCATCACAGCACCTGGGTGTCTGAGGCAGAGGATTACAAGTTCAAGATTGCTATTGGCTACACAATGAGTTCTAGGTCAGCCTGGGAAATATATCTTGTCTCAAAATTAAAAAATAAAATAAAAAAAGTAGGAATGTAGATCACTTGCCTAGCATGCATGAGGCCCTGTATTGAAAAAGAAAACAACAAAAAACCCAAAAGACAGAAAATAAAGGGAGAGGGCTGGAACACCATGAGGAGTAGAACAATTCTGCAGTAACCAGAGCCTTTTCTTTTAGGGCCTGTGGGCTAGGGTGGGATTTTAGAAAGGGTCTTTTGGCCTGCTATGTGCAGTTGAATCTAACACATTATTTCTTCCCCCTTCCCTCTCTATTCTTTGTTTTTTTGTTTAGAGGCATCATCACCATGCCCAATTTCATGTGGTGCTGCGGTCAGAGCCCAGGGCCTGGAGCATGCTGGATGAGCAATCTGCTACTTGAGCTGCAGCCCTGCTCCTGGCTGAGAATTCCCTTTTCTTCCCCAATTAAAACATTTAATTAATTAATTAGTGGTGTGTATGTGTGTGTGTCACAGCATGTATGTGGATGACCAAGGACCATTTGTGAGAGTCAGTTGTGTGCTCGCACCACGTGCATCCCTGGGATCGAACTCAGGCTGTCAGGTTTGCTGGTAAATGCCTTTACCTACGGAGCCATTTCTCCAGCTTTGAGCATTCTTTTTTCATTTTTTTAGATTGATTTTATGAGTATGAGTGTTTGGCCTGGATGTATGTATGTGCACCTGCTGCCCTTGGATGTCAGAAGAGGATGTTTTACTCTCTCTGAAACTGGAGTTAAAGATGGCTGTAAACCATCAAGTGAGTGCTGGGAACTGAACTCTGAAAGAGCAACAAATGCTCTTAACCTCTGAACCATCTCTTTAGCTCCACCTTAAGCATGCTTATTATAAAATCTGTCAACCTTGTTCTACCATCCTGAATTTTTTCCTCTGAAAATACTCCCCAACCCCAGTTCAATATACATATTCTTCTCATATATGTGTGTGTGCATGCACAGGATGGAGGAGCACATTCATATGCAATAGGATTCATGCAGAGGTTGATGTCAGGTATCTTCCTCAGTTGCTCACATTATAGATAGAGGCAGGAATTCTCACTTAGATCCAGAGTTCATCTACATTGCTAGCCTATCTAGACAGCTGGGATTACAGGTGGTCCAGAACACCCATCAAGCATTTAGGTGGGTACAAGGGATCTGACCTCCAGTCCTCACACTTACATATCACATGCCTTAACCACTGGGCTGTCTTCTTAGCCCCCAACACACATTCTCTGGCAATGGCTTCTGTCCTTGCCTGCTCTATAAGTTTGTGAATGATGGGAGGACAAAGCAATATCTTTCTGCTCTAAGTCCTTAACGTACTATTAACATTTGGCAGGTACTCAGTAAACATCTGTTGAGTGAATGAAGACAAAAATTCCCATGTGGTTTAGTTAGGTGATCAGGGTCAGCAGCAACAGTAACCTCACAAGGATATCACATGCCCTTGACAGGAGGTGATGGGGAGGGGTGCTTCAATTCTGTGGTTTTTCTCCACTGAAGTCATTGTCTTACTCTACCATGAGACAAACACCACCCAGGTCCTGATGAAGGGATACTGCATGAAATATCAACGAGGCCTCTTGTCTGTCAAGGTCATCAAAAACAAGGGCATTACCAGGAAATGCCATAGCCCATAGGAGCTGAAGGAGATGTGATAACTAAGGACAGAACATGGAAATTAGAGGTAGGTGGGGAGATGGATCAAAGGGTAAAGTATTTGCTGCGCAAGCATGAGGACCTGACTTTGAATCCCCAGAACCCTTGTAAAGCTGGACAAGTAGTGCCCGTCTGTAATCCTAGCAATCCAATGGCAACACAGGATGTAGAGACATGAGAATCCACAGAAGCTCTTGGGTCCAGCTAGCGTAATAGCAAGAGACCATGTTGTAGCAGAAATCTTAGATGGTCTTATTAATAAAATCAAACCTGAGGCCAGGTATTGGGGTGAACGCTGGAAGGTCAGAGAGACAGAACAAGCCACAGCTAACCTCACCTGGCCAACTTCTCTGCTGGTCTTGTTTCCTCAGACTGGATGCCTCTGAGTCCTCATATCCGAATGGTTCTCAGCTGAACTGCTGCTAGAAGCCTGGAAGCTTAACCAGCCAAATGCTTCTAGTTTCTGGTCCTCATGCCTTATATACCTTTCTGCTTTCTACCACCACTCCCTGGGATTAAAGGCTGGCTTTCTGGGATTAAAGGCATGTGTCACTATGCCTGGCCGTTTCCAATGTGGCCTTGAACTCATAGAGATCCAGAGGGATTTCTACCTCTGGAGTGCTAGGATTAAAGGTGTGAGTGCCACCATTTTCTAGCCTTTGTATCTAGTGGCTGTTCTGTCTCTGACTCCAGGTAAGTTTAACACAATACCACACCATGTCTCAAACAAGATGGAAGTTGTGGTCAGATGTTGGAGGCTGTCATTGACTTCCACATGCACAAAGTGGTATGTACCTGCATGCCTGAACACATACATCATACAGTCATACACATACATTGATCCAATAAACAAAAAAAGTATATTAACAAATAAGGGTGTTGGGCTGGAGAGACTGCTCAGCAGTTAGGTGCTTTTGCTGCTCTTCCAGAGGACCTGAGTTAGGGTTCTAGTATCCAGGTCAGTCAGCTTTCAGCAGCCTGGACTCCAGCTCTATAGGAGCCGATGTCCTGCAAATATCCACATGCACATGCACACAAATTCAAACACAGACACTGAATAAAAAATAATAAAAATAAATCTTTAGGAACTGGAAGGATGGCTCAGTAGTTAATAACATGTATTGCTCTTGTAGAGGACATGTGCTCACATACACATTTGCACACAAAATAAATAAATAAAAATGTAACAAGGCCACTCTTGGCCACATAATGAATTCAAATCCAGCCTAGGCTACAAGAGACCTTGTCTCAAAACAAAAACAAAAACAAAAAAACACCCCAAATTATAAATATAAAAATAAGTTATACACACAATATGTGTGTGTGTGTGTGTGTGTGTGTGTGAATAAACTTTTATTTGTGGTGCTTGTGATCAAAGAGGATTTAATGCATGCTAGACAAGTGATCTACTACTGAACTATATCCCCAGCCCCCAAAATTCTTTTCAAAAAAGATTGTGCACAAGGTTAGTTAGAAAAGCAAAGGACTACTATGCCATGTGAGCAGTGCCACACTGAGTAGAGGGTCAGTGGTTGGTACCCCAATTCTGTCATAGAGGGTTTGAATTTTGTTTTCTCACTCTAGAATCTTTGCCCTAAGCTTATCCATGATGCTTCCACCCTCTCTACATTTTTATTTTAAAAACAATATAAATATGAGCCAGGGATGTGGCTCAATTGGTAGTGTGCTTGCCTAGCATATATGAAGTCCTGGGATCCACTCCTAGCACCACATAAAACCAGGTGTGTGGGCTAGAAGGGTGGCTCAGTGGTTAAGAGTACTTGCTGCTTAACCATGAGGACCCGAGTTCAGATGCCAGCACCCAGTGTTGTAAGGGTCAGAGATAGGAAGATTGCTGGGATTTGCTAGATGCTAAAATATGAGCTCCAGGTTCAGGGAGAGATCCTGCCTCAAAGGAATAAGGCAGAGAGTGATAGAAGAGAAGCCCCTGATGCCCTTCTCTGGTCTCTGTGAACACGTACAGGCGTGTGCACTCGCACAAACATCCCTCCTCCACAAAGTCAGGCATGGTGGTGCATGCTTGTCACTTCAGCACTCAGAATGTACAGGCAGGAAGACAGGAGTTCAAGGCTGGTTTCAGCTACACTGGGAGTTTGAGGCTAACATGAGACCCTCTCCTGTCTCAAAACAACAACAACAAGAACAAAAACAAACCAAAAAAAAATTCCCGAAACAAAAACAAAGCTGGGCATAGTGGTGCACGCCTTTAATCCCAGCACTCAGGAGGCAGAGACAGGCAAATCTCTGAGTTTGAGGTCAGCCGGGTCTACAGAGTGAGTTTTAGAATGGCCAAGGCTACACAGAGAAACCATCTTGAAAAACAAAACAAAAAGACCCAGAGAGAAATGATATATGCAAAATACTGAGTGCAGCTAGCATTTGGTAAATCACAGTCACTGTTTTTCAGCACAGTGAGCCAGGGAGCCTATGCAGGTATCTTCTAGAGAGTACATGACATTACAAACAGGAATAAAGACCCCACATTTTTGGTTTTGTCTCATGTCTGATCCTCTCCCTCCCATGATCACTGGGAACATAGATTCAGTTCAGGATCCAAAGCTTTGAAAGGTGCCTACTGACCCCAATTTTCCTAAACTGGCTAGCAGAACATCACTGCTGTGGCTGTCCACAAGTCCTGGGGCAATGGTCTGGCTGGGTTCCAGGTTCTTTTGTTTGGCAAAAGGTAGGCCACATAGTCCCTGGGACAAGAACAGCATTGGGGATTGCTCTTTTCATCCCCATTTTCAGCTCTATGTATGTATGTATGTATGTATGTATTTATTTATTTATCTATCTATCTATTTATTTATTTATTTAGAGATAGATCACATGTAGCCCACGCTGGTCTCAAACTTGACATATAGATAAGGATGACCTTGGACTCTAGATCCTCTGCTTCCACTTATTGAATGCTGGGATGACAGATGTAGACCACACTGTTGGTTAGTTTTAAATGTCAGCTTGCTGTAACCTAGAATCACTAGGGAAGAGTGTCTCAATTTTGGGAACTCTTTTTTTTTTTTTTTTTTTTTTTTGAGACAGGGTTTATCTGTGTAGCCCTGGCTGTCCTGTAGTTCACTCTATAAATCAGATGGCCTCAAACTTGCAGAGACCTACCTGCCTCTGTCTCCCAAAGGCCTGTGCCCCCCTCCCCCCACCTGTGGGACTGTCTTGATTGTTAATTGATACAGCTCACTGTGGGTGACATTATTCCCTATGCTGGGCCCTGGAATATATGAGAGTGAGAAATCTTGCTAAGCAAAAGTCAAGCAAGTAGGAGCATGGGTACAGTCTTTACTTTTCGTTCTTTTTTTTGTTTTGTTTTGTTTTTTTGAGACAGAGTTTCTCTGTGTAGCTTTTTGCGTCTTTTCTGGAACTCATTCTGTAGCCCAGGCTGGCCTCGAACTCACAGAGATCTGCCTGCCTCTGCCTCCCGAGTACTGGGATTAAAGGTGTGCACCACCACTGCCCAGCTACTCTTCCATTCTTGATAGTGACTAACCACCTAAGCTCCTGCCTTGACTTCCTGATAGACTGTAATCTGGAATTGTAAGCTAAAATAAACCTTCCTCTCTTAAGTTATTTTTGGTCAGGGTATTTTTAAAAAATGCATTTTATTGCCAGATGGTGGTGGCACAGCACTCGGGAGGCAGAGGCAGGAGAATCTCTGAGTTTGAGGCTAGCTTGGTCAACAGAGTGAGTACCAGGATGGCCAAGGCTACAAAGAGAAATCCTATTTTGAAACTCCCATCCTCCAATTATTTTTTAAAATTTATTTTGGATTTTGAGGACAGGGTTTCCTTGTATAGACCTGGCTGTCCTGGGACTAGCTTGGTAGACATCCAGGCTAGCCTCAAACTCAGAGATCTTACCTGCCTTTGGCTTCTAAGTGCTGGGATTAAAGGCCTGTGCTACCATGTCCAATGAAATTCATTTTATTTTTAGTTATGTGTACTCGTGTCTCTGTGTGGGTATATGTATGTGAATGCTGGTACCCCTGGAGGCCAGAAGAGGAGTCAGATCCCCAGAGCTGGAGTTACAAGCATTGTTGCCCCCCCCCCCCCCGCAAACATGGGTGCTGGGAATTGAACTTGGTTCCTATGCAGAACAGCAGGTACTCTTAACTGCTGAGCCATCTTTCAAACTTCTGGCCATGATACTTTATCTCACCAAGAGAAATGAAAGTAGAAAAGCCACTAAGCCTGTTTTTTTTTTTTTTTTTTTTTTTTTTTTTTTTTTTTTTTTTTTTTTTTTATAATGCTGGGGATTGAATCCAGGGCTTTGTGCACGCCAAGTAAGCACTTTACCAATGGCACTACATGCCGTCAGTTTTAGTCATTTCTTCAAGATGTTCTGCAAGTTTCCACATTCTTGGAGTATGGAGAGTTATTCTAGATCTCTTGGCTTACAGTTGAGACCTTAGAGCCAGCAATATGAATTTAAATCCCTTTTATACTCCCTTTGTGATCCAGGGTACCATGCAATTTCAATCTGTAAACAGGGCTAATGATAGTACCTGAATCTCTCTCTCTCTCTCCTTTATTTTTCCCTTCCTTTCTCCCTCCTCTCCCCTCTGTATTATTGCCACTCCCACTTCTGTTCTGTGTTTAGGATCAACAGTGGCCTATATTTATTCCCTGCTGAATGGATAGTTCCTTGAGGGTAGGGCTGTCAAGGCCACTGTGGGGTCCCCAATGTCCAGTGCAAACTGCCCCTTATATGGTGATGCTCTTTAAGGACTAAACACTGCAAACTTATAATCACTGTTATTGGTAATAACAGCAGCAGTAGCAGCAACACACCTTCAGGTGAAAACCTGAAGGGTGGACTATTATGACCTTCAGATTCTCATCTGACCTAAAAAGAGTAAGTTTATGTTCTTCATGTATCTTTTTCTGCCACTGTAACAGGTTCATTTGGGAGCAACTTTCTTCATATTCTCTATTTTAATGTCCCTGAAAATGACAGAGGAAGAGCATCAAAGCCCTTTCATAAGGGCTTCCTGTAGCAGGTGCACAGATGAAGATGCATTTCTTTGATATCTGTGCCAGCTTCCTGTGCTTGTCAAGCTGGGTGGTGGGCCCAGGTGAGGCATATTGGCTTTACCTTTAGCACCCACCCAAGGCAGACAGATCTGACCTCTTTCTGTTTCAGAAATGGCTGAGGGAGAGAAGCCCATTAGCTTGTAAAATCAAACACATTTTACTGAGAAATTGCTATATGAATCTTGATTCACCTGTGAAAAACACAGATACCCTCCTCTCATGGGACTTGCTCACAGACTACATGGGAGACAGATATCAAGGAAAAGATTTCATGGGGGTTCTGGGAAGATGGCTCTATGGATAGAGTGTTTGCTGTACAAGTATGAGGACCACTGTTTGGACTCACAGAACCCAGGTCAAAGCTGAGCAGGAAGGGCTGGAGAGATGGTTCAGTAGTTAAGAGCACTGGCTTCTCTTGCAGAGGACCCAGGTTCAGTTCCCAGCACCCACTTTGAGTCTCACAACTGTCTGTATCTCTAATTTCAGAGGATCTGGTGCCCCTTTTTAGCTGTAGGCATTGCACATGATGCATAGACATACAAGTAGGCCAAACAAAGATACACATAAAAATTATTAAAAAAAAAAAGCAGAGAAGGGATGGTAGCCATCTGTAATTCAAGCAATTGAAAGAAGACAGGTGATTCCTAAGCAAGCTGGGTTGCTAAACTAGGCAAACTGTAGTACTACAGTTTCAGCAAGAGACCTTGTCTTAGGAGATGAAAGTGGAGAGCAATAGAAGAAGACACTTGGTGTCAACCTCTACCGTCCACACAGACATGCATACAAGTGCGCCTTCACACGCACTTGTGCAGCAGAACATACAAGTATACCATACATATAATATACACAGGCAAAACCTAACTATTCACTAACCCTACTTTATAGGTCCAGGGAGATAGTCAAGTACTTTCCATGCAAGCACGAGGACCTGAATTCGAACCCCAGCATCCATGTAAAAAGCCAGGCATGATGGTGGATATTTGTAAGATCAGTGCTAGGTAAGCAGAGACCAGAGGGTCTCTGGGGCCCAGTGAGAGACCTTTTTTTCCTTCTCTTTTCCTTTTTTAAATTTAATATTACTACTACTACTACTTCCACTGCTACTATTATTCTGGTTTTTTGAGACAGGGTTTCTCTGTGTAGCCATGGCTGTCCTGGAACTCCCTCTTGACCAGGCTGGCCTCAAACTTACAGATATCTGGCTGCTTCTGTCTCCTGAGTGCTAGGATTAAAGGCGTGCCAAGAGACTTATCTCAAAAAACAAGGTGGACAGTGTCTAGAGAGATGGCTCAATAGTTAAGAGCACTGGCTGCTTTTGCAGAGGACCAGGTTCAATTCCCAGTACCTACATGGTGGCTATAACAGCCTGTAATTCAGTTTTCCAGGGGATCTATCACTGTCTTCTGGACTTTATGGGCACCAGATATGCATGTGTGCCTGTGCACACGTGCAGGCAAAATACTATAAACATCAAATAAAAAACAAGCAAACAAACCAACAAAAGAAACCAAGGTGGACAGATACTGAGAAATGACCCCCAACATTGACCCCTGTACTCCACATGTGCAGTCACACACATGTGTATTTACACATATGTAAAATAGCCACATACACCCACCATGCCACCTACAAACAAATGATTTCACAAGAACATTGATACATGCTGAGAACTGACAGTAAAGTGGAGGCAAATTATGGCAAAAGGGCACTGAAATGTCCCTCTGAGGGATGGGAGTGGCAGGGGGAGCACGCTAGCTCTCAATGATCTCCTTCCTCCTATTGCTTGACTTGGGCTTTCCTGGAGTTGATGTAGTTTGTACCTTCCCTAAATCTTCCCAATTCTGATCTTTTTGTACATGAGTGCCTGATGATGTATAACTGTCATGTGGATTACATTTGGTATATTTTGGCCTGAAGGGTAAAGCCTATCCATCCATGCTCGGAAGAAGTCACATATCCCTTGAAGGAACCATGCTGGCTCCCACCTCCTGGGACCCTGTCCAAGTACTTCTGGAACACCTTAACCTGCCATGCCTGTCTGGTGACTGCATCCATAAGTCACCCCTGCCACATCTTCCTGGATGCCCTGGGGATGCATTGGTCCTTTCTCAGAGCTCTTACAGCAGCACAGTGTATGTAATTCTGTCTCCTGCATCCCTTCTGCAGCAGCAGGGTGTGATGGCAAGGACACACACTAGAATGCTGGCTCCTTCGGGTTGCTCAGGATTAATTGAGATGATATGCAAATGGTGCTTGGCACTGTGAATGCAAGGCATGAGCTCAATCAGTGTGTGCTTCTGGGTCCAACTCTTCCCCTCTCTCCAAGCTGGCTGTTCAGACTTTAGATACAGGACACTTGACTCAATTCCCTGAGTACAGTGGGTCATCACCCATAAACACTGACATCACCCTCTACTGGAGGAAATTGAGACATGTTTTTGATCTACCAGTACCTATCAAAGCACAGACATAAAAGACAATGGATCCATATCCTCAAACTACTGCAAAGCTATGCTGGTTCCACTCAAAAGCTTGAAGCCTGCAGGCACTTTCTATAGAGTTCACATTCTATCCCAGGGAGCCTTTCTACCCCACTGTGCCCATCTGTGCAAAGTCCTCTGAGGAATGGGAGGTCTTTCAGTTTCCCATGTGCTATGTGACCTTCAAGTCTTTTCATGGACCCCTGCTTTCAGCAAATGGATGTGACAAACATCTATTCCATGTTCAGTGCTCTATGTGGGGCATGAGGATGGCTGGCCAATAGTTCCCCATGTCACCAGGCCTTCCAGGAGACCCCGTGCATGACTACAAGTCCCACAACAGACCATCTTTTTCTGTATTCTTTCAGCTCTGATTTAAGCTAGCTTCCTTCAAGACAGCTAAGACCTTCAGATATGGCTACTACCCACTGAGGACAGGGATCATCAGGGCCAGTGATGCTGCCAACTTCAACTGCTGTGTGTGGAGTCTTTTCTGCTAAACCCCACTGTTCCCTTTTACACTGCTCCCAGGAAACACACAAGGCCACACCCTAACCTCACTGGCTCCCTTGTAGCACTGAATACTATTCTAAGAGCTTATCACCCCATTTTCCAGATGGAGAAGTTGAGGCTCTGAGCCAAAAGGAGTTTTTCTTCCAAATCTGTCCAGAATTTGCTTGTAAATATTCTAAAAGGAAGCCTAGGCTTTTTCATCTGAGTCTTTCCAGGCATATTAAATGCTTGGTTGGGGCTGGTTTGTTCTGGATTCTCCTCAGACCCTGCAGTCCTACACACCACAGCCAGTGTTGTGATCTCTTCTTGCCTCTCTGTCTTGCCTCAGCTCTTGTGCCAGGGCCAAGCCACCTTCGATCTCTTCCAAACCACCCTCAGTTAACCGCAGGAACCCACAGGGAACCCACAGGTGGGACCCCAAGATGGGAGCTGTGGGACAGAATGAGTGAGAAGAACCAATGCAATACAACCATGAGAGAGCCAGGGATGTGGGGAGTGTGGCTCAATGGCAGACAGGCTGGGGGTGGCACACTTGGGGGTGAATTGGAGGGGTGTCATGCAGAGCACTCCTTTCTTTCACATTACCCCCATCCCTCTTCAGCACATTTTTTCCCTTTCTGAAAATATTCTTTAAACAAAGAGGTCTTTGCTTCTGGCAGGTCTGACCTGGTCCAAGCAGATCCCAAATGCTAGAAGAAAGCTGTTGTTTTGACCAAGCATATTGGTGGTGGGTGAAAGAACTCACAAGGGTTGTCAGGAACTGGCCTTGATGAGCACTCTGGAGGCCAGCAGATGCCATAGACTCAGGGATGCTGGTCCCACCAGTCTGGTCAGACTTTAGGACTGGGGCCAGGAGCAGCTGGAACATCTCACTCCCCATGGTGGGGGTGGAAGTGTGCCATAGATTTGGGAATGGGCCTTAGTTCCTTTTGAGACATTGGTGTAGGAGAGAACGCTGTCCTATTAAAAAGGGCAAGGCAGGGAGAGACAGGGCAAGGGGAAGAGATCTATGATTCCAGGTGAATTCCAGGCTCTGACACGCTCTGGAGGACCAGTCTGGTCCCAGCTCAAAGAGAATGGGGTGGAAGGGACAGGCTAGCTGCTGGGGACAGAGCCATCACCTCACAATCTTCTGTCTTTTGTCTGAGTTAGGGGGCCTGTTGAGGGTGCTGGGTTGTGCGGTTCAAGGAGGTGTGTAGTTCTCAGCAGTCGTGTGTGTGTGTGTGTGTGTGTGTGTGTGTGTGTGTGTGTGTGTGTGTAGAGACAGGGAGGGAAGGAGAGCACTCATGTGTCTTGGTCTGTGTTGAGCTCTTAGGTATGTGTAGGGGTATCTAAGTGAACCCATTCTGTGGGTTTCTCAGGAAGATGGGTGGGAAGGGCGTGTCTATTAGGGATGGGATTCACCATTATCTTTTGGGAAGTCCTTAGTGTTCATTTCTCCAGGAAGCTGGGATCTAGATGGGTCAAAGTCAGCAACAGTGTCTAGTCTTCTCAGAAGACCTAGAAGTAATTTTTAAAAATTATTTTATTTTATTTTTTTAGTGGTGCCCTTGAACATGAGGGGTGCCAAGTGAGCAGGCTGAGCTGATGTCTGTGGATTCAGCTGGGAATCTTCCCATTTAAGAGGCGAGGCATGGGTTTCTGTTGGGTCACAAGGAAAGAGTACAGGGCTCTGAGCTTGGTCTCCTTGGAGAGGTGCAGGCCAGATGCAGAAGATAGGAACCCAAGAGAGGGGTTGAGAGAGACGTAAATGCAAGATATGTGCAGATGGGAGGGGTCCTGGGACTGGGGTTGTGGACTGGAAGGGTATGCTAGTGGGGGGGGGGCTGCAGACCGGGGGGATGGGGAAACTCTGGTCAGGCTCCGAGGGAGGGGTCCTGGGAAAGATGTACAGAGGTCCCGAGCCTGGGGTGGGGGGCGTCACGAGGAAGAGACATGAGGTCCTAGAAGCCCTGGAAGTGATCCTGGGGGGATCGGGAACGAGGGTGGGCGGAGGCCGGAGTTCCAGGGCCCAGGGCTGGGAATGCCGAGGCTTCAAGCGCGGGTTCGGGAGGCGAGGCGACCCCAGTCACGCTCCTGGCTCGGCTTCCCCACGGGGCCCCGCAGCACTGACACCCCCCCGGGAGAAGAGGCCCTGCCCGAGGCCGCCCTACCTGCGCGGAGAGCTCCGCCATCGCTGCGCCGAGCCTCGCCGTCCCTGCACTGCGTCGTCCGCTTTCCCCGCCCGTGGTCGCGACTGCTCGGGGGTCCCGCAAACCCCGCGGCCCGGCCCCTTTCACTCAGCCGCCCCCGGGGACCGCAGCCGTCACCGGCTCAGCTGCTGCCATTTCACCCGCTGACAGGAGCCGCTGCCCCGCCCCCCCGAGGCCCGGTCAACCAATTCACCGCCCCCTTAGGCCATTGGCTCCGCCCATTGCAGAAGAGTGACAGGAGATCTGACCAATCCAGAGCTAGTCTATAAGGCGGGCCCTGGCTACGGTTCTCTGAGGAGAGGAGCGAATTGAAATGAGAGAATCTGTGATAGACGCATGATTTTGCTTATCAAAATAAGGAATAGTATTGATCGACACCTAAACTACCAATAGTTATTGGTAAGAGGTGTGCCTCTGAAGGAAGGATGCGGCCTCGAGCAACCCTTAGCTGAGGCACTAAGTCCCACCCAGAGCCTGATTTCTACCCAATCATGAGAGGGGCTGAGCCGTCCATTATTATCTGCCCCTCAAACCTCGGGCCTGGCAACTGTTGAGATGGGAGGGGGTGTGCTATGAAGATTGACATCTAATCAGCCAATGAAACTGATGGAGGGCGGACTCTTATGGCATCTGACCAATGGAGTCATGAGGCTGGGAATGAGTTTTGCGTCCTGGGCGGTGGGACTTGAGGCCAGGGTCTGAATGGAATGGAGGAGGGGCTAATGGAGGGGGCGTGTCCCAGTGCAAGTATAGGCGGGATCAGACTAGGGCCGGGCGTTAGAAGGGGCGTTACTGGAAAGCTTATCTTCAGAGCAGGGTCTGGAGGGTGGTCTGGGTGGTTACGTCAGGTTCTGCCCCTGCTAGGTGAATCTGGCATCAAAACTCCGATTGCATCCTCCATCTGCTCCAACATTACCTCTTCAGGGGTGCGGGGAGGGGGGAGCAAGGGGGCGGAGTGGGTAGGGAGTCAGGTTGGGAGCCGCTTACGTGAAAGCTGTTTGTAAACGCTTGAAGATTGAATGAATGGACCCATGATCGTTTTGCCGCCTCCTCCTCCTCCCGCTTCCGATTCCTTTTTTTTTTTTTTTTTTAATTTTGAGACAGAGTTTCCTGTAGACCAGGATGGTCTTGAACTTTTCTACGTAACAGAGGGTGACCTTGAACTCCCTATCTTCCCATCTCCACTTCCCTCTCCTTTACCACCATGACCAGACCCCAGATTCTTTTAGAAAGTGAGGACAAAGACCATGTATGCACCGTCATTGACAGCGGGCAAGACTTACTAAATGGATTGATTAGTCTAGGATGTGGGGATGGGCCTTGGACAGGGTGAGGCAGGGAAGATGTGTCACAGAAGGAAAGGTGACGTCATAGGTTCATCAGGGGTGGTCTGGGATTCCAAAGCTGGGGAGGCTGAGGCAGGAAGACTGCTGAGAGGTGTAGAACAGCCTGATTCACAAAATGAGTTCTGGAGCAGTCAAGGCTACAAAACAAGTTCAGCATGGTAGCTAAGGATAGGGAGACAGGAGGGAAAACAGAGGAGAGCCTATTCATAATAGGGAAGGTCAGGATTTCTTTTCGATCGTTAGAGTAACAGTTGACATTCACGTGGTTTTTAAAAAAACATTTTTTTAATTTATTTTTGAGACAGGGTCTCACCACAGCCCAAGCTGGACTCCAACTCACTGTGCAGCCGAGGCTGACATCGAACTCAGGGTTTTCCTACCTCAGCTTCCAGGGATTACTGCTGTGTACCATGATGCCTGGCTCACACATACTCTCTCCCTCTTTTATCTATATTGTACCCATTAAAATTTTGAAGCTGTTAAGAAACCTCTTAAACTATTACTAAAAACTTGGTGGTAAAAATAAATCTAATGTATTCGTCCTCCCCTCTACATTCCTGTATTCCCTTCCTCCATTAAAAGAAATTCTACAGCCCGTTTGTATACATCAAGATGAAATCAATCTCCTGCTGAGGATGTAGCTCAGCTGGTGAGGTGTCTACCTAGCATGCATGCAGCCCTGGATTGGATCCTCAGCACTTTCGTAAAAGAGATACGGTAGCAAACAACTGCAGTCCCCTAGCACAGGGGAGGTGAAGGCAGAAAGACAGAAGTTCAAGGTCATCCTCAGCTACATAGTGACTCTGAGGCCAGCCTAGATTATCTGGAGCCATGTCTCAACAGGAAAGGGGCACCTGGACACGTGGGTCAGGAGAGGACCTGAGTTCACTTCCTAGCACCCACATCTGCCCAGCACCCACATCTGGTGACTAACTGCCACCTGTAAATCTAGCTCTAGGGTATCCAATGCTTCTCTTGGCCTCTTAGTGCAGCAAATCTATTTTGAAAATAATTTAAATTTTCATTTTTATTTAATATTTATTAAATTTAAAAGATTTTTTAGTTCCGTTTATGTATATGTGCGTGTATGCCATCTGAAGAGGCCAGAAGAATTAATTAGGTCCTCTGGAGCTGGACAAGCTGCTATGAGCAGCCCTTCATGGATTCTGTGAACTAAACTTAGCCCTCTCAATTTTCATTTTTAGTTGATAGAAGTAATTTTGGGGATTCTGAAGATGTAATTCAACGGCAGAAAGCTTGCTAACATGTGTGAGACCAAAGCTTTCATCGCCAATACCACAAAAAGGTAGGTTTTTTTTTTTTGAGACAGGATTATTCATCTTGGGATGGTCATAAACTCAGTAGCCAAGGATACTCTTGAACTTCTGATCCACCCACATCTACCTCCTAAGTTCTTTGATTACATGCAATGCCACCATGTCAAGTTTTATGTGGTGTTGGGGTTTGAACCCGGGCTTCTTGCATTATACCAACTGAACCACATCCCCAACCCATTTAATTTTTATTTACTGTTTTGAGATGGGGTGTATGTTCCCCAGGTTGGTCTGGAACTCTGGGGCTCAGCCTTCGACACAGCTGGAGCTTTAGGCATGTGTCAGTGAGCTTTCTATGGGAATAGTCATTTTTATCAGGAACACTGTTTTCTCTTTATAGCCAATTGTTATGTCCACAGTGAGGCTTTCCCTAACCTCACTCACCCCAATAGGGAATTCACGACAGACCAAAGTAACAAGTCTACTCAAGTACAGCTTAGGGAACCAGTGAGTTTTTATTGGGTTACAGAAGCAGGGACGACTCAGAGGCAGCTGTGTCGTGGGAGCAACACCCCAGTATGGGTGAAGACTCCAGAAAGCTGCAGCTGGGGAGCACTCCCCGACTTGCAGGCGGCAGGACATAGGACAAGTGGGTCAGAGCCTTTCCCTCTGTTTGTCAACAAGTGTTGCAGGATCCCTTGTGGGAGGAGCCCTGGTGAAGCTTGTTCAGTTCCAGCTTTCCCAGACTTGTGGTGTTTCTTTACTTCCTGAGTCTTGAGAGCCTCCTTCCTCGTTCCTGGAGAGAGGAAATTGCTATGTAGTAAAAGGATTGTTTCTACACTCTCAGGCCAGGTAACATCTACATATGATTCACTCACTGAGATTCCCCATGTTCTTTGTTGTTTTTTGGTTTTTTAATTTTTATTTTATGTGTATGAGTGTTCTATCTGCATGTGTACCATGTGCACACCTGATACAAAGGCCAGAACAAGGTATTGGATTCCCTGGAACTGGGTGTACAGAAGTGAGCTGCTCTGTGGGTGCTGGGAAACAGATTTGGGTCCTCTGGAAAAGCAGCCAGTACTCTTAATAGCTGAGTGATCTTTCCACCCCCCTTATTTGTTTTTATTTTTCTTTTGCGTTGTTTTTGATACAGGGTCTCACTGTGTAGCCCTAGCTGGCCTGGATCTCACTATATAGACCAGATAGGCTTCTAACTCACAGAGATCTGTCTGCCTCTGCTTTCTTAGTGCTGGGATTAAAGGCATGTGCCACCACAACTGGTGATCCCTATCTTTTAATCTTGGTGTTATACATAAAATATGCTTAATTCTCACGATTTTAAAAATATGGTATTTTAGTAATTCTTTGATTGTTTCATGCACACAAACAGTATATTTTGATTATATTAACTTCCCATTCTCCCAATTCCTCCCAGACCCACCTACTACTCACTGCCCTACCCCACCCATGCTAATTTCATGTACTCTTTCTTTCTTAATAATCTACCGAGTCCAATTTGTGTTGTCTGTGTGCTTGAAGGTGTGGGAACATCACTGGGCCATGGTTGACCTGCCAGGGGCCACGCCTTTAGAGAAACCGGACTTTAAAATCTATCGACTCTCAATATCTTAGGCTAGGGATGGGGGCACCCGAGGCTCTCCCACTTCCTGTAATGTTGACTGGCTTGATCCTTTGCAGGCAAACACAGTGAGTTCACGAGTGCAGGAGTCTTGTCGTGTCCAGAAGACCCTGCTATACTCTGGATTTGTCTGACCTTTGGTTCTCACATCAATCCTGAGATGGTCCCTGAGTTTGAGGAGGAGGAGGTGAGCCTAGTCCCATTATTCTGCTAAATGGACATAGTATCAGACGCCCTCTAAATTTGTATTTTTCTACTCATAGATTTAGTAGAGCTCTCAGGTCTCACTAGAGAAGGTCCTTTGTACTCGAATGAAGAAACAATGGGTCAAAGTGCAAAGGATAAGTGTTTGTGGGGTGCTCGTCCATGAATGGGCCCTTTGACTTTATGCTGACCATTTTCTAGTCCTGCTTTGTGACCTGAAACTTCTTCCTTAGCACGCACTCACTCCAGGAAACATTCCCAGAAACCACATCCCTGAATTGTTTCATGTTAGTGCTGCTTGTAAGCACCCTGCTTCTTTTTATTTCCTGTGTATTTTAGACATCTATTGGTGAGCATGTGCACAGTGTGTGTGTGTGTGTGTGTGTGTGTGTGTGTGTGTGTGTGTGTGTGTGTATGTAGGTCAGAGGACACATTTCAGGAATTTTCTGTTCTACCATGTGGGTCCTGGGATTGAACTCAGGTCTTGGTCTCCAGACTTTACTCACCAAGCCATCGTGTTGGACCCTACTTTTAGTTAAAAAAAAAAATTTTTTTTTTGAGACAGTCTCACTGTTCTCCTGGTTGGCCTGGAACTCACTATGTAGACCAGGACGGTCTCAAACTCAAAAAAAATCTGTCTGCCAAAGCCTCTAGATGTGGGCAACCATGCCTCGCTGCTTTTCTGTTTTCTGGCGTATGTTCATGTTCTCGGTTTCATAAGGACATTTCACATCTGGTAGATAATCTACTTTGAGCACATCCTCTCACGCTTTTCCCCTCCTCTTGTGGACCCATCGCCCTTCCTGTTAGTTCCCTTTGCTGCCGTGGCAGTTTCTCCTCTGCTTCCATGTTGTCTACACTGTGATGGTTGATCTTGGTGGTCAATGTGACTGGGCACTCTTGTGAGGGTTTTTCTTGATTAGATTGTTTGAAGTGGAACAATTCACAGTAAATTGTCTGGACTTTGCTTAATTCACTTCCTACAGTCACTTTAGGTTGCATCCTTTTTCCTATAAACAACACAGTTTTGTTCTTTTTTTATGAATAAAATTCCAGTGTGTATTTATGCCACATTTTCTTTCGCATCTTCTGTTGGATACCTAGGTTGGTTCCATAACTTAGCTATTGTGAATTGTGCCAGAGTAAACACTGATGTCAGGTGTTTCTGTGATATGTTAGTGTAGAGTCTATTGGGTAAATACCCAGGAATGGCACAGGTCATATGGTAGGTCAATTGTTTTTTTTTTTTATTTATTTATTTATTTTTTTTACTTTTGAGGAACCTCCATACTGATTTCCATGGTCACTGGACTTGTTCATATCCCCACCATCTTATACAAGTACCCATTTTCTCCTTATCCACATAGCATTTGTTATTTTTTCCTCTTCTTTCTCTGTCTGTCTCTCTGCCCTGTCTCTGTGTATTTGTGACTGTCTGTCTCTCCACCACCACCACCACCACCCCGCCCCCCCCAGTGTTTCACTATGTAGCCCTGGCTCATCTGGAACACACTGTGCAGATCAGGCTGGCCTTGAATTTACAGAGCTCTGCCTTTCTGCCCCCAGGTGCTGGGATTAAAGTTGTGCACCAACTGAATTGGCTGTTTTCTTTCTTTCTTTCTTTCTTTCTTTCTTTCTTTCTTTCTTTCTTTCTTCCTTCCTTCCTTTCTTTCTTTCTTTCTTTCTTTCTTTCTTTCTTTCTTTCTTTCCTTTTTAAAAAGATTTAATTTTATTATGTGTATGTGAGTTTTGCATGCCTGTATGTATGTGCATTCTGTGCATACCTGGTGCCCATACAAACAGAAGAGAGCATTGGGTCCTCTGGAAGTGGAGTTCAGGATAGGTTTGAGTTGCCACCTGAGTGTTGGGAACCAAATCTGAGTCTTCTGTAAGTGCTCTGAACCTCAGAACCACTCTCCAGCCCCTCCTTTTCTTTTTATTCTTCTTTCTCTTCCTCCTCCTCCTCTTCCTCCTCCTCCTCTTCTTCTCTTCCTTCTTTTTTGTGTGTATGATGTGAGGACACGTGCTTTCACATGTGCGAGTGTGGATTCTTTCATGTATGGGAGCTGATCCTTGTCTTACACCTTTTGAAACAGAGTCTCTGTTGTTTGATGGTCTGTAAGTTTCTAGGGCTTCTTTTGTCTCTGCCTCCCATCTCCCCACAAGAGCACCGGAGTTACAGGCACACTTCTGCACTTGGCTTTCATATGAATTTGGGGGGTTTGAACTTAAATTCTTTACAGCAGCCACTCCAGCTCTTAGAATTTGTTTTCTTGATGATTGATAAAGTGAGCTAAAATCTTAATGCAGTTAGTTAATTTGGATTTCTCTGATAGGTGGTGAAGTTGAATATTTGTTATAGTTTTTAAGTATTTATATTAATTTTGTGTGTATGTGTGCATGAGCCATGTGTATGCAGTACTCTCAGAGGCCAGAAGAGGGAGGCAGATCCCCTGGGATGGGAGTTAAACAGTTACTAGCTGCAGAGTGGGTGATCGGAATCAAACCTTCGTCCACTACAAAAGGAGGAACTGTTTTTAGTTACTGAACCATCCATCCACTCCCCATTTTTTTATTGGACATTTGTATTTCCGTTTTTGAGAATTATCTGCTCATTTTATTCGTCCATTTAAAAATTGAATTTATTTGACAATCTTATACATGTATAGAATGCATTCTGATTATTCTTGTTTAAACTCCTTGTTACCTGTCATCTCCCACCCCTACAGATCCCTTTCCCATGTTCATTGTTTTGTTTTGTTTGTTGAGTAGAGAATTTATTCAGGGCTGTCTGAGTGACCACGGGTATAGAGCTATCCATTAGCTCCTGGAGCGCTCACCACAGGTACACAACTGAAGCCAGTTCTCTCAGAATCCACCAGTAGCCCAAAGTTCAGCAAGGACAGGTAGGACCCTATCAGGCCCTCTTCCATCCAAGACTGACTGTTGATAAGCCCAGACTTGACATGACTGGCACAGACAGCCACAACTGTTGTGACATCACTACTGCAAGGCCATTACCCTCACTGCCCTAGAGGTGAGATTCTGTCATTATCCAGCCTTGGCTGGCCTGAAACTCATGGACAGCTTGACTGTGCCTCCCAAGTACTGGGATTAAAAGGTGTATACCACTAAAAGCCCATTTTTCTTGATTAGGCTGTTCAATTTCTTGTTATCTAGAGGCTTTTTTGTTTGTTTTGTTTTCTGTTTTTTCAAGACAGGGTTTCTCTGTATAGTGCTGGCTGTCCTGGAACTCGCTCTGTAGACCAGGCTGGCCTCAAACTCAGAGCTCTGCCTGCCTCTGCCTCTCAAGTGCTGGGATTAAAAGTGTATGACACCACTCCCTGACTCTAGTTTTTGAGTTCTTTATATGTTCTAGATCTTAATCCACTGTTAGATGTACAGTGAGTGTAGGGTAAAAAGGCCAGCCAAGGAAACACACCTGACCCTGAAACCAGAGCCAAAAACACACACCCTGACCCTGGGACCAGAGACAATTCCCTGGCCCTGAAACTAGAGCCAAAAGGTTAAAAAGGGCCAGTGAAAGAAACACACCCTGGCCCTGAAACCAGAACCAAAGAAACACACTATGTCCCTGACCAAAACTCAGCACAAAAACCAATTGATCCCTGAACATGAAACGAACCAATTCCTGAGCACAAAATTCAGCCAATCTCTGAGTTTGTCCAAGCTCAGGGATTGAAATCTGACCATTTCCCACCTTGAAAATCTTCACCCTGGAAAAACCCAGCCCCTAAGAAGCCTGTTCAGTTGGGAGCTGCTTTTTTCCACCCTGGCAGAGGCAGCCACCCTCCTGGATTCTTCCCTCCAAATAAAACGCTTGAATGAGGTTTGGGTGAGACCTATCACTTGAGCAGGAGCAGAACTGTAACACTTTCTCTGTGGAAACCTTCCCCTAGTGGAGCAGAGCTGTTAGATTCTGGGGGACCAGAGCAGAACTGTAACAGCTTCGCTGGGGAAACCCTCCTCTGCTGAGCAGAGTTGTTACATTGTGGAAACCTTTCCCTGGAGCAGGGCTGTAAGCTGCTACACTTACAGTGACTTTGTGGTGTTCCTTGGCTCCCGACTGCCAGGATCCTTTTTCCATCTAAGTGTCAATGTTTACAGTGAGTGAACGTTTTCTCCTATTCTGTAACTGTCTTTTCACTTGTTTCTTTTATTCTACAAGAGCTCTGCAATTTCACTGTCTCTTTTGTCAACTGTTTTCCTGAGCAACTGGAGTCCTATTCTTGAAGTCCTTCCCGTGCCTACCTATATCCTGAAGTGTGTTGTCTGCTTTCCCTTGAACACATTCGGAATTTATGTACTGTCTTACACTAAAATCTTTGATCCACTAGGCATGGAGAGATGGTTCAGAAGCTAACCTGTTCTTATTCTTGCTGAGGACTGGGTTCAATTCCCACTATCCACATGACTATTTGTAACTGCGGTTTCAGGGGATCCAATGCCATCTTCTGACCTCTGTGGGCACCAGGAATGCATGTGTTATACATTCATACACACAGGCAAAACACTCATACACACAAATAGAATAACTATTTTAAAAAAATCTTTGGACTATGTAGTGTTGATTTTTGTACAGAAAGACTTTCATTTTTCTACGTGAGGTTATCCAGTTTTCCAAGCATTATTTGTTGAAAATGTCTTTTCTCCAATATAAGTTTTTTGGTGTCTTTGAGAAAATCAGGTGCCTGTAGCTGTGTGGATTTACATTTATGTTTTCTTAAAATTATTAGATTTATTTTATTTTATTTTATTTGTTTTGTTTTGTTTCGAGACAGGGTTTCTCTGTGTAGTTTTGGTGCCTGTCCTGGATCTCGCTCTGTAGACCAGGCTGGCCTCAAACTCACAGAGATCCGCCTGGCTTTGCCTCCTGAGTGCTGGGATTAAAGGCATGCGCCACCACCGCCCGGCTTAGATTTATTTTTTGTGTGTGGAAGTTTGAATGTATTTGGCCCCCCTAATCTCATAGGGAGTGGCACTATTAGGAGGTGTGGCTTGTTGGATGGGTGTGGCCTTGTTAGAGGAAGTATGTCACTGTGGGGGTGGGCTTTGAGGTTACCTATGCTCAGGATACTGCCCAGTGTGTCAGTCGACTTCCTGTTGCCTACAAGATGTAGTACTCTCAGCTCCAGCACTACATCTGCCTGCACTCTGCCCTGCTCCCCTTCATGATCATAATGGACTAAACCTCTGAAATGGTAGGCAAGCCACCCTCAATGAAATGTTTTCTTTATAAGAGTTGCTGTGCTCATGATGTCTTTGCAGCAGCAGTAAACCTAAATAAGACTGTGTGTATGTGTGTGGGCAGGCACTAAAGCACGTGTGGAATTGGTTCTCTTCTTCCACCATGTGGGTCCCAAAGATCAAACTTGGGTCATTAGGCTTGATAGCAAGTGCCTTTACCTACTGAGCCAACTCACTGGGCCCCAAGTTCTCTTTTCTATTCCATTGATCTGTGTGTCTTGTGTTAGTGTCAATACTGTGTTGTTTTTGTTACTAGGATTCACAGCTTGAAATCAGGTATGATGATAACTCTAGCATTATTCCTTTTGCTTGGGTGTCAGCTCTCTGTTTTGCTTTCATATGCATTTTAATACTGTTTAAAATATTTTTTTGTGAAGAATACCTTTGGTATTTTAATGAGACTTGCATTGAATCTGTAGATTGTTTGGGTAGTATAGCTGTTTTCACAGGATTAGTTTTATAGAGCCATGATATTGGAAGACATGAGATCTGTCTGCTATGGTTTCTTTCTTCACTGTTTTAGAATTCATTATAGAAGAATTTCATTTCCTTGATTAGATTTATTCTGAGGTATTGTTTCATTTTTTTGAGCCAGTTGTGAATGGTTTATTTTCTTGATTTATTTATTTATCAGCATGGATTTTATTGCCATAAAGAAGAGAAACTGATTTTTATATGTTAACTTTGTATTCTGCCATGTTGTAGAACATGATCATTCCAAGAGTTTTCTTGTGGAGTCTTTAGGGTCCTTTATGTGTAGAATCATAAACAAAGATCCCCATCTAGTGTAATTTGGCCATGGGTTTGCCTTGCTATGTTAAAATATATTTCAGGAGATCCTGCTTAGCTTCTTCCTGTGGACTCTTTCAGCTTTTCCTTCTAGCCCATCTCCATTGCTTTGTGTCAGCTACTGACCCCTAGAAACACTTTCTACCAGGGAACCTCCAGTGGCTACACAGGGCTGGAACTCGGGTGGAGGGTTTTCACTATCCTTCCTGTCCTCTATGATCTCTCCAGTTTCATCCCCATCCCTGCTTGCAGCTGCCACCCTCTCACCCCAACTCCAGCCACAGAAGACTCCACTCCTTACAACAGGCCCAGGTCCCCAGACCTTTCATCCCTGTCTCTCCAGACTTATTCTTTGTCCTACTACAGCCTACTTTCAGGAGCCCCTCCTCCCACCACACCTCCACTCCCTGGGAAGTTTGCCTCTTGGTGTAGACTGGATCCCCCTAGCTCTTTCCCACAGCACCTCTCAGCCTTTTCTCCTAGCCCATCTCTGTTCTTCTCTGCCGCCCACCAAAGTGCAGAAGCATTCTTTATATAAAGGATTCCACAGCTACCACACTTACCTAAGATCCTGAAAGGGCAACAGTAACCAAAGAATGGAACACCTACCCAGCAAAGATAAGACCAGACTTTAACAATTAGAAACACCTCAGTCATCATAACTCCAGATGCCTACACCTCAACACAAAACACAAAACATGAATAGCCAAGACAATATGCCTTCACCAGAACACAATAACCCTACTAAAGTAGACCCCAATAAATTCAGTATAGCTGAAGCACAAGGCAAAGACTACAAACTTGCAATTATGAATACGTTCAAGGACCTTAAAGAGGATGTGAATAAATCCTTGGATGAAGGCTGTGAAAACAAAAAAGAAATAGTTGAATGAAATAATAAAAACAATTCTTAACATGAAAATAGAATTTAACAACAACAAGAATCACTAAAGAAAACCCAAACAAATAAAACTGGAAATGAAAAATTTAGGATGACAAACAAAAATGTCATAGCCTCACTAACAGATTACAAGACATGGAAGAGAGAATGTCCAGTGTTGAAGACAAAGCATAATGTTCTCAATAAAAGAAAATGTTAAATATGAAAAAAAAAATCCAGGCACAAAACATCCAGGAAAGCTGGGACATACTGAAAAGACCAAATTTAAGAATAATAAAAATAGAGGAAGGATGGCATACCCTGGTCAAAGGCAATGAAAATATTTTCAACAAAACTGTAGACTAAAATGTCCCCAACCTAAAGAAGGGGAAGGTACAAGAAGCACACAGAACACCAAACAGACAGGACTAGAAAAGAAAGTCCCCTTGGCACACAATAATCAAAACATAAAACATAGCAAAGGAAGGATATTAAAAGCTGCAAAGGAGGGGCTGGAGAAATGGTTCAGAGATTAAGAGCACTGGCTGCTCTTCCAGAGGTCCTGAGTTCAATTCCCAGCAACCACATGGTGGTTCACAACCATCTATAATGATCTGGTGCCCTATTCTGGATGCAGGCAGAACACTGTATACATAATAAATAAATAAAACTAATAAAAAAAGCTGCAAAGGAAAAAGACCAAATAACATACAGGCAGACCTATTAAAATAATACCTGACTTTTCAACGGAGACTTTTCAACGGAGGGATGTTCTACAAACTCTAGGAGACCACAGATGCCAGGCCAGACTAACATACCCAGCAAAAATACCAATCACAATATGTGGATAAAGAAAAATATTCCATGATAAAAAACATATTTAAGTAAGATCTAGCTCTACAGAAGGCACTAGAAGGAAAACTTCAGTCTAAAATTTCAATTAACCACATCCAAGAAGAGACAAGGAGTAAATAATCCCAGAACAGCAAACCAAACACCATAACAACAAAATATCAGGAATCAATAAACACTGCTCATTGATAATTCTCAGTATTTATGGCCACAATTATATAATAAAAAGGCAAACTAACAGACTAAATTAGAAAACAGGATCCATCTTTCAGATGCATCCAAGAAACACATTTTACCATCGAGGATAGATATTGCCTCAGGTAAAAGGATGGAAAAAGATACTCTAAGCAAATGGACTCAAAAAGCAAGCTGGTGCAGTTATTACCTGACAAAATAAACTTCAAATCAAAACTAACCATAAGAGATAGGGAAGGACTACATACTCATCAAAGGAAAGATCCACTAAGCCGATACTGAAATTCTAAACATTTGTGCACCAAACACAAGAGCACCCAAGTTCACAAAGAAACACCACTACAGCTAAAAGCACATATTGACCCTCACACGGTGAGAGTCAACAACGTCAGTACCCCACTCTTGCCAGTAAATAGGTCATCCAGACAAAAATTAAACAGGGAGGTGCTGGAACTAAATGACATCATAAATCAAATGGACCTAGTAAGTATTTATAGAACATTTCCACCCAAACACTAAAGAATATACCTTCTTCTCAGCACCTCATGGAACTTTCTCCAAAACTGACCACATACTTGGACACAAAAGTAAGTCTCAACAGATACAAGACAATTGAAATAACACCCTGTGTCCTATTGGACCACCATGGATTAAAGCTGGATGTCAACAACAGAAACAGTGGAAAGCTCACAAAATCATGGAAACTGAACAACTCCCTACTGAATGAAAAATGAGTCAAGACAGAATAGAGGAAATTAAAGGCTTTATAATTGAATGAAAAAGAAAATACTACATACTCAAACCTATTCGACACAATGAAAGCAATTCTAAGAGGCAAGTTCATAGCACTAAATGCCTATATTAAAAAAATGGAGAGATCTCATACTAGTAATTTAATAGCACACCTAAAAGCTTTAGGAAAACAAGAAAAAAAATACTCCCCCAAATTAGATGGCAAGAAATAAACTCAGAGCTGAAATCAATAGAAGCAACAACAAAAATAATACAAAGAATCAATAAAATGAAGAGTTGGTTCTTTGAGAAAATCAAGATGATTTACAAATCCTTAGCCAAATTAACTAAATAACAGAATATCCAAATTAATAAAATTAGAGATGAACATAATTAATAAAATTAGAGGAGACATAACAAAAGAAACAGGAAATCAGAGAATCATGAGGACATATTTAAAAAAAACCTGTACTCCACCAAACTGGAAAACCTAAAAGAAATGGATGAATTTCTTTATATATATGACTTAACAAATTAAATCAAGATCAGAGAAGCAATTTAGATAGACCTATAATCCCCAGTGAAATAGAAGCAGTAATTAAAAGCTTTCCAATCAAAATAAGCTCAGAGTCAGATGGTTTTTAGCACAGAATTTTACCAGACCTTCAAAGAAGAATTAACACCAATACTCCTCAAATTATTCTGCAAAATAAGAACTGAAGGAACATTTCCTAATTTTTTATGAGGCCACAGCTACCCTGATACCTAAGCTACATAATGACCCAACAAAGAAAGAGAATTACAGACTAATTTCCGTTATGAACATTCTTAAATTCTTAAAATACTTGTGAACCAAATCCAAGAACACATTAAAAAGATCACTTGCCATGATCAAGTTGGCTTCATCCCAGAGATACAGGTAGGGTTCAACATATATTAATTGATAAACAGTCCATCACATAAATAGACCATAAGAAAAACAACAATATGACAATCTCACTAAATGCAAAAAGCTTTACAAAATCCAGCATCCTTTCTTGACAAAATTCTTAGAGAGACTAGAGGAGAGACTAGGAATATTAATCTTCTCATATAGTTGTTCCATTGTCAGACTGCCTAAAATTTCAAACAAAGTCCAATTTTCTTCCAATGTACACATAAAACCCATTTTTTTTTAATGTGGAAAAAATTCTCTTTTAAATAGTTTCCTTTAAAATATCTGATATGTTAATTGACTTACCAAGTCTGCGTAGAACAGTAGAAATCTGAGGGAATTTCAAAACAGCCACCTAGTATCCGAGGTGTGAATCCAGAGAGAGAGAGAGAGAGAGAGAGAGAGAGAGAGAGAGAGAGAGAGAGAACAAGCAAATGTAGCCACAAGTTCTGGCTAAGAGCTTGAATCCAGCCACGTGTTCCCACTTGAGCCAAGTCAAGGCTTGGCTCTGGCTTCCTCAAGCTCCGACCATGTGCATTGGCTTTACAGGCAGGGGCCCTGTTTGGCAGGGCAGGCCTAGTTGTTTGTAGCACCAGCTTTAAGCAAGTAGCTCCAGCTGCGTGCAACCGCTTGGGGCTACAGTCAGTCTGGCCTGAGGCCAAGCTGACCTGGGCCCGAGCTAGGGAGCTGGGCCACTCAGGCCGGAAACCGGACCTGCCGCCAAGCCAAGCCAAGTGGTTTTTAATGGATTCTTGTCACGTTGGGCACCAAATGTAGATGTAACAGACCGTCTTATTAAATAAGAAACACAGAACCAATGCAAAGAAGGAAGCCAAGAGATCAGAGCTATAAGCCTTAGCCGCCTGCTGCAGCTAGCCTCTTCAGCCGAGAGACCTCTCTGAAAGAGACCTACTTCCTGTCTTGTTTGTCTTTATATAGACTTTCTGTTCTGCCTTCTCATTGGTTGTAAAACTAACCACATGACTGCCTCGTCACTGCCTGTCTGTACAGATCTCCAGGTCTTCTATGGTTGGTATTGAGATTAAAGGTGTGTGTCTCCATTGCTGGCTGTATCCTTGAACACACAGAGATCTACCTAGCTCTGCCTACCAAGTGCTGGGATTAAAGGCGTGCACCAACAACACCCAGCTTTTGCTATGGCTCTAATAGCTCTGACCCCTGGGCAACTTTATTTAATAACATACAATTAAAATCACATTTCAGTACAAATAAAATATCACCATAACATGGCATTGGAACGAGAGTAGAAACCATAGGCATTTGGGCAACTTCTTCATGTAACTTGCCTTCATGACCTGCTCAGGTCCAATCACATAAATGCCATTTCCATTTGATAGTAGACTGCTGCTCTGCATGTCCTACTTTATGATTTGGTGATCAGATAACACCCAGCTCATGATAGGCAGCTCAGGTTGCATGGTAACTTGGTGGCCCATTGCCAAATATTCAGTTTCCTCTAGGGCCCAATAGCAAGCCAAGAGCTGTTTTTTTTTTTTTTTTCAAAGGAAGAATAGTTGTCTGAAGATGATGGTAGAGTCTGGCTCCAAAATCCCAGAGGTCTCATCTGTGATTCACCTATGGAGGCCTGCCAAAGGCTCTAAACAGCATCCCTACCTGCCACTGCCACCTCAAGTACCATTAGGTCTGCTGGGTTATGTGGTCCTGCCCAGCAACCTGGACCTGCTGAAGAGCCTCTTCCTGTCCCAGGCCCAACCCAAAGCTAGCAGCTTTCCAAGTCACTTGGTATCTGGGCTGAAGTAACCACACTCAAGTGAGGAATGTACTGTTTCCAGAATACAAGTGCTGTGGGATGTCCTGCATGCTGTGAATATATGTTGCTATGTTTGATTGATAAATAAAACACTGATTGGCCAGTAGCCAGGCAGGAAGTATAGGATAGGCAGGAGAAGCAGAGAGAAGAGAGGCTGGGAGGTGGAAGCTGGGGGATGGGGGTGGGGGGGGTGAGGAGATGCCAGCCTGCCATCCAGGGAGCAGCATGTAAAGGCAGGAGGTAAGCCACAGAACATGTGGCAACATATAGATTAACAGAAATGGGTTAATTTAAGATAGAAGAACTAGATAATAAGAAGCCTGCCATGGCCATACAGTTTGTAAGCAATATAAGTCTCTGTGTATTTTTACTTGGTTGGGTCTGAGCAGCTGCTGGACTGGTGGGTGAGAGAGATTTGTCCTGAACGTGGGCCAGGCAGGACTGGAGAAAACTTCAGCTACATACAAGTAGGATTTCTATTGCTTCAGTGAAACATCATGACCAAAAGCAAGTTGGGGAGGAAAGCGTTTATTTGGCTTACATTTCCACACTGTAGTTCATCATTGAAGGAAGTTAGGATAGAAAGTCAAACAGGGCAGGGACCTGGAGGCAGGAGCTGATGTGGAGGCCATGGAGGGTGCTGTTTCAGCTTGCTGTCGAACCTCTTCTATTACCAAAATATCTGTATTAGTCAGGGTTCTTTAGAGAACAAGAACTTAATAGAACGAATCTCTCTCTGTGTTTCTCTGAATGTCTGTCTGTCAGTCTCTCTCTCTCTCTCTCTCTCTCTCTCTCTATATATATATATATATATATATATATATATACTATATATATACTATATATATATATATAGTGTCTAAGAATCCAGAAGTTGCTCAGTCCATGAGGCTGGATGTCTCAGCTGGTCTTCAGTAGACACTGGAATCCCAAAGAAGTAGGCTCTAATGTCCGTAAAGGACATTACTTACTCTTGCCTTGTTAGTAAGGGAAGAGTAAGCTGGCAAATAGCAAAAGCTTCCTTCTTCCATGTTTTTATATAGGCTTCCAGAGGAAAGTATGGGCCAGATCAAAGGGGAGTGTCTTCCTACCTCAAAGATCTGGACTAGAGCAGATTCACCCACTTCAAACCAAGAAAAAACTCTCACAGGTGTTCTCTCCGTTTCTGGATTGTAGTTCATTCCAGATGCAGTCAAGTTGACAACCAAGAATAGCCATCACCATCTCTGAGAGTGTTTTCAGAGAAGTTTAACCGAGGAGGGAGGGCCTGTTCTCAAGGTGGGTAGCACCATCCGAAGGGCTGTACTGCAGCCCTGAATAAAGCCGCCAGAAAGGAGAAAGCAAGCAAGCTGAGTACTAGTGCACCCTTCTCTGTTTCCGAACTCCAAATGCAAAGGGACCGGCTACTGTGCGTTCTTGATACCACGGGAGGGGTGGGGGGTGGGGGTGGGGGTGAGTTCCCCTAACAATCAGCCAAAACAAATCCTTCGTCTGCTTTTGTCACAGTTTGTTACAGCAAGGAGAGGAATAACACAGTGGCTGTCTTAGAGTTTCTCCTGCTGTAATAAACACCACGGCTGAAAGCAGCTTAGGGAAGAAAGGGTTTGTTTTAATTTACACGTCTAGATCACAGTCCATCCTCAAGGGGGGAGCCTGGAGGCCGGGAATGAAGTGGAAGCCATGGAGGGACAGTGAATGCTGGCTTGCTCAGCCTCCCCGCTTATATACCCAGGGCCATCTTTCCAGCAGGGGCACAATCCGCAGCAGGCTGGGCCTCCCACATCAGTCACGAGCTTACCTATAGGCAAATCTTATGGAGGCATTTTAAAATCATTGGTCTCTCTTCTCAGATAACTCTAGTTTGTGTCAAGTTGATAAAAATACCAACCAGGGCAAACGACATTTTGTCAGCTTGACACACAAACATAGTTACGGCTAAACCATACGTTTCCTTTTTTGTTTATCCTCAAGATCTCAATATTAATGTTACAATATAAAATATTTCAGCTTTTAAAATTCCAGTTTTTTAAAAATTCAAGCAACTTTAAAAATTCAGCCTCTTCCCTGGGTGGTGATGGTGGCCTACGCTTTTAATCTCAGCATTTGGGAGGCAGAGGCAGGTGGATCTCTGTGAGTTTAGGGTCAGTCTGGTTTACAGAGCTGTTTCCAGGATAGTCAAAACTATACAGAGAAACCCTGTCTTGAAAAACAAAACAAAACAAAATCCAGCCTCTTTAAGACACCCAAAGTCTCTTTAAAATTGCAAAGTTTGTAGAAAATATCCAAGGACTCTCTAAAATTGCAGGGTTTTTTTTTTTTTTGTTTTTGTTTTTTGTTTTTTGTTTTTTAAGATATCCAAGGTTTCATAACTGTAGGCTTCGGTACAATAAAAAAGTTAAATTCTAACTTCAAAAGAAGCAGCAGCAAGGTTGGAGGTGCACAAACCATCCAGCAAGTGCAGAGAGGGCAGTGGTCCCTGACCAGGGAGGTTGTTGTCCCAGGGACAGGCACTCTCTTTGGTCCTGAGGACAGTGAGGGAAGCCAGGCATCCCTTGGGAGGTCAGAGGCAGCAGAGCAAACACACAAAGCTTTCCATGATGTCGGGCGCCACCCAGAGGACTAACGAAGAATTTTCCTCTGAGATGCTAAAAGCTCCCTGAGGTTTCAAGACACTAGGGGGCGCTGAGCCTTTGGCATCAGCAGGGAAAGGAGCCTTCCTGGCTGGGGTGACAGCAGGCTCTGGAGACAACTTTCCTGGGCGATAAGTGCTGTGTGGGGCTTTTCTTCCCCTGGCCTGTAGTGCCAAGAGGGACCGAGAGTCTCAAGGTGAGGGGAACCGTCCACTAGATGACACTGGTGTGCCTCTTGAGAACATGGAACCTGTTGGGGAGGTGGAGGAAGCACAGGGTGCCAGGCAGAAGGTCCAGCCAAGGCAACGCTGAGGAGGCCGGAAGTGTGGTCTCGGTTTTTACAGCCTATGGCTGAAACCACCTTGAGCTCTGGGTGGCTCTGTGTAGCCTGTGGGGAAACCCAGAGGGCGGTCATTTCCCTGACTCCTGACTAGTCCCATAGAGGTTTCTTTTGAGAGCAAAGTATGTGCCAAGCTCCAGAAATATCAGATGATGCCTTTGTGGCATTTTAGACCACCAAGTCTGTGAGTGTTACAGTGGCCGCAAGAAACCTGGAAGAAATGCTTTTAAAATGTATAATGAAATCATAAGACTATCCAGAGGCATTTGGGGGATTGTGAATAAATAATTGTTCATGAATGAATGAAGAGAGACAAATAGAGACATGTGGAGATGGGAGAGATAGACACACCCACAGAGAGAATATGAGAATATGAATGAATATGAATGCACTCAGTAGATGTATAGTACCAACTCAAAAACCTTTTTAAAACTGATTCACCCAGGTGTAGCACTTCATGCCTTTAATCCTAGCATTCAGGAGGCAGAAGCAGGTGGATCTCTGTTGAGTTCAAGGCCAGCCTGGTCTACACAAGTTCAAGGCCACCCAGGAGTACATAATAAGTACATAATAGTGTCACAAATAAAAACATTGCTTCACAACCCAAAAAGGTATTGTAGACACTAATATCCTAGTTAATATCAAACATTTCAAAGCTTTACTAATGAAGACAGTGTCCAGGAATAGGTAATACACTGAATGGAACACATCAGACCATATGTGAATTTAATTATTTGTTTGTTCTTTTATTTTAGTGCTGGGGATGGAACTCAGAGACCCACTCATTCTAGGCAAACTGTGTGCCATTGAGCCACACCCCAGATCCATGTGTGTGTGACGGGGAAGAACAACTGAGATTATTCACAGAAGAAGAGGGAAGAGCTGCAGGGGAGGGTGTCTCAGGGACTCTTTCCCAGATCCCGAAGGACTCAGAGCAGGGACACTGGGGATGAACAAGGTGGCTGGAACTAGAGCAGAGTGCCCCTGAGTTGCCTGCATGCCCAGGGGAAGCCCAGACCCTCAGTGACCAGGGCAGGGAGCCGAGGGCTGCTCACACACCCAGAAGTTGTTTGCGGTACATCTTCTGTCATTCCATTTATCTTCTGCCAGTTCCACGCAGTCCTCATCCCCTTCGTTATTGGGCTCCCCCTCTTTCCAGAAGCTGCAAACATTACTAGTTATCAGAGGAGCCATCCTGCCCAGATCCCCACCCCATCTACTGCATTGGTACTGGATCTTGGGCTTTCATGGACAAAGTCTGAGGACCAAGCCAATGGACAGGAGTGCAGGGCAGGGCTTAGCAAAATGTGGTTCTAACCTCACCTCCAAGAGAATTATCCCAGCAAAGTGAAAATGTAGATTCTGGAGAACTGACCTTAGTCTCAAGGGACAGAATGCCCAGGGATGTGGGGTCCTGCATTTGAAGTAGCCATGGTGCTCTCCAACACCAAAAGCTGTGTTTAGGGGTGGTCCATGTCCTGGCCTGCTGCCTCTGGGCCATGGATTCTGAGAGTTCACCTGAGTCTGAGCGGGGTGTCATCCACCCACTGCCAGGAACCTTCACGTCTGTGATCGCTGAGGCCAATCCAGGAGCGTTCATTCTTTCTGATGTGCCAGTATTTGAGGAAGAGCTGAATGGAGGTGGGAATCAGGAGGACAGAGTCAGAAGGACACCTCCATCATCCATCCATAATCCACTCTTCCCTGCCTCCCGTACAAGCTTTTCTGCTCCCAAGCCTAGTGCTGTTAGTCAAGTTGTGTGGACCGGCTGGTGAATGCATGCCATGGGTGCAGGTCAAAGTGCACACGTGTGGAATATGTTCACTTACATCTCAGCTCAGAGGTGTGTCCCAAGAGGATCACATGATGTTTCAAAGCTCCTCTGACTCCCTTCACACCTAACCCACCTCTCATGTGTTCCTCCCCTACAGGACCTCCCCATTCCATTGTGCCTCCTCCTACAGGAAGCCCCCTCTGACTGCATCTCCTCCATGTCCCACAGCCTCCCATCTGGAATCCAATGCCTAGGACAAAGTGGTAGGATTGATGTGGCCCCACTCACCTGCTCTTCAACACTGTTGATAATCACCAGGTGGGCTCCAAGATCCTGGCAGGAGGAGGCCGAGGCTTCCCAGCTGCCCAGAGTCCTGGAGAAGAGGTAGCAGCTTCCCCGGAAGAGCTCCCAGTCCCAGGGGCAGGGCCGGCACAGGCCAGCTGCAGAGTGAACAGTGCAGTGGGGACACATGAGCTCAGGGCCTGGGTTCTCTTCTCCCCTCTGCCTTGGCTCTCCTGGGCTTCTATTTCGGCTACCAAGCCAGTGCTCCCAAAACCCAGACCACAATCCCTGTGCTCTATCCTGCCTGCCTTGGTGGAAGCCCAGAAGGCAGATGCCAACCCCCTCTGTTGACCCCTCAGCTCCCTCCTAACTCAGGCCCTGGAGCCTCACCCAGTGAGGCATTGATCTGAGTCAGCTGCTGCTGGATCTGCTCCAAGCTGGAGTGTGTCTGCTCAGGAGGAACAGCAACTACAAGAAGAGGTTTGCAACAATTAAGCACCAACTGTGTTCCTGGTGCAGAGCTGGACCCCAAGATCACTGTTGGTGGTCACAGTGACCCCAGGAGCCCATTTCACAGGCCAGGACACTGAGTCTCAGACCCTGTTAGTCCCAACACTGCCAGCACACAGGACCTGACACAGGTCCATGGCCTCCCATATCCTGCCACACCCCCAGCATGCCTGTGCCCATGCTTGCCCACTCACACAGCCCCAGAGTCCTCTCCCCCTCAGAGCCCCAGCTGCCCCTCACCCAAGCTGGAGCTCCCCTGCTGATCTGGGGTTTGTCCCTGTGGGCATGCACGAATCCTGGAAACTGCAAGAGAGAAGGAAGGGCACACCCACACCCTCTGTGAGCACTGATGGTACCTGGCTGTGCCGAGTTCAGCTCCAAGGGGAAGATGGCCCCATTTCAGAGAGGGACAGTCAGCTGTCCCTGCTCACGGGTGAAATGAGGACTGTGCGGCTTAGATGTCCCAGCTCTGATGAATTTGGGGGCTAGGCAAGGGTCATCCCAGAGGGAAAATCTAAAAGCTCAGTTAGTGTTCCATGCTGGAGTTCTTGTTTAACAATCGCAAAAAATAAAATAGTAAACAAAGTAAAAGAAGAAAAGACAACCCCCCAAAACAGACAAACAAACAAACAAAACACAAAACCACCTGAAAGGATTCCACATTCCAGTCCCCCTTCCCCAGCCCTGCCCTGACTGACCTTGAACCAGGATGGCCAACATCAGCACAAAGAAGCCCAAAGACATGAGAAGCAGGAGAAGCCAGGGCACCCGGGTCAGACATTCTGAGGGATGGGCAGATGGGCAGAGCTGAGGTCCTGCCCTGCTGTCTTCGTTCTGCAGAGGACCCCGACACCTCTGCCCTGAGTCACCCCAGTACCTGGCATGCTCTTGGAGCTGCAAGTGAGACCCTCAGGGTTGTTCTCAGCAAACCCCTGGCCTCCAAATGTGACCTCCTCCTCTGAATGGGACAGAACACAGCAGCTGACCTCCAAAGCTCGGCCACCTCCCTCACCCCAAGCTGGAGGCCACGCACATATCACCCTGGATCCTGGCCCAGCCTCCTGACAGTACCCAGAGGTGCCCAGCCTCACCATGGTTCTTTGGCTGCTGGGTCTCTGGCTCTCCTGCCATCTTCTTCTTGTCTTGACTCCCCCTCTCCACCTCCTGTCTGCCCTGGGATTTATATAACCCCATGGCCTTCTAGAGCACCCCCTGTGAAGTCCACTCTTCTCTGACTCAGGAGGAAAAAAAGGGAACAGGATGGGGACATCCTCACTCCGGAAAAGTGTGAGGAGAGAGGCATTGCTTGGCACAGCTAGAAGGTGGGAGCCTGGGCTAGGAGCTGTGCTGTATATTTTGATGTCAATGTCCTTGTTCAAGCCACATCCAGTACTGGCACTTGGTATTCTCAGCTGTGCAATGGAGCAGGGAGGGGTTGGAGATGTAGCTCAGTAGGAAGAGTGCTTGCCTGGCATGCACAAGGCCCTGGGTTCAATCCCCAGCACTGCAGAAACTGGGTGTGGTGGTGTGTAACTCTCATCCCAGAACTTGTGAGGTAGAGACAGAAGGATCAGAATTTCAAGGTTATCATTGGCTGCATAGAAAGTTAGAAATGTTAGAGGCTAAGAGGATGAAGAGAAGTAGAAGATGAAGAGGAGGAAGAATAAGAAAAATTAGTGTTTCTGCTGTGAATTGTCAGAGTGAAGTTTAATCCAGTGCTCAAGTAAAACATCATCCATTCTAATGATGGAGATTTACAGACTGGAGATTTACAGACATTGAGCTAGAGAGATGACTCAGTGGGTACAGTGCTTGCTATGCCAGCTGGAGGATCTGAGTTCAAATACCTGGAACCCATGGGAAAAAATCCTGGATGCTATAGCACACATCTGTAACCCTAGCACTCCACAGTGAGGTGGGAGGTAGAGACAGGAGAATCCCTGAAGACTTGCATATCAGCTAGCTTGGGAGTCAGCAGCAGAGATGGAGAAGAGAGCCCACCTCAAAGAGTGTGGAAGCTGAGGAGTACTCCTGAGGTATTCCTCTGACATCTAGACACTCACTGTGGCACACAAGTGCCTGTACTCCTATGGGGGGGGGAGAGGCGGGAAGGAGGGAAGGAGGGAAGGAGGGAAGGAGGGAAGGAGGGAAGGAGGAAGGGAGAGAAGGAGATGTGCAGACATTATTCTACATGGTCTGCCTGACATAGAAGCCCAACCTTTCCTTGTTAGGTTTGACTTGGTAGGTACTGCTCTGGCCTTCCTAGGTGACCTTGGATCTTCTCTGTCCCTCTCAAGTGACAAATACTGCTAAAACAGTGCTCCCAGGTGGGCTGTGTTGCTCAACTGTGCCTTTAAAAAAAAAGATTTATTATGTAGATAGTATTCTGTTTGCATGTGTGCCTACAGGCCAGATGAGGGCACCAGATCCCATTATAGAGGTTTGTGAGCCACCATGTGGTTGCTGGAAATTAAACTCAGGACCTCTGGAAGAGCAGCTCTTAACCTCTGAGCCATTTCTCCAGCCTCCTGCTCACCTGTTCTGAGGGAAGAATTTCATAGGATGTCAGTCCCAAATGAAGCCCTGGTGTAATGGTGATGGAACACGGCAGCAATCATCCCATCCTGTAAACGTGTGAGACCACAGGACACACATCCTCCATGCACACACATCCTCATATCCACAGTTGGGACTGCAGCTTGCATGAGCCCTGGGTCCTATCCCCAGCACCACTACCACTACCAAAGAAGCGCTTGCCCATATGCTGACCAATAGAGCAACCTCAGCCTGTTTGGGTCACAGACACAGTGGCTCCAGAACAATAACAACTGGTGTCTCCCAATTCTGAACTTCAGGAAGCTGAAGAGGAAGCTGCGGCTGCTTCCTGGGTCTTAGATTATTTCTTGTTACTGTGTCTTCACAGGCTGGAAGGGGTCATGGAGTTCTCTAGAGTCTCCTCTCAAATTTAAAATTATGTATATATGTGTGTGAATTTGTGTGTGTGAGTGCAGAGCCTGAGGAGGTCAGAAGAGGATATTAGATCATCTCGAACTAAAGTTACAGGTGGTCATGAGCTGCCCTCTGTGTGTGTTGGGAACCAAATTCAGGTCCTCTGTAGTATGTTCTCTGTTCTCTCTCTCTTTCTCCCCCTCTCCCTCTCTCCTCCTCTCCCTCTCTCCCTCTCTCCCTCTCTCCCTCTCTCTCTCTCCCTCTCTTCCCCTCCCTCTTTGGTTGATTTTTTCTGAAACAGAGTCTCACCTAGTCCAAGTTGGCTTTGAACAACTCAGTATACAGCCAAAGTTGACTCTGAATCTGGATTCTCCTTCCTCCACTTCCTGAGTGTTGTGATGTGGTACCATGCCAGCTCTGGGGTTTCTTTTTTTTACTAGTTAATTGGAGGAGGAGGCATGCCACAGTGGAAATGTCTCTTTTTCTCATGTGGGCTCCATGGATGGAACTCAGGTTGTCAGGCTTGGTGGCAAGCACCTTCACCATGGCATCGTCTGGGCAGCTCTCTGGAGTCTCTTTCATGAGGCCCTCAGCTCATTTATGAGGACCTGCTATCATGAGCTGACCTTCCATGATGGTTAATATTATCAACTCCACAGGACCCAGAATCACCATGGAAACAAGCCTTGGGCACGTCTGTGAGGGAGTTTCTAAATTATGTTAATGGAAGTGCGAAGACCCGTCTTAACCAAGAGTGGCAATACTCCATGGCCTGGAGTCCCAGACTGAATAAAAAGCAGAACTCGAACTGATCAACAGCATTCATTGATCTCTGCTTTGGGACTTTGGATGCAATGTGATGATCTGCCTCATGCTCCTGCCGCCATGTTCTTTAATGAAAGTTCTGCCCACCAACTTTCTATCTTACTCTTCCCTTTCACCAAATCCTTCTTGCAAACCCCCTCCTACACCCTTTGTGTGTGTGTGTGTGTGTGTGTGTGTGTGTGTGTATAAAACCTACTATATTTACAGGTGAGTGTGCCAGTGCACTTGGAGGGGTGGGGCCTTACAGGCCCTTCCTTCATCCATGACGACATGATGATGGATCCAGCCTTCTCATAACTGATCAGTGTGAAGAGAACTAGCAACTATTGAGTGCTCAGCCCTGAACTGGACTTCTATATCACTCCCTCCAAGCTCAGGTGAGGACAGAAAGAACATAAGAGCTGGAGAAGGGGGAGGAGTGCTGTGCATGCTGTCTTCTGTACGGGACATGGTCGGTGAACTCACAAACTCACTAGACTTGCACGAATCTAGTCAGTCGTCTGTCTGTCTGCCCACTCCTGTTTCCCTCTGCATAGGGTATGTGCACGACGCACATGAGATGCATGTGTGTGGATGTCGGAGAATAGCCTTGTGGAGTCAGTTCTCCCATTAACCTTTATGTGGGTTCCAGGGATTGAATTCAGGTCACTACCAAGACGCAGCATTTTGAAAAGGGAAATTACAGAAGCAGGGATGGAACAGGGAGGTACAACAGTATTTCAGTTTTAGGAGGGAGAGTTCGAGGAGCAAGAAGTGAAAAAGGATGTGGCCTTTCAGAGGAACTAGAGTCTGGAGGGCCCCACGAGGGAAATGGGAAGAGTAGCTCAGAATATGATTGCAAGGCATGTATCGCCTAGAAGTCGGGCTATTAACATGGTGGGGGAATACCCCATCCAAGGGCCAGCATGCTGCCTGACCTTCCGAGGGAAGGAGATGCCCCTTCTCTGCTGATGTGTCTACAGAGCTGGGGAAGTCCCCAGCTGAGCACAAAGAATTTATCAAGCCAGGCAGATTGGATTTAGACACCAGCTTGGCCTCTCCTTCTGGCACCATGAACAAACAGGGTTACCTCAGCTCTTTGAGCCTCAGGTTTTCCTGTCTGCAGAACGGGAACTGCTATTGTGATGGTTAATATTCCCAACTTGATAGCATCTGGATTCACCTAGGAGGCAGCCCCTGGGTATGCCTGTGATGAGTTTCTAGATTGGGTTAGTTGAGGTGAGAAGACACACCCTAATGTAGATGGCACCATCCCATGGATTGGGGTTTTTGTTGTGCCCAGATCGTGACCCCCAGAGAGACCACCAAAGACGAGCATGCCAGAATGCAAAAGCATGGTTTAATTCTGGATATCCAAAAGCAATACAAGCCTAGGCAGGGACTTCGTCCAATACATCCAACGCAGTGGAGGCTGGAGGAAGCGCCCACCTATCTGCAAGCTCAGCTTTTAAAGGGAAAAGTCACAAGGTTACATCATTTAGGGGTGCTAGTACGGGTACAATTCTGATTGGCTCGCTTCTAGGGGCTTCTAAAAATTACTTCTAAGGGAGTGGTTGCCCGCCACCATTTCTCATTGGCTGCCCTCAGGTGGGGGCATTTCTGTGGTCAGTTACCCTGGAAACCAGGGAGAGGACATTCCATAGTCTGGCAGGCATTACCTCATGACTATCTTGTGACTCTGTACTTTTACACTTCCTGGTTTCTGGAATCTGAACTGACTGGTTTCAGTAACTAATGGCCTATTCCCAAAAGGAAAAATCTTAGGCCTTAATTTTGGGGTGAAAGCATTTTGGTCTTATTTCTAAGATGGCTCATTTTGGTCTCACAGTTTTGAACTGAATAAAAAGAAGAAAGTGAGCTGAGTACTTTAATTCATCTTTCTCTGCTTCCTGACTGCAGATGCAATGTGGCCGGTGGCCTCACACACCTGTGTCTATGCCATTCATGCTATGGACTGTATCTTCAAAACTGTGATCCAAAATAAATGCTTTCTTCAATTATTTTCATCACAGTCATGAGAAAGCAGAACTAGGACAGCTGTCATTCAGGTCACCAATGCCCTCCTACAGCTGGGGTGTTGAATTCGGGGTTCCAGCCTATTGAAAGGTTGTGGAGGGCTGGGGACATGGCTCAGTGTGTAAAGCGCTTGCTGTGTAAGCACAGGAGGATGAGTGGCAGCCTGTCTCTGGAACAACTCCCTCTCCCAGTGCTGAGGGACAAAGACAAGCAGATCCAGGAGCTTGCCAGCTAGTCTAGGTGACACTGTCAGCCCAGGGTTCAAGAAATATCTTGTCTCAGAAGATAAGATGAGGAACAGAGAGGCTTCTTCTTCCAGTGCATGGGCATTAACACAGAGACCCACATCAAACCCCTCCCCTCAAGGCTCAAGGAGTCATGCAGAAGAGAAGGTAGAAAGATTGTCAGAGCTACAGGTGGTGAACGACTCCAAGGAAACAGTGCCTTCCAGACACAGCAGGACTGGTACCTGTGTGAGCTCACAGAGACAACGCAGCACACACAGATCTGTGCTTTCAAACCAGACAAAAGAAGTGGACACAAAGTCCCACCCCTAACCAAGAATCTATTTGCCATTGATACCCGCTGGGAAAGGGAAAATCAGTTTCCTATAGTGGAGTGTCACTGGTATATCAACCACACTCCAGGACAGGCCCCATGCCCAGGAATAGTTGGCCAACACAAAACTGACTCCATGGTGTGTGTGTGTGTGTGTGTGTGTGTGTGTGTGTGTATGTTTTGTTTTTATTTTTAGACTTATTGATTTCTCTTTATTACGTTAACCTGTCTGCTTTTTTTTTTTTTTTTGAGAGAAAAAATCATGAAGTTGGATAGGTAGTGAAGTGGGGAGAATCTTGGAGGAGATGGGGAGGGGAAAGAATATGATCAAAACATATTATATGAAAAACATTGGGACATGAATCTTTCTTTGACTTCCACATTACTTAGACACACCCACACCCACACAAGCATGCACAAATGCACAAAAACATGCACATGGGTGGAGAACCTGTAGTAGATGAGGCCTCCCAGAAAGAAATTAGTGGAATACCTTTGAACTACTTAGGAAAACAGACTTAAATGAGGGATCATCTAGATCAGGTTGGGCTGTGGGTGTAACGGCAACGCCCGAGTTACCGATACCCGTTCACCATGTCCAAGCGAGGGGCTGCGGATTAAAAAATAAGGGACAAGAGACAGAGAGTCATTCACCATGGCTGAATGCCGTTTATTGAAAGAGGGAGGAAACCTTAAATACAGGCTTACAGCACAATGGAGGATCCCCGGAGGGCAGAAGTTCACTACTGAATGTTCTACATTCTTGCATCTAAGCTGTTAACGCCCAATATGCAGGATACACTAACAAGGAACTTCCCTTAAGCATTCAGGAGGGTGGATACCGGCAGGGAATTAGCATAGGGATGACATCTGGTCAAGGTCGGCAAGCAGGCAACGGCTTTACTCAATATGGGAGGAGACCAGGGCCCTATAGGTCCCCCCTTTTTACTAAAAAATGAGCTTCTGACTTAGGTTGCCTGGGACGTCAGCAGGTCACCTTACCCATCATGGAGACACCAGCCCAGGCCACACAAGTGCTCTGTCTTAGGTTGGTGAGTACCCCCCAAGCATTACCTATCTCTGAATACTCATTATCATACAGGCTCAACCACGTGAGCTGTAGAGTTAACTGCTGCCAAAGATCTCAAAATGGCACTGGGCTTGCAATCTGTGCAACACAGAAAAGACCAACAGAAGTCCTAACCCACCCATAGCCAGGAGGCTAAAGGCAATTGAGCCATTCCCTTCCTTTGAGCCTTATTCAAATTGGAGTCCTCGTAAGATAGTATCCCAAAAGCAAATGGAACTTGAGTTTTAAATTTTACAACTTACAAAGCCAATTCAAATGTATATAACTGTTGAAATAAATTTACCATGCCCAATAGAATGAAAGATTAACTAACTGTGGTAGCTACTTTTGCTGCCAGGGTCTCCATTGTGCTAGCTCTAGTAACCAATTATGAAATAGCAATCCCAGAAACAGTAGCAGCAGTAGCCACCACCGCTATGACAGCAACAACGGCAACAGCGATGTCAGATTCTCTTCTGGAGCATGTGGGCATCCACTGGCATGGACACGACTCCAGGAACACGAACCACCAAGGCCCATTTTTCTTGATCCCAGCATGACTTAAGCTGGCAGCTCTGCAAAAGAACAACTAAGAACCATAAAGGAAAAACAGGCAGCTCACAAGGAGCATAACTAATGGTCTCAATAACGGCTACATTCAGGCTCACAAATTTTAAGGTATCTTCAAAAGAGGCTAGATGAATTTCAGGAGGACAATAGATGTTGCACAGAGCCACTCCTGAAAAGTAGGGTACTACACCAGCTTGAAGAGGGTTGCAAAATGTGAGAAGGCTTAGCTGGCATGCTACTGTTAACAAATAGAGGTCAGTGACCTTCATGGTTGTCCTTAAACTCCAAAGTGTCTGGGTGACACGTTCTTAAACATGCTTGAAAGAGCAGTTACCATACATTACCTTCTGAAGAATCCAACTGCATGGCTACAGTTCCTAGGCTTACATTAATGTTTGCCAAGGCTGGCCATATTGGGCTCTCAATCCCCATTGGCATCAAAAGGGGAGAGTTCTTCATGAAGGCCCAATAGGTCTCTGCCATGTTGGGATTCAGCAGCAGCCACAGGGCACACGCAGAGCTCAGGAACCCAAAGAGGAACTTCATTGTCCTGCAGAAAGACACAGATCCCCGGGACCACACCAACACTGGATCGGGTCCCCTCCAAGTGCCAGTAGAAAGATCCTTCCATCACACCAGAGGATGGTTTGCAACAGGAGCCCTCCAGTGCTTATCTGCAGTAGATACTCCAGTAGAATCCACCGATAAAAAATTTAAAATATATAAAACAAGGGAAAGAATAGAATGTGGAGAGGAGAGATGAGCCCCTAGCTCCCCCTTTTTACTTTAGCAATATATGTTTTTAAGGTATGATGGTAGCATTCTACTATAGCCTGTCCTTGAGGATTATAAGGAATACCAGTCTTATTAACAATAGAAAAGTCTTGGCAGAATTTTGAAAATCCCGTACTGCTGTAGGCGGGACCATTATCAGTCTTTATGCATTTTGGCACTCCCATGTAAGCAAAAGCATGAAGATAATGATTCTTTACATCTTTAACCTTTTCCCCTGAATGGACAGAAGCAAAAATTAGAGAAGAATATGTATCAATAGACACATGGACATATTGTAATTTTCCAAAGGAAGGCACGTGTGTGATGTCCATTTGCCACACATGATTAGGTAAAAGTCCTCAGGGATTAACTCCCAAATGAGGAACAGGTAAAAATTCGGCACAAATAGGACATGATTTAACTATCTGGATGGCTTGTTCCCGGGTTATGCCCATATGATGACTAAGAGATCCAGTATTAAGATGATAACGGTGCAACTGAGTAGCCTTTTCAAAGGCAGAACAAACTAATGTGACAGCCATATGAGTAATGGCATCAGCCCTCTGATTACCTTCACTTAGAGGTCCAGGCAATTGAGTATGAGCTCTAATATGGCCTACATAAAGGTTATGTGAGCAGGACCATGTAAGTCCTTGCACTTGCAATAAATATTCATGAATGGGAGAAATGGATGGTATGTAGGCTGCTGTCTCCAAAGGTATAACTGCATGTGCCACATATTGGCTATCAGTATAAATCAGAAAACATCTGTAAAGCAAGCAACAGTGCCTGTACCTCCGCCATCTGGGCAGAAGTGCCCTGAACTTTCATTCTCTTCACTATGTTACCAGAAACTACCACAGCAAAACCACGTGAAGTGCCATCAGTAAATACCACATGGGCCTGAGGAATAGGAGTCATCTGTACTATCTTGGGAAATATAACAGGATGCAATTTAAAAAATTGACACACATCATTGGAGGGGTAGTGAGTATCAAACTGACTCTGCATGGAGCATGTCAATATGGCCCAATCATTATCATTAGCTTGCAACCATGTTATTTGAGACTGGGTGTATGGGGTCACAACAATATCTGGCTCCTTACCAAAAGTTTGAACACTGATCATGATTCCCCTAAATATAATCTGAGCAACAGCCTGAGGATAAGGAGTAATGGTTTTCGCTGGAGAAGTTGGGGAATGTACCCATAGAATAGGACCTGTTTGCCAAAACACTCCAGTAGGTGAATGAGAAAAACAAAATGTCAAATACAATAAGGGAGAAGAAAGATCTATATATTGCACGTGAGCCTGCTCCAGGGCCTCTTGCACACATTGTAGGGCTGTACACCCTTCAGCTGTTAATTCACGGGGAGATAAAGGGTCAGGGTCGCCCTTTAAGACATCATTCAAAGGATGAAGTTGACCTGTTGGAATCTTTAAAGTGGACCGAAGCCATTGAATATCTCCCAGAAAGATTTGGAAATCATTAAGTGTGTGTAGCTGATCCACACGCAGAGTAATCTTTTGTGGACGTATGCCTGTGCATAACAATTCATGACCTAAAAAATGATAGGGAAAGGATACCTGTACCTTTTCTGGGGCTATTTGTAAATTAGCCAGGCTAAGAACCTCTTGTAATCTAGAAAAGGCATCAAAAACAAGTTTTTTATCTTTAGCAGCCAGTAAAATATCATCCATATGAGCCAATCGCAATTAAATGGCGATGTTTAGGGCAGGCAAACCAGGCTGTGTTGCTCCCATGAGAAGCATGGTTTTATTTACAGCTCTAAGATCTTGTAATAGCCTCCATTTTCCTGAGTTCTTGTAGAGGCCAGTTGGGATCTCAGGATTCTTGTGAAATTATAGATATTTCCAGCACCAGAATCCAGTAATCTTTTAATCTCAATCCCATATAATTTTATTTTTAATTTAGGCTGTTTATCATTGATAACTGTTTGTTAGCGTTGACTTAGCATTCCATGTCCTGACCGAAAACATTTTTCACCAGAAGTTGGGCCCGTTTAAACTTTTAGTGCTAGTCCCTCTCCTGGCCTCTGCTCGCTTGCCCGCCCTCGAGTCTGTTCCCCTTATCGGCCTCGTGGCTATGCCTCCTTCCTGCATGTACCTGCCCGCCTGCTGCTCCGGGCTATCTCACACACGCCTTTGCCGTCGTGCTGGGCGTGTGCCCCACACACGTGCACTCACGTTTAAACTTTCTCTTACTCCCATGAAGGGACTACCTAATAATGAGTTATTCCCACCATTAAGGGAAAAAACCCAGAAAACCTTTCCCATGAAGGGATCCTAAATATTGAATTATCCCCACTCTGAGGGAAAAATTAAAAGCATTAAACAGACAACAAAACTTCTACTGACTCTTTGTAATTCAGATGCTGCTGCTCTGTGCTGGCAGGCAGAAAGAGCTCAGAGTTTTATCTATCCTGAAAATTTTATATTGGAAAGAGACTTTTCTTTCTCCATTACCACTGGGAAGAGGCTTTTCTCTTTCCTTTATCCTTCCTCTACAGGGCCCTAATCTTTAGGCCTAGTTTCAAAAATTTTTTCCCCTTTTTACCAGGAAAATCCTTTTTTCTTGATTAAAATTTCTGGGTTTCTGAGTTCCATTTTCCACTAGAAAGCACACCTCCCTTTTTGAGTAAACAGTTAATTCCCAAGGGGAGGGTAAGGAGTAAAGCTGGGACATCTAAGTGGGGCAGAAGAAGAAAACCAGAAACAATTAGGGGTATGTCAGAATGGTTCAGAAGCAAAGCTGACAAGCTTCTACTGGCCAAATCAAAGACAGCTTAAGCATTAAAGGAAAAAGAATCATCAGCACAATGATAGAGTAAAATTCCCCCTTCCCTAAGAGCAGTTAAAAGCCCAGTGAAATTTCACAGAATCAACGGTTTCCAGAACTTTGGAAACGATCCAAAAGCTTACAGTAATCCAGCAAGCATTTAGAAACAAAACAAAACAAACCTCAAACCTCACAAAAGAGCAACCACTATGGAATTCCAAGCTGCCCTACTTCCCGTATCGTTTCCGCATCTCAGAAGTAGATTCTTAATTAATTAATTAATTAATTGGACAAGGTGTCACTATGTAGCCTTGGCTGGCCTCGAATTCTCTATGTAAATCAGACTGGCCTGGGACTCGCAGGGATCCATCTGCTTCTGCATCCCCAGTGCTGGGATTAAAGCAGTGTACCACCACACCCAGTATGTCTTCGTATTTTAAAAGCCTTTGTGTGTGTATGTGTGTATATGATGTGTGAGTGCGGGTGTGCCTGTACCATGACGTGCACATGGAGGTTAGAAGACAACCTTGGGTGCTGGTCTTTGCTGTCCACCTTGTTTAAGATCTCTCGTTTGCCACCATGTGCCGCAGACCAGGTGGCTTGAGCTCCAGGGATTCTCCTCCCTTACCTCTGATCTCACGGTGGCAGCACTGGAGTGGCAAGGTGTGTGCCACCACGTCTGCCTCGGGTCCTTAGGACTGTGTGACAAGATTTTCCCACTGAGCCAACTATCTAGTCCCTAGATTCTTCACTTTTTAGTTTATTTTTATTTTATGTGTATGAGTATCTTGCCTTCATGGAAGAGCACTGTATATAGCAAGTACCTTTGAAGGCCAGAGAGGGGTGGCAGATCTGGAATTAGGGCTATCGACGTTTGTGAGCTGCCATGTGGGTGCTGGGAACTGAACCCAGGTTTTCTGTAGGAGTAGCAAGTACTCTTAACCACAGAGTTGTATCTCCAGCTTCTTATTTTTATTTCAAATTCCGTGTATGCACACATGAGTACAGGGCCCAAGGCGGCCAGAAGAGGGTGTTGAATTCCCTGGAGCTGGAGTTACAGGTGGTTGTCAGCTGCACAACATGGGTACTGGGAACCAAACTCAGGTCCTCTGAAAGAGCAGAAAGCACTCTTAATAGCTGAGCAATCTCTTCGGGTCTGGTAAACATTTTTAAATTAACTTTTGTATTAATTGTACATATCAATAGGGTTCGATATTTCCATATACACATACAGTATGTGCTGACAAATACAGCCTTCTTTCTGTCTGTTCCACTCTCATCTATTCCAATCTTTAGTACTCATTATCCTATTTTCAAGTCATTTTCCCCACTTTGTGTGTGTGTGTGTGTGTGTGTGTGTGTGTGTGTGTGTGTGTGGTATGTGTGTGCAGTCATATTTTGTATGTGTGTAGGTACATGTGCATGCATGTGTGGCGGTCTAAGGTTGATGTTGAAATCATTCTCCATTGTTCCTCTTCCTTTCTGCCTCAATGAAATAGTCAAACCCAGAACTCATTGATATGGCTAGTTTTGTTAGCCAGCTTGCTCTGGGGGTTTCTTGTCTTTGCCTTGCAAGGCTAGAATTATAGGTAGGCTGCTAACCTCTGATGATTTTAACCCTCAACATATGTGACAAGCTCTTTAGCCACTGAGCCATCTCCCCATGCCCTTGAGTCTGTTTTTTAGGTTGTACATGTGAGAAAGAAATGTGGCACTCATCTTTCCATGCCAGATTAATTTCTGTTTCTGTTTTTGGGGCACTGCACCAATGGGGAGTAAATGCAAGGAAGAATTTAACACTCTACTGCGATGCCCAAGGTTAAAGGTATGCCCCAACAGATACAGACAGCCTTTGGCAAGGAGTGGGAGACTTTGCCAAGGTACTTACTATATGACTTTCCCGGGGAGATGTAAACAAAGTTCTTTTCACCATTCACAGATATGGCACCAGAGCAATTATCCCACCCAAAGCCAGTTTAGTGAACAGTGAGCTTATTGGGGTTACTTACAGGAGTGTTCAAAGTTTGATTTTATGTGGTTGTGATAAACACCATGACCAAAAGCAACTTGGGGAGCAAAAGATTTATTCCAGACTACAGGCCACAGTCCATCATTGAGGGAAGAAGCCAAAGCCGGACCTTGAATCAGAAACCATGGAAGAATGCTGCTCTTCAGCTTGCTCAGCCTCACCTGCCTAGAGATGGCATCGCCCACAGTGAGCTGTGTCCTCCCATGTCAGTTAGCAATTAGATACCTTATAGACTGTAGGGCCCTAGCCCCCGTTTTGGGTAGCTGTTGCCATGCTTGCTGACCTTGTCCTTGATGTCCTCCCTATGCTAATTCCCTGCCGGTTTCCACCCTCCTGAATGCTTAAGGGAAGTTCCTTGTTTGTGTATCCTGCATATTGGGCGTTAACAGTTTATATGCAAGAATATAGAACACTGGTAGTGAACTTCTGCCCTCCGGGGTTCCCCCATTGTGCTGTAAGCCTGTATTTAAGGTTTCCTCCCTCTTTTAATAAATGGCATTTGGCATTCTGCTGAGGCGAATGACCTGCTGTCTCTTGTCTCTGTTTTTCAATCCACAGCCCCTGGCTTGGACATGGTGAATGAGTGGTGGTGGTGTGGTTGTTATCGCTACAATAGACATGGCCACAAGCCAATCTCCTTTGGAAAATTCAGTTGAGGTTCTTTCTTCTCTAGGGTTGTGTCAAGTTGGCAAGTGATGCTGACTGACAAAAGTAATGGGTGAGGAATTACAGGACTGCGGGTAACCCAAAGGCAGACTTATCACTGAAAAACCCATCCTAACATAGGGCATGACCCATGAAAGCTGCATCCCGGGAGCTCCCTGCACAATTTCCAGGCAGCTGGCCTGCTCAGTTAGTCTCCTCTCCATGGCAACTACTGCTGCTTATGAAACCCTGGGGAAGAAGGGCCTTGTGAATTTTATAAGTTTCAGGAGCTTCCTGAGACTTATGAATTTTGTTTACATACTGAGTGTTGATGAACTTCCTTCTAGCAGGGAATGTTTCAATTCAGAGGAAAGTGCTACATAATAGTACCTAAGGAAATACCTGTTCAACCATGAGTGAGCATTAAGGCAACTAAGTAGAGACTTGAGTGGTTCTACCTGACAGAGAATACTGACTTTACAGAACTCATCCATAAAAGACATTAAACAGCTGGGCAGTGGTGGCACACGCTTTTAATCCCAGCACTTGGGAGGCAGAGGCAGGCAGATCTTTGTGAGTTCGAGGCCAGCCTGGGCTACAGAGTGAGTTCCAGGAAAAGTGCAAAGCTACGCAGAGAAACCCTGTCTCGAAAAACAAAAAACAAAAACAAACAAACAAAAAAGTAAGACATTAAACAAGAAATAGTATCAATATCAAATAGCAGCAAGAAACACTCTGGAGAGTGTTGATCATTTGATTTCCGTAATTGTTAGACTTTATGGTTAGAAATGTCCAGCAAAAATTATGAAATATGTAAAGGAACAAATATTACTCACATATAGGAAAATTTACATAGCAAATTTCCTTGAGAGAGCCCAGATGTTGGACTCACTAGCTGTCTTAGTCACTGTTATATTGCTCTGTAGAGACACCAGGACCAAGCAACTCTTACAAAAGAAAGCATTTATTGTGGGCTTGCTTATGTTTCAGAGGGTTAATTCTCTGTCATCACGGCAGGAATATGACAGCATGCAGGGTGCATGGAGCTACATCCTGATCCACAGGCCTCAGGCAAAGAGACACTGGACCTGGTGTGAGCTTTTGAAACCTCAAAGCTCACCCCCATTGACATACCTCTGCCAACAAGGCCACATCTATTGATGTTTCCAAACAGTTCATCGACTGGGCAAATAGATGCGCATATGGTACCCATTTTTATTCAAACCATCACACTAGTCAACTTTGAATCAGCTATTTTAGTATTAAAGAATGAACAAAAACTATTATCTAGTAACTAAGGAAAAGTATGAGGAGACTACCAGCACAGAGATTAGCAGCAGAGAGGTGTGGAGACTAATTTTAATTGCCAGTTTGATTCAATTATTGGTGAAGTAAACTTTTCAGGTGCCTGTGTGCCAGAGACCAGTTTTGTCGGGGGAGGGGTGGGGTAGGGTGGGTGGAGGGTGGGGTTTGAGGTGTGGGGGTGGTTCAGGTCCCAAAGAAGATGTGTGGAGTTGGCAGAGGGAAAATGGAGGTGACAGACATGATCTGAGGGTAAATCGGGATGACTACCTGTGGGGGACTCAAAATAGCTTGACCACACAGCTGTCACAACAGGCTTAGGGGCCCAAACACAGCTGCCATGACAGGCTTACTAGCAGGTACCACTGGGTCCCCAGAAAAAGCCATAAGCTGACTCCACCCAGGAAGGGCCAGCATCTAAGAGGAAAAATAACCTGACATTCCAAACATTCCCAGCACACACCTATAAACCTAGACAAATGTCAGCCAATTAAAGTCCTGAACCTTGGAAATCCTCTCACCCCAACCTCTGCTATCATAAAAACCCTACCGCACCTGGGCTGTGGCTCTCTGCTCTCACCACTAAGTTGGGACAGACAGAGAGACCAAGCTCCAAGTTTGAAATAAAGGCTCGCCGGGCGGTGGTGGCACACGCCTTTAATCTCAGCACTCAGGAGGCAGAGCCAGGCGGATCTCTGTGAGTTTGAGGCCAGCCTGGGCTACCAAGTGAGTCCCCGGAAAGGCGCAAAGCTACACAGAGAAACCCTGTCTCGAAAAACCAAAAAAAAAAAAAAAAAAAAAGAAATAAAGGCTCTTTGCTTTTACACATGGGATTCAGTCTCTGTGTAGGGAAAAGGGGCTGGCTAGAGAAACCCACCCTGACCCTGGAGCTCAGAATTAGGGGAGGATGGCTCAGGTAAAGCCAGTGAGAGAAACACAGTTTAGCTCAGATCAGAGCTATCTTTGCCCTTGTCCAACTGATTTGTGAAATCAACCAATCACAGAGCAGGACAGCAGAATTCTGGCTCTAGGGCTCAGGACCAGGGAAAGAAACACAGCCTGTGTTTGGGACCTGGGCCAGAGAAATGAACGAAGGAAACATGCCCTGACTCTGAAACCAGTACCAAAGAAACTCTCTTGGCCCCTAGAATCAGAGTCAGTGAATGAAATGTGCCCTGGCCTTAGAAGTAGTGACAGAAAGCTAAGTAAGGCCAGTGAGAGAAACACAGTTTAGCTCAGATCAGAGCCATCTCTGCCCCTTGCTCACAAAACTGGCCAATCCCTGGGCAGAAAATAAACTAACCAATCACAGTTGACTCTGCCCCCTGTAAAAACTGCCCTGCCCGGTCAGTTGTGAGCTGTTCTCTCCACCCTGGTAGAGGCAGCTACTCTCCTGGACTCCACCTTCCCAAATAAACCTCTTTCTCAAAAGAGTATTGGGTGATGACCTTCATTGACAGCTGAACAGAAGAACCTTGTTGGGATGTCCCATAGTGGACTGAGCAAGAAAGAGCTGGTAACACTGAGCCAGAGACTGTGGCTCTCTAGGAGAGGAGCAGGATTGCTGTGTCCTGCGGGGAAACCATCCCCTATCATACCATCATACCAGGTATATCCTGACCTTCCCGAAGAGTCAGGATACCCTTCCTTGCTAAAGCAGTTCCAGGCCTGACTCTCCCAAGAAGTCAGAAAACCTTCCTTTCCAAGGTTGGGCTGTTTCTTTGCAGTCTGAGCCATCAGAACTGTGGTAAACAGCTCCAAGTGTCCGGGACACCTTCAGGGCAGAGCTCTTGTCCTAAGTAGCTCCAGGTGTCCGGGATACCTCGCCCTCTAGGGCTGAACTGTCTCCTTTCAGTTTCAGCCATCAATTTACTAACATTTTGGTGCCAAAACCTGGGACACCAAAACCAGAGTTTTTGCAGTTTACTTACATTTGGTGCTGAAACCCAGGACACCAAACCCAGAGTTTTTGCAGTTTATTTACACTCTGAGGTGTTCTTTTGGGGAGTCCCCATGATAACACTCCCTTTGCCATTTATTGAGAAAGAACTACACCTTTTGTACTCGGGAGTTTAGCCACAGGCAAGATTGAAAGCTGACTCAATGATTCAGGGATAGAAAACAGTCATTAACTTCTTTACAACATGTTTCCTGAGACAAAAGCATAGGTTCAGCAAGTATCTAAATGCATATTGTTCTCAAAGGTTCAGTAACTCTTACTAGGAGCCCTCTTACTTTAATTAGAAGGGCCACAATTTCCTCCTGCCAGAGATAAAGAGAATGACTGCTTTTGGGAAGCAGGAACTTTCCTCAAGACCCTGAGGGAATGGAGACCCTTATCCAAATGCCTGGCCTTGGGAAAAAGACTTCCTTGGGGACCAGACAATACACTACAATTTAAGACCAATTTTCATTCCTCAAGGGGATAAGCACTGAGCTGTTTCCTAATTGTGTCCCTTTGTGTCTTAGTCTTATTCTATGGGCCTGTTCCTCTCAAACACTCTCACAAGGGAAAGTCCTGATATCTTACTCTTTTCCCATTATACCACCACTCTGATTTCTCTACACTTATTAACTGAACTCTTGCACTTAATGGCCTCAGGTTCTGGATCTAGATTGTAGGTGCTTCATCCTTGGGATCAGGTGTGTCTAGTAAATCTCTAACTTTCCTATTCTTGGTGTAATTAGGAAGGCACAATGGGATTCCTGGTTCCATGGTGGTGGGGATTTTTTTTTTCCCAAATAATTATTTTGTTTAAAGAGATTGCCATTTTATATATTTTCATCCTTCAAAGCTTGCACAAAATTTCCCAAAGGAAAAGGCATAAGGGAACTCCCATAACACACAGAGAGAATCATTAAAAATTGTTGTGGTGGCACCTGCGCTACCGCCACCTGTTCATCATGTCCGAGTGAGGGGCTGTGGATTAAAAAATAGAGACAAGAAACAGCAAGTCATTCGCCCCAGCAGAATGCCAAATGCCTTTATTGAAACAGGGAGGAAACCTTAAATACAGGCTTACAGCTCAATGGAGGAACCCCGGAGGGCAGAAGTTTGCTACCGAATGTTCTACATTCTTGCATCTAAGCTGTTTACACCAAATGCAGGATACACAAACAAAGAACCTCTGGTGATCATTCAGGAAGAAGGAAATCGGCAGGAAATCAGCATAGGGAGGACATCTCTGGTCAAGGTCGGCAAGCAGACAACAGTTTACTCGATATGGCCCACAGGTCCCCCCTTTTTACTAAAAAATGAGCTTCTGACTTAGGTTGCCTGGGACGTCAGCAGGTCACCTTACCCATCATGGACACACCTGCCCAGGCCACCAGGTGCTCTGGCTTAGGTTGATGACCGCCCCCAGGCATTACCCATCTCTGAATACTCATTATCATACAGACTCAACCATGTGAACTGTAGAGTTAACTGCTGCCAAGGATCTCAAAGTGGCACTGGGCTTACAATCTGTGCAACACAGAAAAGACCAACAGAAGTCCTAACCCACCCATAAGCCAGTAGGCTAAAGGCAACTGAGCCATTCCCTTCCTAAAAGAGCCTTACTGCAAGTTGGAGTCCTCATAAGGTGGTATCCCACAGGCAAGTGGAACTTGAGTTTTATAAATTTTACATCTTTCAAAGCCAATCAAAATGTATATAACTGTTGAATTAAATTTATCATGCCCAATAGAATGAAAGATTAACTAACTGTGGTAGCTACTTTTGCTGCCAGGGTCTCCACTGTGCTGGCTGTAGTAAGCAATTATGAAATGGTAATCCCAGAAACAGTAGCAGCGGTGGCTGCCACTGCTATAACAGCAACAATGGCAACAGCGATGTCAGATTTTTTTCTGGAGTGTGTGAGCATCATCTGTATCTAACTGCCATGGTCCACTGGCATGGACGCAGCTCCAGGAACACGAACCACCAAGGCCCATTTTTCTTGATCCTAGCACGACTTAAGCTGGCAGCTCTGCAAAAGAACAACTAAGAACCATAAAGAAAACAAAAACAAAAACAGCAAACAAGGAGCAGAACTAATGGTCTCATAATGGCTACATTCAGGCTCACAAATTTTAAGGTATCTTCAAAGGCTAGATGAATTTCAGGAGGCCAATAAAAGTTGCACAGAGCCACTCCTGAAAAGTAGGTACTACACCAGCTTGAAGAGGATTGCGGGGGGGAAAATGAAAAAGGCTTAGCTGGCATGCTACTGTTAACAAATGAAGGTCAGTGACCTTCAGAGTTATCCTTAATCTCCAAGGTGTCTGGGTGACATGTTCTCAACATTTTTGAAAAAAGTTACCATACATTACCTTCTGAAGAATCCAACCGCATGGCTACAGTTCCTAGGCTTATGTTAATGCTTGCCAAGGCTGGCCATATTGGGCTCTCAGTCCCCATTGGCATCAAAAGGGGAGAGTTTTTCATGAAGGCCCAATAGTTCTCTGCCATGCTGGGATTCAGCAGCAGCCACAGGGCACACACAGCGCTCAGGAACCCAAAGAGGCACCTCATTGTCCCGTGGAAAGACACAAACAGATCCCCAGGCCCACACCAACACTGGATCGGGGCCCCTCCAAGTGCCAGTAGAAAGATCCTTCCATCGCACCAGAGAATGATTTGTAACAGGAGCCCTCCAGTGCTTATCTGCAGTGGATACTCCAGCAGAATCCACGGATAAAAAATTTAAAATATATAAAACAAGGGGAAGAATAGAATGTGGAGAGGAAGGATTAGCCCCTAGATCCCCCCTTTTTACTTTAGCAAAATATGTTTTTAAGGTGTGATGGCTGTGTTTTACTATAGCCTGTCCTTGAGGATTATAAGGAATACCAGTCTTATTAACAATAGAAAAATCTTGGCAGAATTTTGAAAATCCCGTACTGCTGTAGGCAGGACCATTATCAGTCTTTATGCATTTTGGCACTCCCATGTAAGCAAAAGCATGAAGACAATGATTCTTTACATCCTTAACCTTTTTCCCTGAATGGGCAGAAGCAAAAATTAGAGAAGAATATGTATCAATAGACACATGGACATATTGTAATTTTCCAAAGGAAGGCACGTATGTGACGTCCATCTGCCACACATGATTAGGTAAAAGTCCTTCGGGATTAACTCCCAAATGAGGAACAGGTAAAAATTCAACACAAATAGGACATGATTTAACTATCTGGATGGCTTGTTCCCGGGTTATGCCTGTATGATGACGAAGAGATTCAGTATTAAGATGATAACATTGATGCAACTGAGTAGCCTTTTCAAAGGCAGAGCAAATTAATGTGACAGCCATATGAGTAATGGCATCAGCCCTCTGATTACCTTCACTTAGAGGTCCAGGCAATTGAGTATGAGCTCTAATATGGCCCACATAAAGGTTATGTGAGCGGGACCATATAAGTCCTTGCACTTGCAATAAATATTCATGAATGGGAGAAATGGATGGTATGTAGGCTGTTGTCTCCAAAGGCATAATGGCATGTGCCACATATTGGCTATCAGTGTATATATTTACACTCTCATCAGAAAACATCTGTAAAGCAAGCAACAGTACCTGTACATCCGCCATCTGGGCAGAAGTGCCCTAGACTTTCATTCTCTTCACTATGTTACCAGAAACCACCACAGCAAAACCACATGAAGTGCCATCAATAAATACCACACAGGCCTGAGGAATAGGAGTCATCTGTACTATCTTGGGAAATATAACAGGATGCAATTTAAAAAATTGACACACATCATTGGAGGGGTAGTGAGTATCAAACCGACCCTGCATGGAGCATGTCAATATGGCCCAATCATTATCATTAGCTTGCAACCATGCTATTTGAGACTGGGTGTATGGGGTCACCACAATATCTGGCTCCTTACCAAAAGTTTGAACACTGATCTTGATTCCCTTAAATATAATCTGAGCAACAGCTTGTAGATAAGGAGTAATGGTTTTCGCTGGAGAAGCTGGGGAATGTACCCATAGAATAGGACCTGTTTGCCAAAACACTCCAGTAGGTGAATGAGGAAAAACTAAAATATTCATGACGTAAATAATGATAGGGAAAAGATACCTGTACCTTTTCTGGGGCTATCTGTAAATTAGCCAGGCTAAGAACCTCTTGTAATTTAGAAAAGGCATCAAAAACAAGTATTTTATCTTTAGCAGCCATAAAATATAAGTCAATCACAATTAAATGCCAATGTTTAGGAATTGCCACAGGGGCAGGCAAACCAGGCTGTGTTGCTCCCATGAGAAGCATGGTATTATTTACAGTGCTAAGAGCCTGTAATAGCCTCCATTTTCCTGACTTTTTTTTTTTTAAGATTTATTTATTTATTATGTATACAGTATTCTGCCTGCATGTGTCCCTGCAGGCCAGAAGAGGGCACCAGATCTCATTACAGATGGTTGTGAGCCACCATGTGGTTGCTGGGAATTGAACTCAAGACCTCTGGAAGAGCAGTCGGTGCTCTTAACCACTGAGCCATCTCTCCAGCTCCTCCTGACTTCTTTTTAATAACAAATATAGGTGAGTTCCAAGATGAAGTGGAAGGAATGATATGACCAGCATCTAACTGTTCCTTAACTAATGTGTTCGCAGCCTCCAATTTTTCTTTAGTAAGGGGCCACTGTTCCACTCATACAGGGTCATCACTTTTCCAAGTGATTTTTATTGGTTGTATTATAGAAGGCTGCTGTGCAGTGACTCCTATGGAAAAGACCCTAATCCTCTAGTATCCCTAGGTCATCTAGTGACACAGCTTTTGTCTGCCACAGGTTGTGGGTCTCCTTGCAACATTTTCCCTAAGCCTCTGCCCATGCAGTAGCCCTGACTTTTCAGCATCTGTTGTACAGGCTGTGTAGTAAGCATTGCTTCCATACCATCTAACACATCCCATCCCCACAAGTTCACTGGAATGTCAGGTAGCACAAAGGGTTGAAAAGTTCCTGCATGACCTTCCTCATCCTTCCAATTTAAGAGTAGCCTGCTCTGTAATGGCATCTGAGCTGTGCCGATACCTTGTAGGTTAGAGGTGGAATCTTTAAGGGGCCAATTGGGATCTCAGGATTCTTGTGAAATTTTAGATATATCCATCACCAGAATCCAATAATCTTCCAATCTCAATCCCATATAATTTTATTTTTAATTTAGGCTGTTTATCATTGATAACTGTTTGTCAAAACACCTTTTTTCCTGTACTTCCAAAGCCTCCAGTTCTACATATAGGTGCCATTTTGCATTTAAAATATAAAAGCAATAATAATTGAGCAATTCTATCACCAGCTTCTATTTCCATGGTCCTTTTTACATACGTCAATTATAAAAGCATTAAATACAATCTCTATAGGATTTGAAGAGGTAACTTTAGGCAATACTCTGGAGTATTTTTATAAAATCTTAAAAAGAGGATCCTTTTTTTTTATAGATTCCAAGTAACACATTAGCACAAATAGCCAATTATTAACAATGTGGACCAAACAATTTACCTGTATTTTATTTACTGGAAAAATAATTTTGTAACCTCTTTATCAGTAAGAGATTATTATTTATGGGTTTATCTTAGCAACATTATTTAATAAGCTAACAACCCAATCCATTTCAGGTGTTATATTTCTATAGAATTCAACCAAGAATTTCTAGAAAGCAACTTAATTTGCAGAGCCAAATTTTCAGTAATGATCAACAGACAAGAGCATTCCTAATATATAGTTCAAAATTATGAATCCTGTTCCTTTAGTCTATCTACCATGAAAATCCAAACATTTATTAAGACAATCAAAAGAACAGAACATCCTTTATTCACACAGCATTGACTGAGCGTTCCATGTCCTGACTGAAACCATTTTACACCAGAAGTTGGGCCCGTTTACACTTTTAGCGCCTGTCCCTCCCCAGGCCTCTGCTCTCTTGGCGCAAGCTGAGGCTATGGCTTCAGCTTGGTTCCGCCCAGTGTTCAGGCTCTAGTGCCGGGGCCTGCTGGGGCCGCGCTCCATCACAGCTCCGCCTCCCACCAGCGCGTACCTGTTCGCCCACTGCTCCAGGCTATCTCACACACTCCCCATGCACACAAACTCACATTTAAAGTTCTTACTCCCATGAAGGGATTACCTAATAATTTCCCATCATAAGGGAAAAACAGAAAAACATTTCCCATGAAGGGATCCTAAATATTGAATTATTCCCACTCTGAGGGAAAAATAAAAAACATTTAAACCAAAATTAAGCAAATAGACACCAAAATTTCTAACCTCTGGGCTTGCTTGCTATTCAGCCAGCAGCAATGAGGCCTACCTGCTGATTCTTTGTAATTCAAATGCTGCTGCTCTGCACTGGCAGGAAGAAAGAGCTCAGAGTTTCAGCTATCCTGAAAATTCTACAATTGGAAAGAGTCTTCTTCCTCCAATACCACTGGGAAGAGGCTTTTCTCTTCCCTTCACCTTTCCTCTACAGGGCCCTAAAAATCTTTAGGCCTAGTTTCAAAATTTTTCCCCTTTTTACCGGGAAAGTCCTTTTTACTTGATTAAAATTTTCTTCCCTTTTCTAACAGGAAATTTCCTTTTCTTCCCTTTTTTATTTAAAATCTTTAGCTGTCTGCCCTTTCTTAACTGCAGTGGTTCCCTATTTGCACCCATGACAATTCACTCTTACCTTTTCTTTTTTTCTTTAAATTACTGACCAGCCTTCCAAGGATGTCCATCAGCTTGTCCCTTCTTTCTCGGATCTTGGTAGTATCTCGGTGGGACCTCCATTTGTTGCAGTAGTGCCCACGCTACCGCCACCCGTTCACTATGTCCGAGTGAGGGGCTGTGGATTAAAAAAATAGAGACAAGAAACAGTGAATGCTGAATGCCCTTTATTGAAAGAGGGAGGAAACCTTAAATACAGGCTTACAGCACAATGGAGGAACCCCGGAGGGCAGAAGTTTGCTACTGAATGTTCTACATTCTTGCATCTAAGCTGTTTACACCAAATGCAGGATACACGAACAAAGGACCTCTGGTGATCATTCAGGAAGAAGGAAATCGGCAGGGAATCAGCATAGGGAGGACATCTGGTCAAGGTCGTTAAGCAGACAACAGTTTACTCGATATGGGAAGGCCAGGGCCCACAAAAAATGAAAGTTATAAGGAACTGGAAAAGTGTGGTCTGCAATGTTGAAATGCTGGGACTTTGTCAAACATCAATGGTCATTTGGTCCATGCCGCTTGTGAGGGCATTTCCTGAGAACAGAAGCTCTACCTGCAGGGTGGGTGGTCCCATCCTGTGGCGTGAAAGAAAACAGTGTGGAGAGGAGCAAGCTGTTGGAGCTTCTGCACTCATCTCTCTCTTCTTGGTCTGCACAATACATGTTACATTCAGACCTTAAATTGTTTATGTGCTGTTTGAGCTCACCAAGAAGCTGGCTCTGCAAGTGAGGTTAACCCCAGCTCAGACTCAAGTGAGTTTTTGCCAAGTGTCCTTCAAGGCCCTTTGTGTGGGGATGAGCTTACTTCCTGTCTTAGGCTTTTATTGCTGTGAAGAGACATCGTGGAACATGGCAACTCTTATAAAGGAAAACATTTAATGGGGTGGCTTACAGGTCAGAGGTTTAGAGGTTATTGTCATGGCTGAAAATATGATAGCATGCAGCACACATGGTGCTAGAAAAGCAACATCTTAATCCACAGGCAGCTAGACACAGTGTACCACACTGGGCATAACTTGAGCATATAAGATCTCAAAACCTGCTTCACAGTGACACACTTCCTCCAACAAGGCCACAGCCACTCCAACAAGGCCACACCTCCTAATAGTGCCACTCCCTATGGTCCAAGCATTCAACCACCCGAGTCTATGGGGGCCATACTTATTCAAATCAGCACATCCCCTAACTCTGTGACAAAGAGAGAAAAGAACAGCAAAACAGCCTGAGTAAAAACTTAACTGTCACTGGGCGGTGGTGGCGCACGCCTTTAATCCCAGCACTCGGGAGGCAGAGCCAGGCGGATCTCTGTGAGTTCGAGGCCAGCCTGGACTACCAAGTGAGTTCCAGGAAAGGCGCAAGGATACACAGAGAAACCCTGTCTCGAAAAAACCAAAAAAAAAAACAAAAAAAAAAACCAAAAAAAAAACAAAAACAAAAAACTTAACTGTCCTTGAGAACAGCTGGAAGCAGAGGTCATTACTGCTTATCCTGTGGTATGAAAGAGCCTGTCATGGGAGAGAAGCCAGAAGTTCAGCCATGAGGTAAAGCTCAATTGGGAACTCCAGTTGCCTGCCTCAACTTCCCCAGTCTGGGAGGCTTGATTTCTGTTTGCGAGGACCCAGTTTGATGATGTAATTTGTATCTTTTGCTATTTGTTCTTTTACTTAGATACCTCCCCCAAGGGGACACCACTCTGCCTAGAACGCCCTTGATTAGGAATACCAGTGTTATGGGGCTGGAGTCATTCAGAGATTCAACAGTCTGACCATTAATAAATTTTTAACAAAGAAGAGGCTTAAAAGCCTCTTATAAATTCAGATATTAGTGACAGGTCTATACACACGGGACTTAGGATTCCCCAACACAGCTGGCTGCCTCAGTCACAAGTTTATAAAGGCAAAGAATACAAAGTTACAATTTGTTCTCAAGTAAGCAAACTGTCTTTATGAAAACCAAGCTTGTTTACAGAAGCAGAAAGAGCAGTAAAATAAAATAAAATAAATAACCCTTAACAGCTCTTAACATTTGTAAGTGTAATTTATAGTTAATTTATAGTTCTCCTAAGCACAGAGATTTTAAACTTTTTAACATAAAGTTAGCTATCAACATAACCTTAGCCATTACATTTCCCCCTTGAGTTATAGCCTGAGTTAAATCCTTGACTCTGTGGTGGGTACCTGTTCATGTTGGGACTTAATTACCATCAGCTTAATAGCTCCTAGGCGGGAATTTATATTTCTGGTTAAAGCATTAATGATGTAGGGGCCAATAGCAGGAGCAGGAGGTCTAAGGGCCCTTCAAAGGCTGACAGTAGTGTTACTAGCCAGGAAGAACCCGAGACAGAAAATGGGAGCCATTCACTTCTTCCATGTAGGGCCTCTTCCCTTTCTGTGAGGCATTTTTGAATTTCCGCCAAATCATTCCTGATAATTCCTGAGTGGTTTGCACATAAGTAGCAAGTTTCCCCAAGGTCATACAGTAACCTTGTTCTGTGTAAAGCAGATCAAACGCTACTATGCTGTAAGACTACCTCAGCTAATGAGTTGATCCTGTTCTTCTAATATTTTTTTTTCCGAGGCAGGGTTTCTCAGTGCAGTCCTGGCTGTTCTGGAACTTTCTCTGTAGATCAGGCTGTTCTTCTAAGTGCTGGGATTAAAGGCGTGTGACACCACAACCCAGCTTAGACATCCTAAAGTTTTGTAGCTGACATCAGCCATTGCTGTGCCTGTTGCCTGGAGAGTGGCTCCAACTGTCCCCAGTCCTAAGCTTGCTATGAGGGATATGAGGAGAGGAACTGCACATTTCTCTCTGCCCCAGGGAGCTGGAAAGATTCATGAATACAGGGCTCTCTCCATGCTGGGCTATTATACATGAGCAGGGAACTAGGAATATTAAGATATAAAATTTTGGGGTTTGATGCGTATGCCAAACAGCAAAGCAGGGATGTACTCTGTCATCACATGCAAACTAAACATTTTCAACCAGGAGGTGAAGGAAGAAATGTCTACCTGATGAAGCAGTGGCCAGGAGTTGTGAGACATTTATGTCAAGTTTGCGTTTGTTCTTAAAGGGGGATCTAGACACATATCCCATGACCGAGCAGGAACATAGACAAAACATTACTAGTCTACAACCCATGTCAGTCTTATCTTTAGCAGATCTTCTCTGACTTTAGTGATGGTCCATTTTCTGTAGCCAGGCCATCATCCCCTGTGACATGCCTGACCTAGGAGTGATGTATCCAGGTTCTGACACCATCTACCTTGGTGAGGCAAAGTGTGGTAGTCAATTCTCCAGTGTCCTGATTGTCCACAGTCTGGGATGGGTCCTGGAGGTGGGTGAAATGGAGCAGTCTCTCCCAGTGGTTAGTGTTATCACAATCCAGGTGGAGTCATCTTCTTTGGTGGAGACCTTAGGGCTGCTACTAGGAGCTGGCATTTTTTTTTAAAAAAAATCTAACATGTGGGTGGGCTTTTCTTTCTCACCCTCCAGTTCCCAAATAACCAACACCCAAATAATCAAATAATCAATATTAATTATAAATGCTTGGGCAATAGCTCAGGCTTGTTACTAGCTAACTCTTACAACTTAACCCATTTCTATTCATCTACATTCTGCCACATGGTGTTACCTCTCTTTCATCTTGCACCTCCTGTTTCCTCTCCATGTCTCACTGGTGACTCCTCCAACTCTGCCCTTCTTTTCAGTGTCCTTAGTCTGATTTTCCCACCTAACCTTATCCTGTCCAGCTATTGGCCAGTCAGCTTCTTTATTAACCCAATCATAGTGACATATATTCACACAGTGTGGAGGAATAGTCCATACTAACACAGGAAGCCCTTTCCACTAAACACTTTTAAATGCTGTATTCAACAGATCTCTGAAGAGTGTTTGAAGGCTATCTATTAAGTATATTTGATTTTAAATAAACTTTACTTGTTTTAGGCTTAACCTTGAAAACATATATAGAAGGTTAAATAAAGCTTATCCCTGTTTCTCGAGCCTCTGTTATTCTTTATCTAGAGCAGTGGTTCTCAACCTTCCTAATGCTTCAGCCCTTTAATAGAGCTCCTCACGTTATGGTGAGCCCATAAAACTATTTTTGTTGCTACTTCATAACTATAATTTTGCTACTGTTTTGAATCATAATGTAAATATGTGATATTCAGAACATCTGATATGTGACCCCTACGGGGACTGTGACCCATATGTTGAGAACCACTGATCGAGACTAATACAGCTTTCTGCCATCTTAGTCTGTCCAAAACTCTTATCAGATCTTATCTCATGCCATCAGACCTCTGCCGGTCTTTTTTAAAGTCATATTTTTAATCAGAAGATACAACTAGGGATATGAGTCCCTGATAATGATTGTCAGGCTGGCATCAAACCTGGCCAGACCGTGTTACCACTGAAGGCTATATGGATGTTCACGGTCTGTGATGCCACCAGGGGCCATGTTGGGGTTCATGGTCCTGCTTCAGCCAGGGGGCTGAGTTGATGTCTGTGGCCCATGTTACCACCAAAAGCCATGCAGATGTCTGTTGTCTGGGCTGCTGCCTAAATCTGTGTTGATGTCTACGGGCTGGGCTGCTGTTGTGGACCCTGTTGGTGTCTATGGCCTGTACTGCCACCAGAGACCATGCTGAGGTCCCTGGCATGTGCTGATGATGGAGGCCAGGTGGATGTCCATAGTCTATGCTGTCACCAGATAGCATGTGGAAGTCCATGCTCCTGCTGACTGTAAAGGACAAGGGAGCTTCTTCAGTGGTGTCAATGACTGAAGACACATAGTTGAGAAAGAGAGACACAGAAGGCTTCTGTGACAATCTCTCCTCCTCCCAAAAAGTAGCAACCTAGACAGGAAGCCATTGAAGAGAACTCCTAAAAATTGTGATAAGGAAGCTGAAGTGTAGCTGTCCACAATAGAGGGCTGCTGGTGGGGGTAGGGGTGGAGAAGGACTCACTTTCTTTAAGGGGCTGGCCACTGGGAGTTTGACCATGCTCCAGTAGCTATATGAACAACACAAATTGGACTTTTTAAATCTTTTTTTGGGGGAGTTGGGGAGGCCACAAGGGTAGAGGAGCAGACCACCACCGCCCAGCTGGGATTGTGTCTTAGTTAGGGTTTCTATTGCTGTAAAGAGACACCATGACCATGGTAACTCTTTTAAAGGAAAATACTTAATTGGGGCTAGCTTACAGTTCCAGAGGTTTGGTCACACTTCATTGTGACAAATACCTGAGAAACTAACACAGTAGGTTAATTGAGGAGATTCAGTCTGAAGCACAGAAAGAAGAAACAATAATAATAAAGTAACAGAGCTCCACAGACAGGGGACGTCCCACCAAGAATGCTGACACAGCCATGTTAGAAGTGTCAGAAGGGCTGGGGGTGTGGCTCAGCTGGTACAGCACTTGTCCCCAGCACTGCATAAAGACGTGGTGGTGGCACACACCTGTCGTTCCAGCTCTCAAGATTGTGGAGGCAGAGGGATCAGGAGTTCAAGATCATTCTCTAACATGACACCTTGTATCAGAAGAAAGAAAGGAAAGCTTTGACGGTCATTGAAGATGGACCTCTTCCTTAAGCCACAGTTTGAAAATCAAGGAACTGAAACTATGAGGCCTGGTCAAGAGGCTAAGGTCTGAATTTAACCTTCGGCCCCGGGTGACAACGTGACTCTTTGAACCTCCAGAAATACTAAGAAATAACTATGTAGCAGGAAGCTTTTTGGTAAAGAACAAAGCAGTTCCTTTTCCTGTTACAGAGATAAAATACCTTGACAAAATCAATTTAAGGATTTATTCTGGCTCTGAGTTCAAGGTTCAGTCCCTCATGGTGGGGACGTCAAAGCAGCAGGAGCCTGAAGCGCCTGGTCACATCACACCAGCGAGGACACAGAGGCACAAATGCAAGTGTGCCAATGCTCAGCTCCCTTTCTCTGTGCAATCCAGAATCTACTGAGGCCATGGTGCCACCCGCAGTGAGGATGGTCTTCCCACGTCAGTGAACACAATCAAGATGCTCTCCCACAGGCAAGTCTGTCTCCTAGGTGACTCTAGATTTTATTAGGTTAACAACCAACACTAACTGCTACATCCACGATTGCTCCAATCACCTTGGCAGGAAAACAACTTGAAGAAAATTGTTTCAGAAACTTTGGAAAAAGTGTGATCCTGTCAGTCAGCTCAGCTTGTTAGAACATGGTGCTGACCATGCTAAGGTGTGTTAAATCACCCTTAAAGGCTAGCAGTTACCGTGCTGGGGGGTAGTGCAGTGGGAGAGTGCTTGCCTAGTGTGAGCAAGGCCCTGTGTTCAGTTCCTGCAGGCAGCACCACTGCAAACTGAACCAAAACCAAACCAAAAACACCCCAAAGAAATATTATGAGGTATATCTAAACATGTAGCTCAGCAGGATGGTCCCTTTGACATTGTTCTTTCTCATTAAAAGGTCTCGGGTTTGGGATTCAAGGGGGACACTAAGGTATATTTATTTTTAGGTAAGAGATGTATTGGAAGAATTATTAGTGCTGTGGCAAACAGCAGAACCATAGGGGCTCTGGAGAGCATAGGCCCCAGCACCATAGAAAGACAGCATGGCAAGGTCATGAGGCAGAGTGGGAACCCTTCCTCCAGTTCTCAGAGGAAGAGAGGTTTCGCATAGTCAAGCTGTCTCTTGGGAAAACCAGGGAATTCTGGGGAAGGAATGTGCTACTCTGAGAATGTAGGGGAAGAGGGGTACATTCAGCTGGGGTGTACTCAAAATATAGCCAGGGGATATAGCTTCTTGATGTCATGGAGTCTGGCAACCCAAGCCTGTAAACTCCTTTGGGGAAATGAAAATAGCATCTGGAATTCTCCTGGAACCCTGCCACCTGGGGAGTCTGTTATGGGGTTAGAGATTCACAGACAGGCTCTTGGTACCACTTCCTCTATAGCAGCTGTGGGAAGATGGGCATGGCTACGCTGGTTATTGTCAACTTGACATAACCTAGAGTCACCTGGAGAGTGGGAACCTCAACTGAAGAACCTCCTCTATCAGATTGGCATGTGGGAGATGGTCTTGTTTGATGACTGTTGTGGGAAGGCCCATCCCACTGTGGGCTACCAGCACCATACCTGGGAAGCTGAGCTTGGGCTATGTAAGAAAGTTAGCAGAATGTGAGTTAGTGAGCATGTAAGCAGGTTTCCTTCATGGTTTCTGCTTCAAGTGCCCACTTGAGTTGCTACCCTGACTTCCCTCAATGATGGATGGACTGTGACCAGAAGGTGTAAGCCAAATAAACCCCTCCCTCTCCTAGATGCTTTTGGTGACAGTTTTAATGATATCAACAGAAAACAAACTGGAACACATCCCATGAGAGCAGTTCATTAACCACTGTTGTTTGCGCCATGCCCTGTGAATTCATTTGATAGAGATCACATGGACTGTGGAGTGGAGGGGAGACCAGAATGACACCCCAGTGGCAGCATCAGCCTAGTCTTCCCTCCAGCTATGCGCTGGCTAGTTTTTGTGTCAACTTGATACAAGCTAGGTTCTTCTGGGAAGACAGAATTTTAGTCGAGAAAATGCCTTTATGGGATTAACTGTAGGCAAGTCTGTAGGGCATTTTCTTGATTGATGACTGATGTGGGAGGGCCCAGCCTGTTTTGGGTGGTGTCACCCCTGGGCAGGCTGGGGAGTAGGCTGGTAAGCAGCGCTTCTTCACAGCTTCTGCTTCAGTTTCCTGTTAATTCCTGCCCTGACTTCCCTGAATAACGGATTGCAAGCTGCAAGCTGAAATAAACCCTTTCCTCCCCAAGTTGCTTTTGGTCATGGTGTTTTATCACCGCAATTGGACCCTAAGACAAGCTATATGATTTATTAGGGTATCCAGCACACATCACCTCTCTTTCAAATGACATCTAGAACCCTTCCAAAGTACCAAATGAAATCTCAAATCCTATCCGATGTCCTTCCTAACATGTTTCTGTCAAGATGCTCCGTCAGCACTGACGTGTACATGTCCTCCTGGAAATGAGCCAGAAACTGAGATTTTTTTTCCCACCATAGATGTGCTTTTTTTAGTTAAAAAATATTTTATTAGCCGGGCGGTGGTGGCGCACGCCTTTTATCCCAGCACTCGGGAGGCAGAGCCAGGTGGATCTCTGTGAGTTCAAGGCCAGCCTGGGCTACCAAGTGAGTTCCAGGAGAGGCGCAAAGCTACACAGAGAAACCCTGTCTCGAAAAAAAACCAAAAAAAAAAAAATATTTATTTATTTACTTAGTGTGTGTGTGTGTGTGTGTGTGTGTGTGTGTGTGTGTACCTGTAAGGGTCAGAAGAGTGCATCAGATCCCTTGGAGCTGGAGTTACATGTGATTGTGAGTCACCCAATGTGAGTGCAGGGAACCAAACTTGTTTCCTTTGGAAAAGTAGCAATTGCTATAATGAGCCATCTCTCTAAAATTGTTAAATTTACAGATAATTGTGTGTGTGTGTGTGTGTGTGTGTGTGTGTGTGCGCACGTATGCTCAAACTAAGCATGTGGAGGTCAGAGGACAACTTGTGGAAGGCAGTTCTTGCCTTTCACCATGTGGGTCTGGAGATCCAGCTCAGATTGTCATGCTTGGTGGCAAGCACCTTTTCCCACTGAACCATCTTGCTGGCATCCTGACATTTGGCATTTTAATCATTGGTAGTATATAATCCAGTGACACAGGAACATTCCTGCCGTCACACAAATAGCAACTATCTATTTGCAGAATATTTGTCATCTTCCCCAGAGAAAACCCAAATCCACTTAGCTCTCACACTTCATTACTGCTTCCTCCCAGGGCCCAGAAAATGGAACCTGTTTTCTGTCTCTCTCGATTTCCCTGTTCCGGACAATTTACACCAAGGGGATTATGTTATTGAAGTTTGTTTTATTCAGTTCAGATAAAAAGTGCAAACAGAAGTCTGGAGATGGCTCTGTGGGTAAAGGTGCTTGCTGCCAAACCTGATGACCTGAGGATTCCCAGGTCACACAAGGCGTAAGGAAAATGGACACCGCAGGTTATCTCTGACCTCCATGTGCTTGCTGTAGCACATGTACAGAGTTCATAAATAAACATAATTTTAAAAATTGCAAGAAGGTAAACCATAGCTCCCTTTGTGTTCACAGCTCTGAGCTTTGATGTGGGAAGCTCTCAGAGTTATCGGCTTTCCTTGCTGCTCTCCAAGTAGCTGAGGCCAGCAGGATGTGCGGTTGCCAGCAGCTCCATCTGCTCTCCCAGAGATAGAAGTCACAAATACGAAGAAAGCTATGACTACATGGGAGAGGCTCTGTCTGGACTTCTATAGCAGCATGAGGGGATGCAGGGCATCCTGGATGAATGGGGCCACTGCTGCTCAAACAGGACAAGAAAGGTGGACTGACGTGCAGTGTCCCTGGGTGGGGGAGTATGTGTGACAGTTAATGTTGTCAGCTTGATGGGATCTAGAATCACCTAGGAGACAGCCCTGGGCACACCTGTGAAGGGTTGTCTAGATTAGGTTAATGCAGGTGGGAAGGCCTGTCTTAACTGGGCAGCAGAGATCCTGAATTTAACAAAAGGAGAAAGCAGGTTAAGGGCCAGCATTGTTCTCTCAGCTTCCTGGCCGTGGGTCCAAGGTGATCTAGCTGCTATGCTTCCTTCTCCCTGCCCCTTTTCTCTTGCATTGCCTTGGACCTGGTATTTTGTCCCATCAATGGGACAACTAGTCAACCAAGTCAAGGAGGCTCTCCTTGAAGATTCAATCGGCTCTCTGAAGTCATCCAGGGAGAGCTGTGCGTTAGATAGTCTAATTTACACTGTTGAAGCAGCCCCTAGAGCAGATTTTGGGCACCTGCTTTCTAACTGGAGGCAGCAGAAAAAACAATGTGCCCTTCTAGCCTGTCTTGGTTTTTTACAGAACGTGATCTTTTGTGCGTGGCTTCTTTCATTGAATCTCATGTTTACAAAGTTCATCTAGGGGCTGGCTAGATTGCTCATCAGGTAAAGGCACTTTCTGTGTTTTAGACAGTTCCTGTCAAGGAAACTGTTATGAGTCCACTGCCGTTTGTTGTGGTGATATTTTACTTGTGCACTCCAATAAAACTTATCTGGGGGTCAGAGGAAAAAGCCAGCCACTATATTAAATATAGTGGCCAGGGGATGGTAGCACACACCTTTAATCCTAGCATTCAGAAGGCAGAGATCCACCCGGATCTCTGTGAGTCTGAAGCCACACTGGGAACAGATCCAGGAGTGGTGGCACACACCTTTAATCCTAGTATATACAGGATTTAATTCTAGTGAGTATATAGGAAGTAGGTCTCTCTTGGGCTGAGGATTTCCTAGATGTAAGACGTGGCTGGCTTGCCCTCTGATCTTTCAGCTTTCACCCCAATATCTGACTCTGGGTTTTTTTTTTTTTTATTAATAAGACCATTTAGCAATTCGTCTTACAGTTTGGTTTACTCAATTCAGATAAAAAGTACAAAAAGCTGCCATCAAATTAGTTCAGAGAGTAAAGGTGCTTGCTGCCAAGTCTGATGGAGTTCAGTCTCTAGGACCTGCAAGTTGTAAGGAGAGAACCCACTCCTGCAAGTTGTCCTCTGACTTCCACACATTGGATGTAACATGTGCATGCCACCCACAAAACCAAAGTTTATCCAAGCTATTTCTTTCCATGATAGAAAATATAATTTTGCTGGCTGGCATTTTTTCTTTTAGCATATTAAATAGATTAATTCACTGCTTTCTCACCGCCATGTCTTCTCAAGAGAAGTCAGCTTATTATAGTTACAAAGTATGAAAAAAAATTTTTTTAAGGCAAGTTTTCTCTGTGTAGCTCTGACTGTCTTGGAACTCACTTTTCAGACCAGGTTGGTCTTGAACTCATAGAGATCTGCCTGCCTTCGGCTCCCGAGTGCTGGGATTAAGGGATGTACCACAACTGCCTGATGACAATATTATTGATTTATTTATTAAAAGTTTTTTATTTTACATATCAACCAGAGTTTCCCCCTCACTCTTCTCCTCCCATTCTCTCCCCTCCCCTCCTTCCCATTCCCTCCATCCACTCCTCAAAAAGGGTAAGGCCTCCCATGGGAGTCAACAAAGCATGGCGTATCAAGTTGTGTCAGGACTAAGCCCCTCCCCCCTGCACCATCTCACCATAGGGGTAGGTTCCAAAAAGCCAGCTCATATGCCAGGGACAGATCCTGATCCCACTGCTAGGGGCCCCACAAACAGACCAAGCTACACAACTGTCACCCACATGCAGGGGGCCTAGTTCTATCTCATGCAGGCTCCCTGGTTATCTATCATCAGTCTAGAGTGTGAGCTCCCACAAGTTTGAGTCAGCTGTCTCTGAGAGTTTCCTTATCATGATCTTGACCCCCCTTGCTCATATAGTCCCTCCTCCCTCTCTTCAACTGGATTCCCAGAAATATTTTAAAATTACATTTATATATGTATTTGTGTTCCATGGCATGCATGTAGAAGACAGAGGAAAAGTCAGGTCTTTCTTTCCACCACTTGGGTCCCAAGAATCTGACTCAGGTTGTCAGGCTTGGCGTTTACCTGCTTGGCCATCTCATAGCCCCAAAGTTCTATTTTGATAATGACGATAACCTCTGGGAAGGTCTTCATACGTATGTGAGTGACTGTCCTCTGAGACAACTGACTGCCATCTGCAGAGTCCAGTGTTGCCCTCTTTCAAAAGGATCATCCCAGCTGGGTTTGTTGACTGTTTATACTCCCCCCATGGAGGGGTAGGAAGGGTCACAGACCCTGACCTGAGTTCCTAGCTGTCCCTACCACTTGCTGTGTGCATCTCTGCCTCAACTGCAGGTGGCCTGGAGGAGAGGCTAGAGTATATAGGCCAGGGAAGAGGGAAGCCATCATCCATGTTGAGTAAAGGCTTTTGACTTGAGGTCTGTTGGGGGAAGAGCACCCACACCCCTGTAAGTAACCTCTGCTCCATAAGGAAGCCCAATAAACTCACTGATACCCCAGAGGAAACGCTGGTGTTACTGGTGTATCTTAGGAGGAGGTGTAGACATTGTTTATGTGTTGTCCTGGGTGCATTAAGGGGTGCTGTGTCCTTCTGCTTTCAGACAATCTCCAGAGCATCACGATAATGAACAGGCTGAACACACTCTTCCTGTTCTCCATCTGGCCTGGGCAGATGAGGCGTTCACCTGGGCCAAGCCTGTGGGATCTGCTGCTTGCTGATCATTCTGTTTGCAGTCTATTTAGGATGACATAGTGGTCAAGCTTATTGCTCTCAGAGGTGCTACCTGAGGCTGTGTGGGCTGCCTCCAGAGTGATGACTCTGATATATATCTCAGATGATTCTAATCCGCAGCTGTCCCTGGATGACTTAATAGACTTCAGATATCCCCAATTGCATATTCAAGGAGAGCCACTTTGTCTCAGTTACATCGCTGTGTCTGTGACAAAATACCCTGGCAAAGGAAACTTAAGAGAGAAAGATATTTTTGCTTACAGTTTGAGGGTACAGACCAACATGATAGGAAAGGCATGAAAGGCAGGAGCTTAGGGCAGCTGGTCACATTTTATCCATAGTCAGCTTTGATGAACGCTGGAGCTCAATTCCTAGGGGCTCAATGCCCAGGACCAAACTCAGGTCGTCAGGCTTGGCAGTAAGCACCTTTACCCACTGAGCCATCTCACTGGCCCTCACGCTTTTTGTTTTTTTTATTTTTTTGAGACAGTGTCTCTCACAGAGCCTGAGAGGCTTATCAGTGCAGCTAGACTGGATGGTTGGCAAACCCCAGATGCCCTCCTCTCCACCCTCCCACTCTACAGTGCTGGGATTATAGACTCGACTGGTGTGCCTGGATTTGAACTCAGGCCATCATGCTTGCCTGGCAAACACTTTACTGACTGAGCTATGTCTCCAGCCCCATTGCTGGCTCTCACTTTCAGGGGTTTTGTGTTGGCTTCAGTTTGGGGAGAGGCAGCAGCTTCCTCTTCCACTTTGGGTTCCATCTTGGTAAAAGGTTGCAGTTCTTTTAACGAGAGCACTAATTCTCCTTGAGAGGATTCTCCCCTTGCACTCCCCACTTGATGACATCACTTTGAGGGGTTAGGATGTCGACGTGTCAGTTTTAATGGGACCAGTCAATCCATCACTTTCCTTTACCAATCACGGCACTGCCGGGCAACCAGCTAAGAATGAGCAGACTTTTTGGCTGTGGTGGCACATGCCTGCAATCCCAGCACTCAGAAATTGAGGCGGGGGTGGGGATTTTGGATCAGGAGTTCAAGGTCATTCTGGCATACAAATGCAAGTTCAGTTGAAACTGAGCTGCAGGAGACCCTGTTTCAAAAACAAACTAGAAATTGGCAGGTTTGGGGACAGCTGAAGATGTAGTTCAGTTTTGTAGACTGTTTGTCTAGCATGCCAAACCCTGAGCTCCAGCCCTAGCACCACACAAATCATGTGGTGGAGCTCTTTTGTGACACTATTCCTGGGGAAGATGGGAACAAATGTCTCCAGATAGGAAACCAATGACAGTCCAAAGTAAGGACACCACTAAAGTGTCCCCAAGTGAACCAGTAAGTTTTGTTGGGATTCCCTTTGAAATATGGGTGAGGCATTACTTACAGGATCATAAATGACTCAAAGACAGCTGCATCACCAAATCCCACCCCAAGATAGGTGACAGCTCACAAATCTGGGAATCTGGATCACATGGCACAGCCTGCAGAAAGCTCACCAGGTTAGAGCAGAGGCTCATGGATTGAGCCCTTTCCAGGTAGCTCAGCTGATCTTTGTTTCTTCTGGACTGTTTGGCTGGTCTCTGTTTCTTTCAAGGCTGTTCATTGTGTCTGAGAGTGTCTCAGTAGTTTTTACTGTTTATATATGTTTGGAGATGGAAAGGCCTAATGAATTTTATTAGTTCCAGGGACATCAGTTAATCTTAAAAAAAAGTGATTACAGAAAATTTTCACACCCCTTCTGTTGGGCCCTGACCCCTGTTCCTTGGGGAACTGTTGCCTTGTTTGCTGACCTTGATCAGATGTCCTCCCTATGCTAATTCCCTGCCGGTTTCATTCCTCCTAAACAGCTTACTGGAGGTTCCTTGTTTGCATATCCTGCATATTGGTGTAAACAGCTTAGATGCTAGAATGTAGAACATCTGTAGCGAACTTTTGCCCTCCCAGATTCTTCCACTGTGCTGTAAGCCTGTATTTAAGGCCTCCTCCCTCCTTCAATAAAGGGCATTCTGCTGAGACGAATGACCCGCTCTGTCTTGTCTCTGTTTTAATCCTCAGCTCGCTCGGACATGGTGAATGGTAGTAGTGCAGGTGCTGCACCCTTCCAACCAACCTGTGAGGACAACCTGTAAGAAGTCACGAACTGGGAGGCAGCCTTCTGCATTCATCACATCTGCTTGCGTCTTGACCTTCAACTTCACAACGCCCAGAATTGTGATAAATATGTTTGCATCCCTGAGCCACTCAGGCTATAACATTTTGCTGTAGCACGCATCTTATTCTCCCCCTGGTTGCCATGATAAAATACCCTGACAATGAAGTAGATGATAACATCCTTTTGCTGAGGATACAGCATATGTTGCTTTCCAGGACACAGAGAAGTCAAGTTGAAACGGACCTGAAGACATCCTCTCTGCCAGCTTTCATAGAGCTGCAGGGTGCTATACAGACTGCTGGGGAAGAAAAGTCAACAACTGTTTCACCCAGTGGCAAGCCCTGCATGCTATAATCCCGACCTACCAGGCCAATGTGCTAGTGTTATATGAAGGTTAGGGGAGCAACCAGCCACTTTCTGATTGGTTTTGAGGCATGATCCACAGGAGGCAATTCATGTGCAATGTTGTAAACTTGGTCAAAAGCCCATGGCTCTGGAGGCCATAGACCCTAGGAAAGAACATGTCACCGTTGTATTGCTAAATATAGTCAAACTTCTTTACAAATATTTATGCTTCTGCCCATAGATCAGTGCTTCTCTCAACCTTGACCAGAAAGACTTCTTTCTGCTGTGGGCAGCAGTTAATACATTGAGTTCTAATGGGTCAGAGTGCTGAGAGTTAACTGACTATTAAGTGCTCATCCAGAAATCAGCCATCTAGATCAGTACCCCACCCCCAAACTCAGGGAATACTGTAGAAGAAAGGACAGAAAGAGTTTAAAAGCTGAGAGATGGGAAAGGGCGCTGTGAAATGTCTTTTGGACATGGCAAGGTCATTGCAGGCACAAACTCACTGCAGCCATGGATGCCTATATGGGACCTGTGCAGGGTCAAGTCAAGAAGATCAGCCAATCTTCCAGTAGGCGATCATAACTGGACTGGACTCAGTGGGAGAGAGGAGGAATGGGGGGCGTGAAGGAGGGAAAGGGCGTGTTAAAGGTGCCTGAGGAGGTGGAGGGGGCTCTACAGTATGTTCGATAGTAAACAACACATTACTGTCTACAACATCTATTGTTCTACAAGTGTGCATTCCCCAGGTTTGATTGTGAATGCACTGTTTGTTTGAAGCCCTGGATTGAATATGTAGGCCAATCTGGCCTTGAACTCACAGAGACCCACTTGCCTCTACCTCTTGAGTGCTGTGATTAAAGGTGCGTGCCACATTCCTGGCTGAAGCTGGTTTGCTGTTTCAAACAGCGTTAGGAATATATACCCTCTCAATGTGTTCACATTCTCTTTCTCGCTGTTCAATCTGTCTTTATTATTCTCTTCATTCACTCATGAACAGTTATTATTAACCCTCAAATGCCTCTAGGTTTTTGTCCTACACATTTTTTCCTTTTTTTTTTCATTTTACATACCAACTACAGTTCCCCCTTCCTCGCCCCTCCCCCCCCCCCCCCCATCCATTCCTCAGAGAGGGTAAGGCCTCCCCTTGGGGAGTCAATAAAGTCTGGCGTACCAAATTTAGGCAGGGCCAAGCCCCTCCCCACTGCATCAAGGCTGAGCAAGGTATCCCACCATAGGGAACAGGCTCCAACAAAGCCAGCTCATGCACCAGGGATAAATCCTGGTCTCACTGCCAGGAGCCCCACAAACAGATCAAGTCACACAACTGTCAATAACACCCAGTGGGCCTAGTTCTGTTCCCTACAGGTTCCCCAGCTGTCAGCCCAGAGTCTGTGAGCTCCCATTAGCTTGGGTCAGCTTTCTCTGTGGTTTTCCCCATCATGATCTTGACATCCTACCTCCACCCCCCACCTCTGCTCATACAATCCCTCCTCCCTCTCTTCGACTGGACTCCAGTGGCTCAGCCCAGTGTTTAGTTGTGGATCTCTGCATCGCTTCCATCAGTTATTGGATGAAGGGTCTATGATGTCAATTAGGGTCAATAAGATTACAGGGGAACGCCAGTTCAGGCACCCTCTCCCGCTATTGCTAGGAGTGTAAGCTGGGGTCATCCTTGTGGATTCCTGTGAATTTCCCTAGCACCAGGTTTCTCCCTAACCCCATAATGGCTCCCCCTATACAAGCTATCTGTTTCATTGTGCTTCCACTCTGTCCCCCAACTTGGCTCTTCTGATCCCTCATGTTCCCTGTCCTACACATTTTAAAAGCACTTATTCCAGGTGTGTGTATCTGTTTTGTACAGCTGCTGTAAGAGATGCTCTCAGACTAGAGGACTAAAACAGCACAAACTCACACTTAAAGCTTCTGGAACCTGGCACTTCCTTTGCTCTTTCGCTTGTTCTCAAAAAGAACCACCGTGGTTGGTGGGCAGGAGGCCGGCAATGCCCAGCTCTTTGGCATTCTGGTCAGTTAACCTAATCTGAAACTGCCTCATAGACGTGCCCAAGGCTTGTTTCCATGGTGATTCTGGTTCCTGTCAAGTTGATAATCAATATTAACCATCACAGAAGGTCAGCTCATGATAGTAGATCCTCATAAATGAGACTCCAGAGAGCTGCCCAGACGGCTCCATGGTAAAGGCACTTGCCACCAAGCCTGACAACCTGAGTCCCATCCATGGAGCCCACATGGAAGAAAGACAATTGACTCCTGCAAGTTGTCTTCTGCCTTCCACCTGCCTGCTGTGCACACAAGTATATTCTCTTTCTCTGTCTCTCTTACACACACACACACACACACACACACACACACACACACACACACACACTAAATCAATAAATCAGTCAATAAAAGAGACCCCTGAGTTGGTCACAGTGGCGCACGTCATCCTAGAACTCTTGGCCAGCCTGGGCTACATGAAACTCCGTCTTAAAAAAAATTTAAAAAGAGACTCCAGGGACTGAGGAGCTGACTCGACATTTAAGAGAATAGAGGGGATGAGGTCCCTGTAGTCACAGATAAATACCAGTGGAACCAGGAATGTTAAATGTTTAGGGGTGTATCATCAATGGAGGAAATAAATCTGGGTGTGGATGTTGTTAATGACCTGGTCATCTTTGCTATCTGCAGAGCCAGACCTTACCAAATCCCCCAGAATGTTCATTCCAGACTCTCCCTCCCTAGATCTTTATCTTTGGCTCCCAGTTAACAGAAGCCATCCTTAGGGGAGATGTCACATGTCCTTTATAGCCTGCTGACCTCTATGCTATTTTGGTCAGAGACCACACCAGATCCTAGGCCCTTAAGCTATAGAACCCATCTTCATGGTCACATGTACCTTGCAAAGGAGTTTCTATATTCACTCCTTAAGCTTGATTGTGCACCTGGAATTGGACTGATTGTTGCCTGGAAACTTTTTTCCCCCAAATTGTACTGTGTTTAAATATGCTGGCAATAAATCACTACCTGGCATCAGACTCTCTAGAAGTTTGATCCAGACTAAGTTGGGCTGAACTGAGTTTACATTCTCACCTCTTTTTGGTTCATTTTCCTGCCTGCCATGATGCTTGCAGGGACCTCAGCAAAAACCATATTGCTCTTTCAGAAGATCTGCGTTCAATTCCCAGCATCCACATCAGGTGGCTCACAACTGACTGTAACTCCAGATCCAGAGACTCTAACTCCCTCTTCTGGCATCTGCAGGCACTTAACTCATATCACAAGTCCACGTACATATGTACATAGTTAAAAATAATCTTTTTTTTTTTTACCAGCATGGACATTTAATTGAAAATTAACATTGTTTTAAAAATATTAGTGCATGGTTATATAAAGTGATTGGTTACATAATGACATTAAAAATTTCTCCTCCTTTTCTCCATCTAATCCCTCCCATGTCCTCCTCAAATTAATAGCTTCTTTTTCTTTACTATTGTTACATATATATGTATGTGTATGTGTAAATATAAATATGACCTGCTGAGTCATTTTTTTGTTGTTTGTGTGTATGTGTTTTTTCAGGGCTGACCACTCTGCAGTGGACAACCAATAAAGGAGCTCATCCCTCAGAGAGGCTAATTCCCATTCTCCTAGCAGTCATAATTTGCCTGTAGTTCTTTGTCTAGGGTTGGGATCCCATGAAAATTTCCCCCTTACACATTAATATGCCATCGATATTGCCATTGTTCCAACTTGTGTATGCAGTCATTTCTAGGAGAGACTATTTCACAGCAGACTTCTGGGGATTCTGGATCTTACAGTCTTTCCACCCCCTCTTTGGCAATGTTCCCTGAGCCATAGATGCAGGAGCTGTGATGTAGATGAACCTACTGGTTTCCTGTGATGATCTGTAAAGCTGTAAAGAGAAGCTTTCTTGATGAGGGGTGGTAGCTACACTCATATCTGAGGATTGGAGCTGGGAACCAAAGATGAAAGAGACCATGTGTCCTTTGCCTTTTGGGTCTGGGTTGCCTCACTCAATATACTTTTTCTAGTTCCATTAATTTGCCTGTGAATTTTATGATTTATCTTTTTATTTATAATTGAATGGTATTCCATTGTATGTATGTACAGATTTTCATTATCTATTCATCTGTTGAAGGACATTTAGTTGTTTTCATTTCCTAGTTATTGTGAATAGAGTAGCAATGAGCATGGCTCAGCACGTATCTGTGGAGTAGGATGAGTCCTTTGGGCATATTCTCAGGAGTGGTGTAGCTGGGTCATAAGATATATATATATCTTTATTTTATTTTTATATATATATATATTTAGCTTTTTTAGCTTTTTTTAGCTTTTTGAGGATTCTCCAAACTGGTTTCTGTAGTGGCTGTACCAGCTTGTGTTCCCACCAACATTGGTGAGAGTCCCTTTTCCTCACAGCTTCAGCAGCATTCGATGTCAGTTGGTTGCTGATCTTAGTCATCCTCACTAGGGTAAGATGAAAATCTCAGATAGTTTTAATTTGCATTTCCCCAATTTCTAAGGAAGCCAATCACTTTTTGCCTTATTTTTCAGACATTTTTATTTCTTCTGTTGAGAACTGTTTAGATCCCTAGCCTGTTTTTTAATTGGGTCATTTGTTTCCTTGACTCTTTTTTTTTTTTTTTTTAGTTCTTTGTACATTCGGGATATTAATTCTCTGTCAGCTGGCAAAGATTACCTCTCATTCTGTGGACTTCCTCATCAGTCCACTGATTTTTTCCCTTAGCTGTGCAGAAAATTTTTAGTTTTATGAGGCCCTAGTTATCAACTGTTGGCCTTAATTCCTTGGCAAATGGAGTCCTGTTCAGAAAGTTCTTTCCTACAGCTATATCCTGTAGGGTTGCCTATGTTTCCTTCTAGCAATTTTAGTGTTTCAGGTTTCAAATTGAGGTCTTTGATCCATTTGGAACTCATTATTTTATGGGGTCATAGATACAGGTCTAATTTGATTCTTCTGCATGTGGGCATCCAGTTTTCCCAGCACCATTTATTGAAGATACTGACTTTGTTCCACTGTGTTATTGGCCTCTTTGTCAAATATTGGATGAGTGCAGTTATGAGCAGTCATGTGTAGCTAGTCTTTCTCTGTCCCACCAGCCAGCTTCCAAGTAAACGACACAGAGACTTCTCATTAATTACAAAAGCTTGGCTGATAGATTAGGCTTCTTTCTAACTAGCTCTTATAACTTAAATGAACCCATTTCTATTAATTTACATGGTTCCCTGGGGCTTGTTCAACCTCATCTATGTCTATCCTGCTCACTCTGTATCTCATGGTATCTCCCTGTAACTCCCCCTTTCTTCTTCCCAGTGTCCTCTCTGCCCCGAAAATCCTGACTAGGTATTGGCCATTTAGCTTTTTATTAAACCAATTGGAGTGACAAATCTTCACAGTGTACAAAGATTATTCCACAACAGTCATGTTTGGGCCTTCTATTTTTTGGAGAGGGTTTTTGTTTTTTTGTTTGTTTTTTTTTTTAAAAGAGAGACCCCGGAGAACTCCCTGACCCCTTCCAGCCATTGAAGACATGGTAACAAGCAGTAATTGGAGTGCCATGAAACAGCACCACCAGATGCCAGCTGCAGTTCCAGTCCTGGAATATGGGGATGTTCGGTTTTATGTGTGTGCTTGGAGTTACAAGTGTTCCGTGATCTCACACATTTTCAGGGTGGTGTGACTACTGCCATGTTCCATTGTCATGATAGAGGAGCCTCATCTGGGACTGACACCTTGTGAAATACTTCCCTCAAAACTGTCGAGGACCACAGCCCCACTGGAAGCACTGAGTTTCAGCAGTGTTTGTCACCTGGGAGGGACAGAGAAGATAACAGGTCAAAGGTCATCTTAGAAAGGCCAGAGTGGCATCTACTGTGATGCAGCACTGTTCCTGGGGAGAAGTGAACAGACACCTATGTATCTGAGATAGGGAATTAATGACAGACTGAAGTAAAGACACCACCACAGTCTACCTGGGTGAGCCAATGAGTTGATTGTGGTTACTTATAGGAGCGTGTATCCGTGGTTACTCATAGGAGTGTGTATCAGTGGTTACTCACAGGCGTGTGTATCCGTGGTTACTCATAGGAGTGTGTATCAGTGGTTACTCATAGGAGCGTGTATCCGTGGTTACTCATAGGAGTGTGTATCAGTGGTTACTCACAGGAGTGGAAATGATGCAGACAGCTGCATTCTGGTGAGCTCACCCCAACACGAGTTAAAGTTTGGACAACTGGAAGCCAGAAGCACACTGCATAGTCCAGGTCAGAGAACGTCTTTTGTAGCCAGCTCGACTAGTCTGAACCTCTTCTAGGCAGCTCAGCTGGCCTGAAGGTGTCTCTCAGCAGTCCTTCCTGCTTATGCACATGTGGGGAGGGGCCTGGTATAGCTGCTGAGCTTCAGGGATTTCCTGAAGCTTTTGAGTTATATATTGTGGAGTTTTAAAAGGCTTCTCTAAAGGACGTAATGTTTCACTTCTTTTAAGAGCATCCCGAGTCATGAGAAGCTTTACTCCAAGGTGGAATGTTCTTTTCAGCATTGACAAGATAAAAACCATCTCTGAGCAACTGGACACCAGAGACCACTCTGCCCTCAGAGCTGAGCTAGCGGAGTTGTCACACGATGTCTGAAGCTCCATCACCGGCATCTATCATTTGCACATGTTCCTCTGCATGCCAGTAAACTTCAAATGGAAGACAGAGACACTATTCTATTTCACAAAGGAGGAAATAGAAACTCCTGTATGGTGATGGTGGAAGTTCCTGTACTGGGGGTGAATTGTAGAGGAATAACTTGACAGAAGCTGGGATCACCTGAGGGACAGGCTACTGGGCAAGTATAGGGAGAATTATCTCAATTAGCTGAGGTAGGAAAGCAGTGTGGGTGGTGCCATTCCCAAGGCGAGGGATCCCAGACTGTATGAAAAGGAGACAGTGAGCTGACGACTGGCATTGCTCTCTACTGCCTGCGCGTGCACTGTGACTGACTGCTTCAAGCTCTTGCTACTGAAATACACAGCGCAGCTCCAGCCCCACCCCAGCACCTTCTCTTCTAGCTGTGCCAAGCAATGCCTCTCTCCCCACACTTTTCCGGAGTGAGGATGTCCCCATCCTGTTCCCTTTTTTTCCTCCTGAGTCAGAGAAGAGTGGACTTCATGGGGTGCTTCAGAAGGCCATGGGGTTATATAAATCCCAGGGCAGACAGGAGGTGGAGAGGGGGAGTCAAGACAAGAAGAAGATGGCAGGAGAGCCAGAGACCCAGCAGCCAAAGAACCATGGTGAGGCTGGGCACCTCTGGGTACTGTCAGGAGGCTGGGCCAGGATCCAGGGTGATATGTGCGTGGCCTCCAGCTTGGGGTGAGGGAGGTGGCCGAGCTTTGGAGGTCAGCTGCTGTGTTCTGTCCCATTCAGAGGAGGAGGTCACATTTGGAGGCCAGGGGTTTGCTGAGAACAACCCTGAGGGTCTCACTTGCAGATCCAAGAGCATGCCAGGTACTGGGGTGACTCAGGGGCAGAGGTGTCGGGGTCCTCTGCAGAACGAAGACAGCAGGGCAGGACCTCAGCTCTGCCCATCTGCCCATCCCTCAGAATGTCTGACCCGGGTGCCCTGGCTTCTCCTGCTTCTCATGTCTTTGGGCCTCTTTGTGCTGATGTTGGCCATCCTGGTTCAAGGTCAGTCAGGGCAGGGCTGGGGAAGGGGGACTGGAATGTGGAATCCTTTCAGGTGGTTTTGTGTTTTGCTTGTTTGTTTGTTTGTTTTTGGGGGTTGTCTTTTCTTCTTTTACTTTGTTTACTATTTTATTTTTTGCGATTGTTAAACAAGAACTCCAGCATGGAACACTAACTGAGCTTTTAGATTTTCCCTCTGGGATGACCCTTGCCTAGCCCCCAAATTCATCAGAGCTGGGACATCTAAGCCGCACAGTTCTCATTTCACCCGTGAGCAGGGACAGCTGACTGTCCCTCTCTGAAATGGGGCCATCAGTGCTCATAGAGGGTGTGGGTGTGCCCTTCCTTCTCTCTTGCAGTTTCCAGGATTCATGCATGCCCACAGGGACAGACCCCAGATCAGCAGGGGAGCTCCAGCTTGGGTGAGGGGCAGCTGGGGCTCTGAGGGGGAGAGGACTCTGGGGCTGTGTGAGTGGGCAAGCATGGGCACAGGCATGCTGGGGGTGTGGCAGGATATGGGAGGCCATGGACCTGTGTCAGGTCCTGTGTGCTGGCAGTGTTGGGACTAACAGGGTCTGAGACTCAGTGTCCTGGCCTGTGAAATGGGCTCCTGGGGTCACTGTGACCACCAACAGTGATCTTGGGGTCCAGCTCTGCACCAGGAACACAGTTGGTGCTTAATTGTTGCAAACCTCTTCTTGTAGTTGCTGTTCCTCCTGAGCAGACACACTCCAGCTTGGAGCAGATCCAGCAGCAGCTGACTCAGATCAATGCCTCACTGGGTGAGGCTCCAGGGCCTGAGTTAGGAGGGAGCTCAGGGGTCATCAGAGGGGGTTGGCATCTGCCTTCTGGGCTTCCACCGAGGCAGGCAGGATAGAGCACAGGGATTGTGGTCCGGGTTTTGGGAGCACTGGCTTGGTAGCCGAAATAGAAGCCCAGGAGAGCCAAGGCAGAGGGGAGAAGAGAACCCAGGCCCTGAGCTCATGTGTCCCCACTGCACTGTTCACTCTGCAGCTGGCCTGTGCCGGCCCTGCCCCTGGGACTGGGAGCTCTTCCGGGGAAGCTGCTACCTCTTCTCCAGGACTCTGGGCAGCTGGGAAGCCTCGGCCTCCTCCTGCCAGGATCTTGGAGCCCACCTGGTGATTATCAACAGTGTTGAAGAGCAGGTGAGTGGGGCCACATCAATCCTACCACTTTGTCCTAGGCATTGGATTCCAGATGGGAGGCTGTGGGACATGGAGGAGATGCAGTCAGAGGGGGCTTCCTGTAGGAGGAGGCACAATGGAATGGGGAGGTCCTGTAGGGGAGGAACACATGAGAGGTGGGTTAGGTGTGAAGGGAGTCGGAGGAGCTTTGAAACATCATGTGATCCTCTTGGGACACACCTCTGAGCTGAGATGTAAGTGAACATATTCCACACGTGTGCACTTTGACCTGCACCCATGGCATGCATTCCCCAGCCGGTCCACACAACTCGACTAACAGCACTAGGCTTGGGAGCAGAAAAGCTTGTATGGGAGGCAGGGAAGAGTGGGTTATGGATGGATGATGGCATCACAGACCTTTCTCTGGACTGCTGCATCCATTCAGAGATTCATGAAATACTGGAATGTGAGGAAGAACCAACGCTCCTGGATTGGCCTCAGTGACCTTAGACGTGAAGGTTCCTGGCAGTGGGTGGATGGCACCCCTCTTCAGCTCAGGTGAGCTCTCTGAATCCATGACTCAGAGAGTAGCTGACAAGGAGATGACCCTCACTATAAACACAGCCTGCACTGTTGAAAACACTCAGAGAGCATAATAACTACAGTCCCATGTCACCTCGGCATTCTCACCCCCCAGCTTAAGTCCAAAATCCAGACTCCTCATTTTTGCTTTGCTGGGCTGATTCTGGTGGTGGTGAGATTAGAGCCCACATTTTCTTAAAGCTGTTCCATGCACTCTTACTGCCTGGCTCATGGTTTTTTACCATGGAAGACTCTGTCCAGGTCTTCTTTGCTGTTTATGGGGTGGGTTCTGTGTGTGATGGCTGTCTCTGATGACTGATGATGTTTGCAGCTTTTGGAAAGAAGGGGAGCCCAACAATGATGGGGATGAGGACTGTGTGGAGCTGTTCACAGATGACTGGAATGATAATAAATGCACTGAGCAAAACTTCTGGGTGTGTGAGCAGCCCTCGACTCCCTGCCCTCATCACTGACGGTCTGTGCTTCCCCTGGGCGTGCAGGCAACTCAGGGGCACTCTGCTCTAGTTCCAGCCACCTTGTTCATCCCCAGTGTCCCTGCTCTGAGTCCTTAGGGATCCAGAGAGTTCCTGAGACACCCTCCCCTGCAGCTCTTCCCTCTTCTTCTATGGATGATCTCAGTTGCTCTTCTCTGCCCATGAACCCCCTCAGTAGAGTCACACACGTGTGTCTGGGCTGTACCTCAATGACATGCAGTGTGCTGATCATGAGTGGGTCTCTGAGTTCCATCCTCAGCACTAAAAGAAAGAATGAACAAAAATTCACATGTGGTCTGATGTGTTCCATTCAGTAGATTGTCTATTTCTGGACACTGTCTTCACTAATAAAGCTTTGAAATGTCTGATATTAACTAGGATATTAGTGTCTACATTATCTTTTGGTTGTGAAGCCCTTTTCTTTTCTTTCTTATTTTTGGTGACAAGAGTCTCATGTACCTCTGGCTGGCCTTGAACTCAAAATGTAGATCAGGCTAACCTTGAACTCACAGAGATCTACCTGCCTTTGCCTCCTGAGCACTGGGGTTAAAAGTATGCAGCACCACACCTGGAAGAATCAGGTTTTTTTTGAGTTTGGGAATATACACCCACTGAGTGTATTCATAGTCATTTATGGTCGCATGGTCTCTTTCATTAGTCCCTGTCCTTCAGGAAAACTGTCTCCAGAGCCTGCTGTCACCCCAGCCAGGAAGGCTCCTTTCCCTGCTGATGCCAAAGGCTCAGCGCCCCCTAGTGTCTTGAAACCTAAGGTAGCTTTTAGCAGCTCTGAGGAAAATTCTCCCTCCGTCCTGTGGGTGGCGCCCGACATCATGGAAAGCGTTGTTGTGTTTGCTCTGCTGCCTCTGACCTCAGGGATGCCTGGCTTCCCTCACTGTCCTCAGGACCAAAGAGAGTGCCTGTCCCTGGGACAACAACCTCCCTGGTCAGGGATCACTGCCCCTCTCTGCACTTGCCCGGTGGTCTGTGCACCTCCCACCTCCCTGGTTCCCTGCATGGATTCCTCTCTTGCCTCACCTGGGTATGAGCCTTTAATATACTGGACTATCTTTAATTCTTGACTTAACTGTTTTACTTTTGATTACTGTTGTGGCAATGGGTTCTTATGAGCCTTTTCTTTCTGATCAGCCTCATGTGGCCTGGTACTTACTATGTAGTTTAGGATGGCCTTGAACTCCTGATCTCCCTGCCTCCATAATTCGTATGGACAGACTTCCTGCCTGTCTTGTTATTTTTCCTTCCTTCCTTGCTTCCTTTCATTACTGGTGTGTGTGTATGTGTGTGTGTGTGTGTGTGTGTGTGTGTGTGTGTGTGTGTGTGTGTGTGTGTGTGTGTGTCTCAGGTGCTTCATGAATTTCAGCTAAGCACTCTACCATGGAACCACGTTCCTGGCCCTGGTGTGAAATTTCATCCCTGCCATTTATTTTGAATTAATTAATTTACAATTTCACACATATTCTAGGCATGCTGACCACTCTCACCCACCACCTTCCTGCCACCCCACCTACCCTCCATACTCCCCACAAATCTCTATTTTTTTTTTTAACTTACAAGCTGGGGGATTGAAATATGAACCTTGTACATGCTAGCCAATCACTCTACCCCTGAGCTACATCCTGTACCTACCATTTTTTTTTAGTTGATTCTTAAGAAACCAAAACAAACAAAACCCCAGAGTTCCCAGGGTACCTGGGCCCTAAGCTCCCCCACCTGTCATTGCAGCAGCATTGGCTAGCTTAGGAGGAGGCCTTCTCCTTGCAGTGGGCTGTGATGTAGGCACAGCTAAGGTTGCTTTTGTTTTGTCTTGAAGGGGACTGTTTATTTCCTTCTAGCTCTTCTCTCCTTTTTCCTTTCATCCTCCCCAGGAGCCATGGCTTTTGAAGATGCCTCCTTTAATCACGCTTTAGTTCAGTTTCTGCTGTTACAACATTCTCAAATAGAAGACACAGAACAAAGGCACCTCTGCTTACCAGGAACTTTCCCTGATTGTGATGGACCCATGGTCACAAGAGGGACAGTTAATCTGGTCCCTCAGGATATTTGCTTATGAAACTGAGGGAGAAATCTGAATACAGCCGACTGAACCCATGCCACCACAGGGTCTCATGTCGCTCTGGTTGGCCCTGAAATGGCTATGTGGCTATTGGATTCCTTGGACTCCTGATTCTCCTGTCTCTACCCCCTGAGTCTTGGGATTAAAAATGTGCATCATCACATCTAGTTTATGGGGTGCTGGGGATGGAACCCAGGGTTTTGTGCCTGCCACATGAGCACTTCCCCAACTGAGCTACATCCCCAGCCCAGTTACTTGCTTTAACATTGAGTTTTAAAAATCACCAGTTTAGAGGTATGGCAGCAGCTGATGAAGCTTTTTTTTTTCCAGGTAAAGATCCCAAATATTAAAAAAAAATTCCCAAATAATAATTATTTATTTTTATTTCATGTGTATTGGTGTTTTTGCCTGCATGTTTGTCTGTATGAGGGTGTGTGATCCCCTGGACCTAGAGTTATAGACAGTTGTGAGCTGCTATGTTGGTGCTGGGAATTGAACCTGGGTCTTCCGGAAGAGCAACCACTGAGCCATCTCCCCTGCCCAAATTCCATTTTTTAGCAAAGAGATTTGTTTTAATGTTATGTTTGTGTATGAGTATATGCTGCATGTCCTGTGGAGTTCAGAAGAGGAAGCTGAATCCCCTAGAACTGGCATTATAGGACACTGTAAAATCTCCTACAAACAGAACTGGGGTCATCTTGAAGGGCAATAGTTGCTCATAAATACTGAGCCATCTCTCCAGCTCCACTCATTCCTGATTCCTTTCTCACTACATACATTTCCCGAAGTTCTGTCCTGAGCACATGTCTTAGTTAGGGGTTCTATTGTTGTGATAAAGACCACAATCAAACGCAATGTAGGGAGGAAATGGTTCAATCTATCTTACACTTCCAAGTGACAGTCAGGGCAGGAACCTCAAGGCAGAAACTGATGCAGAGGCCGTAGAGGGGTGCTTCTTACTTGTTGCTGAATATTTGTGAAGATGTGTCTTTGTCAAGGCTCCTTCTGATTGGTTTAATAAAGAGCTGAATGGCCAATAGCTAGGCAGGAAAAGGTTAGATGGGACTTCCAGGGACAGAGAGGACTCTGGGAAGAAGAAAGGGGGAGATGTGAGGAGACACAGAACAAGCAGGATGTGCAGGAGGAGAAGTGAATGCTACGAGCCGTGTGGCAGAACATAGATGAATAGTAATGGGTTAATTTAACTGTTGGGACTTTCTTCTCTCTTTCCACCAGGTAAATTCAAGGGCTGAACTCATGTCGGGCTCAGTGGTGAGTTCTGTTCCCCACTGAGCCATCTCACCAGCTTGAGTTCAGTTTTCATGGAGACTTTTAGATCTACTTTAGGCTTCTTTGCTGGATTACCTTTGAACAAGTTCCGCTGACTTTGGGGAAGGAGAATCTGTGATTTGATATTGTCCTTTGGAGTCCTTTTCTTTTTTGACTATGCTTTTAGTTGAAATTGAAATAGACACACTACTCTCCTCTCTCTTTCCTCCCTCCAGCTCCCCAGCTCCCCTCCCTCTAACCCCTCTCATTTCCCAGAACTCTGAAATTGATAGCTTCTTTTTCTTTGATTATTATATATATATATGGATATATGTCCATGCTCACACACACACACACACATCCCATCTGTTGAGTCTGTTTTTGTTATTTATGTGTGTGCATTGTATATTCATTGGAAAACTAGTAAGGGGCTCATCCCTAGAAGAGGCTAATTCTTCTTCTCCCAGCAGTCATTACTTGCCTGTAGTTCTTTGTCTAGGGCTGGGACCCTATGAATGTCCCCCTTCAGTGTTAACATGTCCACTGATATAGGTGTTGTTCTGGTCTTGTTTATGAAGCCACCTCTAGAAGACTTCCTGGCATTCTGGATCTTACAATCTCCACAACACTCTGATGTAGATGTTCCCTGAGCTGTGGTGTAGATGTTTCCTGAGCTGTGGTGTAGATGTTCCCTGAGCTGTGGTGTAGATGTTCCCTGAGCTGTGATGTAAATGGATCCATTGAGACCGGATCCCCACATCCGTTGATCTCTACATTGTTTGAGTTCTCTATGATGTCTCCATTTGCTGCCAAGAGAGTCTTCTTTGAAGAGGGGTGGTGGTGACACTTGCCCAGGAAAGGTGGTTTGAGAACCTGGGGTACTTTTTAAAATTTGATATTCCTTAGCAACCATGAAGAAAAAAATAATGCAGGGTGTGGTGGCAGAGGCAGGAGGATTCCTGTGAACTCAAGACCAGCCTGGTCTATAGTGAGAGTTCCAGAACAGCCAGGGTTGTATTATGAGAACAAACTCAAACCAAAACAACAAACAAATAACAACAGATGCGGCAAAGGTGTGGATAAAAGAGAGCACTAAGACACTGCTAAGGGGGGTAAACTAGTCCAGCCTCTGTGGGAAGTCCATGTGGACATTTCTCAAAAACCTAGGAACAGAGGCTGGAGCAGTGCCTCAGAGGTTAGGAGTTCTTGCTGCCTGTAACTTTAACTCTGGGCTATCTGACATCCTCTACACACACACACACACACACACACACACACACACACACACACACACACACACACATTTCCATAATTGAAAATAAAGAAAATTTAAAAACAGTCATTGTATAATCTAGCTACACTGCTCCTGGGTCTTTCCCCAAGGGACTCCACACCCACAGGTTGCAGGGACACTCCCACACCAGTGTGTGATGCAGCACTGGTCACAGCAACTGAGCTATGGAACCAACAGGTGTTGTCCAAGAGAGGAACAGACAAAGGAAATGTCACTGGTCTGCACAGTGGAAGTTTCTCAGCTGTAAAGAGGAGTGGAGCATCTTTCGGGAAAGTGGGTGTGACCAGGGACCATCCCATCACAGGGAGCCAGTTCAGAAGGACAAATAGTGTATTCTCTCTCATTTGCATCTCCTAATTGTTTCAAAGGTACATAAAATCATGTGTGTAAACATGAAATGAGAACAGATGTAGAACTGTGTAGGGTTTTGAAGGGAAGGAGAAGGAGGAGGACTGGGAGGGTTTGAGGGAGAGTAAGCCCATATACAGTGGATGCAGGATTCAGGCTCACAACTTTATTTTATTTATCTTTAGGAATTCTTGCCAGGTGCACACCTTTAATCCTAGCACTCAGGAGACAGAGGCAGGTGTGTCTCTGTGGGTTGAAGGCCAGCATGATCTACATAGGGAATTCCAGGACAGCCAGGGCTACTGTGTCTCAAAAAACTAATCAACCAACCAAAGAAACAAGAAAACCCCAAACACCCCCCAAAAGTCTCAGATTTCGTGTGTAAGTGTATGTGTGGTGTATTTATCACATGTATGTGCAGATGTGTGCACTCTTACATGTGCACAGAGTTCTGAGAAGGACACAGGATGTCCAACTCTATCACTCCCCATCCATTCTCGTGAGGCAAGGTGTCTTACTGAAACTGGAGTGAGGCTGGTAGCCAGCACCCCCCAGAGATCCTCTTGTCTCCATGCCCCCTCCACACTGGGCTCACAGGCACACATAGAGCCTTGCCTGGCTATGTGGGTGCTGGAGACTTGAACCCTCATCCTCATGGTTATGTGGCAGAAGTTACAGCCTGTACAACTTTAAAATACTAAGGGCTCAATTTAAAGGTGGTCATTCTTTCCAATTGGAGGCACATGCATATAAATTTCAGCATGTGGGAAGCCAAGGCAGAAGTATCTGAAACACCCCTCCCCCTCGGTGATGTTGTCTCTGACTGAAGGGTTTTAGGAAGAAAAGTTTGAGAGTCAAGAAGCCAAGTGATTAAGTGATTAAGACATCAGCACCCTCACCATCGTGAGACTCTGGAGATTTTATGTGTGTGGGAAGTATATGCATGTATCTATGCTCACATATGTGCACATGTTGCATGTATGCATGTGGAGGCCAGGGGTTGACAGGGAGCATTTTCTTCTATGGTTGTCTACCTTAGTTTTTGAGACAGGTCTCTGAATGAACTTGGAGTTCACTCTTCCAGCTGGGCTGTCTGACCAGCAAGTCCCAGGCCCTCCCCAGCCCAGTGGTTATAGGTGCTGCTGCACCCTGCTTCTCATGGAGGTGTTGGGTGTTATGAATTATGCACTCAGGGGAGGGGACCCTGAGGGTATCCTGCATGTGCAGGGAAACACACTGGCATGCTGGGCAGATGTAGCGGCAGGCTGGCAGGCACCCTGTGCCATGTGGGCATGTCAGTGGCAGGTGGACATTCACAACCCAGATGCTGTATCTGCTTTGACATGGTTTATTATAATAGAGAGATGAAGGGAAGATAGGAAAGAGGGAGAGAAGAGAGAGAAAGAGAGAGGGCGGGTCAAGGGGTGCATACCTCGTGGGAGTGGAGAGAGAGAGAGAGCGGAAGAGAGAGAGAGGGGAAGGGGGTTTCCTTTATGTCAGGATGCAAGGTGGCCCCAAGGGTCGGGATTTCAAAGGGCGGGACAGAGTATTAACATTGGGAATCAGAATTGAGGTGCTTGTATTGCACAGTGGATATGTGAACCACTTCTCCAGCACCATACAAGAACCATGTCTCCCACACAGAGAAAATCTTAGGGAAACTGAGGTAAATGAGAAGATTTTTATTGGGAGGAGAAGGGGGCAGGTACAGTGTTTTTGTCGGGATCTCTATAGGAACAAAACCAAGGGGATGAACAAAAAAGAACAGAATTTATTAAGCGATCTTTAAAATAGTAACATTAGCCAAATCACACTGAGAGGTTGAGAACCCCATGGTAACTAGGTCTGCGAGGTAGGGTGCCTCAGTAGTCCCAATCTGGTACTGAATGCCTCCAAAGTTCCAGGTGCTGTTGGTCCCTGCTCCCTGATGAAAGCTGGGAGGTGCTGACTCTGTTGCTAAGGAACCAGCAGCAACAGCTACAGGTCAATCAACTTGATGCAAGGGGGAGGCCTGAGGAGCAACAGCAGCTGTTCTTCCCTCCGCACACACTCTTCCTCTGGGCTGCTTCTCACATCAGTCAAGGGATGGATTCTTTAGGTGGTGGTTCTTTTTTTGTTTTTTTAAACAGTTTTATTGAGATATATAATTCACATGCCATACAATCCACCCATATAAAGTATAATTTGATAGTTTTCATATAGTCAGAGTGGTATCACCATCGCCACAATTTAGAGCATTTGCATCACCCCCGAAAGGACATTCCCATTTCCCCCAAATGCTCAGCTTAGACAACCACTAATTTTCTGTCTCTTTTTTTTTGGGGGGGGGGAGGAAAGGGTTTATTTGGCTTATATTTCCAGATCATATTTCATCATTAGGGAAAGTCAGAACAGGAACTCAAGCATGGCAGGAACCTGGAGGCAGGAGCTGGTGCAGAGACCATGGAGAGAGCTGCTTATTAGCTTGCTCATCATGACTTGCTCAGCCTGCTGTCTTTCTTTCTTTCTTTCTTTCTTTCTTTCTTTCTTTCTTTCTTTCTTTCTTTCTTTTTTTTTTTTTTTAATGCCGAATGCTGTTTATTGAAGGAGGGAAGAGGTCTTAAATACAGGCTTACAGCACAATGGGAGAACCCCAGAGGGCAGAAGTTCGCTACTGATGTTTTACAATCTTGCATCTAAGCTGTTAATGCCCATTATGCAGGATACACAGACAAGGAACTTCCCTTAAGCATTCAGGAGGGTAGAACCCGGCAGGGAATTAGCATAGGGAGGATATCAAGGTCAAGGTCAGCAAGCAAGGCAACAGTTACCCAAAACAGGGGCCAGGGCCCTTAGGTGGCGGTTCTTTAAGTGAGGCTTCCTACTCAAGGCCACACAGTACCAACTACCCCTGGCAGGAAGGCTTGCAACATTCTTCCTTAAAGAACAGAATTTGCAAGTCCTTGTCCTGCTCTTGGATGTTATCTGAAGATGCCCGATGTTTTGGGTTCTGAACTACTAGACAGAGATGACTGATTAGACGGTCTTGGGACTGGTGCTTATCAAGTCCTTTCCTGTAATAGTCCAGTTACTGTGCCAGTTATCCAAAAGTGTTTTTTTTTTTTGTATTTAAAAAAAAATTTTGTATTTTTTTTTAATGAATGTACAGTTCCAGGCAAAGGAGAGAGAAAAAGAACAATCAAACTTACACATTTGCAATGTAGAAGTGATCTAAAATAGAGGCTGGGAAGAGTGCAGAGTAAGTATGAGGACCTAGGCTCAGATCCCCAGGACCCATGTAAAAGCTGGGTAAGATGGTGTGTATCTGTAATTCCAATGCTGACAGGTGGAGACAGGTGGGCCCTGGGGCTCCCTTGCCAGTAGCTGAATCAGTGAGGTGCAAGTTCAGCAAAATTCAGCCTCAGTGACAGACCTGTCACAAAGGTGGAGAGCTGCTGAGGAAGACACCTGACATTGGCTTTTCTCTCCACATGTACATGCATGAGCATGAACACATGCACATGGACACACACACACACACACACACACACACACACACACAGAGAGAGAGAGAGAGAGAGAGAGAGAGAGAGAGAGAGAGAGAGAGGGAGAATAATCTAAACTAGGCTGGTATGTGTCATGACAGTATTGCCGTTATCTCTGAGTCCTAGGTTCATTCAATTGGTGTGATAAAACACTGACCAAAACCAACTTAGAGGAAGAATGGGTTATTTTATTTTTGTTTCCCAGTCACAACTCATAATTGAGGGAAGTCAGGGTAGAAACTTGAAGGCAGGTCGGCTTGCTCTTCCATGAAGCATTACCTCCCACCAAGAAACTCACCCACAGTGAGAAAGACCAGCAGGAGCTGTGTAAGATCCTGCATGTTCACTGGCCTGCTCTCTGCCTCCATCAGAGGCTCACACTTAGCCAGCTTCCTTACACAATCCAGGCCCACCTCCCTAGGGATGGTGCCGCCCACAGTGGGCTGGGCCCTCTCTTGTCAACTGTTGATCAAGAAAATGCCCCACAGGCTTGCGTATAGGCCAGTGTGTTTTTCTTGATTGTGGTTCCCTGTTCCTGGATGACCCTGGCTTTTGTCAAGCTGATAAAAACAAGAAAACATGTCAGCACAATGACGTGTCTTGATCATGTCTAGTCCCCACCATCCCTCCAACTCCTGCATCACATCTCTCTCTCTCTCTTGACTCCATGCTTTCTCTTTAAAATTAATCAGTAAATTAATTTTTATCCCACTGAGTCTGATTAGTGTTGTTCACATGTCCATGGGTGTGTGGTAATCAAATGGGGCAAGGGGAACATACCAATGGCCACTCCCTCAAATTAAAGTGACTGTTTTTTTCTTCAGCCTGGAGATGAGGCCCTGGGAGCTCCTTTGCCTCCATACTGGAATCTTTAACTGGCTTGATCTTGTGCAGGTAACTACAGCTGCTGTGAGTTGGTGAGTATAACAGCCATGTCAGGTCCCGGGGACAGCATCATGCAGCTGTGCTTTCCATCTTCTGACTCTTACATCCTATCGCCTCCTTGACGTTCTCTGAGCTTTGGGTTGGGGAGGCTGATATCGACATCCCATCTGTGACTGAATCCTTTATTCTCAGCACTTTCAACAGTACTGAGTCTCTGTACTAAGCACTCCCACTGCAATAAGAAGCTTCTCTGACCAAGGTGGAGAGCTGTACAGATCTGCACAATCCATGTTTCTGCATGCTCAGTCCACATGCTCAAGCTGGAGCTCTGGGATGAATATATTTCCCACAGGGAATACAGTAGGAGAGTGAGCAGAAAGAATGCAATGGTCAGAAGTCAGGGGGAGGGGCTGAGAAATGCCACCTTCTGGGCATGACATGGCTGTATCTGTCAACCATGAATTGGGGAGGGGCGCAGGAGGCCGTACTCCTCTCTGCTGAACTATTGATTACTTGTGGATTTGGGGGTCGGAAAGTCATTGTCTTCAGGACCACAGGTGAATCTACCAGTTCCAAAGGACAGTTTCAAATCCACAGTCACATAGACAACCCTGGTTAAACTCTGTGGTCACAAAACAAACAAGAAAATATGAACATGGCAAAGGGACCTGCAGGGAGGAGGGGTGTTGACCGGGTGTGGGAAACAGAGGGGTGCAGGGACCAATTGATGTTTTGACAATGTGGCACTTATGTGAATATCTGTCATGGGCTCAGATAGCTAATGCTGGACACACGGCCCTGGGTATGAGTCATCAAAAAATAGCTAAAGTGGGATATTCAGGGAACCCAAATATAAATAGTAATATAATCTGTTATTTAACCCTTTATGGCACAATGCCATTTTTGTGTATGTTTTGTATGAATATGGTCTTGAGATTAGAGGCATGTGCACTTCCTGAGCTTTTGCCAGCCTGCCTGTGTGTGTCTGTCTATGGCCTGGGTGTAGCTCACATGTGTCAACATGTGCCTGGGTACCCACCAGTGTCTGTCTGCTTAGCAGCCTGTGTGCCAATGAATAAAGTATATCTTACCTGCCTAAGACTTGCATCCTCTTCAACTTCCTGGCCTCTTGTTAACCTTGTCCTTTCCTGGCATCAGAACATGGACTTCATACAGGGGTGAGAGGGAGGGAGATAAGAAAGAGTGTGGGTGAGAATAATTGAAATACATTATATACACATAAACTTCATGTCAAAGAACAAATTTAATGAATGTTTTTCTGTGTCCCGGCCTGCCAGTCATATGGACAAATCTCTCCCACTCGTGTCCCCCAAGTAAACACACAGAGGCTTATATTAATTAAAATTGCTCAACCATTAGCTCAGGTCTACCACTGCCTAGCTCTTACACTTAAAAATCAGCTTATTTCTGTTGATCTATATGTTGCCACATGTTCTGTGGCTTTAGCTGCTGCCTTTACATGCTGCTCCCTGGATGGTGGGTTGGTGTCTCCTTACTTGGCCTTCCACTTCCCAGAATTCTCCTCTCTGCTTTTCCCACCTATACTTCCTGCCTGGCTACTGGTCAATCAGTGTTTTATTAAACCAGTGTACAAAAGCATTATTCCACAGCATTTCCCCTTTTCTGTTTAATTAAACAGGAAAATTTTAACTTTAACATAGTAAAATTATATATAACAAAACAGTTATCAAGCAAGAATTACAATTGCAATATCTAGTCTATTTCTATTTGGCAAATTCAAAGAAAATATTTGATTTATCCTATATTTGTGAGTCTAAGTTTTCATATCTAATTCATCTTTTATTATAATCAAGGAAAATTATAACTATCTGTCTTCAACTATATCAAAGACCTCAGAAAGATATAATATTATCTAAGTAAACAGGAAGAGCATTGTAAGCAACTTCCAAAAATCTAGAATGACAGAGACAGCTGCCTGCCTGGACAGTCATCCAAAGTTCCTCTGTAGTGTTGGGGCATCCATCTTCAGCCCATAGACCTAGTCTCTCAGTCATTTTTTTCTTTGTGTCCTGTAGAATGTCTGACAGTTTCTTCTGTGAAGCTGGAACCTGAAGGACCATTTTGTCTTGCAAAGTTTAGTGGTAACCTTCCCATGGGTCTTGCACGTCCAGTCGACACATTTTTTCAAGCAGTACAGGCAAGAACAGTTTCTTGCCCAAATGGCTATTTTTGCCAAGAAGAAGATGAACTCCATATGAAGTGTCTTCGACACCCATCTTTCTCTTTGAAGTAAATTGGTGCTGCCAGGAGCAGATGTGTCTCACTGTCCAGAAAGTATAAGTTTTTAAAATAATTTGAATGACATATTCTGTAGGTCTTTGAAGTGTTTGAAGATTACCTACTTAATTGAAATATATCTATGTATATCAAGAAAACTTAACATGACTATAAATTTGACTATCATAGAAGACTTTATTATTAATCTGTATTTCTTAATTATCCATTACAATTTAAATGAGCTGCACAAACATAATATCTTAAACAAGAGTAGAAATATACATACAGTATAACAAAATTAACTTTAAATTTGCATCAATAAACTAAAATCCATAGCAATGTAAAACATTTTTAAACAAGTTGTTACTCTTTAAAAATAGGTTCAATAATCTACTTTTATCTTATCATATCTATAATATCCTATATTTCCATATCATATCCCCCTTTCTTCTTTTAGAAAGATATTGACTATGACCAATAACAATTTGCAACCAACAACCTAAACAAATACAAACACTCATAATCCATTTTTTGGGAATGTGGGTGTGGTTTTCTAGGTTGCTTCCTGCTGATAAAGGGCACTGTATTCTTATGGGGATCCTGAGAAAATTAAGAATTATGGTCAAGTCCTGACTGGAATAGTCTGTGAGGCTGCACTGTCTGAGCCAGTTGCCTTGAAACCATTCTGGATGTTGGATCATGTGGGCCATGATGTCATCGAAGACCTTTCAAGGGGTCTTGGCTGGTCAAATCTGATCCATCTTAACCTGGAACAAATCCATAGCCTCTTGCTTTTGTGGAAACAAAAGCAGAGCCTCCTTTCCAAAGCAACATATCCTTAGATCCAAATTTTGAAGTCAAGATACCTTTAAAATATACATATTGGTTTAACTAAACAGCCTTTACAATCACATATCTTTCTGCAGTTAAAAATCCCAGGACAACATAAACCAGATTCTCTGTGTAATATCCATCTTTATGTGGCTTATTTTTTATACTATCTTTTTTTTTTTTTTTTTTTTGGTTTTTCGAGACAGGGTTTCTCTGTGTAGCTTTGCGCCTTTCCTGGGACTCACTTGGTAGCCCAGGCTGGCCTCGAACTCACAGAGATCCGCCTGGCTCTGCCTCCCGAGTGCTGGGATTAAAGGCGTGCGCCACCACCGCCCGGCTTCTTTACTGTCTTTTTAAAGACTTTATTTTTTAAAACTATTTCTTTATATAACTGTCTATATTCATTTTCTTCTCTTTTCCAAGCCTAAATACATTTTTATACACACTGTAAACCATTTAAAGTCTTGTTCCATCTGAATCTGCCTTATTGTGAATCTATTGCTTTAAACTGTAGTAGCTAGTACTGAAGCAGAAGCCTTGGCTGTTGACTCTGCACATTTCAGCTTCCCAGCATGGTGGAGGTAATTCACCTCTAGCTCAGGGAGCCATGCTGTCCACTGACTCTGGGAGGCAATGGATCTTTGCCTCTATCAAAGCAACATGTAGCCCAGAAACCTTTTTTTCCCTTGTACTAGCAAAAGCTATATCCACCATGCAACATAGCACACAGCTTGGAGACGCCTCTGTGTGCTGTGGCAGCAGGAATAAACCATGCTGCACTCGAGCCCACACTCCACTGTGAACCAGCCATACTGCAGCTCATGGCTGGCATGAGAGACACAACTAGGAAGCTATTTTTGGCTCCATTTTCTCAGGTTTTACTCCCATGTTTTGGCACCATTTGTAGCTGAAAGTTTTTCTTTGTCCTGGCCTGGCGGTGGTCAGGACAAATCTCTCCCACTCGCATCCCCCAAGTAAACACACAGAGGCTTATATTAATTAAAACTGCTCAGCCATTTGCTCAGGCCTACCACTGACTAGCTCTTACACTTAAACTCAGCCCATTTCTGTTAATCTATATGTTGCCACATGTTCCATGGCTTTACCTGTGTGCCATTACATGCTGCTCCCTGGACAGCAGCTGGTGTCTCCTGACTCAGCCTTCCACTTCCCAGAATTCTCCTCTCTGCTTGTCCCGCCTATACTTCCAGCTTGGCTACTGGCCAATCAGCATTTTATTAAACCAGTGTACAAAAGCTTTATTCCACAGCATTTAATTAATAAAAAATAGGTGATGTTGAGAAAGGAAGGAGAATTTTTGTTCAGAAGTCTGCCCAGTGCCACACCATAGAAAAGACAGGCAAGCACAAGACTGGCTTAAATCTCCTTGGTCTATTTGGGTGGAAGACATGTCAGGTCACCAGATTCTTTTACACAGATGCCTATAGAAACAAAGTTCTCACCTGTTGGGGTGGGGCAATGATGGAGAATTTAGAGACTCATTTGAAGTGTACCTTTGAAGCAAAAATGATCTTCCCTAAAATTAAAAAGAAGGGAAACTCTAAGGCTCAGGGAACATTGTGGAGGAGGAGGAGACAGAAAGGATATAAGACCTGGAGAATGGGAGGAGTGCTGTGAAACATTGTCTTCTGGACATGACACGCTGTCACACCCATAAACCCACAGCCCTGTGGTGACCTGGCAAAAGGGCATCAGTCAGAATCCCAGAAGAGCTGGGTGGAGCATCTCCAGGCTCACTCTTACTGGGGAGCTGTGGCCTTGGGTAGTTGCTGGGGGAGGGAGAATCTCTCTTCTTTGAGGATGTGGCCACTGGCATGATTCCCATGATGCAATGGATAACCTCACACCCATGCACGTATGGGTAACACTAACTGGACATAGTGGGTTACCTAAAAAAATGAAGTTTGGAGAGAGATTTGTTGGAGGAATATGGGAGAGGTTGGAGGGGAAATTGAGGTATAAATATGTCATACTTCGTTGTATATCAGTATGTAATTTTCAATTATAAAGAACTTTTTTTTAAAATAAAAAAGGGATAAAGTGCAGACTTAATAGCTTTTTTTTTTTTTGAGATAGAATCTCACTTGTAACCTAGACTGGCCTTGAACTCACTATAGTGACCATGCTGGCCTCAAATTCACAGAGATCTCCATACCCTTCCATTGGGATCAAAGGTGTGTCCCACTACACCTGCCTCAATAGTTTATCTTAATGGTTAATAGCATTCACTTCATTATCACACAACAGAAAGACCCCACAACTTTTAATGCACACATTAGAACATAGATCATGAATAGTGTTAGAGTTAGGGTTTCTATTGCTGTGAAGAGATACCATGACCATGGCAACTCTTGTAATGGAAAACATTTAATTAGGGATGGCTTAAAATTTCAGAGGTTTAGTCCATTATTATTATAGCAGGGAACTTGGCAGCATGCAGGCAGACATGATGCAGGAGAAGGAGCTGAGAGTTCTACATCTTGATCTGAAGGCAAAGGAAGTGAACTGTCACACTAAGTGTGGCTTTAGCATATGAGACCTCAAAGCCCATCACCATAGTGACACATTTCCTCCAACAAAGCCACACCTATTCCAACGAGGCCACACTTCCTCATAGTTCCACTTGCTATGGGCCAAGCATTCACACACATGAGTCTATGGGGGCCATACCTATTCAAATCACCACAAATATAACAATATTTAAGCATAATTGGTTTAGCAAAGTAGAAATAAACAACCCACTTCTGAATAATAACACAGTGACTGTCATTGTCCCTTACACAGCAGAGGTTGTACCTGAAGCAAAGCTCTTGGGAGAAGAGTGACATAAGCAAATGCAGGACTTCCAAAATTTGTCAAGTTTTCTATTCAGCTAAGAGCAAATGAAGACATGTGCTTATTTTGATTTTCTCTCAGGAGCATTCCCTGAAAGGACACATACTCAATAACCTCATTCCTTCAACTTGGCCTTACCTGCTAAAGTGTCCATCACCTCCTGATTGTGCTCTGAGCTGGAGGACATGCTTGCAGCTCTAGCCTAGGGGCATTAGGACACACATGTGACATCCTGTAAACAGCATGGGTTCACTTCTATCTGTGTTTAAGCAATGGTTACTTGGCACACTCTAGTATAGTTTTGAATTCATTATATATCAGTATGTGAATATTTTAAATTTTAGGCTCTGCTCTTCTAAAAAAATTATTTTTGGATATTTTAAATTTCTTCTCTGACAATTTCATACATTAAACAATGTATTTTGATTATATGCACCTAGCTGCTTTTCTCCTGATGACAAATTTTACGTTAAGTCATTGTATTAAGTCATCACATTGCTCTTTCAACTCATCACACATGATTAAGAGCATCCATGTAGCAGCTTGAATGCTTGATGCTGGGGTATTTGTCTCCTTGACATTCTAAGCTCATTTCTCTTATGTCCTGACAACCACAAAGCCCTAGGGCCTGGACACAGTACAGACAATTATTATATATATGTATATAACAAGGCTGGGATTTATTCAGGATTCTAGTAAGATATTTCTCATTTCCATCTGAGACTACATCTATGGTGTTTACTATCCATAATTTATAATTATTTGAAAAATTATGTGTATGTCTGTTTGTGTGTGGGCATGCATTCATTGAGTACAGTGCCTTTGGAGGTCAGAGAGGGAGTTAGATGTCTTAGAGATGGAGGTAAAGGCTGTCCAGTGTGGGTGCTGGGAACTGAGCTCAGGTCCTCTGCAAGATCAGTACACAGTCTTAACTGCTAAGCCATCTGTGAGCCCCTTAAGTTGTCTTATTAGCATATATAGTACCTGAACCTGATAGTGGGTTTCATTCTGTTTTCATCCACGTATACACTGGATTTTGATCACATTCACTGGTTACTTGCTGTTGTCTCCCTCTCACTCCTGTCGATTTCCTTCTTGCTCCCAGTCAGCCCGCCTTTTACACTCATGTCTTTTTCTGGTGTCTCAGTGGGTTTCACACGAGGTTGTCTATAGGAGCACGGGTGAGAGGCCGTTTACAGGGGCACAGGCACCTTACCAGTGGCCACACCATGAAGAAAATGTCTCTCCCTCCTTCAACAATTGTTAATTGCCTATCGATTCTCAGGGAGAGTTGGGGGCCTCATGATTCCTTCCTCCTTTCAGAGCAGGGTATTATTGAGCCTAATCTGTGCAGATCCTATCTATTTATTCATTGGCAATTTCATACTTGCATATAGTATTTTGGCCATATTGACTCTTCACTCCCCTCTTTTGTCTCCCTTTCATCCCTCTGAACCTCTTCTTCTTCCCAATAAGTCCCCCTTCTACTTTCATGCCTTTAAAAATAAACAAACTGGTGAGTTAATTAGGGTTGCTTGAACAGACATGTGTGTAGGGTTACTTACGGCAACGCGAGTTGCTTACTAGTGGCTATGCCACTGAAATAAAATGCCACCTCCTCCCTAGCAACCATTAACTATCAATGGCTTCATCCATGTTGGCATGTTGATGGCCTCGTCAACTAGGGTAACCACAGCTGCTGTGAGTTGATGTGTGCAATGTAGCGATAACGCCCGCACTACCACCACCCGTTCACCATGTCGGAGTGAGGGGCTGTGGATCGAAAAACAGAGACAAAAGACAGCGGATCATTCACCTCAGCAGAATGCCGAATGCCGTTTATTGAAAGAGGGAGGAAACCTTAAATACAGTCTTACAGCACAATGGGAGAACCCCAGAGGACAGAAGTTCGCTACAGAACATTCTACATTCTTGCATCTAAGCTGTTAATGCCCAATATGCAGGATACACAAACAAGGAACTTCCCTTAAGCATTCAGAAGGGTGGATACTGGCAGAGAATTATCATAGGAAGGACATCTGGTCAAGGTCGGCAAGCAGGCAACGGCTTTACTCAATATGGGAGGAGACCAGGGCCCTACAGTGCAATGCATTTTGACCAGGAACATCCATAATTCTTTCTTTTTGTTTTTTTTCAGCGGTGCTGAGGGATGAACTCAGGGCTCACACATGCAGCAGCACGCTGCCACTGAGCCATTTTCACACACTACTGTTCATGTTTCTATCAGTGGTCATGGCCACTTATGTATCTTTGTTCCAGGTTTTCTTGGTCATTTTGTCTTCAGTTGAGTCTTAGTTAGAATCATTGATTCTCAATGTGATAGTTAATACTGATAATCAGTTTCACAGGGTCTAGAATCACCTAGGAGACAAAGATCTGGGCATGTCTGTGGTGGAGTTTCTAGACTGAGTTAATTGAAATGAGAAGGTCCATTCTGAATGGGGGTGGCAATGTTGTGTGGAGTTGGATCCTTGACTGAATGAAAATGAGAGTTGGTTAAGCCCTAGCTTGTGTCTCTCTGCTTCCTGACCAGCTTCCTCAAGCTCTTGCTGCTATGACTTTGCCTGGATGGACTGTACCTTAAAACTGTGAACCCAGTTCCTTGTTCCTTAAATTGCTTCTGTTAATTATTTTGTTGTAGCCACCAGAAAAGTAACTATAATACACTTAGTTTACAGCATTCTAGGCTGTTCCTCTTGTATTCCTTTCAAAACCATTTGCAATTCTATCCACAAACTGGCTACAAAGTGGCTTCCCCATTGTCAATTATAAATAGCAATACTCTATTGTTGGAGAACCCTGCTCTTAAGGTTGAAGGCCACCATGTCCAGAGAGCTCTCTGAGCTCAGCACAAAATGGAGGACTCCCTCTCTCAATGGGGCTTCCTCTTCTCTGTCTAACCTTAGTTGGAGAGTGTCTCTAAGCTCAGGTGCCTGACCTTATTTGGAGTATGATATGGCAAATGCTGTACGACTCAGCACCACTCTTCCCCCCACCCACCCATATGAGAATTAGATGTTGTGTTATGACCAATCAGCCCTTCCAACCTGTAACCGTAAGAACCTTTATGTACCTTACCTCTGGAATGATAAAATGAACTGTTTCTCTGAAGCTGACTCCCGGAAGTTCTTCCTATCATGGCTGTCTGAACCCTGATCCCTTCGCCCTCATGGGCAGGTGGCCAATGACCCCCAAGGAAAAGGAGGTCCACACTCTATCTCCTTCATGTACAAACCCCACCTCCACTTTCTTGAGACAGAGTTTCAGTATGGATGGCATGGAACACGCTATGTAGGTTGGCCTCAAACTCACATAGATGTGCCTGCTTCTGCTTTCTGAGTGTTCCTAGGCTTAAAGATGTGCAGCTCCTCACCTGGCATCATGTACCAGTTTTCTATGTTAGTTTACTTTCAGATGCTGTAAGAGAATACTCAATACTGTGTACTTTATAAACACTTACAGCTCTGGAGGTCAGAAACCTAGATCAATCAACTGCATCTGAACCACCATTATTCTGCTTTTTCTCCTCCCTGTGACCAAATATAAGAGGCAACTTAGGGGCAGAAAGATTTATTTTAGTTTACAATTTGTGGTGTGGTGGGAAAGGGATGGAAGAATACATGACTTACATGGCTGTGTGACTATAAGCTATTTGTGTGGGAACCGTGTGGATTTGTGTCAGAGTTGATTTGATGGTGAAATGTGTTTGTGGAATACATATGACAGAACATGAGTAACTCTACCTTCATCACATCTCAAGGTTCACATTGTTGTGTTTACCTTGAATCAGAAAATGTGACCAGAATGGCATTTTTCAGGGCTGGGAGATAGCTCATTTGGTAAAATGCCTGCTATGTAAGCATGAGGACCTGAGTTCAGATCCCCATCACCCACGGGTGCACCTCTGAAACCTTGGCTCCCAAAGTGGGAAGAGAGAAGTGGACCATTGAAGATCATTGATTGTCTGGCCTAGCTGAGTCATGGAGTTCCAGCTTCAATGAGAGGCCTCATCTCAAAACAAACAAAATAGGGAGTGATCGAAGAAGTTATCTGACATCAACATCTGGCCTCTACATGCGCGCGCGCACACACACACACACACACACACACACTCATACAAACATACACAGGCACACACATACACACACACACAATATTCTGCTTCAGAAGATGTACTGTATTGGTTAATTTTCCCATTCCTGTGACAAAAAGCAACTTAAGGAAGGAAGGATTTATTTTAGTTTAGAATTTGAAGTGGTAACTGTCCACCATGGTGCGGAAAGCATGGTGGCAGAAGAGGGTGGTAGCTGGTCATGTTGCACCCCTAGTCATGAGCAGAGAGCAGATGGGAAGTCGATCTGTGTTATAAACTCTCAAGGTTGGGCCTCCCAGAGACCCACATCCTCCAGCAAGGCTCCACTTCTTAAAGGTTCAACAACTGGAGACCAAGTGTTTAAATCCATGGGGGATAAGCATGGCACATTCAAATCATAACAGAACTTTTGCACCAAAGTCTAACCATGAGAAAAATGTTACTTGTTGCCAAGTTAGGGATATTATGCAAAATAAGCACTTCTCACAGCAGACCTCTCTCCCTCTTCAATCTGTAGGGTCTAGTTCACTGAGTCTCTCTGACCTCTCCATCTATACCTTCTCTCCCACCAGATGTAGCCCAAGGCCCCTATCCGGTCCCTGACATAGTCTGTCCACTCCCTGTGGCACTGTTACTTACCCCTAGTATTTCCCGCAGGACCTGTTCTCTCTACCACCACCCACAGGCCCTATCTGCTCTGCATCCAACCTCTCCACCAACCAGATCACCAACATCCCTTGCTGGGGCAGTCAGGTGAATCTCCCTCACCTCTCCATCCCTGTCTCTCTAAAATCCAGATCTAGCCCTATAGTTATTAAAAATAAGAATATCACTGAGAACAAAACACCACCAAAAAAATCAACAACATGATGACCACAACTAACACCCATTTCAGTAATAACGTGTATCATTGGCCTCAATTTTCCACTCAAATGACACAGCTAGAGTAAACAGATGAGCAAACAGAACCCGAATATCCGCTGTCTAGAGGTAATGTGTCTTAGCTTTAAAGATAGGCAGCCTCTGAGAGTAAAAGGGTGGACAAAAGCACTCTAGTCAAATGACATCAGCAAGCTAGCAGGGGTTGCCACCCTAATATCTGACAAAATAGACTACAAAATTAAACTAATCAGAACTGATAAGGAGGGATGCTTTAATCAAGGGGATAGTTAAACAAGAAAATATTACTGTTCTAAATATACATGCACCAAACTCTGGGGTGACCAATTTTATTAAAAATGTACTCCTGCACTTAAAAATGTAGGTTAACATAAATTTGTTAACAATACGTGATTTCAATATTCCACATCCTCCAACAGATAGGTCACCTGGAAAAAACATTAAGCAGAGAAACATCAAAATTATTATACATCATACATCAAATGTACTTAGCAGATATCTATAGAATATTTCATCCAACTACCAAAGAATACACATTATATGAAGGTCTGAAGTAGACCACATCCTATGACATAAAATAAATCTTTACAAATTAAAAAATATTGAAATCACTTATTGTGACCATAATGCAATTGACAGCAAACAAATCTCTAGAACTATCAAACTCATGGGGATTTAACAACTTATTACTGGAAAATTTTATTTAGCAACTTAGTACTGAGTGAATTACTAATGAGTCAAAAAAAATCAAGAAAGAAACAATTTTCCTGGAGCTAAATGACCTTTCTTCCCACCCCATGCCCTACCTCTGGGACACCTTTGAAACAGCCCTAGGAGGAAAATTTATAGATCTAAGTGCCTACAATTAATTATCATGAAGCACAAATAAATGGCTTAATGATGCAACTCAAAAAGTTGGAAAAACAAGAACAAACCAAACCCAATGGTAAGAAATAATAAATATCAGAGCAGCTGTGAATGAAGAGAGAAAACAATGCAAACAAGCAACAACTAAGAGCTGGTCTTAGAGATGATAGACAAGATCGACAGATCCTTGGCCAGACTAACTAAAACAAAGAAAGAGATGACCCAAATTAACGGAAAGGAATGGATGGTGGTAGTCATGTGACTTTTTTGGGGAACAAGGCCTGAGAATAGTATGAACAGCGCCCCTTGTGCCAAGGTCCTGGAGACTAGCCCATTTGGCAAAACCTGTGGCCAGTTTGGTGTATAATTCTGGGCGTGACCCCAAGGAGTGTGTGTGCTACGTGCTTTTCTTGCTTTTGCTATACAATCCATATCGCTGGCTACCTTTATTTTCACTCTCTTGGTCACTGATAAAAGCTATTACAAAAGGAAAATTTCTCCCTGATGATTCTCCTCTGAGTGAACCAGAGAGAATATCATTAAAATACACAGTGGACCTGATTCAGCCCCTAAAGCCTTTGATGTTTCAAGTGTGACCATGAATTCAGGCTTTTAAAGAACAGGATGTTGCCTTTCCAACACACCCTGTAACTAACCTGAAAGAGTCAAAGTAGCTCATAAAGCTTAATATTATACATTTGCATAACTGTTCTGGAGAGAATGATTTTAACCACAGGAGTCTTGGAGAAATGCTAATGAATAGATGATATCAAGAGTTAATGGGAATAGTCTAGAAAGAGGGAACAAAGCAGAATCATAGAAACCCATAGTGCCCTTATTTCTATTAGCTGTGCCAATACCCCAGGAACTTAAAGGAGAAGGACACAAGAACAAGGCATAAACAGGGCCAACTATTAAAGGTTTCCAAGTTATGTTGATCCAAAGCTGGATTGCATTTTGGTTATTTTACCTTCTAGGCATTCTCCTACAGGAATATTAATGCAGAGGGAAGATATTATATTAGAATGGATATTTTTACCAAATAAACCAAACAAAAAATTAAAAACTTATGTGGAAAAAATCTCTGACTTGATTTGGAAAGGAAAATTGAGATTTCGTCAATTAGCAGGAATAGACCCAGCAGAAATTGTCGTACCTTTAACTAAGGAGGACATTGAAAAATTATGGACAGAAAGTGAATCTTGGCAAAGAGCTTGCAGTAATTTTTTGGGAGAAATTAACAGCAAATATCCCAAAAGCGATAGAATTGATCTTATAAAGAGAGCTGATTGGATCTTGCCTCGAATTGTACGGGTAAAGCCCATATCTGGAGTTCGTACATTTTATACAGATGCCAACAAACAAGGAAAGGCAGGTTACAAATCAGAAAATTTAAGTAAAGTGGTTCAAAGTCCTTATAATTCAGTTCAAAAATCAGAATTATATGCTATTCTGTTGGTATTAATGGATTTTTCAGAACCTCTCAACATAGTAACTGACTCTCAGTATGCTGAAAGAGTAGTATTACATATTGAGACTGCAGAATTTATCCCTGATGCTTCAGAATTAACTTCATTATTTATTCAATTACAAGATACAATCAGGAAAAGGAGTCATCCTTTATATATAACTCACATTCGATCCCATACTGGTCTGCCAGGCCCTCTAGCACAAGGCAATGATGAGATTGATAAGTTATTAATAGGAAATGTGCTGGAGGCCTCAGAATGTCATAAAAAACATCATGTCAATAGTAAAGGTTTAAAAAAGGATTTTTCCATAACCTGGCAAGAAGCCAAAGAAATAGTAAAGAAATGTCCTACTTGTTCCTTCTACAATCAAACGCCATTACCAGCAGGATGTAACCCAAAGGGTACTCAAAGGAATGAAATCTGGCAGATGGACGTGTTTCACTTTGCAGAATTTGGAAAACTGAAATATGTACACCACACTATCGATACTTATTCAGGATTTCAGTGGGCAACTGCTTTGAGTTCTGAAAAAGCTGATTCTGTAACACTCATTTGCTAGAAGTTATGGCCATCATGGGTATACCTGCACAAATCAAAACTGACAATGCTCCATCATATGTCTCTGTTAAAATGAAACAGTTTTTTGCTTATTACAATATAAAGCATATTACAGGCATACCACATAATCCTACAGGTCAAGCAGTTATAGAAAGATCAAACAGAACTCTAAAGGATATGCTAAATAAACAGAAAGGGGCAACAAAACCCCCCAGAAATAGACTGTATAATGCTCTATTAACTTTGAATTTTCTTAATGCCAATGAGAAAGGAACAACAGCTGCAGAGAGACATTGGATAATAGAAAAAACTACAGAATTAAATCAGCCTATATATTTTAAGGATGTGCTGACCTCAGAATGGAAACCAGGGTATGTGTTACATTGGGGACGAGGTTTTGCTTTTGTTTCTACAGGAGAAGATAAGTTGTGGGTACCATCAAAATTGATAAAGGTTCAATTTGAACAAGAGAAACCTCTTAATTAGAGGAGGTGATAGCTCATCAACCAACATGAACATCCAATTTAAACTAACTTATACCAGTAACACATGTCTTTTCATTTAATCAGATAATAACTTGCGAAAAAGGAACATCCCCAAAATTAGTCTTGGGGAAAGGTTTTTGTTTTTGTCTTTTAGGAGAATGAAGGTTAAGGAATCTGAAGAACACTGGACAAATAAGACAACTGAAGAAAAGGGACAAATCATCTATCCCAGGAAGCAGAGTGAAATGGCGTATGGGTATATATTATCTAAAAAATTTTTTGTCTTCCTAAATGTTTGTTTCTGCTTTTCTCTAAAGATTTAACACTATTGGTCTTCTAATAGTCCCAGTCCAATTAAAATTTAAAGCTGACTTTGGAGTTGGAGAATGGCTCTCTCCTTCTTTAAACTCAAGCATGTTGTTAAAAGGAAAATGCAAACTCCCTGTATCATGCCAGAATAAAAGAGCCATCTTCTGCTATGAGACAGGAGAAAAGCCAAATTAATTAAGGGACTATTCTATTACTAATCTCAACTCTTTGATTCTATTCTGATTCTTTAAACTTTTCTTAAAGTATAAATTTTATATCAAAACTTACAAGATTAATATATATAGATATATAGATATATCTATATATATACATTTTAAACTTTGCTAAGATATGAATGGTCATATAGAGTACTGATTAATTCTAAAAAAAAGGCTTCAATTAGCTGCATATATATGTCTTTGTGTTCGAGTCTCTTATCAGTTTTCTGCAGGAATTCACGGCCAGGCCTAACATCAACTGAAGTCTCCAGGAAGAAGTTGGGGCCCCACAACAACAACAATTCCACATGGACAATAATAACATCACTAAGCTGATAAACATCATCTACAGATCAGCTTTGAACAAGGTGCTCAGAGCAATTTTGAGATGACTAGCTGAGATGATCCAGTCTCAAAGACTACTTGAATAAGGACTTGAGATAAACCCTGAACTTTGGCATTATACACAGAATGGATAATGAAGGATATAGTTACCTTTCCTAGAATTTGATAATTAACCTAAAATTTTTCTTTCAGGATAAAGATAACTTCGCCCATACCCAGCAGAAAGCAATTTTAAGAGTACGACGCCCACATTCCCAAAGAGGTGGTGTGGGGTGGGTGGTTTTTTGGTCTTTTTAATGGGTTTTAGGTCTGGGATAATTTTCATTGTTTAGGGGGGTTGGTTACAAGTTGTTGTCAAGGGTTAGGAAAAAGACTAAGCAGATTAGATTTAAGGTTCTTATTTAAAAAAAAAGAGAGAAAGAAAGAAGAAGAAAAAGACAATTACTAGTTTTAAATACTTTACATTGGATTGGATTGTTTTATATTGTACACAAATTATATATATTGAAATTGATATTGTTAGAAAATGCTATATGTATATTTCTAATTGTACTTATATCGTTCATTTAACAATGCAATTTTCTGATCCTTGAATGTTATTATTACCATTAGGATATAAAGAAATGGTAGTTAGTAGTTAGACATTACAATAGAACTTGTAGTCATATTAGATATGTTTTAAAAATTGAGCAGATATATTTTAGATAGGTCATCTTCAAACCCTTCAGAGATCTACAGAATATGGCATTTAAAATGTTTTAATAACTTAGAAAATTTTTCTTTTTTGTTATGACTATGAGACATGTCGGCTCCTGGCAGTACCAATCTACTTCAGAGAAAATATGGGCATTGAAGAAACTGCGTATGGAGTTAGCTTTCATTGTGGCAAAAGTTAGCCACTGGACAACAAAGTATCCTCGAATCAACTGATGACAAAATGGACAGACAGGACATGAAACAAAGGACTACTGATTCTTGCCTAAACAAGCGTGGTTATGGCTTTATCAAAAGGCATCTTCTGAGGCCAGGACAATATGGCACCATCCCTGACGTGGCCTTTGCAACTCGGAAAAGGCACAGTGCCCTTTTCTTCGAAGGCAGCTGAACAGGCAGTGGGCCGATGGCTTCTGATATGCTATGGAACAGCAGCTGAAACAGTTATTCTTGAAGAGTAACTAAGCTCACGCCTCTCAATAGTAGACTGGCATTTGATAGAGAGATGTGGAGAAGAACAGAATGCTGAGATGAAGCCATATGTACACAGCCAAGAAGAATGGAGAGCTGAACTAAAAAACCATCAACATTTTCCAGAATTTAAAATCCTGAATCATGACATGACATTAGTGGAATTCAGGTGTTTCTGGTGCATGGACTGCTCTCACCCAATGTGAGGTTGAACTGTTGACCTTGTGTACATCCTACTTCACAAATGAGTCTGTCAGATATGCTAAGCCTATATAGGCTGAAGATGATGCCCCAGCATTGCGGAGAAACCTCAGGTGACTGTCCAGGCAGTTGGCTGTTTCTGTCAACTCACAAATTTTTTGGAAGTTGCTTGCATGCACTTTCTGTTTTTATTTTTGTTAGCTAATATTATTTCCTTCTTGGGTCTCTGAGGGAGTTGAAGATTAGTTAGTTATAGTTGAAGATTAGTTAGTTATAGTTGAAGGTTAGTTAGTTGAAGATTAATTAGGATAGAAAGTGAATTAGATACATTTTGGACTTAACAAAATAGGATAATGAAATTATCATCTCTGAATTTGTCAAATACAAATGGACTAGACATTGTTTAGACATTTATTATTTGTATATATTGTATATAGTTATTGTACTTTTGTATATAGTTTTTCTTTTGTTAGTTATAACCTTTTTCTTTTTTTTTCTTTTTATTAAAATAGAAAAGGGGAAATGTGGTGGTATTTTACTTGTACTGAAATGTGATTTTAATTGTATGTTAATAAATAAAGTTGCCTGGGGGTCAGAGTTATAGAGCCATAGCAAGTGCGTGGCGGTGGTGGCGCACGCCTTTAAGGACCTGGAAGGCGGTACATACAGGCAATGACAAGGCAGTCACGTGTTTAGTTTACAACCAATGAGAAGGCAGAACATCTAGACTATTTAAAGACATACACACAGGAAGTAGGTCTCTTTTTCGGAGAGCTCTCTGGGCTGAAGCAGGATAGCTGAAGCAGGAAGGGTAAGGCTCTTAGTTCTGACCTCTTGGCTTTCTTCTCTGAATCGGCTCTGTGTTTCTTATTTAATAAGACGGTTGGTTACATCTACAGGGTAAATGGAAAATCCTGATATATCCCCAGAGGAGATGGAGTGGTACAGAGTGTAGAATGAGTTGATTGTGAGAATCCAGATCCTACCAGATGTAGATATTTTTAAAAAATATTTTAAAAAAATTTTTAAAAAATTTTTATTCATTTTACATACCAATCACAGTTCCCCTCCCATCACTCCCCCCCCCTGTGTCCCCTGCCATCCACTCCTCCAAAAGGGTAAAGCCTCCCATGGGGAGTCAACAAAGCCTGGAACATTCAGTTGAGAAAGGACCAAGTCCCGCTCCCCTGCATCAAGGCTGAGCAAGGCATCCCACCATAGGTAGTGGACTCTAAAAAGCCAGCTCATACACTGGGGATAGATCCTGGTCCCACTGCCAGGGGCCCCTAAAACAGACCAAGCAACACAACTGTCTCCCACAGGCAGAGAGCCTAGTTTGGTCCCATGCAGACTCCACAGCTGTCAGTACAGACGAACTTGTTTCAGTTGTTTCTGTAGATTTCCCCATCATGATCTTGACCACCCCCTTGCTCATATAATCACTTTTCCCTCTCTTCAGCTGGACTCTGAGAGCTCAGCTGGGTGCTTAGCTGTGGATCTCTGCATCTACTTCTATCAATTACTGGATAAACTTGTAGATTCCTGGGAATTTCCCTAGCATCCCTAACCCCATAATGGCTCGCTCTATCAAGATATCTCTTTCATTGCTCTCCCACTCCATCTCTCCCCCAGCTTTACCATCCCATTCTCTTCTGTTCTCATTACCTGTCTCCTCCCCTCTATAACCCACCTCCCTCAAGTTTACCCAGGAGATCTCATCTATTTCCCCTTCCCAGGTTGATCCATGCATCCCTCTTAACGTTCTCCTTGTTTCTTAGCTTCTCTGGAGCTGTGGGTTGTAGTCTGGTTATCCTTTGCTTTACATCTAGTATCCACTTATGAGTGAGTACCTACCATGTTTGTCTTTCTGAATCTGAGTCACTAACTCAGGATGATATTTTCTAGTTCCATCCATTTGCCTGCAAGTTTCATGATGTCACATTTTTATAGCTGAGTAATACTCCATTGTGTAAATGTACCACATTTTCTTTATTCATTCTTCAGTTGAGGGGCATTTAGGTTGTTTCCAGGTTCTGACTTTCACAAATAATGTTGCTGTGAAGACAGTTGAGCAAATGTCCTTGTGGTATGACTGAGCATCCCTTGGGTATATACCTAAGATTGATATAGCTGGGTCTTAAAGCAGATTGATTCCCAATTTTCTGAGAAGTCACCATACTGATTTCCAAAGTGGCTGTACAAGTTTGCACTTCCACCAACTGTGGAGGAGTGTTCCCCTTACTCTACATCCTCTCCAATGTAAGCTGTCCTCAGTGTTTTTGATCTTAGCCATTCTGACAGGTGTAAGATGGTCTCTCAGAGTCATTTTGATTTGCATTTTCCTGATGACTAAGGATGTTGAATAATTACTGAAATGTCTTTCAGCTATTTGAGATTCTTCTGTTGAGAATTCCCTGTTTAGATCTGTAGCCTGTAGAAGAACTGTTAAATGGTCTTACTAAATAAAAATCATAAGCCGGGCAGTGGTAGCGCACGCCTTTAATCCCAGCACTCGGGAGGCAGAGCCAGGCGGATCTCTGTGAGTTCAAGGCCAGCCTGGGCTACAGAGTGAGATCCAGGAAAGGCGCAAAACTACACAGAGAAACCCTGTCTCAAAAAACCAAAAAAAAAAAAAAAATCATAGAGCCTGATATAGGGGTGAAAACCTGAGAGATCAGGGAAATAGGAAAAGCCATAAGCTAACCACACCTCACTGACACTTCAGTCTCCAAAGAGAGCTACTTCCTTTATATCCACACATATATGCCTTTCTGTTCTCATCTCTCATTGGCTCTCTCAGCCCAGCTATATCATTTCTTCTTCAAGCTCAGCTCTGTAACTTACTGTCTGTCTGTACAGACCTACAGACCTCTACAGTTAGTGCTGGGATTAAAGGCATGTGTCACCAGTGTGGCCTTGAACTTACAGAGATCCAGACAGATCCCTGCCTCCCAAGTGATAGGATTAATGGTGTGTGCTTCCATTGCCTGAGTTTGATGTTAAATATAGTGGCTGGCTTTTTCCTCTGATCCTCAGATAAATTTTATTGGGGGGACACAGTATATTGGGGGACACAATACATCACCACATTTCCCCTTTTTTGTCTAAAATAAAAAAATTTAACTAATATAAGAAAAACTATATACAATAAGTGCAATAACTATATACAATATATATGAACAATAAATACATCAACAATGTCTAGTCCATTTGCATTTGACAAATTCAGAGAAAATCTTCATTATCTACTCTATTTTGGTGAGTCTAAAATGTACCTAATTCACTTCCTATCCTAACTTACATTATTAACAGAAAACTATCTTATGATGTTTTAGCAGGAATCTTAGAAAGTCTTATTAATAAAATCAAACCTGAGGCTTCTAGTTTCTGGTCTTCATGCCTTATATACCTTTCTGCTTTCTACCACCTCTCCCTGGGATTAAAGACTCGCTTTCTGGGATTAAAGGCATGAGTCACCATGCTTGGCTGTATCCTTGAACACATGGATTTCTGCCTCTGGAATGCTAGGATTAAAGGTGTGTGCTACCACTGCCTATCCTAACTATCTAGTGACTTTTCTGTTCTCTGACCCCAGATAAGTTTATTAGGGTACACAATATTTTGGGGAACACAATACGACCACATGATGTCTTTCAAATTTATACACTTTACACCTCTTAGTGAGTTTCTTTTCTGAAATTGTCAACAAGAAAAACTGTAACTACAACTATCTAATCTTCAACTGCCTCAGAGACCCAAGAAGGAAATAATATTACCTAGTAAAACAGGAAGTGCAAACAAGGAACTTCCAAAAAATGTGAGTTATGACAGAAACAGCCAGCTGCCTGTACAGTCACCCAAGGTTTCTCTGCAATGTTGGGGCATCATCTTCGGCCTACAGGCTTAGCATATCTGACAGACTCATTTGTGAAGCAGGATGTATGCAAGACCTACAGCTCAACCCCACATTCGGTGCAAGTATTCCATGTATCAGATAAACTTGAATTCTACCAGTGTCCTGTCATGATTCAGGATTTTGAACTCTGGAAATTGCTGGTATTTTTGGAATTTGTTTCCCATTCTTCTCTGCTTGTGGGTGGCTTCATCTCCTTTATTAAATGCCAGTCTACCATTGAGAGGCCAGACTCCATTAGCCTAGTTACTCCTCCAAGAATAACTGTTCCAGCTACTGTTCCACTGCATACCAGGAGCCATTGGCCCACTACCTGTTCAGTTGCCTTTGAAGGAAGAGGCACTGTACCTTTTCCTGATTACAAAGCCACTTTAGTTGATGGTGCCATATTGCCCTGGCCTCAGAGGATGCTTGTTGTCAAAGCTGCAACCACACTTGTCTTGGAAAGGATTGGCAGTCTTTTTTTGTGTATGTGCATGTGTCTTGCTTGTCCATTTTGGACAGCATACTGTCAGCAGTTGATGTGAGGGCACTTTCTTGCCCAGTGACTAACTTTTGCCACAATGAAAGTAGACTCCATGTGGAGGTTCTTCAATGCTCATATCTTCTCTAAAGTAGATTGGTGCTGCTAGGAGCAGACATGTCTCATAGTCATAAAAAAATAAAGAAAAAAATCTATGTTATTAAAACATCTTAAATGCCATATTCTGTAGATCTCTGAAGAGTTTGAAGATGATCTGTCTATCTAAAATGTATCTCTGCTTGACCTTGAAAACATACCGAATATGACTACAAATTTGATTGTAATAACTACTAACTTTCATTTCTTTATATCCTAATAGTTGGTAATAATAACTTTCAAGGATTAGCATATTGTGTTATATTGATAAATAAACTGTATAGGTAGAAAACATTGAATAAGATTAGAAATATACATACAGTATTTTCTAACAAAATCAATCTCAAATTTGTTTTAATATATAAAATTTGTATACAATATACAAAAATCAAATCCAATGTAAAATACACAAAACTAGTATTTTTTAAATTAAAAGTAGATTCAGTAATTTACCCTTTTATCTTATCAATCTATATAAATTAATCTCAAATTTGTAGCAATATACATAATTTGTATATAATATACAAAAATTCAATTCAATGTAAAATATTTAAAAATAGTAGTTACCTTTTAAAAGTAGATTCAATAATCTACCTTTTCATCTGTATCATATCTATATCTTCTTTTTTTTCTTTTCAGAGTAGATTCAATAACCTACCTTTTATTCTATCATTTCCATATCTTTTTTCCAGAGTAGATTCAATTATCTATCTCTTATCTCTATCCTCTTTTTTCTTTTTCTTTTTTTTCAAGAACCTTAAATATAGTCTCCTTTCTTTAGCCTTTCCCTGACCATTAACAACAACAACTTGTAACCAGCCATCCTAAACAATGACAATTATCCAAAACCCATAGAATGACCAAACACCACCTGCCCCATCTCTTGGGAATGTAGGTATCATGTTCTTAAAATTACTTCCTGCTGTTTTGCAGAGAAGGCATTGTGGATGAATTTCTAAACAGCCTTATTAAATAAGAAATACAGAGCCAAATACAGGGGTGCAAGCTGTAGAGATCAGAGCAATAGTGATAGCCTCCAACTAACCATAGTTCACCACACCACTGTTGCTTCCCAAGAGAGAACCAAACCAGCTTCTTCCTTTCTAACCCGAGCCTTTATTGCCTTGCTGTTCTCCATTCTCATTGGCTCTAAGCCCAGCCACATCACTTCTTCATCACTGCCTGTCTATATAGACCTCCAGATTTTTATGTTTGGTACTGGGATTAAAGGTGTGTGTCACCATGGTTGGCTGTGTCCTTGAACACACATTGACTCTGCCTGCTATGTGATCAGATTAAGGGCATGTGCTACCACCACCTGACTTCCATTTATGGCTGGCTATGTCCTCTGATCTCCAGGCAAACTTTATTTATTAACATACAAATAAAATATCACCACAAGGCATCTTTAGGGGATCCTGAAAAGAAAATTTTTTAGTTAATTGTCTAGTCCTGGGAGAGGTAGCTGTATCATTTGTTGTCCAGTCTCTGCATAACGCAAAAGTGCAGGGCTTATCTCAGGTCTAAAGTTTTGAACAAATTACTCAGTTCATCATTTTTTACCCCAACAACAGTTCATAGATGGGAAATGATTCCGAATAATCTTTGAAAGTCATTAAGAGTTCTTAATTGAGCTCTCTTAATTTGCACCTTTTGGGGCCTAATGTTTGTAGACCTATCTTATATCCTAAATAATTAATAGAATCTCATATTTGTATCTTTTTGGGAGCAATTTGTTATCCCCAACAAGGTAAAATTTTCTTTACTTCTTCAAACATTCTTTCTAAGTTATCTGCATTTGAATCGGCTAGTAAAATATCATCCATGTATTGATAAATTATAGATTTAGGGAATATTTTATGTATTACATCTAAGGGCTGTCATACAAAATATTGTCACAAAAAATTATTGAACATTCCCTGTGGGAGAACCCTCCATTGATATCTCTTAAATGGCTGAGAATTATTATAAGTAGATACCGTGAAGGCAAATCTTTCTCTATCCTTTTTTGGTAAGGGTATTGAGAAGAAACAGTCTTATAAATAGATAATTATAAGAGGCCATCCTTTAGGTAACAAAGTAGGCAAAGGAATTCCAGATTGTAGAGAACCAGTTGGCTGAATTACCTTGTTAATTGCCCTTAGGTCTATTATCATTCTCCATTTACCAGATGTCTTTTTAATAACAAATACAGGAGAATTACAAGGGCTGATTGATTCTTCAATGTGCTGAGCATTTAACTGCTCTTCTACCAGCTCTTGTAAAGCCTGCAGTTTCTCTATTGTTAAAGGCCATTGCTGAACCCATACAGGTTAGTCTGTTAATCATTTTAAAGGTAGAGCTGTTGGTGTCTTTGAAAGATCAGCAGTTGTTGTGCCCTGTTCTTGTACAATCTGGATGACCAGTGACTGCTCTTTATAATACCTCCTAATATTTATCTCAGAAACATGTGTTAGCTTATGGTTTGTTTCTGAGGTTGGAGGAATGCTAATTTGGGTATTTCATGTTGTAATAGATCATGGCCCCATAAATTCATAGCTATGAATTTTCCTCTCTGTCTTTCTGGCCTTGTACATTCGACCCATCTTGCACTCTGTTTCACTTGACAGAATGTTACAGTCCCTAACAGCTGAACATTTACCTCCTGAAGAGGCCAGTTTGGATGCCAAAATTCTGGTGCAATTATCATGATGTCCGCACCTGTGTCTACAAGATCTTCCAAGAGACAGGCATTTATTCATATTTTTAATTTTGGTCTTTGTTCATTTATAGAAGTTTGCCAAAAAGTGTGCTTTATGGTTTCTCCTTAATTTTCTGTTCTCTCTGCTATAGCTGTCCTATTACCCCAAGCAGTATGTTTTATTCCAATAGGCATTTGTTTATTTAATTGCTCTGAGAAGGGGTTTCTTCTACAATGGCAGGAAAGGACTGAACTGAATTTACCGTGAGGGTCTGCGTATGGCCCCTCAGGGAATTTTCTGATGGCAGCAGCAAAGGATTACCTTGTCTGTCCCTTGTTGATCTACATTCATTAGTCCAATGTTTACCTTTACCACATCTTCTGCATAATCCAGAAGGGAGGGGCATTCTCTTGCCGTTGTTCCTTGAAGAAACATTGTTTGTAGGAATGCCGTTTGTGGTCCCTTTCTAGTGACCTTGTTTACGACAATTAAAGCATCTGAAATTATTATTTTTCCTTAAAGCCTTTGAAATCACTTTTCCTATCCACATATCATCATGGTCATGAGACTCAATATTAATTGTGTCCCTGATCCAATCCTCCAATGGTGCTGATCTGGCCTTTAATGGCCTGATTACTGTCTTTCATGCTGCATTCATGTTCTCAAAAGCCAAAGATTCAATTATTATCTGTCTAGCTTCTGAATTTTTTACCATTCTATTTACTGCTGAAGACAGCCTTTGTAAGAAATCCATAAAGGATTCTTTGGGTCCCTGTATAGCTTTTGTAAATGATTCAACATTCTTCCCTCCTTCCTCAATTCTGTCCCATGCATTCATGGCTGCCATGTGGCATAGAATTAGGGTTTGGTTATCATAGAAACATTGTCTTTGTATGTCAGTGTAATTGCTTTCTCCAAGAAGCTGATCCTGGGAAATTTCCACACTCCCAGTCCTACATTGTTGTTCTATAGTTTTAGCCTCCTCTTTCCCCCATGTTCTCCACTGTAATTGTGATCCAGCCTCTAGCACCACTGTAACTAATTCCTTCCATTCTTGAGGGATAATTCTATTACAAGTGTAGATGTAACCAACTGTCTTATTAAATAAGAAACACAGAACCAATGCAAAGAAGAAAGCCAAGAGGTCAGAGCTAAGAGCTAAAACCTTACCCTTCCTCCTGCAGTGGTCCTACCTGTCTGAAAGAGAGCTACTTCCTGTGTTAAAGTCTTTATAAAGACTTTCAGTTCTGCCTTCTCATTGGTTGTAAACCCAACCACATGACCGCCTCATCACTGCCTGTCTGTACAGACCTCCAGGTCTTCTATGGTTGGTATTGAGATTAAAGGCATGTGTCTCCAATGCTGGCTGTATCCCTGAACACACAGAGATCTACCTGGCTCTGCCTACCAAGTGCTGGGATTAAAGGTGTGCGCCACTACCGCCCAGCTTTCCTATGGCTTGCTAATAGTTCTGACCCCTGGGCAACTTTATTTATTAACATACAAATAACATTTTATTACAAAATAAAATATCACCACATACAAGTTGACCATGAATTTTACATCTGCTTTACAATGGAGAATGCATGCCATATGATGCTATAGCTTCTTTAAATCTCCTTAAATCTAATATTTCCACTAGAGTCGACTTAGCTCATGCACACCCTTTAGCATTTGACAGTTCCTGTAAAGTTACTGGGTAGATTAATGTTTGCTGTCTGATAACCTGAGGCTGTTTCTCTGTAATTGTGTAATTCAATCCTGAGATAAGTTCACCTTTAAATTCTTCTGTCTGGGTCTGAATTTCTCTGTAATTCATTTAAACAGGTTTTTCTAAAGCTTTTATCTTGGCACTCAAATTGACCAAACTTTTTAATGCTAAAATAAAAATGATCAAACAAATAACATTCAGAATTGATGGTACACATATCCCACCAACATTAATTATTCTCTCATTTAATTGTTTCACTTTCAGACTGCCTAATGTGTTATCAGAGACCAAATTCATTCCATTGTGAAAATGTTTCCCATTTTTTAATGTGGAAAAAAAATCTCTTTTAATTAATTTCTCCCTTTAAGATACCTTCATTGACTTACCAAGTCTGTTGACTGCATAGAACAGTAGAAATCCGAGGGAATTTCAAAGCAGTTACCTAGTGTAGTGGAGGTTCAAGATGGTAATCCAGAAAGAGCCCACTACCCACCAGGAGAAAAAAGCCAAAGAGTCTCCTCTGACCCATGTGGGGTAGAGATCTGGCCCTGTGCAGCTCCGGCCTGAGTTGTGCAGCTCTTGCCTGAGCCGGGGTGCCTGTAAAGGCCACAAATGGCTTTTTATTGAATCTTGCCACAATCATTGGTGCACCAAATGTAGACAAGTTGCTAAATGGTCTTATTAAATAAAAACACATGGTGCCAGATATAGGGGTGAAAACCTGAGAGGTTAGGGAAATAGGAAAAGCCATAAGCTAACCTTACTTCACTGACACCTCAGTCTCCAAAGAGAGCTACTTCCTGTATATCCACACCTATATGCCTTTCTGTTCTGTTCTCTCATTGGCTCTCTCAGCCAAGCTATATCACTTCCTCTTCCTGCTCAGCTCTGTCACTTCCTGTCTGTCTGTACAGACCTCCAGACCTCTATGGTTATTGTTGAAATTAAAGGTGTGTGTCACCATGCTTGGCTCTGTTCCCCAGTGTGGCCTTGAACTCACAGAGATCCAAACAGATCCCTGCCTCCCAAGTGATAGGATTAAAGGCATGTGCTACCTTTGCCTGAGTTCTATTGTAAATATAGTGGCTGGCTTTTTCATATGATCCTTAGATAAATTTTATTGGAGAACACAATATATTGGGGGATGCAATACATCACCACAGTAGCCCATTTTTAAAATTGGATTATTTGCTAATTTGGTGGCTTGTTTCTTGAGTTCTTGATATATTTTGGAGATCAGCCCTCTGCCAGGTGTAGGGTGGGTCAAAATCATTTACCATTCTATAGGCTGTCATTTTTTCTCACTGATAGTGTCTTTTGCCTTAGAGAAGCTTTTCAGTTTCAGGAGGTCTCATTTATTGATTGTTGCTCTTAGTGTCTTGTGGGAGCCTGTTCTCGGGTCCTTGTGGCTTTACCCAGCAGGTCCGCATAGAGGATGATTAGGACCATGAGCCTGAATGCAGGTGTCTGAGATGGTCTGCACTTGGCTGTGCTCATGGAGGAGGTCTTTTGCTCCACCCCTTGGCGTCTCTATAAAAACTTTGGGGCTGAGACAGTCGGGGCCCATTGGAAAAGGTTCCAGGCTCTCTCGAGGCTATCCTGTATTTTCTATCTATTTATCTCCACAAGATTCTCTACAATAAATCCTTCTATCTAATATTTCCTGCTGCTCGCACTCAAGAAAACTCTGGGGAACTGTGGGGGTGGTTGGGTAAACGCCTCGCAGTGTCTGTGCTAATGGTATGGTGTTTAGGAAGTGGTATCCTGTGCCAATGCATTTAAGTCTACTTCCCACTTTCTCTTTCATCAGGTTCAGTGTAACTGGATTTATGTTGAGGTCTTTGATCCACTTGGACTTGAGTTTTGTGCATGGCAATAGATATGGATCTATGGGAATCTTCTACATGTTGGCATTTAGTTATGCCAGCACCATTTGTTGAAGATGCTTTCTTTTTTCCATTGTATAGTTTCAGCTTCTTTGTCAAAAATCAGGTGTTCATAGATGTGCAGATTAATATCAGGGACTTCAATTTGATTCCATTGGTCCACATATCAATTTTCATGCCAATACCAAACTGTTTTTATTTGTATAGCTCTATAGTAGAGCTTGAAGTCAGGGATGGTGATGCCTTCAGAAGTTCCTTTATTGTACAGAATTGTTTTAGCTATCCTGGGTTTTTTGTTTTTCCATATGAAGTTGAGTATTGTTCTTTTGAGGTCTGTGAAAAATTGTGTTGGGATTTTGATGGGGATTGCATTGAATCTGTGGCACAGCCATGTCTGGATTGAATGGCAGAAGTCATAAAGCCAGCACAGCTGCTTGACAAAGATCCAGCAAAGCTGAGCCACATGATGGCTGCCATGCCACCTTTGGTTTTCATCTCCACCCAGTACATTCTTGGGGCTCTTTTAATATTTGTACAATTTGGGGATATTAGATTGATGGAAAATTTCTTATGAATCATTTATGCCTTCTCCCAGGAATGCTGCTTCTAAGCTTCCCCAGGAAAGCCTGAATGTACTATCTCCCCTGCTTTTAGGGAGATAGCCTTATCTACTTGAAGGTCTTCCTTATGTCTTGGAGCTTGTGACACATAAAGAAGCCAGAGGTCTCTTCATGAGGCTATGAGACATTCTTGAAACATCTGTCCCAGTACTTACACAGAAATAAGATATTAAATACAAAGTAAACTTAAAAAGGTCAACAAGATTTGGTGGGCTAGAGGAGTTGGCCACAGTTCAGATTACAAGCTTCTTCCAATGCTACACTCTGTAGCTAAAGTTTTCCTGTCTGGCCCACAGTCAGAACAAATCTCTCTTCACCTGCCAGTCCCACAGCCACTCAGACCCAACCAAGTAAACACAGAGACTTATATTGCTTACAAACTGTATGGCGATGGCAAGCTTCTTGCTAACTGTTCTTACAGCTTAAATTAATCCATTTCCATTAATCTATACCTTGCCACATGGCTCGTGGCTTACCGGCATCTTCACATGCTGTTTGTCATCGTGGCGGCTGGCAGTGTCTCTCTGACTCAGCCTTCCACTTCCCAGCTTTATTCTCCTCCTTGTCCTGCCTATACTTCCTGCCTGGCCACTGGCCAATCAGTGATTTATATATTGACCAATCAGCAACACACTTGACATACAGACCATCCCACAGCAACACTCAGACAATTATGTGGCATACAACTCTGCTCTACATAGAGACATATTGATGAGCAAAGTATGGAGTGGAAAGATGATAAAAGTATGAGGTGTCAGGACCTGCCTCTCTTTGAAAAGTTAGCTCATGCAGAGCCACTATAATATCATATGACCAAGGAACAACAGAATGCCACGATTAGATATATAGAAAAATTCTATAAAGATATAAATGTGAACATTGTATTATGCCAGAATTTGAATAATAACTGCAGCAGCTTTGGCCTTAGGATTTTTCCTGGGCACTCTGACCACTACGAGTTAATAATACACTGCTTGGGACATAGCAAAATGCCCAGGGTGGTTGAAGATTTTGTTTTGGTCTAGTGTCCTTGAAGCAACCAAAGCTACCAGCCTGAGAACAGTCTGTCACATGCCTCTATATTCTCAAAAATGGGGTTATAGGGTTAATGAGTAAGAATGATAACTCAGTTTATTAATAACATCAAAACATGAGGAAAAATGATTGGAAATGATAATTCTGTTCTGTCATAGTTTGTTAATGATGACTAAAAGATGTGCAAAAGGAAGTGAAACACTTTTCCAAAAATAAAAATATGATCTATGTTTTGGAACATCATGAATGTAGCCCTGCTTACTAAATTCTGTATAAATAAGAAACACTGGCTACTAGTCAGTCAGGCTGCAAGAATCTCCTGACCACCATGGCTTGGCTCACTTCCTTCCCCAGCCAATTCCTTATACCCTTTGTAGGACCCATGCACTGCCAAGGATGACTCCTGGGAATCCTGTAGATTGCTTTTGGTAAGACTGCCATTTTTATTATATTGATCCTACCTATCCATGAGCATGGGAGATCTTTCCATTTTCTGATATCTCCTTCAATATCTTTCCTCAAAGTCTTAAGGTTCTTGTCACACAGGTCTTTTACATGCTTGATTAGAATTACCCCAAGGTATTTTATATTATTTGTGGCAATTGTGAAGGTTGATGTTTCTTTGATTTCTTTCTTGGCCTATTTATCCTTTGTATATAGTAGGGCCTATGCAGTATAATATATACTGATTTTTTTTAGTTAATCTTGTATCCTGCCACATTACTAAAGGTGTTTATCAGTTGTAGGAGTTTCTTGGTAGAATTTTTGGGGTCATTTATGTATACTATCATATCATTTGCAAATAGCAACAGTTTGACTTCTTCCTTTCCAGTTTATATCTCTTTGATCTCCTCTTGTTGTCTTATTGCTCTAGCTAGAACTCCAAGTACTATATTGAATAGATAGCCTTGTCTTGTTCCTCATTTTAGTGGAATTGCTTTGAGTTTCTCTCCATTTAATTTGATTTTGGCCATCAGCATGCTGTATATTGCTTTTATTATGTTTAGGTATGTTCCTTGTATTCCTGATATCTCTAAGATCTTTATCATGAAGGGGTGTTGGATTTTGTCAAAGTCTTTTTCTAGAATTTAATGAGATGATCTTGTGGCTTTTTTTTAAGTTTGTTTATATGGTGGATTATATTTTGTATGTTGAACCATTCCTGCATCTCTGGGATGAAGCCTACTTGATCATGGTGGATGATTTTTTGATGTGTTCTTGGATTTGGTTTGCCAGTATTTTATTGAGAATTTTTGCATCAATGTTCATGTAGGAATTGGTCTGTAATTCTCTTTGTTTGTTGCATCTTTGTGTGGTTTGGGTATCAGGGTATCTGTAGCCTCATAAAAGGAGTTTGGCAATGTTCCTTCTGTTTCTATTGTGTGGAACAATTTGAGGAGTATTGGTATTAGCTCTTCTTTGAAATTCTGGTAAAATTCTACACTGAAACCATCTGGCCCTGGGCTTATTTTGGTTGTGAGACTTTTAATGACTGCTTCCTTAGAGGTTGTAGGTTAATTTAAATTGTTTATCTGGTCTTAGTGTAATTTTGCAATGTGGTACCTATCAAGAAAAGTGTCCATTTCTTTTAGATTTTCCAATTTTGTGGAGTACAGGTTTTGAATATGACCTACTGGGTTTTTGGATTTCCTCAGTGTCTGTTGTTATGTCCCCCTTTCATTTCTGATTTTGTAAATTTTGATATTCTCTCTATGACTTTCAGTTAGTTTGGATAAGGGTTTGTCTATGTTGTTCATTTTCTCAAAGAAACAACTGTTTCATTGATTCTTTGTACTGTTCTCTTTGTTTCTATTTTATTGACTTCAAGCCCTGAGTTTGATTATTTCCTGCCTTCTACTCTTCCTGAGTGAGTTTGCTTCTCTTTATTCTAGAGCTTTCAGGTGTGCTGTTAAGTCATTAGTGTGAGATTTCTCCAAATTCTTTATGTAGGCATTTAGTGCTTTGAACTTTCCTCTTAGCACTGCTTTCATGGTATCACATAAGTTTGGGTATGTTGTGCATTCCTTTTCATTGAAATCTAGGAAGTCTTTAATTTCTTTCCTTGATCAGTAGTAATTCAGTTGAGAGTCGTTCAGTATCCATGAATTTGTAGGCTTTTTGTAGTTTGTATTGTTGTTGAATTCTAACTTAAACCTATGGTGATCTGATAAGATACAGGGGGTTATTCCAATTTTTTTGTACCTGTTGATATTTGCTTTATTATCAATTACGTGGTCAATTTTGGAGAAGGTTCCATGAGGTGCTGAGAATAAGGTACATTCTTTTATGTTTGGGCAAAATGTTCTGTAGGTGTCTGTTAAGTCTATTTGAGTCATAACATCTGTTGGTTCTCTTATTTCTCTGTTAAGTTTCTGTGTGGAAGACCTGACCATTGGTGAGAGTGGGGTGTTGAAGTCTCCCATTATTAATGTGTGGGGCCTGGTGTGTGATATAAGGTTTAGTAATCTTTTTTTTTTTTTTAACAAGCGGTGGTGCCCTTGTGTTTGGGGCATAAATGTTCAGAATTGAGACTTCATTTTGGTGTATTTTTCCTGTGATGAATAAGACTTTCTCAATCTTTTTTAATTTTAGTTTGAAGTATTTTGTTAGATATTAAGATAGCTACACCATCTTGCTTCTTAAGTCCATTTGACTTGAAAGTCTCCCCAACCTTTTACTCTGAGGTAGCATCTGTCTTTGAAGTTGAGGTGTGTTTCTTGTATGCAGCAGAAAGATGGATCCTGTTTTGTATTCTGTTAGCCTGTGCCTTTTTATAGGTGAATTGAGTCCATTGATATTCAGGGATATTAATAATCAGTGATTGTTAATTCCTATTGTTTTTTGGTATTGGTGGAGGTAATGGTAGTGTGTGTGTGTTTCCCTTCACTGGGATTTGCTGCTGTGTTTTTATAGGTACACCTGTCTTCCTTCGGTTGGAGTTTTCCTTCTAGTATTTTCTGTAGGGCTTAATTTGTGGATAGGTATTGTTTCTATCTGGTTTTTTCATGTAATATCTTGCTTACTTCATCTATGGTGATTGAAATTTTTGCTGGGTATGGTAGTCTAGGCTGGCATCTGTGGTCTTTTAGTGTCTATAGAACATCTGTCCAGGACCTTTGGCTTTTAGAATCCTCTTTGAGAAGTTAGATATAATACTAATAGCTCTGCCTTTATATGTCACTTGGCCTTTTTCCTTTGCAGTTCTTAATATCCTTCCTTTATTCTGTATGTTTACTATTTTGATTATTATATGGTGAGGGGACTTTTTATTCTGGTCCAGTCTATTTGGTGTTCTATAAGCTTCTTGTATCTTCATAGGCATTTCTTTCTTTAGGTTGGGAAAGTTTTCTTCTATGAGTTTGTTGAATATATTTTCTGTGCCTTTGAGGTGGAATCCTTCAGAGTCTAGTGGGTGGCAGTTGTGCTGGTGCAGCATACGTGCAGGTCTCTCCACTGCTGGCTTGATGCTGGGGCCTGTACCAGAGCAGTGGGGTTCCACCAGAATTGGGGGCCAGGCCCAGCTGCCATGCTGGGGTTGAGATGGGAAGGGGAGGTGCACTGGATGCACCCTGGGGTTTAGGGTTTTGAGATTGTGGCAGTTTAGCTGGGAGACCAGTCACTCACCTGTTCTTCCAACTGGTGTGGATGGCACTTATGCCTACAGGGTCTGATGATGTTGTGGGAGAGGGCTGTCCATGGGGAGGATCCTGCATATATGGAGTGGGTGGTGGATTGGGTCTTGTGGAAACAGAGTCCAGTGGGTGGCAGTGGTGGTGGTGCATCCTACCTGCAGGTCTCTCACCTGCTGGCACTGGGGTCTGCACCAGGACAATGGGTTTCCACCAGAATTGTGGGCAGGGCCCAGCTGCCTTGCCTAAGCTGAGATGGGAGGGGTAGGGGCTCAGGCAGGTGCTGTGCCTTGGGGCTTAGGACCTGGAGTTTGGGGCAGTTCAGCTGGGACACCAGTCACTCACCTGCTCTTCCAACTGGGTTTAATAACTTCTATTGGGTGTTCCAATTTAGTTTCTGAAGGAGGCCCCCAAACAGTGGGGGCATCCTCCTGGAACCTGGGTTAGGCACAACCACACCCAAACACCTGTTTTCACAGAGAGAGTCTTTATTAAGTGGAGAAGAAAAGTTAGTGATGGCTTTCTGACTCAGGCAGAAAACAGCAGCCAATGACCTCGCAGGTGAAATTTTAAGAGGAGGAGAAGGGGAGGTCACTGTTAGACTGGACTAGAGTGTGGTGGTAAAGGAGACAGAGGATGAGGTAGAAGGGGAAGGGGACAAGGGAAAGGGGGAGGGACTATTTGTCCTGGAGGGACAAAGGACTGCCTCTGGCTAGAGGGAAGGCAGCTGTGGCACACAGGCAAATGGTGGTTTATAAAGGTAAAGGGGAAACCTGTGTTAGATGAGGTGTTTAATTTTAATTGGGCATGTGAATTAGGTAAACCAAAGGGGGCTTTTGATAGCTGGACCTTGGTAGTCAGCCTTAGGAGGAGGAAGTGACCAAATAAGAGAACAGACCTCGATGGCTAGCTTTAGGAATGTAATATAATGGTTTTTAGCAGAGCAAAGGGAGAAGGACAAGGCCTGCCAGAGCCATATTAGAAGTGGGCTAGTGCCCTTCATTTTCCACTGCTGAGATAAACACCATGACTGAAAGCAGGTTGGGAAGGGAAGGGCTTGTTTCAGCTGATAGTTGAAGTCCATCCTGGGAACTCAGAAGGAGCCGAGGCAAAGGCACAAAGGCCATGGAGGAACACTGCCTACTGTCTTGCTGCTCCCAGAACACACAATGAATGCTGTGGGAGGCTCAGTTTCCTCCATCCAACCACTTCTGGTGTTGATACCCACTTCCTGTTTTCCTCTTTAGTGGGAGTATATTCAGGGGATGAAGTGTTGGGCCCAGGGCCACACAATAATGGGGGACAGACCACCAAAGTCTATTAAACCAGAAGCAAACTTTATTCCAGAAAAATAAAGATAAAAAATTAAAATAAAAATAAAATACCATGGGGCCCAAAAGTTTATCAGCTAGCTGAGACCACAGCCAATGTTGGAATTCTGGGGCTGTGGCCATGGAGGCTGGTACTGGACCCCTTTTATAATGTCAGGCATGAAGTGCATGCTAGGAGTCACCTGGAAACAACTATTAAAAGTTAACCTTGGTCCAGGCAGTTGTTGGCTATAAGGGGCAAAGAGTTTAAAAGTTAACCCATGGCTATTGACAGAGGAGATGGCTGCAAAGCAGAGAGTCATTGTTAACAGTTAGGCTTTAGAGCTGATGATTGTCAGTTTTTACCTCTTAAGCTTACAATTTTATATTTCTATATATCTGGACCCTATAAAGAATGGGGTGTAGTGAATAAAAGCTCTGTCCACAGCAGTCCTTAGCAGTGCGGGACAGAAGAGTAATGAAGGACAACAAAGATTGAGGGCACAGGAGCTAGGCTTCCTGGTTGCCTAGCTGGGATGGGGTTCTGGGAACTGGGGATGGGGTTCTGGGAACTGGGGAAGGGGTTCTGGGAATTGTAGAAGAGGTTCTGGGAAGTGATGGAGGGGTCATGAGGTAAAGGGTTCCGAGGATAGCTGTGCTTTTAGCCTTCCCAGGCCTTGACTAATTTAATTAATGCTTTGTCCATTCAGAGAAGCAGAAAATGACTAAAGGAACAAAATATTTCAGAATATGAAATAGGCGTCATGGAGTACATTTCTGGGTTCCATCTCTTTGGAGATAGAACAGGATCAAGAGCTGAAAAGGAGTGGGAAACTCTTCTCAGATACTTGAGTCTGGGGAGGAAGGTTTTGACTCTGGACTCTTGATTGGTTGGCAGGGTTTATGAATGAGTGAGTACTTTCTCCAGTTAGAAAGAAAAAAAGAGAAGTAACAGTGTAAATTTTTTAGTCATTTTGCAAGTAGCCATAGACAAGCTCTGTAGTAGCGACATGTTCTGTGGCTATGATAAAATTCCACAAAAAAAGCAGCTTAAAAGAGTGTTTTAGGGTTCTCCAGAGTAACAGAATTTATAGAATGAACCCCCACTCTCTCTATATATAATATGTGTGTGTGTGTGTGTGTGTGTGTGTGTGTGTGTGTGTGTGTGTGCATGGAATTTATTGGAATGACTTACAGGCTGCAGTCCAGCTAATCCAACAATGACTAGTTGTGAACAGAAAGTCTAGGGATCCAGTAGTTGCTCAGTACACAAGGCTAGGTGTCTCAGCTGGTCTTCAGTAGATACTGGAATTCCAGAGAAGTCTGCTTCAATGATAGCAAAGGAACGGATGTGCTAGCACGGCCAGGACAAGCAGGCAAAAAGCAAAAGCTCCCTCCCTTCTTCCATGTTCTTACGTAGGCTTCCTGCAGAAGGTGGATCCAGATTCAAGTGTCTTCCCGCTCAAGATCTGGGTCAAAGGTGTGTGTCTTCCTACCGCAAAGGTCTGGATGAGAAAAGAATTCACCCAAGAAAAAATAATCTCTTGTAGGTATGCCCTCCATTTCTGGACTTTAGTTCATTCCAGATAGGGTCAAGGTGACAAGCAAGAACAGCCATCACAAGTCCACCCCTTGTCAACTTGACACATAATCACATCTCCTTTTGTCATGATTAATTTCCAAATGAAAATAATAATCATCTCATAATAATGCCTTAAAATAATATATCTATCCTATGTTGGGAAAATATCACCTTGTCCTAAGTACAGCCATCTTGACTTCAGACTCTATTTTACCTGTAGAGTGAAAAAAGTTCAGTTCCCAAGCCCTAGGAGAGCTGGGAACTTTCCAATAGTGACCATCCTCCTCCTTAAAAAATAGAAATCGTCTGTTATGCATCTAAAGACATTATGGCTGTTCTTAACAACAAAAAGGACAAATAAATCTGATTGGTCGGACTGAAAAGCTTTCATTCTGTGTCACTTGACAATGATGGAACACATAGGGAAAGCCCCTAATCTTTGAATTCTGATTGGTAGAAAAATGTAACTGTAACTTGTCACAGATGTTTGTGGTTTTGGTGCTTAAATAGTTGCTGAAATGAACATTCAAGGACACAGTCAGCTCCCAAGTCTGTACTGGTGTCTCTGACTGGTCAGTTTCTGTTGTGTTGCTCAGTAATAAATCTTGCTTTGCAGAACTGCTTGTGTCTGCTTGGGTTATTTTGGAGCCTTGGACCCATAACACCCAATACAATCACAAACATATTATATATTTAACCAGGTCATAATTATGCATAACATGATATTACTGTCACTTGTACAACTGTAAATGCATTATAAATTTAGATTATGTAGCAATGTTACTTGGGGACATTCTTTGAGTATTTTAAGCTTAAATATGAAAAACATCGATATTCCTTAAGTTGATATTACAGTACATGATAAAGAAATTGGAATAAAATACAAATATCTGTACAAAGACAGTCTTTACAAAATAAAACAGAAATATTCATGTAAACTATAATCCTTGCTTCTGCAACTGCTCACATGGCCTTTGCTGGTATCTATAACTTCCTTCCTCTACTACCCATTCTGTGTTTCCTCCACCCTGTGCAAGAACTCAGCAAACCTTGGCTCTTTTCCTGGAGCCATCCATACTTTCATTCCTGATATGTCTGTGCCCTTTGCCATCCTGTCTGGATTAGGCTGTTGGAGGTCACATTGACTTTAATCACAGTGCACGGTAGCACCAAGAGATGCCCTATTATCAGGTTGTGTGATAACTTGGTGGCTCATTCTCAATGCTCAGTTTCCACTAAGGCCCAATAGCAGGCCAAGAGCTGTCTTTCAAAGGGAGAATAGTTGTCTGAAGATTACGGTAGAACCTTGCTCCAAAACCCCAAATATTTCTTCTGAGATTCACCTATGGGGGCCTGCCAAAGGCTCCAAACAGCATCCCTGTTTGTCACTTCCACCTCAAGTACCATTAGGTCTGTTGGATCACATGGTCCAAGTAGAAGGATGAAAGAGCCTTCTCCTGTTCCAGGTCCCACCCAAAGCTAGCAGCTTTCTGAGTCACTTGGTATCTGAGCTGAAGTAACACACCCAAGTGAGGAAAGTGCTCTCTCCAGAATCCAAATAGGCCACTAAATATTGCATATGACACCTCAAAGCCTCCCTCTACAGTGACACACTTCCTCCAGCAAGGCCACACCTCCTAATAGTGCCTCTCCTTATAGGCCAAGCATTCAAACACGTGAGTCTATAGGGGCTGTTCCCATTCAAACCAACTCAGTTTGTAATATAGTTGACACCATACGTTTTTAGTACTCGGCAAACTCCCAGGTGGTGGCCCAGACCCTGGGCAGTCACATGGCCTTCGATGGCAACAGGAGCCATGGACCTCAGCGCAGACTCTGGCTGTGGTAGGGCTGCAGAACCAGAAATGACTCCTAGCCACAGTTCGCCTGGATGTCAAAATGGCCCTAGGTGGCAGCACAGGCCACGCCAATCTGTATGGCCCTGGTGACAGGATGGCCATCAGGTACCAACATTACCTCAGGTATTGGCCCAAATCCTGGGCATCTGCACTGCCTTAGGTGGTAACCAGGGCTATAGATGTTGATGTAGACACTGACTGTGGTAGGGCCACAGACACAGACATAGCCCTTGGCAACAGCTGGGACCAGATGCCACCATGGCCCTGAGTGGCAAGCAGACCTGCCATATCAGCCTATTCTTTACTGCCTTCGCCTCTTCAGATCTGCCTCTCTCTACAGGACATGAACCATTCTGCCTCTCTCTCTCTCTCTCTCTCTCTCTCTCTCTCTCTCTCTCTCTCTCTCTCTCTCTCTCTCTCACCCTATCATATATTTGCTCACCATAATGGCACTTAACCACCTGACCCCTCAAGGCACCAGGTAGGACCATGGTTTGGTCTCCCAGCCTAGGGCAAATGGCCTTGAGAGGGCGTGTATGTCTCCATTTCTTTCTGCTCAGTCCTCATGACACTGAGGAGCTCATGGATTCTTCTCCTCTCCTAGGGCAAACTTTCATTATTATTATTATTTTTTATTTTATTCTGGGTTGAGGTTTCTCCCCTCTGTTTACCTTAAGAAAGGTTGCCAGATCTACTCCTCCTCTGTTTACCTTAAGAAAAGAGCAGACCTTTCAGGAATATCTACCCAATACAAGATACAGTAAGACTTGGTACAAACCCTCATATCAAGGCTGGGAGAGGAAAAAGGTCCCAAGAGCAGATGAAAGAGTCAGTGACATCCCCACTCTCATTGTTAGGAGTCCAAGAAAACACAAAGCCAACAACCCTAACATATGCAGAGGACCCAGCTCAAACCCATGTAGGCTCCATGATTGCCACTTCAGTCCCCATGAGCCCTGCTTAATTGATTCTGTGGGCCATGTTTTCCTGGTATTGTTGACTCCTCTGACTTCTACTTTTCTTCCTCCGTCTCTTCCACAGGGTTCCCTGAGCTCCAAGGTGAGGGATCTGATGGAGATCTTCAGTTTGGACTCTCCCTCTGCCTAATTTTTGGCTGTGGGGCTCTTTATGTGCTCTATCTGCAGATGCCTCTTTGATGATAATTGTGCTAGGCACCGGTCTATGAATATATAAGGATATCATCAGGAATCATGTTATTTTTTCTATCCTAGGTCTCTGCACTATCCAGCTTCCTGTTCCTGGTCATCCATGCAGTGTTGGACATGGGCTCCTTCTCATGGCATGGGCCTCTAATTTAGACCTGTCATTGGTTGGCCACTCCAACAAGTTCTGTGCCTCCATTGCCTCAGCACATTTTGTAGGCAGTACAGATTGTAGGCCAAAGGCTTTGTGGCTGGATTTGTGTCCCAGTTTCATCTCCGGAAGCCTTGTCTAGTTACAGAGGATAGCCAGTTCAGGCTCTGTATCCTCCATTACTAGGAGTCCTCACTAGGGTCACTCTCATAGAATCATGGAATTTTATACTGGACTAGGTTTCCATATCACCCTCCCCCACAATGCTCTCCAATCACTGTCATCTCTTCCAGTACTCTGTCCCTCCACCCCGTACCTGATCCCTTTTGTCCCCATCCCCACCTGCCTCGGTCAACCCACAAAATCTATTCATTTCTCATTTGCAGGGAGATCCATGTGCCCCCCCTTTAGAATCCCACTTGTTACTTACCATGTCTAGGTCTATGGATTGTATCATACATATCATTGACTTAATAGCTAATATCCACTTATAAATAAGTACATATCATGTTTTTTTTTGAGTCTAAATTACCTCACTCAGGGTGACTTTTTTCTAGTTTAACCTTTTGCCTGAAAATTTCATGATGTCATTTTTTCAAACAGCTAAGTAATACCCCATTGTGTAAATATAACAGGTCTTCTTTGTCCATTCTTCAGTTGAAGGATATCTAGGTTGTTTCCAGTTTCTATTATGAATAAATCTGCTACAAACATAGTTGAGCATGTGTCTTTGTGGTAGGATAGAGCACCATTTGGGTATATGCCCAAGATTGGTATGGCTGGGTCTTGAGATAGATTGATTCCAAACTTTCTGAGGAACTGCCATGTCGATTTCCATAGTAGCTGCACAAGTTTGCACTCCCATCAGCAATGGAGGGGTGTTTCTCTTGCCCCACATTTTCACCAGCATGATCTACTACTTGTGTTATTGATCTTAGCCGTTCTGACAGGTGTCAGATGGAATCAAAGAGTCATTTTGATTTGTATTTCTCTGATGGCTAAGGATGTTGAACATTTCTTTAAGTATTTCTCAGCCATTTGAGATTCTTCTGTTGAGAATTCTCTGTTTAGATCTATACCCCCATTTTTAATTGGATTATTTGGGTTTTAATGTCTATTTCCTTTAGTTCTCTATATATTTTAGAAATCAGCCCTCTTTCAGATGCGGGGTTGGTAAAGCTCTTTCCCCATTCTTTAGGATGCCGTTCTGTCCTATTGATGGTGTCCTTTGTCTTACAGAAGCTTTTCAGTTTTATGATGTTCCATTTATTAGTTGTCAAGGTTAGCATCTGTGCTATTGGTGTTCTGTTCAGGAAGCTGTCTCCTGTGCCAGTGCATTCAAGGCTGTTCCCCACTTTCTCTTCTCTCAGGTTCAGTGTATCCAGTTTTATGTTGAAGTCTTTGATCCACTTGGACTTGAGTTATGTGCAAGGTGATCAACATGGATCTATTTGCATTCTTCTACATGCAGACATCCAGTTCGATAAGAACCCTTTGGTGATGCCTTTTTACCCAGTGTGTATTTCTGGCTTCTTTATCAAAAATCAGGTGTGCATAGATGTGTGGATTTATGTCTAGGTCTTTGATTCAATTCCATTGATTAACGTGTCTGTTTTTATGACAATATCATGTGGTTTTTATTACGATAACTCTGTAGTACAGCTTGACACCAGGGATGATGATGCCTCCAGAAGGTATTTCATTGCTCAGGATTGTTTTAGTCATCCTGGGTTTTTTGTTGCTGTTGTTTTTCCATATGAAACTGAGTATTGTCCTTTCAAGGTCTGTAAAGAATTATGTTGACATTTTGATGGGCATTGCATTGAATCTGTAGATTGGATTAGGTAGGCTGACCATTTTTACTATGTTGACCCTTCTGACCATGGGATATATTTCCATCTGCTGACATGTTTTTCAATTTCTTTCTTCAAAGACTTGAAATTTTTGTCATACAGGTCTTTCACTTGACTGGTTAGAGTTACCCCATGATACTTTATATTATTTGTGGCTACTATGAAGGGTGTTTTTCCCCTAATTTCTTTCTCAGTTCTTTTGTCATTTGCACATAGGAGGGCTACTGGTTTTTGATCTTTTATCCAACCACATCACTGAAGGTGTTTATCAGTGTAGGACTTCCCTGGCAGAATTCTTAGGTTGCTTATGTATACTATCATATCATCTGTAAATGATGATACTTTGATTTCTTCCTTTCAAATTTGTATCTTCTTGATCTCCTTTAGTTGTCTTATTGCTCTAAGACTTCAAGTACTATATTGAGTAGATACAGGAAGAGTGGACAGCCTTGTCTTGTTCCTGATTTTGTGGAATTGCTTTCAGTTTCTCCCCATTTAATTTGATGTTAGCTATAGGCTTGCTGTAAATCACCTTTATTACCTATAGGTATGTCCCTTATATCGCCAACCTCTCTAAGACTTTTATTATGAAGGGGTGTTAGGATTTTATCAAAGGCCTTTTCAACATCTAATAGGATGATCATGTGAGTTTTTTCTTTCATATTGTTTTTATGGTGGATTACATAGATTGATTTTTTTTTTTTTTTTGTATGTTGAACGATCCTTGCCTCTCTTAGATGAAGCCTACTTGGTTATGGTGGATCTTTTTGATGTGTTCTTGGATTCAGTTTGCAAGTACTTTTACATCTGGGCTCATAAGGGAAATTGGTCTGTAACTCTCTTTCTTTTCATTGTTGTGTGGTTTGTGTACCAAGGTGACCGTAGTATTGTAAAATGAATGTAGCAATGTTTATTTCTATTTCTATTTTGTGGAATAATTTGAGGAGTATTAGTGTTAACTCTTCCTTAAAAGTCTTGTAGAATTCTTCCTTAAAACTGTCTGGACCTAGACTCTTTTTTTTTTTTGGATTCTTTTAATGGCTTCTATTTACTTAGGGGTTATAGTACTTGAAATCTTTACCACTTAAGTTCTTACTTTTTTTTTATCTTGGATTAGTGCATTTCTCAACTCTTATCAGAGAAGCTTCTTTCAACAGCAGATAATATTAACATAGAGACACACAACAGATAAATGTTCAGAGAACAAGAGTCTGATGTTCTCAGACCCAAATGGAACATATGTAACACACACTCATCTGAAGCTCAGGGATCATCATGGAAGGGTTAGTAAATGTCTTCAACAAAACATCATTTGCAGAACAGGAGAGAATGGTGGCACTCATGAACTCAAGCAACTATGACTGCATCCACAAGATCAAGTCAGACAAAATCCCATCTTGGACTCAGGAGGCTATCATGAAGCCCCTATACTTGAGAATGTATGTGAAATTGATGGCCGCTGGCAGAGGGAGAGTCAGTTTTCTTCAGTGTGTTTGTCCCAGAGAAGCTATCCATGCGCTAGTTGATGGTCCTAAACCCATGCACATATAGCCAAGCATTAAATGGTGTCAGTTTGTTTTAAAAAACAGAAGAGAGCACATGAAGCTGGGAGGGAAAGTGGTGGGAGGGATAGAGGGTATTGGAGGGGAAGGAACAGGTGGAGTTGACCAAAAGATAGTGTATGCATGTGTGAAATCATCAAACAATTAATCAATTAATTAATAGATGAAAAGAAGAGGATAAAGGGTAGGAACAGAGAAGATTAAAGGAAGAAAAGAAGAAGACACAAATTAAGGGGAAAGAGAATGACAAGCTATACCATCTGTGCATGTTCCCAGTGACCTACTTCCTCCGACTAGGTCCCATCCCATAACAGCTCATTCAGCAATAAATTAATCAATGCATTAATTTATTTATCAAATTAAGTCCCTATTATTTAATCACCTCTTGAAGAAGCACCTCTGATCACTGCTGCTGCATTGAGTACCAGCCTTTAATATAGGTTTCTTGAAGGGAAGTTTTATATCTGAAAAATAAATCTGCAAACAAGAGCTTTCTAAGGGAACTAAGGTGGACAGATCAGCCTTAAAGGAAGGAATGGAGCTTCAGGGGACAGAGGGTAGGATGGTCATGTGCTATTCAATATCTTTATCATGATTTTCCTATATTAGTTTTCCCTTTATCTTTAATATTATCAGGACAACTTATGATAGTTTGGCTTCCTGTTGCTTTAAAAAATACCCTCCAAAAGCAACTTCCTGGGGAAAAGAGTTCTTTTTGGATCACAGTTCCATGTTACAGTCCAACAGATCAAGGAAGTTACAGTGGCATGAGCTTACACTGATCACATCACATCTGTTCCAAAATCAGGAACAGAACAGGGAACACATGGATGGCAGTAGTCAACTTGTTTTTCTACTCTTTTACAGTTCAGGATCCTCTGCTTAGGGAATGGTGTCACTCACAGTGGATGAGTCTTCCTACATCAATTAAGGCAATCAAGACAATCCCTGACATAGACACAGACCAACCTGATCTAAACACTCCCTCATTGAGACTATTCCCTGGTGACTCTAGATTGTGTCAAGTTGACAATTTAATCACCACACAATTGAACTTTATCTTCTAAGTCATTGTCTACAATTCTTCAGACACATTTTTTATTTCTCTGTAAGGTAAACATTATTCTCCTCTCTGTGTGTGCCATGCAGCATATGCACACATGCACCAGTGCAGCTCAGGGTAACAAAGGAGGATGTCAGGTATGCTGTGCTTTCCCATTCCACCTCATTCCCTTGAGACTGGCTCTCTAACTGAACCTAAAGCTGGACTGGCATACAAACAGCCCCATTCATCCTCCTGTACACACACACACACACACACACACACACACACACACACACACACACACACTGTGCCTGGATTACAGATGTGGCCCCACCCTTCCTTCTTCATGGAAACTCAGGTCCAATATTATCTCCTGGGGCAACTCCAACCCCTATTACAGGACTTTAAAAAGATCGAGATTAGCAGGTCCCTGGCCTGTTCTCTGATGTGATCTGAAGACCGTTACAGGTTCTGAGATCTGAAAATCTAGAGAACTGTGACCAACTAAGCAATCTTGTGACCAGGGCTTATCTATTTCCTTTTCCTGTATACTCCACACCAGCAATTAGAACGTCTGTCACTCACAGGCAATTTTCTTTAGAATTTATAATCTTGGTGAAAGGGAGAGACAAGGGACTATTTGAAAAGGTCAATTTGCAAAGTAGAAAGGAACTAAAGCAGGGCCATGTGTACATGGTTGCAATGCTGTTATGCAAGTTATACAGGTGATAGACACAAGTTAGTTGTCCAACTCTGATGTGTTAGTTTATGTTTTTGTCTTACTATATTATATTTTATTATTATCCCATTAGAATCCTGTTGTTTTCTAATGAGAAACACATGGGAGATGATGTTGGAAGGAATTGGGAGTAGTAGAGGGAGCAGAAACTTGTAATCAGGATAAATTGTATAAAAATCCATCTTTAATAAAAGAAAAATGGTGAGATTATGGTGGGATACAGCTTTAATCTCAGTACTTGGGAGGGAGGGCAGGCCAAGCTGTCAGTTAGAGGCTAGCCTGGACTACATAGCAAGTTCCAGGACATCCACGGCTACATAGTGAGACCCTGTCTCAAAACAATAAAGAAAAGAGGACATAGTATTGGAAGGTAGTGAGGTGGGAGAGGGACCTGGGAGGAGTTAGGAGAAGAGTGGCAGCTGGATAGGATCAAAGTACATTGTATAAAGTCTCAAATAATTTATTCTTTTAATTTGCCTGTGTGGTGCATGCACAGGAGTGTGCAGCTGTGTGCTCTCCATGCACACACAGAGATCAGAAGACCTCATGTCTCCTCTGCTTGTTTTCTGCCTTATTACCTTGAGACAGGGTATCTCGCTGAACTGGAAGCTCACCCTTTGAGCTAGTCTGACTGGCCATCAAGCTTTCAGGATTCTCCTGTCTCTACCTCACTCTTCAGTGTTGTGGTTACAGGCACAGGTAGGCATTCCTGGCATTGTATTTGGGTGAAGAGTTCACCAATTGGTTATCCAAGATGAAATTGTCAGCCATGAAACTATACACACAAGGAACTTCATACAGACTGGGCGGGTTATATTCAGGTATTTAGGTGAATCTGAAATGATCAAGGGGAGTATATGGGATGGTTTGGAGGGAAACAGGGAAGGGAAAATGATGGAACTATACTATAATCTCAATTTTTAAATTACTTTGAAGATGTGTGTTTGAAGGACAGAGATGTAATGGAGTCTTTTCCAGCCCCCACTCTGAAGGGGATGCCCGTCAAGGAGCAGCAGAGGCAACAGAAGAAACATCAGGCATCCCCAGTATCTGGTCACTGCCTCTGCCTCACCTTCGGACAATGTAGGCAGCAGTTAGTTTCAGGTCAACAGAGTTCACTGTCACTAACAGAAAGGAAACAAGAATCATAAAAGGCACACTCACAAGTTAGCAGACAAAAACTTTTTGAAAGAAACTCAAGAATCCTGAAAAGGAAAGAAATTCAAAAAGTTTCCAAAATGCTACAGTTCCTGTTAAAATACTTAGATAAGAATATTTAAGAAGCTCTGGGGTGTGACTTTTTCTTTCCTTGGGCACATCTCTATTTTTCTGTTTTTGCTACATTCATTCATCCACTCACTCACTTATTTCTTGTGTGTGTACCTGCTCATGTGTGAATGTGCACATGCAATGGTGAGAGTGTGAAGGTCAGGAGAGAACTTGTGGGAGATCCTTCCCTCCTTTCACCATGTGAGTCCCAGGATCAATCCAAGGTTAGGGTTGACAGCAAGACTCTACCCCTGACCTGTCTCGGCCAACCACCATTTATTTTTAAGAAACTCCAACTCAGCTTGATACTGCCTCATTCTGAAGTTCTTTCTGCATCAAAACCATGGACCTGGTTTCACATCAGTTGAACCCTTAAAAGATGGAGAGAACTCCTCTGCCTGGTGTGGGGACAACATGGAGCTCTATCAGTTTCTATATTCTGGGTTATTCTCATCACAAGGAATAAACAAATATAAATGGATGATTCAGTGCCAAGTATCAGTCACTAAAAATTCCATGAATGAGAACATTGGCAAAATAAGGCAACAAACCCTGTGGACAGTTAAGAATAGGTTTCAGGGAGAGTGGGAAAAGTCCTTCCTGATCTTCACTATAGGTCCAGGAGACATAACAATCAGGCCTATCTTGTAAGTTTAAAATTTTTCATTATAATGTGTTGGAAAGGAAGGGGTGCATATATGTGTGTGACATTTGCATGTGTCTGGGCAGCGGTATTGGGGGGGGGACAGGTGCATGTGGAGGCCTGAGGTTGATATTGGGAATCATCTTTGAGTGCTCTTATACTTTATTCCCTGAGGCAGGGTCTGTTAACCAGACCCAGAACTCACCCAGATGACCAGTCTTTCTAGGCAGCCTGTCTCTACTTCCCAAGGCTGCATTTTTACACAGTCATCTGCACTCACACAAAAGACATTAAAATAAGCATGAAAGTCACTATGAATAATTATATGTATAGGGATGTGTAAAACCATTACCATTACCATTACACAGTTATTACTGGATAGGAATCTTGGCTGCTTCCATTTCCTGGCTATTGTGAGTCCAGAAGCAATGAACATGGATGGTTAGATACAGCAATGAACATGGATGGTTAGGTACCTCTGTAGTAGGACACAGAGACCTTTGTGTAGATCCCAGGAGTACTATACCTGAATGGGATATTTTTGTTAAAGGCATCAAGAGATTGGTCCTGCCAAGAATGGATCAATGCTTTCGACTCTAGGCTTCTAAACATGCTCACCTCCCTGAAATCCCTGGAGCTTGTCCATTTCATCCTCTGTTGATCCTCAGCCTCCTTCCTGTAGCTCATCTGGTGACAGTCTCCACTTCTCCTTTTCTCTTCCTGGTTGTTGAGAATAGGTTAGAGGAGTGTGGAAAGGGAGTGGCAAAGACAAACCGGGCTCCAGATTTCTGCACACTGTTGGACAGCAAGGACCATGGATGACTCCAAGAAAGAGAGGGAGAAACATCTGTGCTCCCCGGGTGAGGCTGAGCTAGGACACAGGGAGCTCAGGGCAGAATCAGGAGGGCAGCTCGGGTCTCAGTCTGCTCAGGCTCTGACAGATGATACAACTGTTCAGTGATGGAGCTTGTGATCTGCAGCACCAGCTATTTCTAAGAAGCCTTAGACTACAGCCTCCTCATGGCTTCAAGAGTTTCTGAAGTAGACAAGGGTTTGCAAGGTACTCAGCATAGGACAGAACCAGGAGTCTTCAGTACTGGGGCAGGGAGACTGGGTTGTTGATCCCTGGGTTCTGGGATGATTGGGACTTCAGTTTTATATCCTTTTGTCGGGGGAATGGAGGATGTGAAGTTGGAAAGCTGGATCTTGAGGAGATGAACACTTGAGGACTTGACTCCTGGACACTGGAGAAGAGGAGGCTGGGCTCTAGAGTCCAGAGTCCTAAGAACATTGATTCTGAAAACCTGGAATCCTGAGGCCTGTCAAGGCAGAGCTGATGGTCTAGAATCTTCTGTCCTGAAGAAATGAGGGCTGGAGGCTGTATTCCTGGCTCCTCCAGGGGAGAAAGTTGATTATTTCATTTCTGGGTCTTAGAGAGGTAAAGGGTGAGGCTGACCTCCTGTGTCCTGAGGGAGCGGTGTCTAGGAAGAGCCCTGTTAGGTGAGGTGCATACTGGGAAGCAGGAATCCCCAATCCTGTGGGGTAAAGGAAGGTACTGAATGCCCCATCATAAGAAGTGGAGCTGGGATCTGAAGTCCTGCTCCTGTGAAAGTGGCATCTGGGAACTGATCTCCTAGTTCATGGAGTGGTGGGCCAGAGAGTTTGAAACGGGATGATTGAAATGCAGGGTCCTGGGATAGCTGAGGCTGAAAACAGACTTCTGATGCTCATGTGGCAGATGATGGACAGGAAAATCCAGGCAGTGGGATAATGGTGACTGAGCGTCTATAATCCTGTGTTCAGAAAGGGAAAGAGGGGCTAGGATCACCCTGGTTCAGGGTGTGTCAGGGACAAAGGCCTGTAGGACCACTTGACTTTCTTCCCTCAGGGTGTCAGGACTGTCATTGGTCCATCATGATACTGCAGCTCATCTCCCTGGTGCTCTTGGCCGCTCTCCTCGTGGCTGTCCTTGTCAAAGGTCAGGAAACTTCCAGGTTGGGGCTTCCTGATTTAACCTTTCAGCTTGGGGTAGAGGGGACGCAGGAGCTGTGACTGTGGTCTTACATGCCTGCTAGGAACTAGTCACCGGTCATCTCAAGACTCCTGTGTGGCAGGAAGGAAGTAGTCTCAGGGGTGTGGTCTGACTCCATTTGCGCTCTGGTTCATGCTTCCTGGGCACCAGGATTCCTCATCTTCAATGAGACAGCTTGAAATAAAATGCTGGGACTTGAGCATGATGTTCCTGGGGACCCAATACATGTTTGTTAGGTCATGATCTGGCTGGCCTTTAAATAGTATTATTTGCAAATTTCATATGTGAATATAATATTTTGATCAAGTTCACTACTCCTCCCAGCCCTCCAATTCCTCCCCTGTCTCCAGCACTTTTTCCTCCCAACTCCATGTGCTCCTTCATTTTTATAATCCACCAAATCCAGTTACTGTTCTACAGATACACGGGTGTAAGACCAGCCTCTGGAGTATGGGTAGCCTCTAGGGGCAGAGAGTAAGAGACCCTCCCACAGCAGCCATCAGTTGCTCACAGTTCCTCGCCTAGGGTTGGGGACTCATGGGTCCCTTCTCTATCTGTTTTGGATGTTTTCTGGCTTAGCTGAGCAGGTTTGAACTGCAGTCACAGCTCTGTGAGTCCACGTGAGCATCAGGCCTGTGGGGTCCAGGAAACAGTTTTGCAGCCATCCTCCACTGCCTCTGGCTGCCACAGTCTCTCTGACCCCTTCATGATGATCCCTGAGCTCCTGGGGGAGGGTTCGAGTTAGAGAATCCCACCTGTGATTCCATCTCCAGAGGATCTTATCCTGTGCACATTGAGACACTGTGAGTCTCTATGTCAATCACAACTTACTGCAAGAAGGAGCTGCCCTGGTTAGTACTGAGAGCTTCTGGTCACTTTCAAGTCTGGGTCCCACAGCTGAAGCAGTCAGACCTAACTCCTAGCAGCCCTCCTTTTCTGGGTCAGAGAGTTAAAAAGCTTCTGTGTGACTTGATAGCCTCCAGTGCATGTACCCTGCCCCTCTGTGCTCTTTGTCACCTATGCTATGCTGAACAAATCATGTGGGGTGAAACTCCTGCAACTCCCTGGAAGTGTAAAAGTCAGATCTTTCCTTTGTTTGGGGAACTTCTCTGAAGGCTGCTGTGGTCCTGTCCATCATCTGTCATCCTGTCGTGAAAGCTATTCTCTTACTCTTACTAGAAACTCTTCCAGGTGTTAAAGGGAAGCCTCTCTCTTGTTTTGGGGACCTGTTACATTGTTTTCATACAGTGATGTTTTCTTTCCAAACCTGGAGTTTGGGCACAGTCTTGAAGCCCTTCTAATAGAGCTAATTCCTGGAGGGTGAGTTGGGGTCAGCTCCTTTCCTTAACCAGTGGCTTCCTCTCTTACATCTATCAGCATTTAATGATTTCATCTTCACTCTCTTGGCATAGGCTCTGACGTTCCTACCTCCCAGGAGCAGGAGCAGGAGCAGGAGCAGGTAAAGCAACGCATCCACCAGGAACTGGACCAACTGAAGGCTGGACTAGGTGTGTGACCAGAAAATGGATTTCCAAGAGTATGAAAAGGTTTCCATCGGGTATGAGGTGACTTCGGAGACTGGACCTCCAGTGCCTCAGTTTCTCTATCTGTTGAATGGGAACACAGAGTAACATTAAGGGTGGCACTCACTAGACACAAGGGCCATGCACACAAAACATGTTCAATTAAACCAGACTCCTGACTGTTCTGATATTTAAAGTCCCTGCTATTCTCTGTACTTATGTGAGGTGGCCACGGCCTCCTGGGTTACCCTGGAGGGGACAGACTCAGGAAGTTTATAGGGAAATGACTGTGCCTGAGGATATAGCTCAGCAAATAAAGTGCTTTCTTGACAATCATGAGGACCTGGGTTTGGGTTGCTCACACCCACACAGAAGCTGAGTGTAGTCACACATGCCTGTTACTCGGGGGTGTTGGGGAGACAGGCAGATTCCAAGACTCACTTGATAGTCTGGCCATAACTGGGAGCTCTAGGTTCAGTGGGAGAACCAGTCTCAAAAGTAAGACAGGAAGGAAAGAGAGAGATCAACAGGCAGACAGAGATGTAGAAATAAGTAAACAAATAAATAGAAGGAAGGAAGGAAGGGAGGAAGGAAGGAAGGAAGGAAGGAAGGAAGGAAGGAAGGAAGGAAGGAAGGAAGGAAGGAAAGACACACACACACACACACTGGCTGGCAGTACTAGCTTGACACAGTAGGCTAAAACAGCAGTGCATGAAGTTGGCAAGGTCAAGTGGTTGGGTGCTTCTGAAGGGAGGGCATAGTGGGGGATTTGATCAAAAGATATTGACTGCATACAGATGTGCATGACTGCATACAGATGTGTGTGCAATAACAGTCAGTTTACAAAGGTCATGAAATCCAAGAAGAGTGGAGAGGGATACATTGGAGGGTTTGGAAGGATGAAAGGGAGGGAGAATTGTTCTAATCAAACAATAATCTTAAAAGCAAGACAAAAAAGATGTTGTCTGTGTGTATCAAATGTTGAAAAATAAATAAATAATATGTATTTTAATTTAAATTTCTGGCTAGTGACAATTACGTAAATTCTTTCCCTTGTTTGTCAGCCCTCCCATGCTTTTCTCTGAAATTGATGGTCTTTTTCTTTCATTTGTACTGTTTCATATATATAAGAATTAAAAAAATATAGGGCAATGGTGGAAGACTTCCAACATTCAATCTGGTCTCCACTAACACACACAGAACAGTGCACATACACACACATGCGAACACACAAGAATACAACACACACTACAAAAGATAGAGGAACACGGTTCCCCTTGTGCAGTTTCAAGAGAGGGTGACAACTCTTGAAGTCCTAAAGGCTGGACTGATCCACATACATGTACACCACTGTGTGTTTAACCTGACTCACCTTCCCGAACAGACAGCCTGTGCCGTCCCTGCCCCTGGGACTGGACTCTCTTCCAAGGAAACTGTTACTTCTTCTCCAAGTTCCCACAGAACTGGAAGGAATCTGTCACCGCCTGCCAGGAAGTGGGGGCCCAACTTGTTGTCATCAAGAGTCATGAGGAGCAGGTGTGTTGAGCTGGGGCTTTGCACTTGTGTGGGCATGGCTTTAGCTAGGTAGAATTTTTCAGATAAGTATTCATCACTACACATGAAAAGGGGAGATAACACGACTGTGGACAGAGAAGGGCTGGTCCAAGAAAGTGCACGTGTGTCAACACAAGTGGTTACATGGATGCCTGCTCTAGGGAACACTTAATATGAAGGGGACACTTCTGGAGTGCTGGCCAGTGTAACAAGACTTCCACTGGTGTTCAAAGTCTTGACCTGGGGCCTGGAAGGTGGATCAGTGGGTAACAGTGCTTGTTAATGCAGGGTAGGAAGAGAACCAACTCCTACAAGTTGTCCTGTGAGCTACACACACACACACACACACACACACACACACACACACACACACACACAAACACATGCACACACTGTTTATTATTCTGAAGAGATAATCCCTAGAGATGTCCAGAACCTAGGAAACACCAGACTTCTATAAGTTTGGGAAGCTGAGAGCAAGTTTCATGTCACATTATTTTATGCAACAAAGGGGAGCCAGATGCCAAACAATAGGATCTGTCAAGTCCCAGGACACACTGCTTCTTAATTCTCTGTCCCAGAGAGAGCTTGTGTGAGGTCTGGCCTGATCATCATCTCTGTGCCTGTGCCTGTGTGCATGTAAAGCGTGTGGGGTATCTAAGCACACATATGTGTTTGTTGTTGCACTAGAAAGCTGAGGGTCAGACTGTAAGCAGAACTATGGACCAAGGTAGAAAATGACGACAGAGACAGTCATGGCTTCCCCTTTCTTTCCAGAGCTTCCTGCAGCAGACCTCTAAGAAGATAGGCTATACCTGGATGGGGTTGTCGGACAGAAAGCAGGAAGGGAAATGGATGTGGTTGGATGGTTCACCACTGAAATGGAGGTAATGAATGAATGGTGTTGGGGGTGAAACTATGCCCCAAGAAATAGTTATGGTTTCTACCTGCTCCTCGGATTCCTAGACATGTCAGTCAGTTTATTGGGATGGATAAAGAGATGAGTTCAGATATGATTTTTCAGTTCCAGCACCTGTTCTGTGGTAGATATTACAGAATTTCTTCCCTGGGGATATGTGAATAGTTCTTACTCACTGGGGGTGGATACTCAGGTGAGGATCTGATGACCCTCCCCAACTTCTTCTAATAGGAAATGTGAACTGTCTACCAAGACCAACTGAGATGGATTTTGCAAGCAGACACACCTGAAACAATGAAAACGGAGCCTGTTGCGTGTAGCTAGAGTTTTCCTGCCTGGCCCACAGTCAGGACAAATCTCTCTCACCTGCCAGTCCCACAGCCGCTCAGACCCAACCAAGTAAACACAGAGACTTATATTGCTTACAAACTGTATGGCCGTGGCAGGCTTCTTGCTAACTGTTCTTACAGCTTAAATTAATTCATTTCCATAAATCTATAACTTGCCACGTGGCTTGTGGCTTACTGGTATCTTCATATGCTGTTTGTCATCGTGGCGGCTGGCAGTGTCTCTCTGACTCAGCCTTCCACTTCCCAGCTTTATTCTCCTTCTTGTCCTGCCTATACTTCCTGCCTACCCACTGGCCAATCAGTGATTTATATATTGACCAATCAGCAACACACTTGACATACAGACCATCCCACAGCAGTTGCGCTCAAAAGGTTTAGTTCTGAGGCAATGAATAGTCCAGTTCAGGGTACTAAGAGAATCTAAATACAGGAGTATGGTTGCCTTAAAAATACAGCTTGTCACCAGGTAGTAGTGGCACATGTCCTTAGTGCTAGCACTCAGGAGGCAAAGGCAGGCAGATCTCTGTGGGTTTGAGGCCAGCCTGATCTACAGAGTGAGTTCTAGGACAGGCTATAAAGCCACAAAGAGAAACCCTGCCTCAAAACAAACAAACAAACAAACAAACAAAAATACAGCTTGTCATACTTAAAGATCCATGATGTCATGTGAGCTACAAAGGAACTGTCTCATACCATGAAAAACATGAAAAGAAACAGGTAGAAGGAAGGAGGTCAAGGCCCTTCTCTTGATGTCCATGGAAAGAAACATGGGAGATTATAAACCAGGCTAGTGCAGAATGTCAGTTGGCTCTGAGATGTCATAATGTTTCATTTTCAGTATGAGACATTTTTAGAGATCATCAAAGAATCACAGATAAGCAGGAAACACTGGACCCCAGATTTCCCCAGCTGGCACTTGCTTGTCAGGAGATCTCAGTTTAGATTAGGGTTAGAGAGTGACAGGAAGCTGCTATATGACTGAGTCCATGTAACAGGGATGGTGGAGAGGGAATTTCAAATCCCAGGGTATTTGTTAGACAAGGTTTTGTGTCCTGACTCAATAAAATGGGGAATTTGAGAAGGAGGCTATACTAGATGCTGGGAAGAATGTTCCTTACTGAAGAACTTAGCCATTGAGGAATAAAGGGGGACAGAAAAATGCAGTAAGGAATATAAAAACCACTGCTTTGCATCAAGTCTGCATGAGAGCCATTTTTTGCCTTTGGTCCAGCTGACACACGATTCTGCAAAACCGAAGATAAAAATGTGTCAATTTCACAATTTGAAGTCTCTTGATTCTGTATATGGGTTTCTTACACAAATACTTTAAGCACTTCAGTGTCAGAAGTTAGATATAGTGACAGTATAGGCTGGGAAGAGGTTCATGATGTTTGGGGATTTTCAATTTCAGCCAATATTGGTCTCGAGGGGAGCCCAACAATATTTACGATGAAGACTGTGCAGAGTTTTCAGATAATGGATGGAATGATAACTCATGCTACTTAGAGAAATTGTGGATCTGCAAGAAGCCTACATCTTCCTGCTCTAGGTGAAATCTGCCCACCTCCATGACCATCGTTTGTCCAACTTATTTATCACTTAGTCAAACTTGAAGTACATTCATTTCAGTTCCTTCTGCCTTTCTGTGGATACTGGCCTCTTAATAATAAATCTGGACTCTACTTTTCCACACACCTTGTCCCTAGGGGCTTGGGCCACTGCTCTATCCTCTCCTATGCCTACAGTTTTTTTGGTTGAGACTATGGTTCTGACACATATTTTCAGCTTTCTTCCTGGAGAAAATTCTGGGTTGATCACCATTGTGTTGGTCTGACTGAGATTGTCCCCCAGAGGCTTGCCTATTTGAACACTTGGTCTCCAGTAGGTGGTGCTGTTTGAGGAGTTGATGGAACTTCAGCACCTGGACCCTTGCTAGAGAAAGCACACCATTAGGGGTGGGTTTTGGAGTTTATATTCTCACCTCATCTGCTGTTCTCACTCTGTGTCCTGTGTGTGGATGAAAGTGTGATCAGCCAGCTTTCTGTTCCCGATGCCATGCTTTATCTTTCCCTGACTGTTGCTATGTCTCTACAACCATGATGAACTCTATCTCTTTGGAGCAATAAGCCAAAATAAACCCTTCCATCCCTATATTGCTTTCTGTCTGGGTATTTTTATCATGGCAACAGAAAAGTATGTCAGTCAGATCCAACGCTTAAGATGAGATGAGAATCAGCACAAAGGAATCAGGTGTATTGAGCATCTGGCTTTCTGGAACAGGCAGGGCTATCACCATCTAAGGTTCATCTTGGGAAACCCAAGTATGCTAATGTCTTTATTGGGAGAGGAAAGAGGTACAGGGAGAGCATAAGCAGTAAGGCTTTCTCCTGAGTGAACCATTCTTATCTATAGCATATGTCTCCTTTATCCTCCTACCTGGGGTGTTGAAGTTTATCCTGACCTATAACACAGTTCAGTTTTTTTTTAAACAAACATGTTACTTTTCAGAAAGTTAAACATGGCAGCCACTTACAAGCTTCTCATAGGTGATGTCTAGGAAGAGATTGGGTCGGGGTGTGGGGGGGTATTAAGAAAGCATTCTTACAATGAACAGCAGTGAATTCAGACACTGGTGGCTGTTCAAGATGCTGAGAATGAGTGATAGTTGTGGCCTCAGCACTAAACAAGACATATAGACATCCCCCTCAAAGGCTCAGGCAACATTCTGGAAGAGGGTGCAGAGAGCATGTAAGAGACTGAAAGTGGAGTCAAGGGCTGCAAATGCCATTCTCTAGAATCCACACAACTATTGCAATCACTAACTCACAACAGCAGTTGCCTGCCCTGGACCCAAGACTTGCCCTATCAGTCAAGTAATGGTTAGGTGCTATCAGGGCCCAATCCATGACCTTGGAACAGCTGTTAAGAGGTTCTGAGAGAGGAAGTCATTGTCCCTGGTTGTGTACTCCCTGCTGAGCCCACCAGTTTCCAGTGAAGAGCACCAGCTCCAGGGTCACACACATGACCCTGGTTAGATTCAGTAGGTCACAAACAGAATAAACAGATGTGGGCATGGGTGAGGTTCGTTGGAGGGTAGGGAGTGGACAGAGGTGTTAGGGAGATGGAAGAGGCTAAGGATCAAGTGTGGTCAGTGTGCACTTTATACATGTGGGGAACTGTTTAAGAACAAATTTAATTAATACAAGCCACTAGGGACTGGAGAGATGACTCAGTGGCTAAGAGCTCTTATTCCTCATGAAGAGGGCCTAGCTTCAGTTTCAAGCACCCACATTGGGTGCCCAAGTGACCTGTAACTCCAGTTCTGGGAGATGTAACACCCTCTTCTGATGGTGGCAAGCATCCATGTCATGTGGTGCTCATAAACTCATGCAGGCACACATATTTACACATGAATAGGAAGGGAGTGAGGGATGGATGGATGGAGGGAGGGAGGGAGCTAGGGAGGGAGGGAGGCAAAGAGGGAGGGAGGGAAGGTAAGAGGGAGAAAATCACCAGGTATTTTAGGCTCTGAAGGTCTAAAGAGAGATTATTTTGTTTGAGCCTCTTATCCTAAATAGGCCTTGAGTTATTTCAATTTGTCACCTTAGGAATAAAATTCCTGAGAGCCTTTTCTTTCCTTTTCAGATTACTTGACTCTCCCTGGTCCACAGTATCAACTGTGGAGGCTGGTTCTTTGTGTTCAGAAATCCCACTGCCACTGTTAAAGGGCTCTAACTGGGGGCCAGTGTTCCCAGAATTCTTTCCATACAGTATGAAAAAATGTTCATTGCTCCTCATTGGACACCAATGACAAACTAAAATATAGCTCCACAAAAGTGTTCCTTTGGGGTCCGTGAGTTTTTGGGCTCACTCACATAGCATGGGTGAAGGGTTATCCACAGGAGTGTGGATGACCTCACGGCAGCTGCAACACTGGAAAGTCTCACCTCATCATGGCTGATGGCTTCCCCACAACTGCATAGGCAGACTTCTCTCTTCAGTTAAGCTCCCACTGTCTAGAATCTACGGAGACTTTTAGTCTGCATGCAGTTAGGGCTGCAATACTTGCAATGGACTAAGAGGTGTGTTTAGAATTCCTGAATCCCAGGCATGAGCCCAGCGACTTCCCCAACCCTTCCATCTAGGAGAGAATGTCAACAGTCAACAGACTTGAACTTGAGGGTCCCTTTCATGTAGTCACATCTGTTCTGATGAAGATAGCAACTGTTACACTCTGGGGATGGCATTACAGAACACCCAGGAGCCAGTTCCTTTGCTGGCATAGGTCTTCTCCATGGCACATGAAGTTTCAATAGACAAGAGTATTCATAGCAAAAACAAAAATAAAACAACAACAATAACAACAAACCCACCTGTCTGACAATAGCAGTGGGTCCCTACTTTGTTTCTACTGATGTGACAAATATATCCTGACAAAGGCAATGTACCAGAGGAGAATTCATCTTAGCTACAACTCCAGGTTATAGTCCACCACTTCATAGAAGTCACAGCATGAGGAACTGAGTTAAAACATACCATGTTAAAAACAAACAAACAAACAAACAATAAACCGATATGGCTGCAGCTTGTAGGGTTTGGAGACTGGAGGATCACTGGGCCTTTGTGGCTGAAACTGAAGCTCCAGAATTAGTAAGAGACTCTGTATCATGCAAATAAGGTGGAAAATGATAGAACAGGACACCCGAAGTCCTCTGGTCTCTGTTCATGCGCACACATTCAGATTAATGCACCCTGACACACATTTGTGTACAGTACCCATGCACATATGTCTGCACATGTACTCTCTCACATGCAAATACACACACACACACACACACACACACACACACACACTTCCAATAGTCCTCCACCAGTGCACTCTGTCTTCATATTGGCAACCTTAACCCTCCCTGAAATTCATGGATGGTCTAATGTGTGCCCTGATGTGCCATATGCCCAGAATCCCTCTCTGCTTCTTCTGGTGCTGCTATCCAGGTCCCCCTTTTTCTTTTTCTGTAGAAGTATATTCCGAAAGTGATGAATATGGGTGGCTGATAAAATCTGTGATCCTGAGCAATTCTGGGCACTGAGGACAGTAGTGGAAGTGAACAGCTCCGAGACAGCAATTGTGCATCAGCTGTCCAACCTGGAGGAGGCTGGGAATTGTGTGTGTGTGTGTGTGTGTGTGCATCTCAGGTTTCAGCATGTTGAGGCTGCCATTTGTGCTCTTTGCATTCAGAGGAGAAGTTGATGACCAAAGACACTAGATACTCCATCAAAGAAATATATTATTCAAGCAGTGTCTGTGTTCAATAGCTTTGCAAAGAGAGGAGTATCCGGGCCTGAGGAGATGGGGACATCTCCTCTCAGACCCTGTTACTGGCAATGTAAATTAGTGAAGCCACAGAGGAAATCAGTATGGAGAAGCTTCAAAACACCCAAAGTAGAAGCACCATATGATCTAGCAGTGAGTGAAGGTATGTACCTGAAGGGATGGAATAGAGTGCAGAAGAGATCTGTGCATGCATACCTAATGATGTACTCATAGCAAGAGCCTGAGTACTTCCATGAAGAGATTAAGGACTTACAAAATAGGTGTGTGTGTGTGTGTGTGTGTGTGTGTGTGTGCGTGTGTCTGTGTGTGTGTATCACTCCATCATCAAGAAGCATTAAATTATATCCTTTCCAGAAAAATAAGTTGGGTATTGGTATCATCATATAAAGAGAAGAAATCATTAAATAATAGTGGAGAAATAGAAAAGGTAGAACAGATATGTTTTGATGTAAAGACACACAACAGGCTCTTCTACACATACACTCAGAGAGAAACACAAAATCGTCTCAACTATAGAACACATGAAATACAGTTTTCTCAAGAACATGAGCATCATCCAGCAAGGCTGACCATCTTAAATGGCACAAAATATGTCAATACATTTAAGGCTATAAAATGTGTTCATCTACTGAAATAGCTCAACTAGAAATGAATTATGGAGGTCATTCTCTAGCACTTGTAAATAACATACATCTTTTAAATTTATTCTTACTTTTGTTTTGTATGTGTGTGTAGGCCAAAGAACAACTTGCAGGAGTTGGTTCTCTCCTTCTTTTTTTTTTTTTTTTTTGGTTTTTCGAGACAGGGTTTCTCTGTGTAGCTTTGCGCCTTTCCTGGAACTCACTTGGTAGCCCAGGCTGGCCTCAAACTCACAGAGATCTGCCTGGCTCTGCCTCCTGAGTGCTGGGATTAAAGGCGTGCGCCACCACCGCCCGGCGGTTCTCTCCTTCTACCATGTAGATTTTGGAGATGGAAATCAGATTATCATAGGAGGGCAGACATCTTTACCTACTATAATGGTTTTTGTTATCAACTTAACACAGACTAGAGTCACCTGGGAAGAAGAAAACTCAGTTAAAGAATTGCCTCCATGAGATTGGCCTAGTAGGAACTGTCTTAATTGGCGATGGATGTAGGAGAGGCCACCGACTGTAAGTGGCACCATCCCTAGGCATGTGGGCCTGGGATGTTAAGAAAGTAAGCTGAGCTCTAGGCTTTAGGCCCAGGGGCACCACCAGTGCCCCCATATCCCACCCATGCAGCCTCAGTTGCAGGTCAGTAGGCAGAACTGCTGCAGGCAGGCTCGACCCCCTCCACTGGACCCTGTAACCTACAAGCCCCAATCCACCCCCCAAAACCACCCATCCTCCCAGACTGCAGCTGCTTCCTGAGACACAGACACTGCCAGCTCCGGTTGGACAAAGAGGTGAGTCTTTGTTCTCCTAGCCAATCACCCCAGCCTCTAGGCGTTAGGCCTAGGGGTACAACCAGTTACAGGCCAGCAGGCAGGACTCCTGCAGGCAGGCCCGACTACCACTATCCTCCACCGGACCCTGTAACCTACAATCCCCAAGCTACCACCCAAACCCACACATCCTCAATGACCACAGCTGCACCCTGAGACACAAACTCCACCAGCTCCAATAGGAAGAAGAGCTCCAATTGGACCAAGAGTGGCTCTCTGAGACACAGACACCATTTCCACCAACTGGAGGAAGAGATGGATAAATACCAGTGCAAAAATACATTCAACAACATAAAGAGCAATATGGCATCACCAGAACCTAGTGGTTCTACATTAGCAAGACCTGAACATCACATTGTAGAAGAAGCAGAAGAAAATGATCTTAAGAATGAATTTAAGAAGATGATAGAGGCGTTTAAAGAGGAAATGAAAAATTCCCTTAAAGAAATTGAGAAAAAGACAAACAAAAAATTGGAAGAAATCAATAAATCCCTTAAAGAAAGCCAAGAAAACCAAGAAAAAGCAATTAAACAGGTGAAGAAAACAGTTCAAGACTTTTTGAAATAGAAACAATTATGGTGGTATTTTATTTGTACTGAAATGTGATTTTAATTGTATGTTAATAAATAACGTTGCCCAGGGTTCAGAGCTATTAGAGCCATAGCAAAAGCTGGGCGGTGGTGGTGGACGACTTTAATCCTAGCACTTGGTAGGCAGAGCTAGGTAGATCTCTGTGTGTTCAAGGATACAGCCAACAGACAGTGACAAGGCAGTCATGTGGTTGGTTTTACAACCAATGAGAAGGCGGAACAGAAAGTCTATATAAAAACAAACAGACAGGAAGTAGGTCTCTTTTTTGGAGAGGTCTCTTGGCTGAAGAGGCTAGCTGCAGCAGGCAGGTGAGGCTCTTAGTACTGATCTCTTGGCTTTCTTCTTTGCATTGGTTCTGTGTTTCTTATTTAATAAGATGGTCAGTTACATCTACAAACAATGAAGAAGACACAAACAGAGGGAATGCTGGAAATAGAAAATCTGAGTAAATGAACAGGAACTGCAGATACAAGCATAATCAACAAAATACAAGAGATGGAAGAAAGAATCTCCAATATGGAGGATACAATAGAGGAAATAGATTCGTCAGTCAAAGAAAATACTAAAGCCAAAAAAGTCATAAGACAAAATGTCTGGGAAATATGGGACACCATGAAAAGACCAAACTAAGAATAATAAGGATAGAAGAAGGAGAAGAATACCAACTCAAAGGCACAGAAAATATATTCAACAAAATCATAGAAGAAAACTTTCCCAATCTAAAGAAGGAAATGCCTATGAAGATACAAGAAGCTTACAGAACACCAAATAGATTGGACGCAAAAAAGAAGTTGCATTGCTACATAAAAATTAAACCACTAAACATACAGAATAAAGAAAGAATATTAAGAACTGCAAATGAAAAAGGCCAAGTAATATATAAAGACAGACCTATCAGAGTAACACCTGACTTCTCAATGGAGACTCTGAAAGACAGAAGGTCCTGGGCAGACTTTATGCAGACACTAAGAGACCATGGATACCAGCCCAGAGTACTATACCTAGCAAAACTCTCAATTGCTATAGACAGAGTAAACAAAATATTCCATGATAAAACCAGATTTAAACATTACCTGTCCACAAATTCAGCTCTACCAAAAGCACTAGAAGGAAAAATCCAATCCAAGAAAGTTAGATGCACCCATAAAAACACAGGCAATAGATAGCCCCACACCAACAAATACCAATGAAGGGAAATATGCTGTGGGATGGTCTGTATGTCAAGTGTGTTGCTGATTGGTCAATAAATAAATCACTGATTGGCCAGTGGCCAGGCAGGAAGTATAGGCGGGACAAGGAGGAGAATAAAGCTGGGAAGTGGAAGGCTGAGAGAGACACTGCCAGCCACCACGATGACATGTGAAGATGCCAGTAAGCCACGAGCCATGTGGCAAGGTATAGATTTATAGAAATGGGTTAATTTAAGCTGTAAGAAAAGTTAGCAAGAAGCCTGCCACAGCCATACAGTTTGTAAGCAATATAAGTCTCTGTGTTTACTTGGTTGGGTCTGAGCGGCTGTGGGACTGGCAGGTGAGAGAGATTTGTCCTGACTGTGGGCCAGGCAGGAAAACTCTAGCTACAGAAATACACAATACTACTACCAAAAAATAACAGGAATTAACAATAACTGGTCATTAACATCCCTGATTATCAATGGACTCAATTTGCCTATCATAAAGACACAAGCTAACAGAATGGATACGAAAACAGAATCCATCTTCCTGCTGCATACAAGAAACACACCTCAACTTCAAAACAGATACTACCTCAGAGTAAAGGGCTGGGAAAAGTCTTTCTAGTCAAATGGACTTAAGAAGCAAGCTGTTGTATCTATCCTAATATCTAACAAAATAGACTTCAAACTAAAATTAAACACACACATATTCATCACAGGAAAAATCCATCAAGATGAAGTCAATTCTGAACATTTATTCCCCAAATACAAGGGAACCCACATATGTAAAAGAAACTAAAGCTTAAATCACACATTAAACACCACACACTAATAATGGGAGACTTCAAAACCCCACTCTCACCAATGGACAGGTCTGCGAGACAGAAAATTAACAGAGAAATAAGGGAACAAACAGAAGTTATGATTCAAATGGACTTAATAAATGTCTACAGAATATTCCACCCTAACACAAAAGAATGTACCTTCTCCTTATTACCCCATGGAACCTTCTCCAAAATTGACCACATGCTTGGTCACAAAGCAAATCTTAACAGATATAAAAACATTGGACTAGTCTTTTTTATTTTATCGGACCACTGTGCCTTAAAGTTAGAATTCAACAACACAAATTAAAGAAAGCCTACAAACTCATGTAAATTGAACAACACCCAAATAAATCACCACTGGGTCAAGGAAGAAATAAAGAAAGAATTAAAGACTTCTTAGAATTCAATGAAAATGAATGTACAACACATCCAAACTTATGGGACACTATGAAAGCAGTACTAAGAGGAAAGTTCATAGTGCTAAATGTCTACATAAAGAAGTTGGAGAAATCTCACAGAAGCCACTTAACAGCAGATCAGAAAGCTCTAGAAGAAAAAGAAGCAAACTCACCAGTTTGAGAGGAGCAGACACCAGGAAATAATCAAATTGAGGGCTGAAATCAATAAAATAGAAACAAAGAGAACAATACAAAGAAGCAATGAAACAAAGAGTTGGTTCTTCCAGAAAATCAGAAAATTCACAAACCTTTATCAAAACTAACCAAGAGGCAGAGAGAGAATATCAAAATTAAAATCAGAAACAAAAAATGAGACATAACAACAGTCAACGAGGAAATCCAGAGAATCATCAGGCCATACTTCAAAAACCTGTACTGCACAAAACTCAAAAATCTAAAAGAAATGGACAATTTTCTGGATAGGTACCACATACCCAAATTAAATCAAGACCAGATATACAATTTAAATAGACCTATAACTCCTACAGAAATAGAAGCAGTCATTAAAAATCTCCCAACCAAAAAAAGCTGACAGCCAGATAATTTCAGTACAGCAGTCTACCCGATTTTCAAAGAAGAGCTAATACCAGTACTCCTCAAATTGTTCCACACAATAGAAATAGAAGGAACATTGCCAAACTCTTTCTATGAAGCTACAGCTACCCTGATATCCAAATCACATAAAGATTCAACAAAGAAAGACAATTACACACCAATCTCCTACATGAACATTGATACAAAAATTCTCAATAAAATACTGGCAAACTGAATCCAAGAATGCATTAAAAAAATCATGCATCATGATCAAGTAGGCTTCATCCCAGAGATGCTGGTATGGTTCAGTGTACAAAAATCTGTCAATGTAATCCATCACATAAATAAATCTGAAAGAAAAAACCATGTGATCATCTCATTAGATGCTGAAAAAGCCTTTGACAAAATCCAACACCCCTTCATGATAAAGGTCCCGGAGAGAACAAGAATACAATGAATATACTTAAACATAATAAAGGCAATCTACAGCAAGCTGACAGCCAACATCAAATTAAATGGAAAGAAACTTAAAGTGGTTCCACTAAAATCAGGAACAAGACAAGGCTGTCCACTCTTCCTACATCTATTCAATATACTACTCAAAGTTCTAGCTAGAGCAATAAGACAGAGAGAGAGAGAGAGAGAGAGAGAGAGAGAGAGAGAGAGAGAGAGAGAGATCAAAGGGATACAAATTGAAAAGTAAGAAGCCAAACTTTTGCTATTTGCAGATGATATGGTAGTCTACATAAGTGACCCCCAAAATTCTACAAGGGAACTCCTACAACTGATAAACACCTTCAGTAATGTGGCAGGATACAAACAACTAAAAAAAAAAAAATCAGTAGCCCTCCTATATACAAATGATAAATGGTCTGAGAAAGAAATTAGAGAAACATCAACCTTTACAATTGCCACAAATAATATAAAATACCTTGGGGTAACTCTAACCAAACAAGTGAAAGTCCTCTAATTCCTTGAAGAAAGAAATTGAAGAAGATATCAGAAAATGGTAAGATCTCCCATGCTCATGGATAGGTAGGATCAACATAATAAAAATGGCCATTTTACAAAAAGCAATCTACAGATTCAATGCAATCCCCATCAAAATGGCAACACAATTCTTCATAGACCTCAAAAGAACAATACTCAACTTCTTACAGAAAAACAGAAAACCTAGGATTTCTAAAACAATCCCTTACAATAAAGCAAGGGCATTTTGGAGGCATCACTATCCCTGACTTCAAGCTCTACTATAGAGCTTTAGTAATAAAAAACAGTTTGGTATTGGCATAAAAACTGACATGTGAACCAATGGAATCAAATTTAAGATCCTGACATTAATCCACACACCTATGAACACCTGATTTTTGACAAGTAAGCCAAATTGAAAAAAGAAAGTACAATTAAAAAAAGAAAGCATCTTCAACAAATGGTGTTGGCATAACTGGATGTCAACATGTAGAAGATTGCAAATTGATCTATATCTATCACCATGCACAAAACTCAAATCTTAGTGGATAAAAGACCTCAACAAAAATCCAACTACACTAAACCTGATAGAGGAGAAAGTAGGAAGTAGCCTAGAAAGCATTGGCACAGGAGACCACTTCCTAAATATAACACCAGTAGCACAGACACTGAGAGCAACAATTAATGAATGGGACCTCCTGAAACTGAGAAGCTTCTATAAGACAAGGGACATAAAACAAAATGACAGCCTACAGAATGGGAAAAGATCTTCACCAACTCCACATCTGACAGAGTGCTGATCTCTAAAATATATACAGAACTCAAGAAGCTAGACATCAAAATACCAAACAATCCAATTAAAAAATGGGCTACAGAACTAAACAGAGAATTCTCAAAAGAATCCCAAATGGCTTAAAGACATTTAAGGAATTGCTCAACACCCTTAGTCATCAGAGAAATACAAATCAAGATGACTCTGAGATATCATGTTACACCTGTCAGAATGTCTAAGTTCAAAAACACTGATGACAGCTTATGTTGGAGAGGATGTGGAGCAAGGGGAACACTCCTCCACTGTTGGTGGGAATACAAACTTGTACAGCCACTTTGGAAATCAATATGGCGGTTTCTCAGAAAATTGGGAATCAATCTTTAAGACCCAGATATAGCACTCTTGGGCATATACCCAAGGGATGCTCAAGCATACAACAAGGACACTTGCTCAACTATGTTCATAGCAGCATTATTTGTAATAGCCAGAACTTGGAAGTAACATAGATGCCCCTCAATCAACAAATGGATAAAAAAAATTGTGGTACATATACACAATGGAGTATTACTGAGTTGTAAAAAAACAATGACATCATCAAATTTACAGGCAAATGGATGGAACTAGAAAATATCATCCTGAGTGAGGTAACCCAGATTCAGAAAGACAAATACGGAATGTACTCACTTATAAGTGGATACTAGATGTAAAGTAAAGGATAACCAGACTACGACTCATAGCTCCAGAGAAAGTAGGAAACGAGGAGGACCCTAAGAGGGATGCATGGATCATCTTGGGATGGGGAAACAGAGGAGATTCTGATGAGTAAACTGGGGATAGAGGGTAGGAGATAGGAATGAGACCATGAGGGACCAGGATGGTGGAGCTGGGGGAGGGATGGAGTGAGAGAGAAATGAAAGAGATATTTGATAAAGGGAGACATTAATGGGGTAAGGGAGAAACCTGGAGGTATGGAAATTCCCAGGAACCCCCAAGGATGACCCCAAACTAGACTACTAGCAACAGTGGTGAGGGTGCCTGAACTGGCCTTCCTTGGTAATCAGTTTGGTGAAGGCTCTGTCATCATAGAGCCTTTATCTAGTAACTGATGGAAGAAGACGCAAAGATCTGCAGCCATGCACCAGGCTGAGCTCTGGGAGTCCAGTCCAAGAGAGGTATTATATGAGCAAGGGGGTGGGTGTAAGGTACTGGTAAGCCATGAGCCATGTGGCAATTTATAGATTAATAGATATGGGTTGATTTAAGATATAAAAACTAGATAACAAGAAGCCTGCTGCAGCCATACAGTTTGTAAGCAATATAAGTCTCTGTGTGTTTATTCTGTTGGGTCTAAGTGGCTGCGGGACTGGCAGGTGAGAGAGATTTGTCCTGACTGTGGGCCAGGCAGGACTGGAGAAAACCCCAGCTACAGGTGGGGTCAAGATCATGATGGGGAAATCTACAAAGACAACTGAACCAAGCCAGAGAACTTATGAACTTTAGACCAACAGCTGTGGAAACTGCATGGGACCAGACTAGACCCTCCGCATATGGGAGACAGTTGTGTAGCTGGGTCTGTTTGAGGTGCCCCTGGCAGTGTGACCAGGATCTATCCCTGGTGCATGAGTCGGCTTTCTGGATCCCATTACCTATGGTCAGACACCTTTCTCACCCATGATAAAACAGGGAAGGCCTTGGTCCTGCCTCAACTGAGTGTACCATGCTTAGCTGCCTCCCCATGGGAGAACTTATTCTGTTGGAGGAGAGGATGAGGGGTGAGGGGAGTGTTAGTTTTATGCAGTGCTGTTTACCCCACAAGAAAAAGTAACAAGACACAACAAAATTTACTATAAGAGTTTATTAGAAGGGAGGGACAGGAAAAGGTGTCCTTAGGCCTATTTGGAAGATATGTACAGAAGAGGGGGGAGGGTACAAGGGATCTACCTTTTATGGACTCCCCCACGCATGCGCATATAGGCTTACATAGCTATGACATGCATGAGCATGGATTATGTGACCATGCTCTGTGCAAATTACATGACCACGCAGTACACGGATTACATAGGATTTACAACCCCGGAAATGACTACGCATCTTGCCAGCGCATGCGTGGTCATGGGGGTGTGGCTCCAAATCCAATGAGGGGGAAATGGGGGAGAGCGGGAGGACGGATGAGGGAGGAAACTGGGGTTGGTATGTAAAAGGAATTAAAAAAAAAAAGCAAGCTGAGCATGAGCCACGAAGCAAGGCAATAGTGGTGCTCTTCCATGCTTCAAGCTCCTGCCTTGAGTTCCTGCCTTGGCTTCCCTTGATGATAGACCAACCAGAAAGAGGAAATAAACCTCCCTTCCCAAGCAGCTTTGGTCACCGTCTACCTCATGAACATGAAAGCTAACTAGAACATTTGCTGAGCCATCCTACCAAACCCTAAACAACATACTTCTAAATGATCAAGAGTAAGCCTTGAGAAAATACTTGTAAGTAGTATATCAGAAAAGGCTGGCCATCCAGTACGGCTAGAACTCCACAAGAAGAAAATGAGAATTCTAACCTTAAGAGTTCTCAGGGTCTCAAGTTTTTCCAACCCCAACTCAAAAACACAAAGAGAAGAGGTCATTGTGTGGAAGGAAACCAGATTATCTACTTCTCCATAACAATGGAGGTGTATTCAGACTCAAATCCACAGGTCAGCTGTTTAGACACTAATCCTCAAGAGATGAAGAGTGGGAAGGAAGGACATGTTTACCCAAGAGGATATCCTTCTGAAGAGATGGGAAGGAATTACTGTCCTGGGTGTCACCCAGCCTTCTGTTGCTGTGACAGACACCTTCAAAAGTCAACTTAAAGAAGATAAGTACATTTGCTTTCCAGATGTTCAGTCCTTGATGGCTCAGGCCTGCTGCTTCTGGGCTCTGGTGAAGCAGAACATCATGGCAGAGAGCATGTTGATGCCCTCACAGAGCCAGAGTGGAGAATGTGTAGTCAGTTCTCTCTAGAGGAACAGAAGCAACAGAATGATATCTTACATTGGCTTACATGGTAGGGCGTGGGCAGTCCAACTCTGGCCATCTCCCACTAGAGAGACCTACAACCCAGTAGTTACTCAGTTTATGAGGCTGGGCATCTCACCTGTCCCTGCCTGGCACCAAAGGCCTGGATGATCCCTGGAAAGTGACTGGTTTTTAGCTCACTTTGGAAAACTGGAAAAGATGGTTCAGCAAAGGAGTCAACAGGAGCAGCAACAGGGTAGCTGGACCTGCAGCAAGAGTCAAGGCCAACTGAGAAAAAACAGGGGAAAAGGAAGGAATTTCCTTCTTCCAAGTCCTTTTACTAACAATATGTGACTGTTCATGTGTGTGTGTGTGTGTGTGTGTGTGTGTGTGTGTGTGTGTGTGTGTGTGTGAGAGAGAGAGAGAGAGAGAGAGAGAGAGAGAGAGAGAGAGACAGAGACAGAGACAGAGAGAGAGAGAGAGAGAGAGAGAGAGATCCAAAACCCATGTATATCGGCAGTGACCTACTTCCTCCAAACGGGTCTAACTTCCAAATAATACATTCAAGTCCGAGCACAACAGTGGATGAACCTGTTGAGGAAGTGAAAACTCTCATGATCATCACTTCCCAAGGCCCCCCTTCTGCACTGTGATGCACTGAGGACTGTGAAAGTTAGTTTTAATGGTCCACTTGACCCAGCCTAGAATTACATAGGAAGAGAGTCTCAATGAAGGACTGTCAAGATCAGATGAATCTGTGTGTAAATCTGTGGGAGGTTCTCTTAATCACCTCTATTGAGGTGGGTAGACCCAGCCCACAGTGGGAGACACCATTCTCTAGGTAGGGGGTCCTGGAGTGCATAAGAGTGGAGGAGGGGAGCTGAACACAGACATGCACGCAGAAATCCATTCCTCTCTGTTTTTGGACTATGGATGCGAGGTGGCCAGCTGTCTTTACAACTGGCCAGTGTGACTTTCCTGACAAGATGGATGCAAACATTTTTTCATCTGCTTCTGTCAGAATATTTACAGCAGCAACAGGAAAAAAAGCTAAAAAAAGAGCAAGCCTTCTAGTATGAGCCATCCAGGTGAACCTGATCCCCTCTCCTCTGCCAAGATTCTTAAAATACTCAGAAGAGGGGAGGGAAGACTGTTAAAACGGAGGGCAAGAGCAGACAGACACACCATGTGACAGGGCTCACGTGGAGGGTTTATTAAGGGGGAGACAAGAGTTGAGAGAAGAGCAGAGAAGGAAGAAAGAGGGAAGGATTGGGAGAGGCGTGGGGGGAGGGGAAGGGAAGAGAAGGGAGAGAGAGGGAGGGGAGGGGATGGGAGAGGAAGCAAATGATTGGTTGAGGTGCAAGGGCCCCCTTGCCTGCTGGCCTCTCCCAGGAGCAGTGGGAAAGAGATCAAGGAATGGGTGCAGCTTGCCTTTAAAGGGGGTTCTAGTGCATGTGCAGAGGCTTATGCAGCCAGGCAGCACATGCGCTTAGATTATGTGACTTACAGCCCTAAGATCCTGGGAGCTGCCTAGGTATTTGCCTGAACTGCTAACAAAGAGTGTAAGAGCCCAGGCATGGGGAGGAATGCTGTGAAATGTCCTCTGGACAGGACATGCTGCTGCACTCCTGAGGTCACAGTGACTGTGCTTACCTGCCTAAATCAAACCAGTGCAAGATCAAACCAATTAAAAACTCTACCAAGGAGAGAAAAGGCTCTCCCTAGGCCCTACCACCAGCTGAGGAGGTGTTGGCCGCTGAAGGCCACTGATGGAGGGAGAGTCACTTTTGTTTGGGTGAGGCCCCCTGTAGGTTGCCCATGCCCTGGTGGATGACCACACACTCATGTGCATATAGGAAGCACTAATTGGGTTAGTGCATTAAAATTAAGCAAATAAATGAGTAAGAGTCACAAAGTGTTTGTGAAAGAAGGAACAGAAGGACAAGGTGCATCAGTGAGGAAGGTGAATGATGAAAGGAGTGTTTGTCATTAAGACTCTGCATTTATCCTGTCTTCTGCTGGAACAGCCTTGAAGAAACAGCCACCTTCATCTACTAGGTCAGGCCCTGCAGCCTCTCAGACAAACTCACTGTTTCCCTACAGTCAAATCCTAGTCCATATGCTGATTAGTTGTGTCAAGCTAGAGTCACCTATTGTCTCCGCTGGGGTCTCTGCTGCTGATAAAACACAGTGACCATAAGCAACTCGGGGAGGAAGGGGTTTATTTCATGTTAAGCCTTGCAATCTGTCATCCAGAGAAGTCAGGGCAGGAATTCAGGGCAGGGACTGACACTCAGTCCTTGAGCTGTCTCAGCACCTGGGCCAACAGACTCCGGTGAGGTTTCCCTTACAGCTCTGGGGACCACAAGTTCACACATGGCAGCAGCACTCCTGTGGAAAGGATTGTGCTGGTGCACAGCATTCCAGAGCTGTGTGGACACCGCCCTCCACTGCAGTTTCAGTTGACATTGCAGACAGCACAGGAGCCCAGAAAGAAACTTCTCCCTGAGAAAAGCTGCTGCAGAGTCCCCACTAGTGTTCCTGGATCTAGGGTCAGAGGTTGGCAGGAAGAGGAGAAAGTGAGCTGCACACCGACTCTCTTCTCCCTCTCTGCTTCCTATGGTGTCAGCGTGAGCAGTTTCCTTAGGTTGTGGTCACTCTCACTTCCACACTGGGTGAACTGCACCCTCACACTGCTAGCCAATACCCAAACTGAAACCCCGTGTTTCTCTGAGTTGTTTTCATCAGGTATTTGGTAGCAGCAATGAAGGAAGTACCTAACACACCTCCACAGCCCTCCCCTAAATTCATGGGAAGTCTTGCTGTGTCAGATGCTCAGCACCTCCCTCTGGTCTCTTCTGGTGCTGGTCCCCACTTCCCCTTTTCTCTTTCCGAGTTCAGATTCAGAGAGTGAGGAGCAGATGTGTGGAAATTAAAAGCTGATGTTGCCGGTAGTCAAGGGCACTGAAGGACAGCAGCAATGATGAGTGACTCCATGGAAGCAAGCGAGAAGCAGCAGCCAGGCCTCCTAGGTGACAGAGGGATGGGGTGGGTGGCAGCTTGGGTCTCAGAGTGGTCACCTCTGGCCTCTGCACACAGTCACACAAGTGTGCACACATATATACACACTGCGGGTGTGTGTGTGTGTGTGTGTGTGTGTGTGTGTGTGTGTGTGTGTGTTCATTAGCTGTAGAGTTGTGGACACATGAAGCCAAGAAGATGCAGAAGTATTTTCTAAGAGTCTTGGATCCTGAAGAATTAGACATTTCTCTGGGTTCCTGGAATCTAAAGGCTCAGGCCTAGAGACTAGACCCTGACCTCCAGAGCACCAGAAAGGTGAAGGCTGGAACCCGAACTGTTTCCTGGGGCAGAGGTCATTGGTGGCCTTGTTTTGAAATACCTGCCCCTCTCACAGGGTGGCTGAGCCACAACCAAGGCTGCCTGGTGCTGCATTTCCTCTCTGTCCTGCTCCTGACTGGGCTGCTGGTCGCTGTTCTTGTTCAAGGTCAGGCGGGAACAGCCATTTCCAGTTCTGTGGTATGGCCCACTGGCCGTGGCAGCAGGATCTGGGAGTGAAAAGAGGGAAATGTTGGGAGTGGGTCACACTGAGGCCTACAGGGGCTTCCCACACTGGATCAGAAGTGTGTCGGGAGGTGGGGGGTATGGATAGGGGAAGGGCCCGGGTCCATTTCTTGTGGTTCGGTCATCTATGTGTCATTTTCTTCTTTTTAAATGTGATGAAAGGTGTTCTGCTGCAGCAATCCAATGCAGGTCATAACACACAATGAGTATTTGTACAATTGTAGTTTCTGGATTGTTTTGGTGCAGGTTTCAAGGGCCCCAGCTCCCCAGGATATGAGAAAATCTATAAGCAGCTGCTGCAACTAAAGGATGGAGTGGGTAAGTGACCAGAAATCAGGCCTCCAAGAACCTGAGAAGGTCTCCTGTGAACACACTATGTTTGAGGCATTGAACCTCTCCAGGCCTCAGTTTCCACTTCTGTGGGGATTTGATGTCTCAGTGGGTAAAGTACTTGCTGTACAGAATCTGAGTTGAGCCACAGAAGCTATGTTTTTAAATAAAAAGGCATGGGAATGCATGTTTCTACCTCCAGCACTGGGGAAATGGAGGCAGATTCCCTCAGACTCACTGGCCAGCCAGCTTAGTGCACTTATACACCTTTACACACACAAATGCATGTACACACAACAGGCAAACAAATTAATTAATAGGAACACAGGGCAACAGCCAGGGAATGGTTTTGTGGTCTCAGGGGTGACACACATAGTAGGCAGTCAGTACTCACAGAGGTCATACACATCAGCAGCATTCAATGTTTCCAGCACTGTGTATGCAGTAGGTACTCAGTGTTCACGTTGGTCATGGGCACAGTAGTCAAGATAGTCTCCTGGGCTCTGTTTCGATCTCTTAAGTTCCTACTTCACCCAGGATGCAGTGTCAAGTGAGGGAGGGCCTCTGGAAGGCTGGAGCAGACGCAGGATCATGGGCATCCAAGTGTGAGGCCCTCCTGATCTACCCTCCCCCAATAGACAGCATTTGCCGTCCTTGCCCCTGGGAGTGGACATTCTTCCATGGAAAGTGTTACTTCTTCTCCAAGTCCCAGCGTAACTGGAATGATTCCATCACTGCCTGCCTGGAAGTGGAGGCCCAACTAGTCATCATTGAGAGTGATGAAGAACAGGTATGCCTGATGGGCTTCCTCACCCTGGGACAGGGCGTTGACTGAGTGTGGAAGCCATGGTTGGCCAGAAAGTGCTTCTGGTTGGGGTCTGCTTACTACACTTGGAAAGGGAGAGAAGACGTGGGACTGAGGGTCCCTGGCACCCTCTGAGTGGACACACCAAGTCTGAACACACTTGAATGCATCAGAAAATCTAAAGTAAAAGTCATCAGTCATAGCTTCTCTTACTACTGCTGTGCTCATACCCTGATAAAAGCAATTTAAGGGGGCTGGAGGGATTGCCCAGTGCTTAAGAGTACTTGCTGCTCCTATGAGGATCCTAGTTCAGTTTCTGACACCCACGTGGACCATCCACGACCACCCGTAACTCTAGTCTAAGGGATCCAATGCCTTGTTCTGGCCTCTGTGGGTACCTGCACTCACGTGTGCACCTACTCACACATGGACACATATACATAATAAAAAAAATAAAATAAAACTTTTTAGAAGCAACTTAAGGAAAGATGGATATCTTGGCCACAGTTCTGTGTTACAGCCTGTCATGGCTGGGGAGTCACATCCACAGGAGCTCGAAGGAGTCAGCCACATTGTATCCACAAGTCAAGACGGAGAGTGATGACCACTGGTGCTCAGCTCACTTTCCCCATTTCCCCAGCCCAGGACCCTCGATCAGGGAATGGTTCTGCGAACAGTTAAAATGAGTCTTCCCACTTCAATTTATCTACATAATACCTGACAGGTGTGTTGGGAGCCTATCTCCTACGTGGATCTCTGTTCTGTCAGTTAAAACAATCACATTGTCCCAACTGGCATGCTAGCCAGGAGACAGGAAATTGTTCCCTTGGTGGGAAAATATTCAAGTGTATACTTTTTGTCAGTGTAAGTTATGCAATTGTGTACACATGGAGCATCACTCGACACAGAGCTAAAAGTTACTGCACACTGCTAGCCATCCTGAACACATTAAACCTTATGGGCGAGTTTGTGTGGGTGTGCTCATCACAGATACTGGCAATGCTTTCAGGAACATGTGTGCAGACTCCTGCTGTGGAAAAACTGCAAGTCAGACTTCGTTAGGCCATAAAATACAGGTGTGGGAGGGACTCAGGCTCCAGAGCACGTGTCAGGGGCTTCTCTCAGGTATGAGTCAATGTCCCTGGGGAGCCACAGGTGGAACACTGGGAATGAAGTAGAAAGTTCCTGACTTCTGTCCTTTGATTACAGACATTCCTGAGTGTGATTTCTAAGGATAAAGGATCTGCCTGGCTGGGTCTCTCTGACCTGAAAGAGGAAGGCTCATGGCAGTGGGTAGACGGCTCACCTATGGAAAACAGGTAGCTCTGGGATCATGGAGCCCCACAGAGAGTGGGTGGGGCTGTGAAACTGACCTCAGCTGTCCTCCAAGTCCTTGCCTCTCCCTCCCTCCCTCCCTTAGGCTTAAGTGTCCATGATATTCATTGAGTAGATGGGGGAGGGTTTTCATACCCACGTTATTGGGTCCTTTACATTCCACAATCAGAGTGGGCAGGAGCAGTTTGCAATTTGTTTGGATTGTTTAAGTATAGTGTGTTAAATAATTGGGGAGGGGCAAACCTCAGCCAATAAAGTGTCGGCTTTGTAAGAATGAGAACCTGAGTTTCCTCCCCCAGAACCTTTAACACCAGCAGGGTTACTTGAGAATGATGAGGGCTGGTCATGAGGCAGGAAGTGAAGGAAATTCTATCAAGAGACTCTGGGAAAAGTGTTCACCACACAATTATGAAGATCTGAGTTCATATCTCCAACATCCACATTAAAAACAATGGTGTGGTGACATGTACATGTAGTACTAGTGCTGGGGAGACAAAGACAGAGCAGTTCCTAGAGCCTACGGGGCAGCTAGCTCAGTTTCATTGTGAACATCAGGTTCAGTTAGAGACCCTTTCTTTAATAATAGGAGGTGGAGGCTGGTGAGCTGGCTCATTCAGTAAAGTGCCTGACATGCAAGCATGAGGGCCTGGGTGTAGATTCCCAGCACCCACAAAAACCAAGGTGATAGCAAGCATCTGTCATCCTAGCACTGAGGACAGAGACAGACAGAAACCAAGAGTCACTGACTAGCTCACCAGAACTGGCAATCAGTGACCTCAGGCTCAGCAAGGGACCCTGTTTGAAAATACAAAGTGCATCCTGATGTGGTGGCTCACACCTTTAATTCCTGCACTCAGGAGGCAGAGGCAGGCAGATCTGTGAGATCCAGGCCAGCCTGGTCTACAGAGCGAGTTCCAGGCCAGCCTACAAAGTTACACAGAGAAACCCTGCCTCAAAACAAACAAACAAACAAACAAAAATACAGCTTGTCATACTTAAAGATCCATGATGTCATGTGAGCTACAAAGGAACTGCCTCATACCATGAAAAACATGAAAAGAAAAAGGTGGAAGGAAGGAGGCCAAGGCCGTTCTCTTGATGTCCATGGAAAGAAACATGGGAGATTATAAACCAGGCTGGTTTGGAATGTCAGTGGGCTCTGAGATGTCTTAATGTTCCAGTTTCAGTATGAGGCATGATAGAGATCATCAAAGAATCACAGATAAGCAGGAAACACTGGGCCCCAGATTTCCGTAGCTGGCACTTGCATGTCAGGAGATCTCAGTTTAGATTAGAGTTAGAGAGTGACAGGAAGCTGCTATGTGACTGAGTCCATGTAACAGGGATGGTGGGGAGGGAATCTCAAGTCCCAGGGTATTTGTTAGACAAGGTTTTGTGTCCTGACTCAATAGAATGGGGAATTTGAGAAAGAGGCTACACTAGATGCTGGTTAGGATGTTCCCTGCTGAAGAACTTAGCCATTGAGGAATAAAGGGGGACAGAAAAATGCAGTAAGGAATACTAAAAAAAACCACTGCTTTGCATCAAATCTGCATGGGAGATTTTTTTGTCTTTTGTCCAGCTGACACATGACTCTACAAAACCTAAGATAAAACGGCATCAATTTCACAATTTGAAGTCTCTTGATTCTGTATTGTAGAATAAGGGTTTCTCACACAAATACTTTAAGCATGCCATAAGGTTCTGGGTGAGGTATGGATGCAATATGCACATGGGATGGATGTGAGTGCATCCTAGTGTCAGACGTTAGATATAGTGACAGTATAGGCTGGGACAGAGGCTCATGTGGTATGGGGATTTTCAGTTTCAGAAAATATTGGTTAAAAGGGGAGCCCAACAACATGGGCAATGAAGACTGTGCAGAAATTTCAAGTACTGGATGGAATGATAACACATGTTCCTTTGTGAAATTCTGGATCTGCAAGAAGCCTGCATCTTCCTGCTCTAGGTGAAATCTGTCCACCTCCATGGCCATTGCTTGTCCAACCTATTTATCACTTAGTCAAACTCGAAGTACATTCATTTCAGTTCCTTCTGCCTTTCTGTGGATGCTGGGCTCTTAACAATAGATCTGGACTCTACTTTTCCACACACCTTGTCCCCAAGGCCACTGCTCTGCCCTCACCTATGCCTACAGTTTCTTTGGTTGAGACTATGGTTCTGACCCATATTTTCAGCTTTCTTCCTGGAGAAAATTCTGGGTTGATCACCATTGTGTTGGTCTGACTGAGATTGTCCCCCAGAGGCTTGCCTATTTGAACACTTGGTCTCCAGTAGGTGGTGCTGTTTGAGGAGTTGATGGAACTTCAGCAGCTGGACCCTTGCTAGAGAAAGCACATCATTAGGGGTGGGTTTTGGAGTTTATATTCTCACCTCACCTCCAGCTCTCACTCTGTGTCTTGTGTGTGGATGAAATTGTGATCAGCCAGCTTCCTGTTCCTGATATCATGCTTTACCTTTCCCTGACTGTTGCTATGTCTCTACAACCATGATGAACTCCATCTCTTTGGAACAATAAGCCAAAATAAACCCTTCAATCCCTATATTGCTTTCTGTCTGGGTATTTTTATCATGGCAACAGAAAAGTATGTCAGTCAGATGCAATATTTAAGAGTTGAGAATCAGCACAAAGGAATCAGGTGTATCGAGCATCTGGCTTCCTGGAACAGGCAGGGCTATCACCATCTAAGATTCATCTTAGGAAACCCAAGTATGCTAATGTCTTTATTGGGAGAGGAAAGAGGTACAGGGAGAGCATAAGCAGTAAGGCTATCTCCTGAGTGAGCCATTCTTATCTATAGCAAATGTCTCCTTTATCCTCCTACCTGGGGTGTTGAAGTTTATCCTGACCTATAACACAGTACAGTTTTCTTTAAACAAACATGTTATTTTTCAGAAAGTTAAACCTGGCAGTCACTTACAAGCTTCTCATAGGTTATGTCTAGGAAGGGACTGGGTGTTGGGGGGCATTAAGAAAGCATTCTTACTATGAACAGCAGTGAATTCAGATACTGGTGGCTGTTCAAGATGCTGAGAATGAGTGATAGTTGTGGCCTCAGCACTAAAAAAGACATATAGACATCTTCCTCTAAGGCCAGGCAACATTCTGGAAGAGGGTGCAGAGAGCATGTAAGAGACTGAAGGTGGAGTCAAGGGCTGCAAATGCCATTCTCTAGAATCCACACAACTATTGCAATCACTAACTCACAACAGCAGTTGCCTGCCCTGGACCCTGCAGGACTTGCCCTATCAGTCAAGTAATGGTCAGGTGCTATCAGGGCCCAATCCATGACCTTGGAACAGCTGTTAAGAGGTTCTGAGAGAGGAAGTCATTGTCCCTGGTTGTGTACTCCCTGCTGAGCCCACCAGTTTCCAGTGAAGAGCACCAGCTCCAGGGTCACACACATGACCCTTAGGTCACAAACAGAATAAACAGATGTGGGCATGGGTGAGGTTTGTTGGAGGGTAGGGAGTGTGTAGCTAGATTTTTTCTGGTCCTGCCTGGCCCACGGTCAGGACAAATTTCTCTCACGCGCCAGTCCCGCAGCTGTTCAGACCCAACCAAGTAAACACACAGAGACTTACATTATTTACAAACTGTATGGCCATGGCAGGCTTCTTGTTATCTAGTTCTTGTATCTTAAATTAACCCATATCTATTTGTCTATAAGTTGCCACACGGCTTGTGACTTTCTGGTACTTTACATCCTGCTTGTCCTGGTGGCTGCTGGCAGCATCTCTCTGCCTCAGCCTTCCACTTCCCAGAATTCTCCTCTCTCCTTATCCCGCCAATACTTCCTGCCTGGCTACTGGCCAATCAGTGTTTTATTTATTAACCAGTCAGAGCAACACATTTAACATACAGATCCTCCCACAGCACTAGTGGACAGAGGTGTTAGGGAGATGAACGAGGCTAAGGATCAGAGTGTGTCTGTATGCACTTTATACATGTGGGGAATTGTTTAAGAACAAATTTAATTAATAGTTAGAAGCCACTAGGGACTGGAGAGATGACTCAGTGGCTAAGAGTCTTATTCCTCTTGAAGAGGGCCTAGCTTCAGTTTCAAGTACCCACATTGGGTGGCCCCAAGTGACCTGTAACTCCAGTTCTGGGAGGTGTAACACCCTCTTCTGATGGTGGCAAGCATCCATGTCATGTGGTGCTCATAAACTCATGCAGACACACATGTTTACACATGAATAGGAAGGGAGGGAGGGAAAAAGGAAGAAAGGCACCAGATGTTTTAGGCTCTGAAGGTCTAAAGAGACATTTTTTGGTAGTGAACATTTTAACGATTTAGGCCTTGAGTTATTTCAATTTGTCACTTTAGGAATAAAATTCCTGGGAGCCTTTTCTTTCCTTTTCAGATTACTTGACTCTCCTTGGTCCACAGTATCAACTGTGGAGGCTGGTTCTCTGTGTTCAGAAATCCCACTGCCACTGTTAAAAGGCTCTAACTTGGGGCCAGTGTTCCCAGAATTCCCTCCACACAGTATGAAAAAATGTCCACTGCTCCTCATTGGAAACCAATGACAAACTAAAGTATAGCTCCACAAATGTGTAACTTTAGGGTCAGTGAGTTTGTTGGGCTCACTTACATAGCATGGGTGAAGGGTTATCCACAGGAATGTGGGTGACCTCATGGCAGCAGCAACACTGGAAAGTCTCACCCCATCATGGCTGATGGCTTCCCCACAACTGCATAGGCAGACTTCTGTCTTCAGTCAACCTCCCACTGTCTAGAATCTACTGAAACTTTTAGTCTGTGTGCAGTTAGGGCTGTGATACTTGCAATGGACTAAGAGGTATGGTTAGAAGCTCCTGAATCCCAGGCATGAGCCCAATGACCTCCCCAACCCTTCCATCTAGGAGAGAATGTCAACAGTCACAGACTTGAACTTGAGGGTCTCTCTTGAGTAGTTACATCTGTTCTGATGAAGGTAGCAGCTGTTACACTCTGAGGATGGCATTATAGAACACGCAGGAGCCAATTCCTGTGCTGACATAGGTCTTCTCCATGGCACATGGATTTTAAATAGACAAGAGTATTCATAGCATAAAATCCCATGTCTGACAATAGCAGTGAATCCTTCAGTAGTTCGTTTCTACTGATGTGATAAATATACCCTGACAAAGGCAATGTACCAGAGGAGAATTCATCTTAACTACAACTCCAGATTTTAGTCTATCACTTCATAGAAGTCAGAGCAGCTTTAAGCAGTTAGTCACATCTACTGTCAAGAGCTAAGAGAATGAACGCTTGCTTGCTAACGATTTGGATCACTTATTTCTCCATTCTTACAGTTCAGGACAAATCAGGGAATGATGCTACCCACAGTGGGCAGGTCTAACCACTCAATTAACACAGTCAAGAATGTATCCCACATACATCTCTTGCAGGTTAACCTGAGTTAACAGTCTCTCACAAGGTATTTTCTCCAAATGATATTAGAGGTGCCAACCAGACAAAACCACCACTGTGTATTAAATATTAAAACCAGGAATTACTTTGGCTGAACACAAGAGTGACTATAAATCATCATGCCTGAGAACAATATTAAACCAAGGCAGTAGGCTTAAATCAGAGAGGATGCCATTTCTGCAAAGGCTGGGGCTGTTTCTGGCCCATCCCTATTTCAGTGGAGGAGACAGAGCAAGGCAACTTAAGTCTACATGTTATTGGCTTCATTAAAGGCTTCTAGAGGGTGGAAAAACAGCATGAGCAAGAGCACTTGCTGCCAAGCATGAGGACTTGAGTTCAAATCTCCAAAACCATGAAAAAAAAAAACAATATCAACAGATATATGGCTGCAGGCCTGTGGGGGTGGGGACAGGAGGATCACTGGGGCTTGCTGACTGACACTCTAGCTCCAGATTCAGAGAGAGACTTTGTATCAGGGAATAAGGTGGAGAATGATAGAAGAGGAGACCTGAAGTCCTCTGGCCTCTGTTCATGCACACACATGCAGATGTACCCTCACACACATAGATGTACAGTACAAATGCATATATCCATGTGAGTGTGTACACACACACACACACACACACACACACACACACACTTCCAATAGTCTACCACCGGCACACTGTATCTTCGTGTTGCCAACATCAAACCTTCCTGAAATTCATGGATGGTCTGATGTGCACCATGATGTGCCAGATGCCCAGAATCTTCCTCTAATTCTTCCAGTGCTGCTATCCAGGTCCCCCCCATTTTTCTTCCTGTGGGAGAAGTATACTTAGGAAATGAGGAACACGGATGACAGATAGAATCCATTATCTTCAGCAGTTCTGGGCACTGAGAACAGTAGCAAATGTGAGCAGCTCCAAGGAAGCAATTGTGCTGTCCAACCTGGAAGAGGCTCAGTTGAGCCTTTGAGCATCTTGTGGAGGTGGGGAGAGCATCTCAGGTTTCAGCATGCTGAGGATGCCATTTGTGCTCTTTCCATTCAGAGGAGAAGGTGATGACCAAAGACAATAGATACTCCATCAAAGAAATATATTATTCAAGCAGTGTCTGTGTTCAATAGCTTTGCAAAGAGAGCAGTATCTGGGTCTGAGGAGTTGGGGACACCTCCTCTCAGACCCTGTTACTGGCAATGTAAATTAGTGAAGCCACAGAGGAAATCAGTATGGAGATGCTTCAAAACACCCAAAGTAGAAGCACTATATGATCTAGCAGTGAGTGAAGGTATGTACCTGAAGGGATGGAATAGATGCAGAAGAGATTTGTGCATGCATACCTAATGATGTACTCATAACAAGAGCCTGAGTACCTAATGATGTACTCATAACAAGAGCCTGAGTACTTCCATGAAGAGATTAAGGACTTACAAAATAGGTGTGTGTGTGTGTGTGTGTGTGTGTGTGTGTGTGTATCACTCCATCATCAAGAAGCATTACATTATATCCTTTTCAGAAAAATGAGTTGTTTCTTGGTATCATCATATAAAGAGAAGAAATCATTAAATAATATTGGAGAAATAGAAAAGGTAGAACAGATATGTTTTGATGTAAAGACACACACACAATAGGCTCCTCTATACATACACTCAGAGAGAAACACAAAATCGTCTCTACTATAGAACACATGAAATACAGTTTTCTCAAGAACATGAGCATCATCCAGCAAGACTGACCATCTTAAATGGCACAAAATATGTCAATACATTTAAGGCTATAAAATGTGTTCATTTACTGAAATAGACCAACTAGAAATCAATTACGAATGTGATTCTCTAGCACTTGCAAATTAAACAATGTACTTTCTTTAAATTTCTTATTTCTTTCTTTTTTTTTTGTGTGTGTGTGTGTGTGTGTGTGTGTGTGTCTGTATGCATGATGGTGTGCATGCATGATGGTGTGGATGAAGAGCCCAAAGGACAACTTGTAGGAGTTGATTATGTCCTACCACCATGTAGATTCTGGAGTGGAAATCAGTATCAGGTAGCAGGGCAGGCATGTTTATCTATAACGGTTTTTGTTATCAACTTAGCACAAACTAGAGTCACCTGGGAAAAAGAAAACTCAATTAAAAAATTGTCTCGTTAGATAGGCCTGTGAGGACCTGTCTTGACTGGTGATGGATGTGGGAGAGGCCACCCCACTGGGAATGGCACCATCCCTAGGCATGTGGGCCTGGGGTGTTAAGAAAACAAGCTGAGCATGAGCCACAAAGCAAGAAAATAGTGGTGCTCTTCCATGCTTCAAGATCCTGCCTTGAGTTCCTGCCTTGGCTTCCCTTGATGATAGACCAACCAGAAAGAGGAAATAAACCTCCCTTCCCAAGCAGCTTTGGTCATTGTCTATCTCATCAACATGAAAGCTAACTAGAACATTTGCTGAGCCGTCCTACCAAGCCCCAAACAACATACTTCTAAATGATCAAGAGTAAGCCTTGAGAAAATACTTGTAAGTAGTATATCATAGAAAAGGCTGGCCATCCAGTACTGCTAGAACTCAACAAGAAGAAAATGAGAATTCTAACCTTAAGAGTTCTCAGGGTCTCAAGTTTTTCCAACCCCAACTCAAAAACACAAAGAGAAGAGGTCATTGTGTGGAAGGAAACCAGATTATCTACTTCTCCATAACAATGGAGGTGTTTTCAGACTCAAATCCACAGGCCAGCTGCTTAAACACTAATCCTCAAGAGATGAAGAGTGGGAAGGAAGGACATGTTTACCCAAGAGGATATCCTTCTGAAGAGATGGGAAGGAATTACTGTCCTGGGTGTCACCCAGCCTTCTTCTGCTGTGACAGAACACCTTCAAAAGTCAACTTAAAGAAGATAAGTACATTTGCTTTCCAGATGTTCAGTCCTTGATGGCTCAGGCCTGCTGCTTCTGGGCTCTGGTGAAGCAGAACATCATGGCAGAGAGCATGCTGATCCCTCACAGAGCCAGAGTAGAGAATGTATAGACAGTTCTCTCTAGAGAGTCAAAGCAACAGAATGATTTCTTAGATTGGCTTACGTGATAGGGCGTGGGTAGTGTTTTGATTCTGCCACTCCAGCTATATGACTGCACATGGGCAGTTCAGTAGCTAAGTAAGGGGTTTTACATCTTACATCATCCATGCGCTGTGTGAATATGTAATAGGCTTGGCATGGTCACGCAATCTGGGAATGCGTGGTGTAGCTCCATAAGCCCACCTGCGCATGTGCAGTGGAATCCTTAAAAGCCAGACGCAGACTCCTCCCCTCTCTTCTGCTCTATGCCCCCCTTACTCTGTCTCTCTGTGCACGTGTCTCTTCCCAGGCCTGGCCACTCCCTTCTGTCTCCCCATACCCCAATAAAGCTCTGATACTGGGTTTTGTCATGCCTCATGACCTTTTCACACTGTGAAAGAGCTGCATTTAAAACCAACATTAGTGCTGTGACAAAACAGGCTCTCCAGCGCTCTGCATCTGGGACCCTGTACTAAGGTTTCTTGGATGTTCTACTGCCTGTTTTTTTCATTTGCCCAGCCGGCGGGACTGTTCTGCACAACACACAGGCTAACCAGATTGGTGAGTTTTCCCTTTCTGATCCCTCACCATTTCCCACAACTGTAGCCTAAGATATATTTCTCATGTCCAGCCCCTGGGGGGTCCTCGGGCTGCATACCATGACACATTCTCTCTTGATGAAGTAATGAATGCTGTCTGGACTCCTGGGGGGGTCCTCGGGTACATATGTCCCCCCCCCCCCCCGCCCTTGCCTCTTCCGTGATGACAAGTGGGGTAACTTGTGCTGTTAATTTGTGCTGGTTCACAGATTACCTACCCTCAGGGACGCCTGGGATGGGAGTCTTGGATCCCATTTGTTATTTTAATTTTTATTTTTTTTCTCTCAGCTGCAGTCATGGGACATAGAGACTTCCTCATCTTGGTCCCACTCCTCCTCTGAGAAATGCCTTCAATATCCCCAGATACCAGTACATTTGGCCATGTAATGGCTGCTTGAACCCCGATATTTCACGGAAATTATCTAACTTCTGCCAGTAAACAGGCAAATGAAGAGAGTTACCTTATCCCCACACTTTTACTTAAGCTCTGAACCCTCCCTTTCTGAGTCTTTCTCTCCTGCCCATGAGCAACCTGAACCTAAGGAATCTCTGACTCTAAAGAACCTTCACCTACTGACCTCCGCTCTGTTCTCCCATAATGGGTGGGCCACTAAGCATGGACGGGTCTGGAAGCAGGCTAGGATACCTGCAAAAAGCTTTATAATCAGGACCCACATTGAGATCATAATCATCTGGATGGCTCTCTAGCCAGAGATCAGTTTACAGCCTGCCTCCTGGCAGGTATTCCTAAAGCTTTCCTCAAAGCAGTAAACTACCAAAAACAAAACAAAACAAACAAACAAACAAAAACCAACAAAAACAAAAACAAAACAAAACACCCAAACAAACAAACAAAAAAACCATAATTTAAGACATGGAATAAAATCTGTCTCTTGTCTCCCAGAGCTCCCTGACATCAGGGCTAAACTTAAGCATCTGGAGAGCAAGGCTCCTGACCCCACAGGTGGAAGTTTCAGCTGTGGCATTTAAGGTAGCATGGGAGAGATGAGAAAGCCTATGAACAGAACTGCCAAGTTCTGGCACACGCTATCTGAGTGGCTGCATAAAGGCTTCCAGGTCTCTGTTTTAAATGTGTGCTAGAGAAGGCCACACAGGCTTTCCTTACTCATGCTCTGCCTTACTCGGGCCATCAACTGAGCCCTGTTCAAAGTGCCACCTAGAGAGATAACCAGTCAGCCGACTGCCCTTGTGCACCTTGTGGCATGGGGACATCAAACAAAGCCCTGCAGCAGACCTCCTAGGCTTGGCCACGGGCTCACAGGGAACCCAAGATGCAGCATGGGGTGATCTGTTTGCTTCCTGTTGGACACTGAGCCACCTAATCAGTCCTGAGGGAGTTTTGGGGTCCCACCTCTCCTTCTCGTTTCGCTGTTGTTAGGGTAGGGGGACAGCCTTACCCACCTCACCAGACTTCATTGTACTTTTTAGGTTACTTAATGGGAAGAGATTTTCCAGCTAAGGTAGGAGCTTTTATTTCATTTGCTCCCTCCGTGTGCCTCACTCTAGACTGGTCAGTAGCGCTTCTCCTCCTCATGCTCAGTGACACAGAGAGGGCTCTGCTCTCTCTCAAGTTCCAGAGGACATCAAGATCCACTGCCTTGTCACCAATTCCAAAAAAATGAGGTCTTACCCCACAAACTTTTCTCTTCCTGGTTTTCTCTTCTAATTAACTACTCAGCTAATTGTTACAGGATCACCATAGAGCCGGAGTCCAAGGACCACCAAATATATACCCAGGTGGTAAAGGAATAGTAGCAATTAAAAGTTATTTACACCCACAGACCCAAAAGTGTTTGGGCTCTGCAAAAACAGACTTTAGTGTAACAATTTATTACTTTTAAATGGTCTCAACAATTGATCACCTGTGACTCCTGGATGCTAAACTAGTATAGGAAATAGGTGCCTTAAAATAAAATAATCTGTCTCTGATAAAGCTTATCTCAGGTAAAAATTAAAAACATGTTCCAATCTCTCTCTCTCTCTCTCTCTCTCTCTCTCTCTCTCTCTCTCTCTCTCTCACTAACAGTAACCAATATAAGCAGAATACTAAACACTACAATGTCATGTCATGGTCACCAGCCCAAGACGTTCAGTTTTTCATGGTTGCTTCTTAATACGTTCAAAATTTCTCTGAGCTCCAGAGAATCCACCTGGACAAGTCAGCAAGCTCCAGAACCAGCTTGAATCCACCTGGACAGCACCTTGTCAGATGATTCCCAAAGCAGCAGATGATGCCAGAATGGCTGGCTATCTCAGAAGCAGCCCCCTTCACTTCCCCCACAAGAGTCAACCAAAGCCCACCGAGTAAGCTGGAAGCATTTTTTTTCCAAGAAAAACGACACCCCTATTCCTGTTCACCCACTTTACTATAATAAGCAAAAAGCATGGAATGTTAGGATTCTGCCACTCCAGCTATACAACTGCACATGTGTGGCATAGCTCCATAAGCCCACATGCACATGTGCAGGGGAATCCTTAAAAGCAGACACAGACTCCTTCCCTCTCTTCTGCTCTACCCCCCCCCCCCCCGCAACAATCTCTCTTTCTTTCTGCACGTGTCTCTTCCCAGGCCTGGTCACTCTTCTGTCTCCCCCCCAACTCCTCCTGATAGAGCTCTGATACTGGGTTTTGTCCTGCTTCATGACATTTCCACATGGTAAAAGCACTGCATTTAAAACCAACAGGTAGTCCAACTCTGGCCATCTCCCACTAGAGAGACCTACAACCCAGTAGTTACCCAGTTTATGAGGCTGGGCGTCTCACCTGTCCCTGCCTGGCACCAAAGGCCTGGATGATCCCTGGAAAGTGACTGGTTTTTAGCTCACTTTGGAAAACTGGAAAAGATGGTTCAGCAAAGGAGTCAACAGGAGCAGCAACAGGGTAGCTGGACCTGCAGCAAGAGTCAAGGCCAACTGAGAAAAAACGAGGGAAAAGGGAAGGAATTTCCTTCTTCCAAGTCCTTTTACTAACAATATGTGACTGTGCGTGTGTATGTGTGTGTGTGTGTGTGTGTGTGTGTGTGTGTGTGTGTGTGTGTGTGAGAGAGAGAGAGAGAGAGAGAGAGAGAGAGAGAGAGAGAGAGAGAGATCCAAAACCCATGTATATCGGCAGTGACCTACTTCCTCCAAACGGGTCTAACTTCCAAATAATACATTCAAGTCTGAGCACAACAGTGGATGAACCTGTTGAGGAAGTGAAAACTCTCATGATCATCACTTCCCAAGGCCCCCCTTCTGCACTGTGATGCACTGAGGACTATGAAGGTTAATTTTAATGGTCCACTTGACCCAGCCTAGAATTACATAGGAAGAGAGTCTCAATGAAGGACTGTCAAGATCAGATGAGTCTGTGTGTAAATCTGTAGGGGCTTCTCTTGAGGTGGGTAGACCCAGTGCACATTGGGAGACACCATTCTCTAGGTAGGGGGTCCTGGAGTGCATAAGAGTGGAGGAGGGGAGCTGAACACAGACATGCATGCAGGAATCCATTCCTCTCTGTTTCTGGACTATGGATGTGAGGTGGCCAGCTGTCTTTACAACTGGCCAGTGTGACTTTCCTGACAAGATGGATGCAAACATTTTTTCATCTGCTTCTGTCAGAATATTTACAGCAGCAACAGGAAAAGAAACTAAAAAAAGAGCAAGCCTTCCAGTATGAGACACCCAGGTGAACCTGATCCCCTCTCCTCTGCCAAGATTCTTAAAACACTCAGAAGAGGGGAGGGAAGACTTAAAAATGGAGGACAAGAGCAGACAGACACACCATGTGACAGGGCTCATGCGGAGGGTTTATTAAGGGGGAGACAAGAGTTGAGAGAAGAGCAGAGAAGGAAGAAAGAGGGAATGATTGGGAGATGCACGAGGGGAGGGGAATGGAAGAGAAGGGAGAGAGAGGGAGGGGAGGGGATGGGAGAGGGAAAAAATGATTGGTTGAGGTGCAACTTAATTCTTTCAATCCAGGAGAATGGAAGGTCTTTCTATTGTCCTAATCTTTGACTTTCTTATTCAGTGTTGTGAAATTGTCATTGTAGAGTTCTTTCTCTTCTTTGGTTATATGTATTTCTAGGTACTTAACTTTTTTTTAGTGACTTTGGAATATTTTTCCTGACTTCTTTTTTGGGAACATGTTGTTAGTATATATGAAGTTTACTTTTTTTTTATATTGATTTTGTATCCTGCAATGTTACTACTATAAAGTAAGTCTAAGAGTTTTCTAATAGATTCTATAGAGTCTTTTAAGTAAAGAATCATGTCATTTCTAAATGAGGATAAGTTGATTTTTCATTTCCTACTTGTATTCATCTTGGGTCGACCTCTTTTCTAATTGCTAAAGCTAAGATTTCACGCACTGTATCAAAAAAGTAGTGGGATGGGAATCTTTGTTTTGTTCCTGATTTTATAGGAAATACTCTCAGTTTATCTCCATTTAATACAATACTGGCTATAGGTTTGTTTTATATTGCCTTTATTATTCTGAGGCATGCTCTGTCTTTTCCTAATGGCTCCATGACTATTATCCTGCAGGAACACTGGATTTTGTCAAATACCTTTTCAACATTAATTGAGATTATTATGCAGTTTATGTCCTCAAGCTTATTTATACAATGTATTACATTTATTGATTACATAAATTAAATTAAACCAATCTTGCATTTTTTGGGGTGAAGCCTACTTGGTCATAATGTATAATGTTCTTGCTGTGTTCCTGAATTGGTTTTTCAAGTGTTTTGTTGAAAATTTTTTCATCTGTGTTCATCAGAGAAACTGGTATGTAATTTTCTTTTTTATTGTGTCTTTTCCTGGTACTAGACCAACACCAGCTTAGTAGAATCAGTGTGACAGTGTTCTTGCCAGATGTGCCACACCTTTAATCCCAGCCCTCGGGAGGCAGAGGCAGGCGGATCTCTGAGTTCAAGGCCACCCTGGTCTACAAAGTGAGTTCTAGGACAGCCAGAGCTACACAGAGAAACACTGTCTCAAACCTTCTCCCCAAATTGGTAGTGTTCCTTCACCTGAGGAAAGAAATGATGAATAAGAGAAAAAGTCAGTGAACTTGAAAACAAAAAAATGAGACAGAAAATAAAACAACACACAAAAGAACTCAAAATGGACAGAGTTGGGACTTAACATGTGTGTTGCTTCATGAAAGGCATCCTGGGGCTGACAAGATGGCTCAGCAGTTAAGAGTATATGCTGCTCTTGCAGAGAAATTGGGTCCATTCCAAGAACCCAGGTGAGGCAGTTCAAAATACCTTGTAACTCCAGCTACCAAGGATCTGATACCCTCTTCTGAACTTTGAATGTACTGTACTCATGTGGCATTCCTTCACACAAACACACACAACTCTCTGGCCTCCACTTGCACCCATGAATGTGATGCACATAGACTCATGCAGGCACACATACACTCAAATGAAAACAAAACTTCTATAAAATTTGTTTTAAAATGGTTTGAATAGGAATGGGCCCCCACAGACTCATGTGTTTAAATGTTTGGCCCATAGGGAGTGGCACTGTTAGAAGGTATGGCCTCGTTGGAGGAAGTGTGTCACTGTGGGGGTGGGCTTTAAGGTCTCATACACTCAAGCTACACCCAGTGTGGCTCACAGTCTCCTTCTGCAGCCTGTGCAACAAGATGTAGAACTCTCAGCAATTTCTCCAGCACCATATCTGACCACGCACTGCCATGCTTCCTGTCATGCTGATAACGAACTAAACTTCTGAAACTGTAAGCCAGCCCCAGTTAAATGTTTTCCTTTACAAAAGTTTTCATGGTCATGGTGTCTCTTCACAGCAATAGAAACTCAAATAAGAACAAAAAATCAAAAGGTATCTTGGAATCAACATTGTGAAAAGGGGCTTGAGAACAGCCCTGCCCAGCATGACACCTGTGAACCATGACGATGATCAGCATAGCCCAGCTTGACACCTGTGAACCATGGCAATGACCAGCAGAGCAAGACCTCCACAGAGGGGCAATAGGTGGCACTCATGTCAGTGGAAACATCTCTTTAAGATCTAAGGCCCACTCAACTGGAGGGAAATAATGCCTGGTACTGAAAACTTAGCCAGCTTCCCAGAGCTAGTGAGGCCATGGATCTACCACAGATTTGCTAGAACACCATAATTCCTTGCTACATTCTAAATCTCATCCTTGTACCCAGAGATAAGTACCGCTATCACCCCTCATCAAAGATGTTTCCTTTTACAGAAAACAGAGGCCGTCCACAGGAAACCACAGCTGGATACAATTCAGAAGTCAATGGGCAAAAGGGAAGGCCGGCCCCAACAGACAGATCTACATCGCTGCTCCTGCATCTGTAGTTCAGGGAACATTGAGGAAAAGGGGGTGGAAAGATTGTAAGTGCCAGAATACCAGGAAGTCTGCTGTAAAACGCTCTCTTAGAAATGGCTGCATAAACAAGACTGGCACAAAGGCAAAGTCAATGGGCACATCAACATGGAAGGCGTCCGTGTTAGTAGACCACGTTAGTAGTCCCACCCTTAGACTGTGAACTACAGGTAACTAATGACTGCTGGGAGAATAATTAGCCACTCTCAAGGGATAATAAGAATAATAAGCCCCTTTACTGTCAAATACAGAGTTGTCAGTACTGGAACTATATACAAACAACAAAACATACTCAGCAGGTGGTAGCTATATATTGTGTACACTCATACATGCATATGTGTATAACAATAATAATCAAAGAAAAATAAGCTTGAGAGTGAGGGAGACATGAGAAGGTACCTGGCAGGATCTGGAAGTAAGAAACACGGTGAGGGTGTGGATGATGTAATTCTATTTCAATTAAAAACATACTTAAAAAATAGGAAAATCTATGGAATGCTTTTATTGTCTTTTTAGTAAGTATGTGTATAAAAAATATAGATTTCAGGCCAGAGCTGGGGCTCAGTTGGCAGAGTGAAAGCACCTAGCATGCATGAAGCTCTGGGTTCAATTCCCAGTATCCCATAAACCAGGTATGTTGATGCATGCCAGTATTCAAGGCACCCAAGAAATGGAGGCAGGGTGATCAGGAGTTCAAAGTTATCTTCAGCTTCTTGAGTTCAAAGTCAAACAAGTATATATGACATTCTATCTTATAAATAAATAAATAAATAAATAAATAAATAAATAAATAAATAAATGAATGTATGTTATCAAAATAATTCTGCAGGTAAAGGCACTTGCTGCCAAGCCTGATATCCTGACTCCAAACACACACATGATAAAAGGAGAGAATCAACTCCTGAAAGTTGTCCTCTGACCACACACTTTCCGTGGCATGAGGACACACATAGAGAAAAAACAAAAAGAAAAAGATACAAACAAATTTTAAGTAGTAAATAAATAGGACTGGGAAATGGCTCAGTGGGTAACTTGATTGCCATGCAAGCGTAAGGACCTGAGTTTCTATCCCTAGCACACACACACACACACACACACACACACACACAGCCTGTGTGGTGGTGTATATCCATAACTCTAGGGCTGAGGCAGAGATTGGAGACAGGGGATGCTTAGGGCTTGCTGGCAAGTTAGTCTAGCCAATAGGTTATGTCCAGGGTCAATGGCATATCCTGTCTCAAAAAAATCAGGTGACAATGTATTTCAGACATAAAACTCTGAAGATTCCAGCTGGATCTGACCTGAAGGCCTCCTCCTTGAGAACTAGCTTTCATAGTATTGAAGATACTATGTAAGACACCAAAGGGAGAAACCTATAAATTGTCCTACCCAACTAAGATGTCTCTGAACCACAACAATGACCAGCCCTGTAAGATACCCATAAAGGCGCAATAGTGGCACTCACACTTAAGTGCTCACACTTAAGTGCTCACGGTGCAAGTGTGAGGACCTGAGTTCATCTCTGCTACCCAAGTAAAGCATGGCATAGTAGTGTTCCTCTGTAATGCAAGGGAGATGGGAGGCAGAGACAGAACCTGCAGAAACTTGTAAACCAGCTAGATGGAGTACACAGTAGTGAACAGCGAGTGACCCTGCCTCAGAGGAGATGGAAGGCAAGGACCAGTATCTGAGGTTGCTCTCTGAATCTGAACTCAGAAAGAGAAAAGGGGAAGTGGGGACCAGCACCAGAAGAGACCAGAGGGAGGTGCTGAGCATCTGACATAGCAGGACTTCCCGTGAATTTAGGGGAGGGCTGTGGAGGTGTGTTAGGTACTTCCTTCATTGCTGCTACCAAATACCTGATGAAAACAACTCAGAGAAACACGGGGTTTCGGTTTGGGTATTGGCTAGCAGTGTGAGGGTGCAGTTCACCCAGTGTGGAAGTGAGAGTGACCACAACCTAAGGAAACTGCTCACGCTGACACCATAGGAAGCAGAGAGGGAGAAGAGAGTCGGTGTGCAGCTCACTTTCTCCTCTTCCTGCCAACCTCTGACCCTAGATCCAGGAACACTAGTGGGGACTCTGCAGCAGCTTTTCTCAGGGAGAAGTTTCTTTCTGGGCTCCTGTGCTGTCTGCAATGTCAACTGAAACTGCAGTGGAGGGCGGTGTCCACACAGCTCTGGAATGCTGTGCACCAGCACAATCCTTTCCACAGGAGTGCTGCTGCCATGTGTGAACTTGTGGTCCCCAGAGCTGTAAGGGAAACCTCACCGGAGTCTGTTGGCCCAGGTGCTGAGACAGCTCAAGGACTGAGTGTCAGTCCCTGCCCTGAATTCCTGCCCTGACTTCTCTGGATGACAGATTGCAAGGTTTAACATGAAATAAACCCCTTCCTCCCCGAGTTGCTTATGGTCACTGTGTTTTATCAGCAGCAGAGACCCCAGCGGAGACAATAGGTGACTCTAGCTTGACACAACTAATCAGCATATGGACTAGGATTTGACTGTAGGGAAACAGTGAGCTTGTCTGAGAGGCTGCAGGGCCTGACCTAGTAGATGAAGGTGGCTGTTTCTTCAAGGCTGTTCCAGCAGAAGACAGGATAAATGCAGAGTCTTAATGACAAACACTCCTTTCATCATTCACCTTCCTCACTGATGCACCTTGTCCTTCTGTTCCTTCTTTCACAAACACTTTGTGACTCTTACTCATTTATTTGCTTATTTTTAATGCACTAACCCAATTAGTGCTTCCTATATGCACATGAGTGTGTGGTCATCCACCAGGGCATGGGCAACCTACAGGGGGCCTCACCCAAACAAAAGTGACTCTCCCTCCATCAGTGGCCTTCAGCGGCCAACACCTCCTCAGCTAGTGGTAGGGCCTAGGGAGAGCCTTTTCTCTCCTTGGTAGAGTTTTTAACTGGTTTGATCTTGCACTGGTTTGATTTAGGCAGGTAAGCACAGTCACTGTGACCTCAGGAGTGCAGCAGCATGTCCTGTCCAGAGGACATTTCACAGCATTCCTCCCCATGCCTAGGCTCTTACACTCTTTGTTAGCAGTTCAGGCAAATACCTAGGCAGCTCCCAGGGTCTTAGGGCTGTAAATCACATAATCTATGCGCATGTGCTGCCTGGCTGCATAAGCCTCTACACATGCACTAGAACCCCCTTTAAAGGTAAGCTCCACCCATTCCTTGATCTCTTTCCCACTGCCCCTGGGAGAGGCAGGCAGGCAAGGGGGCCCTTGCACCTCAACCAATAATTCTTTTCTCTCTTCCCTACCTCTCCCTCTCTCTCCCTTCCCTTCCCCTCCCCTGGCGCATCTCCCAAACATTCCCCTCTTTCTCCCTTCTCTGCTCTTCTATCAACTCTTGTTTCCCCCTTAATAAACCCTCCACATGAGGCCTGTCACATGGTGTGTCTGTCTGCTCTTGCCCTCCGTTTTAGCAGTCTTCCCTCCCCTCTTCTGAGTATTTTAAGAATCTTGGCAGAGGAGAGGGGATCAGGTTCACCTAGGTATCTCAACATGGAAGGCTTGGTGTTTGTTTAGTTTCTTTTCCTGCTTTTCATACTGTATGGAGGGAATTCTGGGAACATTGGCACCCAGTTAGAGCCCTTTAACAGTGGCAGTGGGGTTTCTGAACACAGAGAACCAGCCTCCACAGTTGATACTGTGGACCAAGGAGAGTCAAGTAATCTGAAAAGAAAACAAGATTCCCAGGAATTTTATTCCTAAAGTGACAAATTGAAATAACTCAAGGCCTAAATCATTAAAATGCTCACTACCAAAATATCTCTCTTTAGACCTTCAGAGCCTAAAACATCTGGTGACTTCCTCTCTTTCTCCCTCACTCCCTTCCTATTCATGTGTAAATATGTGTGCCTGCATGAGTTTATGAGCACCACATGACATGGATGCTTGCCACCATCAGAAGAGGGTGTTACATCTCCCAGAACTGGAGTTACAGGTCACTTGGGGCCACCCAGTGTGGGTGCTTGAAACTGAAGCTAGGCCCTCTTCATGAGGAATAAGAGCTCTTAGCCACTGAGTCATCTCTCTAGTCCCTAGTGGCTTGTAACTATTAATTAAAGTTGTTCTTAAACAATTCCCCACATGTATAAAGTGCACACTGACCACACTCTGATCCTTAGCCTCTTCCATCTCCCTAACACCTCTGTCCACTCCCTACCCTCCAACGAACCTCACCCATGCCCATATCTGTTTATTCTGTTTGTGACCTACTGAATCTATCCAGGGTCATGTGTGTGACCCTGGAGCTGGTGCTCTTCACTGGAAACTGGTGGGCTCAGCAGGGAGTACACAACCAGGGACAATGACTTCCTCTCTCAGAACCTCTTAACAGCTGTTCCAAGGTCATGGATTGGGCCCTGATAGCACCTGACCATTACTTGACTGATAGGGCAAGTCCTGCAGGGTCCAGGGCAGGCAACTGCTGTTGTGAGTTAGTGATTGCAATAGTTGTGTGGATTCTAGAGAATGGCATTTGCAGCCCTTGACTCCACTTTCAGTCTCTTACATGCTCTCTGCACCCTCTTCCAGAATGTTGCCTGGCCTTAGAGGAAGATGTCTATATGTCTTTTTTAGTGCTGAGGCCACAACTATCACTCATTCTCAGCATCTTGAACAGCCACCAGTGTCTGAATTCACTGCTGTTCATAGTAAGAATGCTTTCTTAATGCCCGCCCATCCCAACCCAATCTCTTCCTAGACATCACCTATGAGAAGCTTGTAAGTGGCTGCCAGGTTTAACTTTCTGAAAAGTAACATGTTTGTTTAAAGAAAACTGAACTGTATTATAGGTCAGGATAAACTTCAACACCCCAGGTAGGAGGATAAAGGAGACATATGCTATAGATAAGAATGGCTAACTCAGGAGATAGCCTTACTGCTTATGCTCTCCCTGTACCTCTTTCCTCTCCCAATAAAGACATTAGCATACTTGGGTTTCCCAAGATGAACCTTAGATGGTGATAGCCCTGCCTGTTCCAGGAAGCCAGATGCTCAATACACCTGATTCCTTTGTGCTGATTCTCATCTCTTAAATATTGCATCTGACTGACATACTTTTCTGTTACCATGATAAAAATACCCAGACAGAAAGCAATATAGGGATTGAAGGGTTTATTTTGGCTTATTGTTCCAAAGAGATGGAGTTCATCATGGTTGTAGAGACATAGCAACAGTCAGGGAAAGGTAAAGCATGGCATCGGGAATAGGAAGCTGGCTGATCACACTTTCATCCACACACAGGACACAGAGTGAGAATAGTAGATGAGGTGAGAATATAAACTCCAAAACCCACCCCTAATGATGTGCTTTCTCTAGCAAGGGTCCAGGTGCTGAAGTTCCATCAACTCCTCAAACAGCACCACCTACTGGAGAACAAGTGTTCAAATAGGCAAGCCTCTGGGGGACAATCTCAGTCAAACCAACACAATGGTAAGCAATCCAGAATTTTCAACAGGAAAAAAGCTGAAAATATGTGTCAGAACCATAGTTTCAACCAAAAAAACTGTAGGCACAGGGGAAAAGGTGTGTGGAAAAGTAGAGTCCAGATCTATTGGTGAGAGCCCAGTATCCACAGAAAGGCAGAAGGAACTGAAATGAATGTACTTCAAGTTTGACTAAGTGATAAATAGGTTGGACAAACGATGGCCATGGAGGTGGGCAGATTTCACCTAGAGCAGGGAGATGCAGGCTTCTTGCAGATCCAGAATTTCTCTAAGGAACATGAGTTATCATTCCATCCATTTTCTGAAAAGTCTGCACAGTCTTCATCGTAAATATTGTTGGGCTCCCCTCGAGACCAATATTGGCTGAAATTGAAAATCCCCAAACATCATGAGCCTCTGTCCCAGCCTATACTGTCATTATATCTAACTTCTGACACTGAAGTGCTTAAAGTATTTGTGTAAGAAACCCATATACAGAATCAAGAGACTTCAAATTGTGAAATTGACACATTTTTATCTTCGGTTTTGCAGAATCGTGTGTCAGCTGGACCAAAGGCAAAAAATGGCTCTCATGCAGACTTGATGCAAAGCAGTGGTTTTTATATTCCTTACTGCATTTTTCTGTCCCCCTTTATTCCTCAATGGCTAAGTTCTTCAGTAAGGAACATTCTTCCCAGCATCTAGTATAGCCTCCTTCTCAAATTCCCCATTTTATTGAGTCAGGACACAAAACCTTGTCTAACAAATACCCTGGGACTTGAGATTCCCTCCCCACCATCCCTGTTACATGGACTCAGTCATATAGCAGCTTCCTGTCACTCTCTAACCCTAATCTAAACTGAGATCTCCTGACAAGCAAGTGCCAGCTGGGGAAATCTGGGGTCCAGTGTTTCCTGCTTATCTGTGATTCTTTGATGATCTCTAAAAATGTCTCATACTGAAAATGAAACATTATGACATCTCAGAGCCAACTGACATTCTGCACTAGCCTGGTTTATAATCTCCCATGTTTCTTTCCATGGACATCAAGAGAACGGCCTTGGCCTCCTTCCTTCCACCTGTTTCTTTTCATGTTTTTCATGGTATGAGGCAGTTCCTTTGTAGCTCACATGACATCATGGATCTTTAAGTATGACAAGCTGTATTTTTGTTTGTTTGTTTGTTTGTTTGTTTGTTTTGAGACAGGGTTTCTCTGTGTGGCTTTGTAGCCTGTCCTGGAACTCACTCTGTATACCAGGCTAGCCTTGAATTCATAGAGATCTGCCTGCTTTTGCCTCCTGAGTGCTGGGATTAAAGGTATTTGCCACCACTACCCAGTGACAAGCTGTATTTTTAAGGCAACCATACTCCTGTATTTAGATTCTCTTAGTACCCTGAATTGGACCATTCATTGCCTCAGAACTAAACCTTTTGAGCACAACAATCTCTGTTTTCATTGTTTCAGGTGTGTCTCCTTGCAAAATCCATCTCAATTGGTCTTGGTGGACAGTTCACATTTCCTATTAGGAGAAGTTGGGGAGGGTCATCGGATCCTCACCTGATATTCCACCCCCCAGTGAGTAAGAACTATTCACACATACCTAGGGAAGAATTTCTGCAATATCTGTCAAAGAACAGGTGGTGATATCTGAACTCATTTCATTATACATCCCTATAAACCAACTGTCATATCTAGGAATCCGAGAAGCAGATAGAAACCATAACTATTATTTAGGGCATAATTTCACCCCCAACACCATGCATTACCTCCATTTCAGTGGTGAACCATCCAACCACATCCATTTCCCTTCCTGTTTTATGTCCGACAGGCCCATCCAGGCATTGCCTATCTTCTTAGAGGTCTGCTGCAGGAAGCTCTGGAGAGGAAGGGGAAGCCATGACGGTCTCTGCCGTCATTTTCTACCTTGGTCCATAGTTCTGCTTACAGTCTGACCCTTAGCTTTCTAGTGCAACAACAAACACATATGTGTGCTTAGATACCCCACATGCTTTACATGCACACAGGCACAGGCACAGATATGACGATCAGGCCAGACCTCACACAAGTTCTCTCTGGGACAGAGGATTAAGAAGCAGTGTGTCCTGGGACTTGACAGATCCTATTGTTTGGCATCTGGCTCCCCTTTGTTGCATAAAATAATGTGACATGAAACTTGCTCTCAGCTTCCCAAACTTATAGAAGTCTGGTGTTTCCTAGGTTCTGGACATCTCTAGGGATTATCTCTTCAGAATAATAAACAGTGTGTGTGTGTGTGTGTGTGTGTGTGTGTGTGTGTGTGTGTGTGTGTGTGTGTGTAGCTCACAGGACAACTTGTAGGAGTTGGTTCTCTTCCTACCCTGCATTAACAAGCACTGTTACCCACTGATCCACCTTCCAGGCCCCAGGTCAAGCTTTGAACACCAGTGGAAGTCTTGTTACACTGGCCAGCACTCCAGAAGTGTCCCCTTCATATTAAGTGTTCCCTAGAGCAGGCATCCACGTTACCACTTGTGTCGACACACGTTCACATTCTTGGACCAGCCCCTCCCAGTCCATAGCCGTGTTATCTCCCCTTTTCATGTGTAGTGATGAATACTTATCTGAAAAATTCTACCTAGCTAAAGCCATGCCCACACAAGTGCAAAGCCCCAGCTCAACACACCTGCTCCTCATGACTCTTGATGACAACAAGTTGGGCCCCCACTTCCTGGCAGGCGGTGACAGATTCCTTCCAGTTCTGTTGGAACTTGGAGAAGAAGTAACAGTTTCCTTGGAAGAGAGTCCAGTCCCAGGGGCAGGGGCGGCACAGGCGGTCTGTTCGAGAAGGTGAGTCAGGTTAAACACACAGTGGTGTACATGTATGTGGATCAGTCCAGCCTTTAGGTCTTCAAGAGTTGTTACCCTCTCTTGAAACTGCACGTGGGGAACCATGTTCCTCTATGTTTTGTAGCGTGTGTTGTATTCTTGTGTGTTCCTGTGTGTGTGTGTGTGTGTGTGTGTGTGTGTGCGCGCGCGCGCGCGTGCACTGTTCTGTGTGTGTGCAAGTGGAGGCCAAATTGAATGTTGGAAGTCTTCCTTCATTGCCCTATATTTTTTAATTCTCATATATATGAAACAGTAAAAATAAAAGAAAAAGACCATCAATTTCAGAGAAAAGCATGGGAGGCTGACAAACAAGGGAAAGAATTTATGTAATAGTCGCTTAGCTAAAAATTTAAATTAAAATACATATTATTTATTTATTTTTAAATATTTGATATACACAGACAATATCTTTTTTGTCTTGCTTTTTAGATTATAATTTAATTAGAACATTTCTCCCTTCCCTTCATCCTTCCAAACCTTCCTATGTATCCCTCTCCACTCTTCTTGGAGTTCATGATCTTTGTAAACTGACTGTTATTGCACACACATCTGTATGCAGTCATGCACATCTGTATGCAGTAATATCTTTTGATCAAATCCTCCACTATGCCCTCCCTTCAGAAGCACCCAACCACTTGACCTTGCCAACTTCATGAACTGTTGTTTTAGCCTGAGTCAAGCTAGTGCTTCTAGCCAGTGTGTCTGTCCTTCCTTCCTTCCTCCCTTCCTCCCTTTCTTTCTTTCTTTCTTTCTTTCTTTCTTTCTTTCTTTCTTTCTTTCTTTCTTTCCTTCTTTCTTCCTTCCTTCCTTTTATATATTTGTTTACTTATTTCTACATGTCTGTTTGCCTGTTTATCTCTCTCTTTCCTTCCTGTCTTACTTTTGAGACTGGTTCTCCCACTGAACCTAGAGCTCCCAGTTATGGCAAGATTATCAAGTGAGTCCTGGAATCTGCCTGTCTCCCCAACACTCCCCCCCCCCCCCCCCGAGTAACAGGCATGTGTGACTACACTCAGCTTCTGTGTGGGTGTGAGCAACCCAAACCCAGGTCCTCATGATTGTCAAGAAAGCACTTTATTTGCTGAGCTATATCCTCAGGCACAGTCATTTCCCTATAAACTTCCTGAGTCTGTCCCCTCCAGGGTAACCCAGGAGGCCGTGGCCACCTCACATAAGTACAGAGAATAGCAGGGACTTTAAATATCAGAACAGTCAGGAGTCTGGTTTAATTGAACATGTTTTGTGTGCATGGCCCTTGTGTCTAGTGAGTGCCACCCTTAATGTTACTCTGTGTTCCCATTCAACAGATAGAGAAACTGAGGCACTGGAGGTCCAGTCTCCGAAGTCACCTCATACCCGATGGAAACCTTTTCATACTCTTGGAAATCCATTTTCTGGTCACACACCTAGTCCAGCCTTCAGTTGGTCCAGTTCCTGGTGGATGCGTTGCTTTACCTGCTCCTGCTCCTGCTCCTGCTCCTGGGAGGTAGGAACGTCAGAGCCTATGCCAAGAGAGTGAAGATGAAATCATTAAATGCTGATAGATGTAAGAGAGGAAGCCACTGGTTAAGGAAAGGAGCTGACCCCAACTCACCCTCCAGGAATTAGCTCTATTAGAAGGGCTTCAAGACTGTGCCCAAACTCCAGGTTTGGAAAGAAAACATCACTGTATGAAAACAATGTAACAGGTCCCCAAAACAAGAGAGAGGCTTCCCTTTAACACCTGGAAGAGTTTCTAGTAAGAGTAAGAGAATAGCTTTCACGACAGGATGACAGATGATGGACAGGACCACAGCAGCCTTCAGAGAAGTTCCCCAAACAAAGGAAAGATCTGACTTTTACACTTCCAGGGAGTTGCAGGAGTTTCACCCCACATGATTTGTTCAGCATAGCATAGGTGACAAAGAGCACAGAGGGGCAGGGTACATGCACTGGAGGCTATCAAGTCACACAGAAGCTTTTTAACTCTCTGACCCAGAAAAGGAGGGCTGCTAGGAGTTAGGTCTGACTGCTTCAGCTGTGGGACCCAGACTTGAAAGTGACCAGAAGCTCTCAGTACTAACCAGGGCAGCTCCTTCTTGCAGTAAGTTGTGATTGACATAGAGACTCACAGTGTCTCAATGTGCACAGGATAAGATCCTCTGGAGATGGAATCACAGGTGGGATTCTCTAACTCGAACCCTCCCCCAGGAGCTCAGGGATCATCATGAAGGGGTCAGAGAGACTGTGGCAGCCAGAGGCAGTGGAGGATGGCTGCAAAACTGTTTCCTGGACCCCACAGGCCTGATGCTCACGTGGACTCACAGAGCTGTGACTGCAGTTCAAACCTGCTCAGCTAAGCCAGAAAACATCCAAAACAGATAGAGAAGGGACCCATGAGTCCCCAACCCTAGGTGAGGAACTGTGAGCAACTGATGGCTGCTGTGGGAGGGTCTCTTACCCTCTGCCCCTAGAGGCTACCCATACTCCAGAGGCTGGTCTTACACCCATGTATCTGTAGAACAGTAACTGGATTTGGTGGATTATAAAAATGAAGGAGCACATGGAGTTGAGAGGAAAAAGTGCTGGAGACAGGGGAGGAACTGGAGGGCAGGGAGGAAGTAGTGGACTTGATCAAAATATTATATTCACATATGAAATTTGCAAATAATAATATTTAAAGGCCGGCCAGACCAGGATTTAACTAACAGTATTGGGTCCCCAGGAACATCATACTCAAGTCCCAGCATCTTATTTCAAGCTGTCTCATTGAAGATGAGGAATCCTGGTGCCCAGGGAAGCATGAACCACAGGGCAAATGGAGTCAGATCACACCCCTGAGACTACTTCCTTCCTGCCACACAGGAGTCTTGATATGACCGGTGACTAGTTCCTAGCAGGCATGTAAGACCACAGTCACAGCTCCTGCGTCCCCTCCACCCCAAGCTGAAAGGTTAGATCAGGAAGCCTTAACCTGGAAGTTTCCTGACCTTTGATAAGGACAGCCACGAGGACAGCAGCCAGGAGCACAAGGGAGATGAGCTGCAGTATTGTGGCGGACCGATGGCAGTCCTGACACCCTGAGGGAAGAAAGTCAAGTGGTCCTGCAGGCCCTTGTCCCTGCCACACCCTGAACCAGGGAGAGCCTAGCCCCTCTTTCCCTTTCTGAACACAGGATTATAGATGCTCAGTCACCATTCTCCCACTGCCTGGGATTTCCTGTTCATCATCTGCCACATGAACATCAGAAGTCTGTTTTCAGCCTCAGCTATCCCAGGACCCTGCATTTCAATCATCCCGTTTCAAACTCTCTGGCACCAATAACAAAGATCTTCAGGCCCACCACTCCATGAACTAGGAGATCAGTTCTCAGATGCCACTTTCACAGGAGCAGGACTTCAGACCCCAGCTCTACTTCTTATGATGGGGCATTCAGCACCCTCCTTTACCCCACAGGATTGGAGATTCCTGTTTCCCAGTATGCACCTCACCTAAACAGGGCTCTTCCTAGACACCGCTCCCTCAGGACACAGGAGGTCAGCCTCACCCTTTACCTCTCTAAGACTCAGAAATGAAATAATCAACCTCCTCCCCTGGAGGAGCCAGGAATACAGCCTCCAGCCCTCATTTCTTCAGGACAGAAGATTCTAGACCATCAGCTCTGTCTTGACAGGCCTCAGGATTCCAGGTTTTCAGAATCAATGTTCTTAGGACTCTGGACTCTAGAGCCCAGCCTCCTCTTCTCCAGTGTCCAGGAGTCAAGTCCTCAAGTGTTCATCTCCTCAAGATCCAGCTTTCCAACTTCACATACTCCATTCCCCCGACAAAAGGACATAAAACCGAAGTCCCAATCATCTCAGTACCCAGGGATCAACAACCCAGTCTCCCTGCCCCAGTACTGAAGACTCCTGGTTCTGTCCTATGCTGAGTACCTTGCAAACCCTTGTCTACTTCAGAAACTCTTGAAGCCATGAGGAGGCTGTAGTCCAAGGCTTCTTAGAAATAGCTGGTGCTGCAGATCACAAGCTCCATCACTGAACAGTTGTATCATCTGTCAGAGCCTGAGCAGGCTGAGACCCGAGCTGCCCTCCTGATTCTGCCCTGAGCTCCCTGTGTCCTAGCTCAGCCTCACCTGGGGAGCACAGATGATTCTCCCTCTGTTCCTTGGAGTCGTCCATGGTCCTTGTTGTCCAACAGTGTGCAGAAATCTGGAGCCCGGTTTGTCTTTGCCACTCCCTTTCCACACTCCTCTAACCTATTCTCAACCAGGAAGAGAAAAGGAGAAGTGGAGACTGTCACCAGATGTGCTACAGGAAGGAGGCTGAGGATCAACAGTGGATGAAATGGACAAGCTCCAGGGATTTCAGGGAGGTGAGCATGTTTAGAAGCCCAGAGTCGAAAGCATTGGTCCATTCTTGGCAGGACCAATCTCTTGATGCCTTTAACAAAAATATCCCATTCAGGTATAGTACTCCTGGGATCTACACAAAGGTCTCTGCATCCTACTACAGAGGTATCTAACCATCTGTGTTCATTGCTGTATCTAACCATCCATGTTCATTGCTTCTGGACTCACAATAGCCAGGAAATGGAAGCAGCCAAGATGCCTATCCACTAATAAATGGGTAATGGTAATGATAATGGTTTTACACATCCCTATACACATAATTATTCATAGTCACTTTCATGCTTATTTTAATATCTTTTGTGTGAGTGCAGATGACTGTATATAAATGTAGCCTTGGGAAGTAGAGACCGTAGTCTCCTAGAGCATGCTGCTTAGAAAGACTGGCCATCTGGGTGAGTTGTGAGTCATTCACAGACCATGCTTTGGGGAATAAAGTACAAGAGAGGTCAAAGATAATTCCCAATATCAACCTCAGGCCTCCAAATGCACCTGCCCCCCCCCACAATACCACTGCCCAGACACATGCAAATGTCATATACATATATGCACATGCTCCTTGCAAACACACATTATAATAAAATAATTTAAACTTACAAAATAGGCCTGATTTGTTATGTCTCCTGGACCTATAGTGAAGATCAGGAAGGACTTTCCTCATTCTCCCTGAAACCTATTCTTAACTGTCCCCAGGGTTTGTTGCCTTATTTTGCCAATGTCCTCATTCATGGCAGTTTCTAGTGATTGACACTTGGCACTGAATCATGTCCTTTTACATTTGTCTATTCCGTGAGATGAGAAATACCCAGAATATAGAAACTGATACAGTTCCATGTAGTCCCCACACTAGGCAGAGGAGTTTTCTTTATCTTTTAGGGTTTCAACTAATATGAAACCAAGTCCATGGTTTTGATGCAGAAAGAACTTCAGAATGAGGCAGTATCACGCTGAGTTGGAGTTTCTTAAAAATAAATGGTGGTTGGCCGAGACAGCTCAGGGGATAGAGTCTTGCTGTCAACCCTAACCTTGGATTGATCCTGGGACTCACATGGTGAAAGGAGGGAAGGATCTCCCACAAGTTCTCTCCTGACCTTCACACACTCAGCATGGCATGTGCACATTCACACACGAGCAGGCACACACACAAGAAATAAGTCAGTGAGTGGATGAATGAATGTAGCAAAAACAGAAAAATAGAGATGTGCCCAAGGAAAGAAAAAGTCACACTCCAGAGCTTCTTAAATATTCTTATCTAAGTATTTTAACAGGGACTGTAGCATTTTGGAACCTTTTTGAATTTCATTCCTTTTCAGGATTCTTGAGTTTCTTTCAAAAAGTTTCTGTCTGCTAGCTTGTGAGTGTGCCTTTTATGATTCTTGCTTCCTTTCTGTTAGTGACAGTGAACTCTGTTGACCTGAAACTAACTGCTGCCTACATTGTCCGAAGGTGAGGCAGAGGCAGTGACCACACACTGGGGATGAGCTGCCTGATGTTGCTCTGCTGCCCCTGCTGCTCCTTGACGGGCATCCCCTTCAGAGTGGGGGCTGGAAAAGACTCCATTACATCTCTGTCCTTCAAACACACACCTTCAAAGTAATTTAAAAATTGAGATTATAATATAGTTCCATCATTTTCCCTTCCCTGTTCCCCTCCAAACCATCCCATATACTCCCCTTGATCATTTCAGATTCACCTAAATACCTGAATATAACCTGCCCAGTCTGTATGAAGTTCCTTGTGTGTATAGTTTCATTGCTGGCCATTTCATCTTGGATAACCAATTGGTGAACTCTTCACTGGAGAAGACATTTCTGCTCTCAGTATTCATTAGTTCCTGTCGTACTTTGTTCAGGGTTAAGATCTCATGATCTTTCCCTGATGCACTTTGGCATGTCTCTTGTTTTGTACCTGTTCAGCTCATGTTCAGGGGTCATGTTGGTGAGACTTTAAGGGTATAACTTCTGACATCACTAGGAGACATAACCTCACAGCAAACTCCCTGTTCCTCTGGCTCATACAACATTTATGGCCTTCTTCCACACTGTTCCCTAAGCATTAGGTCTAAGTTTTATGCTGTCGATGTATCCATTGGAACTGTGCTCCACAACTCTGCTTTTTAATTGGTGTGGTTTCTTTGATGGTCAGTGTCTATTTCATTGAGAACTTTCCTTGACAAGGGGTAAGAACTACACTTGCCTGTGGATATAAGAACAGATGTTTAGAGTGTAGTTAGGGATTATGATGATTTAGTGGAGTCTTGGTTGTGGTTTTTCTTCCAAGATGTATGACATCTCTAGCCCTGGGTAGCTGGATAGCTTTCCAATACCAGGCATGATTTCTCTCTTTTTGAGGGCTCTCAAGTCCAATCAGAGAGCTGTTGGTTGTTGCCAAGGAATTAATGCCACTACTGCTCTCTTTAGTTATCATGCCATGTTGTTCATTGTTGTGGTTCATAGGCAAATTTTAAATTTTTTTTATTGAAAATAGATTCTTTGTCATTCTGTGCCCCTCCCCCCAGCCATTGAAGCCCCAGGGACCAGGCCGCTGCCTCTACTCCCACCCCCTCCCCAAGAAAACAAATCCCTCTGACACCAAAGACCACCAGACTCATAAGCCCACCCTGTATTGATTGGCAATAGCTGCCATCTGAGACACAGAATCCATCAGCACTGATTGGACCAAGAGCCCGGATTTGACCAAGACTTCCTATTAGACCAACAGTATCATTCAGACCAAGAGAGGCTCCCTCAGACACAGACAACACTTGCACAGAGTAGAGGAAGAGATGGGTAGATGCCAGTACCAAAACACCGTCAACAACATAAAGACCAATATGAACCTAGTGGTTCTACATCAGCAAGACCTGAACATCCCAATGCAGAAGAAGCAGAAGTAATCGACGATAAAAATGACTTTAAGATAATGATAGAGGCCTTTAAAGAGGAAATGAAAATTTTTTTAAAGAAATTGAAGAAAAAAACAAACAAAAAATTGGAAGAAATCAATAAATCCTTTAAAGAAAGCCAAGAACAAGCTATTAGACAGGTGAAGGAAACAGTCCAAGATTTGAAAATGGAAATAGAGGCAATAAAGAAGACTCAAACTGAGGGAATTCTGGAAGTGGAAAGTCTGAGTAAATGAACAGGAACTATAGATGCAAGCATAACCAACAGAATAGAAGAGATGGAAGAGAGAATCTCTGGCATGGAGGCTACAATAGAGGAAATAGATTCACCAGTCAAAGGAAACACTAAAGCCCAAAAAGTCATAACACAAAACATCTAGGAAATTTGGGACACCATGAGAAGACCAAAACTAAAAATGATAAGAATAGAAGGAGAAGAATACCAACTCAAAGGCACAGAAAATGTATACAACAATATCATAAAAGAAAACTTTCCCAACCTGTACCTGGAGTTTTCCTGCCTGGCCCACAGTCAGAACAAATCTCTCTCACCTGCCAGTCCCACAGCCGCTCAGACCCAACCAAGTAAACACAGAGACTTATATTGGTTACAAACTGTATGGCCGTGGCAGGCTTCTTGCTAACTGTTCTTATAGCTTAAATTAATCCATTTCTATAAACCTATACCTTGCCACGTGGCTCGTGGCTTACCGGCATCTTCACATGCTGTTTGTCATCATGGCGGCTGGCAGTGTCTCTGACTCAGTCTTCCACTTCCCAGCTTTATTCTCCTCCTTGTCCCGCCTGTACTTCCTCCTCCTAACTTCTGGCCAATCAGTGTTTTATTTAGTAACCAATCAGAGCAACACATTTGCCATACAGAACATCCCACAGCACCAACCTAAAGAAGGAAATGCCTATGAAGATACAAGATGCTTACAGAACACTAAATAAACTGGTTCCAAAAAAAGTTCCCTCTCCACATAATAATCAAACCACTAAACATACAGAATAAAGAAAAAATATTAAGAGCTGCAAAGGAAAAAGGACAAATAACATATAAAGACAGACCCATCAGAATAACACCTGACTTCTCAATGGAGATTCAGAAAGCCAGAAGGTCCTGGACAGACGTTATGCAGACATTAAGAGACCATGGATGCCAAATCAGACTATTACTCCCAGAAAAACTCTCAATTGCCATAGATGGAGTAAACAAAATATTCCATGATAAAACCAGATTTGAACAATACCTATGCACAAATCCAGCACTAGAAGGAAAAATCCAACCTAAGGAAGTTAGTTACACCCATGAAAACACAGGCAATAGATAATCCCACACCAACAAATACCAGTGAAGGGAAACACACAATACTACCATCAAAAAATAACAGGAATTAACAATCACTGGTCATTAATATCCCTGAATATTAATGGACTCAACTCACCTATAAAAAGACACAGGCTGATAGAATGAATAAGAAAAGAGAATCTATCCTTCTGCTGCATGCAAGAAACACACCTCAACTTCAAAGACAGGCACTACCTCAGAGCTAAAGCCTAGGAAAAGACTTTCAAATCAAATGGACTTAAGAAGCAAGCCGGTGTAGCTAATATCTAACAAGATAGACTTCAAACTAATATTAATCCAAACAGATTGGATGGTCTACATATTTATCACAGGGAAAATCCACCAAGAGGAAGTCTCAATTCTGAACATTTATACCCCAAATACAAGGGCACCCACACTTGTAAAAGAAACATTACTAAAGTTTAAATTGCACATTAAACTTCAAACACTAGTAGTGGGGAATTCAACACCCTACTCTTACAAATGGACAGGTCTGCCAGACAGAAACTTAACAGAGAAATAAGGGAACTAACAGATATTATGACTCAAATGGACTTACAAGATATCTACAGAACATTCCACCCTAACAAGAAAGAATATACCTTCTTCTCAGCACCCCATGGAACCTTGTCTAAAATCAACTGCAGAATCAGTCACAAAGCAAATCTTAACAGATACAAAAAAAAATGGAATAATCTCCTGTATTTTATCAGACCACCATGGCTTATAGTCAGATTTCAACAACAATAAAAATTACAGGAAGTCTACAATCTCATGGAAACTGAATAATGCCCAATTGAATCCATCACCAATGGGTCAGGAAGAAATAAAGAAAGAATTTAAAGACTTCCTAGAATTCAATGAAAATGAAAGTACAACATACCCAAACACATCAAACACTATAAAAGCAGTGCTAGTAGGAAAATTCATAGCACTAAATGCCTACATAAAGAAGTTGGAGAAAACTCATACCAATGACTTAACAGCACACATGAAATCTCTAGAAAAAAAAGAAGCAATCTGACCCAGGAGGACTCAATGCCAGGAAATTATCAAATTGAGGGCTGAAATCAATGAAATAGAAACAAAGAGAACAGTACAAAGACTCCATGAAACAAAGAGTTGGTTCTTTGAAAAAATCAACAAGATAGACAAGTCTTTATCCAAACTAACCAAAAGGCAGAGAGACAGCATCCAAATTAACAAAATCAGAAATGTAAAGGGAGACATAACAACAGACAATGAGGAAATACAGAGAATCATCAGGTCATACTTCAAACACCTGTACTCCACAAAATTGGAAAACCTGAAAGAAATGGACAATTTTCTGGATATGTACTATATACCAAAGTTAAATCAAGACCAAATAAACTATTTAAATAGACCAATAACCCCTAAGGAAATAGAAACAGTCATTGAAAGTCTCCCACCAAAAAAAGCCCAGGACCAGATGATTTTCAGCGTAGAATTCTACCAGATTTTCAAAGAAGAGCTAATTCCAATACTCTTCAAATTTTATCCACACAATAGAAACAGAAGGAACCTTACCAAACTCTTCCTATGAGGCTACAGTTACCCTGATACTCAAACCACACAAAGATGTAACAAAGAAGGAGAATTACAATCCAGTCCCCCTTATGAACATTGATGCAAATATACTCTGTAAAATATTGGCAAACTGAATCCAAGAACACATAAAAAAATTATCCACCACCATGACCAAGGAGGCTTCATCCCAGAGATGCAATGATGGTTCAACATACGAAAATCTGTCAACATAATACACCATATAAACAAACTGAAAAAAAAAACCACATGACCATCTCATTAGATGCTGAAAAAGCCTTTGACAAAATCCACCACCCCTTCATGATAAAGGTCTTAGAGAGATCAGGAATATAAGCAACATACCTAAACATAATAAAGGCAATTTACATCAAGCTGACAGCCACCATCAAATTAAGTGGAGAGAAACTCAAAGTGATTTCACTAATATCAGGAATGAGACAAGCCTGTCCACTCTCCCTGTATTTATTTAATATAGTACTTTATGGTGGTATTTTATTGGTACTGAATTGTGATTTTAATTGTATGTTAATAAATAAAGTTGCCTGGGGGTCAGAGCTAATAGCAAGCCATAGCAGAGCTGGGCATTCGTGGTGCACGCCTTTAATCCCAGAACTTGGTAGGCAGAGCTAGGTAGATCTCTGTGTGTTCAAGGATACAGCCAACAGACAGTGACGAGGCAGTCATGTGGTTGGTTTTACAACCAATGAGAAGTTAGAACAGAAAGTCTATATAAAGACAAACAGACAGGAAGTAGGTCTCTTTCGGAGAGGTCTCTTGGCTGAAGAGGCTAGCTGCAGCAGGCAGGTAAGGCTGTTAGCTCTGATCTCTTGGCTTTCTTCTTTGCATTGGTTCTGTGTTTCTTATTTAATAAGATGGTTGGTTACATCTACAGTACTTGAAGTTCTAGCTAGAGCAATAAGACAACAAAAGGAGATCAAAGGGAAAAAATTGGAAAGGAAGAAGTCAAATTTTCACTATTTGCAGATGACAACTATTCTCCCTTTGATGTCTTTCAAATAGCAGCTCTTGGCCTGCTATTGGGCCTTAGTGGAAACTGAGCATTGAGAATGAGCCACCAAGTTATCACACAACATGATAATAGGGCATCTCTTGGTGCTACCGTGCACTGTGATTAAAGTCAATGTGACCTCCAACAGCCTAATCCAGACAGGATGACAAAGGGCACAGACATATCAGGAATGAAAGTATGGATGGCTCCAGGAAAAGAGCCAAGGTTTGCTGAGTTCTTGCACAGGGTGGAGGAAACACAGAATGGGTAGTAGAGGAAGAAAGTTATAGATACCAGCAAAGGCCATGTGAGCAGTTGCAGAAACAAGGATTAGAGTTTACATGAATAATTCTGTTTTATTGTGTTAAGACTGTCTTTGTATAGATATTTGTGTTTTATTCCAATTTCTTTATTATGTATTGTAATATCAACTTAAGGAATATCAATGTTCTTCATATTTAAGTTTGAAAAACTCAAAGAATGTCCCCAAGTGACATTGCTATCTATTCTAAATTTATAATGCATTTACAGTTGTACAAGTGACAGTAATATCATGTTATGCTTAATTATGACCTGGTTAAATATATAATGTGTTTGTGTAGATGTAACCAACCTTCTTATTAAATAAGAAACACAGAACCAATGCAAAAAAGAAAGCCAAGAGGTCAGAGCTAAGAGCTAAAACCTTACCCATCCTCCTGCAGTGGTCCTACCTCTCCAAACCAGAGCTACCCCTGTGTTAAAGTCTTTACATAGAGTTCCTGTTCTGCCTTCTCATTGGTTGTAAACCCAACCACATGACCGCCTCATCACGGCCTGTCTGTATAAACCTCCAGGTTTTCTATGATTGGTATTGAAATTAAAGGCATGTGTATCCAATACTGGCTGTATCCCTGAACACACAGAGACTTACCTAGCTCTGCCTACCAAGGGCTGGGATTACAAGCGTACGCCACCACTGCCCTGCTTTCCTATGGCTTGCTAATAGCACTGACCCCCGGGCAACTTTATTTATTAACATACAAATAAAATTTTAATACAAATAAAATATCACCATATTTCCCCTTTTCTATTTTAATAAAAAGAAAAAAGGAAAAAGCTTATAACTAACATAAGAAAAACTATATACACAAGTACAATAACTATATGCAATATATACAAGTAATAAATACCTAAACAATGTCTAGTTCATTTGTATTTGACAAATTCAGAGAAAATAATTCCATTATCTATCCTATTGTATCTAATTCACTTTCTATCCTAATTAATCTTCAACTATAACTAACTAATCTTCAACTCCCTCAGAGACCCAAGAAGGAAATAATATTAGCTAACAAAAATAAAAACAGGAAGTACATGCAAGCAACTTCCAAAAAATTGTGAGTTAACAGAAACAGCCAGCTGCCTGGACAGTCATCTGAGGTTTCTCCACAGTGTTGGGGCATCATCTTCAGCCTATAGGCTTAGCGTATCTGACAGACTCATTTGTGAAGTAGGATGTACACAAGGTCAACAGTTCAACCTCACATTGGGTGAGAGCAGTCTATATACCAGAAACACCTGAATTCCACTAGTGTCATGTCATGATTCAGGATTTTAAATTCTGGAAATTGTTCATGTTTTTTTAATTCAGCTGTCCATTCTTCTTGGCTATGTGTGTATGTGGCTTCATCTCAGCATAATGTTCTTCTCCACCTCCCTCTATTAAATGCCATTCTACTATTGAGAGGTGTGAGCTTAGTTACTCTTCAAGAATAACTGTTTCAGCTACTGTCCCATTGCACATCAGAAGCCATCGGCCCACTGCCTGTTAAGCTGCCTTCGAAGAAAAGGGCACTGTACCTTTTCCGGATTGCAAAGGCCACTTCAGGGATGGTGCCATATTGTCCTGGCCTCAGAAGATGCCTTTTGATAAAGCCATAACCACACTTGTTTTGACAAGAATCAGTAGTCCTTTGTTTTGTGTCCTGTCTGTCCTGTTTGTCAGCAGTTGATTCGAGGATACTTTGTTGTCCAGTGGCTAACTTTTGCCACAATGAAAGTTAACTCCAATTGCAGTTTTTTCAATGTCCATATTTTCTCTGAAGTAGATTGGTACTGCTAGGAGCCGACAGGTCTCATAGTCATAACAAAAAAGAAAAATTTTCTAAGTTATTAAAACATTTTAAATGCCATATAATGTAGATCTCTGAAGGGTTTGAAGATAACCTGTCTATCTAAAATATATCTACTCAATCTTGAAAACATACCTAATATAACTACAAGTTCTATTATAATGTCTAACTACTAACTTTCATTTCTTTACATCCTAATAGTTGGTAATAACAACATTCAAGGATCAGAAAATTGCAATACATTGTTAAATGAATGGTACAATTAGAAATATACATATAGCATTTTCTAGCAATATCAATTTCAATATATATAATTTGTATACAATATAAAATGATCCAATCCAATGTAAAATATTTACATTTTTCTTTTCTTTTCTTTTTTTTAAACAAGAACCTTAAATCTAATCTCCTTTGCTTAGCCCTTTTCCTAACCCTTGACAACAACTTGTAACCAATACCCCAATCAATGAAAATTACCCCAGACCCAAAACCCATTAAAAGACCAAAAAAGGGCTGGAGAGATGGCTCAGTGGTTAAGAGCACCGACTGCTCTTCCAGAGGTCCTGAGTTCAATTCCCAGCAACCACACAGTGGCTCACAACCACTTGTAATGAGATCTGGTGCCCTCTTCTGGCCTGCAAGGACACATGCAGGCACAATACTGTATACACAATAAATAAATAAATATTAAAAAAAAAAAAAAAAAGACCAAAAAAACCACCCGCCCCACACCACCTCTTTGGGAATGTGGGCGTCGTATTCTTGAAATTGCTTCCTGCTGTCTATGGGAGAAGGTATCTTTATCCTGAAAAGAAAAATTTTAGGTTAATTGTCAAATTCTAGGAAAGGTAACTATATCCTTCATTATCCAGTCTGTGTATAATGCCAAAGTTCAGGGTTTATCTCAAATCCTTATTCAAGTAGTCCTTGAGACTGGATCATCTCAGCTAGCTCTCTCAAAATTGCTCTGAGCAGTTTGTAGTTCAAAGCTGATCTGTAGATGATGTTTGTCAGCTTAGTGATGTTATTATTGTCCACGTGGAATTGTTGTTGTTGTGGGGCCCCATCTTCTTCCTGGAGACTTCAGTTGATGTTAGGCCTGGTCGTGATTTCCTGCAGAAAAGTGATAAGAGACTCGAACACAAAGACATATATATGCAGCTAATTGAAGCCTTTTTTCTTTCTAGAATTAGTTAGTACTCTATATGACCATTCATATCTTAACAAAGTTTAAAATGTATATATATATATTAATCTTGTAAATTTTGATATAAAATTCATACTTTAAGAAAAGTTTAAAGAATCATAATAGAATCAAAGAGTTGAGATTAGTAATAGAATAGTCCCTTAATTAATTTGGCTTTTCTCCTGTCCCATGTCAGAAGATGGCTCTTTTCTTCTGGCATGATACAGGGAGTTTGCATTTTCCTTTTAACAACATGCTTGAGTTTAAAGAAGGAGAGAGCCATTCTCCAACTCAAAGACAGCTTTAAATTTTAATTGAACTGGGACTATTAGAAGACCAATAGTGTTAAATTTTTAAAGAAACAAACATTTAGGAAGACAAAATTTTTTAGATGATATACCCATATGCCATTTCACTATGTTTCCTGGGATAGATGATTTGTCCCTTTTCTTCAGTTGTTTCATTTGTCCAGTGTTCTTCAAATTCCTTAACCTTCATTCTCCTAAAAGACAAAAACAAAAACCTTTCCCCAAGACTAATTTTGGGGATGTTCCTTTTTGGCAAGTTATTATCTGATTAAATGAAAAGGCATGTTTTACTGGTATAAGTTAGTTTAAATTGGATGTTCATGATAGTTGATGAACTATCACCTCCTCTGATTAAGAGGTCTCTCTTGTTCAAATCGAACCTTTATCAATTTTGATAGTACCCACAGCTTATCTTCTCCTGTAGAAACAAAAGCAAAACCTCGTCCCCAATGTAACACATATCCTGGTTTCCATTCTGAGGTCAGCACATCCTTAAAGTATATAGGCTGATTTAATTCTGTAGTTTTTTTCTGTTATCCAATGTCTCTCTGCAGCTATTGTTCCTTTCTCATTGGCACTGAGAAAATTCAAAGTTAATAGAGCATTATGTAGTCTATTTCTGGGGATTTTTGTTACCCCTATCTGTTTATTTAGCATATCGTTTAGAGTTCTGTTTGAGCTTTCTATAACTGCTTGACCTGTAGGATTATGTGGTATACCTGTAATATGGTTTATATTATAATAAGTAAAAAACTGATTTATTTTAACAGAGACATATGATGGAGCATTGTCAGTTTTAATTTGTGCAGGTATACCCATGATGGCCATAACTTTTAGCAAATGAGTGATTACAGAATCAGCTTTTTCAGAACTCAAAGCAGTTGCCCATTGAAATCCTGAATAAGTATCAATGGTATGGTGTACATATTTCAATTTTCCAAATTCTGCAAAGTGAAACACGTCCATCTGCCAGATTTCATTCCTCTGAGTACCCTTTGGGTTACATCCTGCTGGTAATGGCATTTGATTGTAGAAGGAACAAGTAGGACATTTCTTTACTATTTCTTTGGCTTCTTGCCAGGTTATGGAAAAATCCTTTTTTAAACCTTCACTATTGACATGATGTTTTTTATGACATTCTGAGGCCTCCACATATTTCCTATCAATAATTTATCAATCTCATCATTGCCTTGTGCTAGAGGGCCTGGCAGACCAGTATGGGATCGGATGTGAGTTATATATAAAGGATGACTCCTTTTCCTGATTGTATCTTGTAATTGAATAAATAGTGAAGTTAATTCTGAAGCATCAGGGATAAATTCTGCAGTCTCAATATGTAATACTACTCTTTCTGCATACTGAGAGTCAGTTACTACGTTGAGAGTTTCTGAAAAATCAATTAATACCAACAGAGTAGCATACAATTCTGATTTTTTAACTGAATTATAAGGACTTTGAACCACTTTACTTAAATTTTCTGATTTGTAACCTGCCTTTCCTTGTTTGTTGGCATCTGTATAAAATGTACAAACTCCAGATATGGGTTTTTCCCGTACAATTCGAGGCAAGATCCAATCAGCTCTCTTTATAAGATCAATTCTACTGCTTTTGGGATATTTGCTGTTAATTTCTCCCAAAAAAATTACTGCAAGCTCTTTGCCAAGGTTCACTTTCTGTCCATAATTTTTCAATGTCCTCCTTAGTTAAAGGTACGACAATTTCTGCTGGGTCTATTCCTGCTAATTGACGAAGTCTCAATTTTCCTTTCCAAATCAAGTCAGAGATTTTTTCCACATAAGTTTTTAATTTTTTGTTTGGTTTATTTGGTAAAAATATCCATTCTAATATAATATTTTCTGTTTGCATTAATATTCCTATAGGAGAATGCCTAGAATGTAAAATAACCAAAATGCAATCCAGCTTTGGATCAATACAATTCATGTACTATTCATGTACTTTCTTTTCTACCAAGGCCAATTCTTTCTCAGCTTCAGGTGATAATTCTCTTGGACTATTTAAGTCCTTGTCACCTTCTAAGATTTTGAACAAATTATTTAGTTCATCATTTTTTACCCCAATAATAGTTCTTAGATGAGAATGTCTCCCAATAATCTTTGAAAGTCATTAAGAGTCTGTAGTTGATCTCTCCTAATTTGTGCTTTTGGGGTCTAATTTTTTGTAGCTCTATTTTGTATCCTAAATAATTAATAGAATCTCCTCTTTGTATCTTTTCAGGAGCAATTTGTAATCCCCAGCAAGGCAAAATTTACTTCTTCAAACATTCTTTCTAAAGTATCTGCATTTGTGTCAGCTAAATTAAATATCATCCATATAATGATAAATTATAGATTTAGGAAATTTTTTACGTACCACTTCCAATGGCTGTTGTACAAAATATTGGCACGGAGTTGGGCTGTTCAATATTCCCTGTGGGAGAACCCTCCATTGAAATCTTTTAACTGGTTGAGAATTATTATAAGTAGGCACTGTGAAAGCAAATCTTTCTCTGTCTTTTTCTTGTAAGGGTATTGAAAAGAAACAGTCTTTTAAATCAATAACCATGAGAGGCCATCTTTTTGGTAACAGAGTAGGCAAAGGAATTCCAGATTGTAGAGAGCCCATTGGCTGAATTACTTTGTTAATTACTCTAAGGTCTGTTACCATTCTCCATTTACCAGATTTCTTTTTAATAACAAATACAGGAGAATTCCAAGGGCTGGTTGATTCTTCAATATGCTGAGAATTTAACTGTTCTTCTACCAGCTCTTCTAAAGCCTGGAGTTTCTCTGTTGTTAAAGGCCATTGCTGAACCCATACAGGCTTGTCTGTTAACCATTTTAAAGGTAGAGCTGTTGGTGTTTTTGGAAGATTATCAGTTGTTGTGCCCTGTTCTTGTATGACATGGATGGCTGGTGAGCACTCATTAGAATAATATCTTCTAATATTTCTCTCAGAAACATGTACTAGTTTATGATTTGTTTCTGAGATTGGAGGGATATTAATCTGAGTATTCCATTGTTGTAACAAGTCTCGACCCCACAGGTTCATAGCTATGTTAGCCATATATGGTTTTAATTTTCCTTTCTGTCCTTCTGGACCTATACATTCAAGCCATCTTGCACTCTGCTTCACCTGAGATAATGTCCCAATTCCTAACAGTTGAACGTTTACCTCCTGAAGAGGCCAAGTTGGATGCCAAAATTCTGGTGCAATTATAGTAATGTCCGCACCTGTGTCTACCAGACCAGACAACAAAACACCATTTATTTTTATTGTTAGTTTTGGTCTTTGATCATTAATAGAAGTTTGCCAAAAAATTTTCTTTATGTTTTTTCCTGAATTTCCTATTCTCTCTGTTTCATCATCTAGACCAACATGATTTATTCCAATAGGCATTTGGTTATTTAGTTGCTTTGAGTAGGGGTTTCCTCTACAACTGCAGGAAAGGTTTGAACTGGATTTACTGTGGGGGCCTGCCTGAGGCCCCTCTGAGAGTTTCTCGAAGCTCAAGGCAAAGGATTACCCTGTCTGTCCCTTGTTGAGCTACATTCGTTGGTCCAGTGTTTTCCCTTACCACACCTTCTGCATACTCCAGAAGGAAGGGGCATTCTGTTGCCAGTGTTCCTTGAAGAAACATTATTTCTAGGAATGACCTGTTTACAATCCCTTTTCAAATCCACTTTCCACATCCAAAACATCTAACATTTCTCAAACCTTTTGAAATTGCTTCTCTTACCCACATATCATCATGGTCATAAGCCTCAGCAATAACCGTGTCTCTAATCCAATCTCCCAAAGGTGCAGATCTTGCCTTTAATGGCATGATTATTCTTTTGCATGCTGTATTTGCATTCTCAAAGGCCAAAGATTCAATTATTATCTGACTAGCCTCTGAATTCGGGACTATTCTCTGTACTGCTGAAGTCAATCTTTGTAAGAAATCTGTGAAAGATTCTTTTGGGCCCTGTATAACCTTTGTAAATGACTCAGTTTTTTTTCCTGGTTCTTCAACTCTGTCCCATGCATTCAAGGCCTCTGTTTGACATAGAACTAGGGTTTGGACATCATATAAACATTGTGTTTGTAGTGAAGCATATTGGCCTTCTCCAATAAGCTGATCCTGGCAGACTTGTATTCCGTTATCCCCCCATTGTTTTTCTATATTTTAGCCTCATTATTGAACCATATTTTCCACTGGAGATTTTGTCTGGGTTCAAGAACAGCCTGTGCCAAATCCCGCCAGTCCTTTGGTAGAATCCTATTACAAGTTTACCAAGTGTTTAACATTTGCTTTACATATGGGGAATGCATGCGATAAGATGCTATTGTCTCCTTAAATCTTTGTAAGTCTAACATTTTAATTGGAATCCAAGTATTTTGTTCATTCTCTTCATCAGGTAGCTGCTGTATGGCTACCAGATAAATTAAGGGTGATTGTGTGAAAACTGGCTTTCTTTCTGTAACCTTATGATCCAATTTTGAAACAACTTCACTGTTAATTTCTTCTGTCTGAATTTGAATTTCTTTATAGTTCATGTTTACAGGTTTAACAAGTTTTTCTAAGACTGTTATCCTGGCACTTAAATTGACTATCTTTTTAAATAGTAAAATGAGGATAAGAAAAATAATAAACTGAATAATTCGATCAATATTAATCTTCTCATATAGTGGTTCCATTGTCAGAGTACCTAAAATTTCAAACAAAGCCCAATTTTCTTCCAATGTACACATAAAGCCCATTTTTTTAATGTAGAAAAAAAATTCTCTTTTAAATAGATATGTTAATTGACTTACCAAGTCTGCGTAAAACAGTAGAAATCCGAGGGAATTTCAAAACAGCCACCTGGTGTTCAAGGTGTGAATCCAGAGAGAGAGAGAGAGAGAGAGAGAGAGAGAGAGAGAGAGAGAGAGCAAGAAAGCGTAGTTGCTTGAGCTGAGTCAAGAAAGCGTAGTTGCTTGGCTTTACAGGCCGGGGCAGGCCTGAGTTGTTTGTAGCAGTTGCAAGTAGCTCCAGCTGCGGGTCAGTCAGACCTGGGCCTGAGCTAGGGAGCCGGGCCACCAAGGCCGGAAACCGGATCTGCCGCCAAGCCAAGCCAAGCGGTTTTTAATGGATTCTTGTCACATTGGGCGCCAAATGTAGATGTAACCAACCTTCTTATTAAATAAGAAACACAGAACCAATGCAAAGAAGAAAGCCAAGAGGTCAGAGCTAAGAGCTAAAACCTTACCCTTCCTCCTGCAGTGGTCTTACCTCTCCAAACCAGAGCTACCCCTGTGTTAAAGTCTTTACATAGAGTTCCTGTTCTGCCTTCTCATTGGTTGTAAACCCAACCACATGACCGCCTCATCACGGCCTGTCTATATAGACCTCCAGGTTTTCTATGATTAGTATTGAAATTAAAGGCATGTGTATCCAATACTGGCTGTATCCCTGAACACACAGAGACTTACCTAGCTCTGCCTACCAAGGGCTGGGATTACAAGCGTACGCCACCACTGCCCTGCTTTCCTATGGCTTGCTAATAGCTCTGACCCCCAGGCCACTTTATTTATTAACATACAAATAACATTTTCATACAAATAAAATATCACCATAGGCAAAAGCTGAGGAAATGCACATGCCTCTAACCTCAAGACCATATTCATGCAAAACCCACACAAAAATGGCACTGTGCCATAAAGGGTTAAATAACAGATTATATTACTATTTATATTTGGGTTCCCTGAATATCCCATTTTAGCTATTTTTTGATGACTCATACCCAGGGCCGTGTGTCCAGCATTAGCTATCTGAGCCCATGACAGATATTCACATCAGTGCCACATCATCAAAACATCAATTGGTCCCTGCACCCCTCTGTTTCCTACACCCAGTCAACACCCCTCCTCCCTGCAGGTCCCTTTGCCATGTTCATATTTTCTTGTTTGTTTTGTGACCATAGAGTTTAATCAGGGTTGTCTATGTGACTGTGGATTTGAAACTGTCCCTTGGAACTGGTAGATTCACCTGTGGTCCTGAAGACAATGACTTTCCGACCCCCAAATCCACAAGTAATCAATAGTTCAGCAGAGAGGGGTACGGCCTCCTGTGCCCCTCCCCAATTCATGGTTAACAGATACAGCCATGTCATGCCCAGAAGGTGGCATTTCTCAGCCCCTCCCCCTGACTTCTGACCATTGCATTCTTTCTGCTCAATCTCCTACTGTATTCCCTGTGGGAAATATATCCATCCCAGAGCTCCAGCTTGAGCATGTGGACTGAGCATGCAGAAACATGGATTGTGCAGATCTGTACAGCTCTCCACCTTGGTCAGAGAAGCTTCTTATTGCAGGGGGAGTGTAGCTAGAGTTTTCTTGCCTGGCCCACAGTCAGGACAAATCTCTCTCACCTGCCAGTCCCATAGCTGCTCAGACCCAACCAATTAAATACAGAGACTTATATTGCTTACAAACTGTATGGCTGTGGCAGGCTTCTTGCTAACTGTTCTTATATCTTAAATTAATCCATTTGTATAAATCTATACCTTGCCACATGGCTCATGGCTTACCGACATCTTCACATGCTGCTTGTCCTGGTGGCGGCTGGCAGTGGCTCTCTGCCTCAGCCTTCCACTTCCCAGCTTTATTCTCCTCCTTGTCCCACCTATACTTCCTGCCTGGCCACTGGCCAATCAGTGATTTATTTATTGACCAATCAGCAACACACTTGACATACAGACCATCCCACAGCAGTGGGAGTGCTTAGTACAGAGACTCAGTACTGTTGAAAGTGCTGAGAATAAAAGACTCAGTCACAGATGGGATGTCAATATCAGCCTCCCCACTCCAAAGCAGAGGTGAAAGAGTGTAAGAGCCAGCGGATGGAGAGGACAGCTGCATGATGCTGTCCCCGGGACAAGACATGGCTGTTATACTCACCAACTCACAGCAGCTATAGTTACCTGCACAACATCAAGCCAGTTAAAGATTCCAGTATGGAGGCAAAGGAGCTCCCAGGGCCTCATCTCCAGGCTGAAGAAAAAAACAGTCACTTTAATTTGAGGGAGTGGCCATTGGTATGTTCCCCTTGCCCCAATTGCTTACCACACACCCATGGACATGTAAACAACACTAATCAGACTCAGTGGGATAAAAATTAATTTACTGATTAATTTTAAAGAGAAAGCATGGAGTCAAGAGAGAGAGAGAGATGTGATGGGGGAGTTGGAGGGATGGTGGGGACTAGACATGATCAAGACACGTTGTTGTGCTAATATGTTTTCTTGTTTTTGTCAGCTTGACAAAAGCCAGGGTCATCCGGAAAGAGGGAACCACAATCAAGAAAAACACACTGGCCTGTAGGCAAGCCTGTGGGGCATTTTCTTGATTAACAGTTCATGTGAGAGGGCCCAGCCCACTATGGGCGGCACCATCCCTAGGGAGGTGGGCCTGCATTGTATAAGGAAGCTGGCTAAGTATGAGTCTGGAATGGAGTCTGAGAGCAGGCCAGTGAACATGTAGGATCTTACACAGCTCCTGCTGGTCTTTCTCACTGTGGGTGAGTTTCCTGTTGGGAGGTAATGCTTCATGGAAGAGCAAGCCGACCTGCCTTCAAGTTTCTACCCTGACTTCCCTCAATTATGAGTTGTGACTGGGAAACAAAAATAAAATATCCCATTCTTCCTCTAAGTTGATTTTGGTCAGTGTTTTATCACACCAATTGAATGAAACTAGGACTCAGAGATAAGGGCAACACTGTCACGTCACATGCCAGCCTAGTTTAGATTATTCTCCCTCTCTGTCTCTCTGTCTCTGTCTCTGTCTCTGTCTCTCTCTCTCTCTCTCTATCTCTCTATCTCTCTCTCTCTGTGTGTATGTATGTGTGTGTGTGTGTGTGTGTGTGTGTGTGTGTGACTATGTGCATGTGTTCAGAAAAGCCAATGTCAGGTGTCTTCCTCAGCAGCTCTCCACCTTTGTGACAGGTCTGTCACTGAGACTGAATTTTGCTGAACTTGCACCTCACTGATTCAGCTACTGGCAAGGGAGACCCAGGGCCCACCTGTCTCCACCTGTCATCATTGGAATTACAGATACATACCACCTTACCCAGCATTCACATGGGTGCTGGGGATCTGAGCCTAGGTCCTCATACTTAATCTGCCCTCTTCCCAGCCTCTATTTTAGATCACTTTTACACTGCAAATGTGTAAGTTTGATTGTTCTTTTTCTCTCCCCTTTGCTCAGAACGGTACATTTATAAAAAACAAAACAAACAAACAAAAAACCCTGCTTTTGGATAACTGCTCAAGTAGACTATTACAGGAGAAGAAGCTGATAAGCACCAGTCCCAAGACCATCTAATCAGTCATCTCTGTCTAGTAGTTCAGAACCCAAAACATCTGGCATCTTCAGATAACATCCAAGGGCACGGCAGGGACTTGCAAATTCTGTTATTTAAGGAATAATGTTGCAAGCCTTCCTGCCAGGGGTAGTTGGTACTGTGCAGCCTTAAGTAGGAAGCCTCACCTAAAGAACCACCACCTAAAGAATCCATCCCTTGACTGATGTGGGAAGCAGCCCAGATAAAGAAGGTGTGCAGAGGGAAGCAAGGCTGCTGTTGCTCCTCAGGCCTCCCACTAGCACCAAGTTGATTGACCTGTTGCTGTTGCTGCTGGTTCCTTAGCAACAGAGTCAGCATCTCCCAGCTTTTATCATGGAGCAGGGACCAGCAACATCTGGAACTTTGCAGGCATTCAGTACCAGATTGGGACTACTGAGGCACCCCATCTTGCAGACCTAGTTACCATGGGATTCTCAGCCTCTCTGGTGTGTGAAAGATTTACAACACGCCCCCACGGTCAGGCGTGTTCGCATATGCCTGGCGGACACTTCCGCCTAGCCAGGCCCAGGTCAGGATAGCCATTTCCGGGTCAGGGCATCTTGCGGGACCGAGATGCGTGACGTTTCACTGGCCACGTAAGCGTGCAACGTGGCCATGTGATCTACGCGCTTGCGTGTAGTAGTGACGCTGATCTGTCCACGCCCAGCCTTTAAAAATCAGGCGCCATGCTCCTGGTTCCTTCTTCTCCACACACGTGTTTCCCGCAGGCCTGTTCACTCTCTGTCCCTTTACCTTTAATAAAACTCTTTGTTAGCGGATTCTGTCGTGTTTCGTGGCATTTCCTTGCTGGGTAAGAACACAACGCAGCCAAAAAACTAACATTTTGGTGCCGAGACCGAGCGGGTGCTTCCAGGAGCCCTGCGACTGGAAACCCGTAAACCGGGGACTGCAACACTCTGCTCCGTACGCGACAGACCGCTCTCCATTTCGCCTGACCGCAAAAATTCCATGCAACACCGCTTTCTCCGATTGGTGAGTCCCCCCATTTTTTGGCCAGCGTAAACGGTTTCCTGAATTTGTGAGAACGACCGTTGATCGTCTGGCGCCTCACAATTGTTCTTGAGACCGGGGGAACCCCCGGCCACGGTCTTCATTGGCTACGGTCGGCCCCTATCGCAGGCCTGAGATTTCTAGCCCTCTCCCACGTCTGCAGCCTGAGATATATCTCGCGTTGGGACCACCGCCGTTGGGTGCGTCCTGGGGGCCACGTGGGGCCGACGCGTTCATCCGACTTGACGAAGCGGCAGACGCTGTCTGGATTCCCGGGGAATCCTTTCCTCACGTGGCGGGAGGCCCTTGCTTCTGTGGCTGACGAGCCAAGGAGCAGCTTGTGCCTGGTATCCGTCCTTGGCCTTGGGGACGCCTGGGGCCTTGGCTCCGGATCACGTTTGTTTTTTTTTTCTTTTTTATTTTTTTCTGCCTCTCTGCTGCAGACATGGGAAACAAGGCTTCCAACCCTGTTACTCCTTCCTCTCCGTTAGGCTGTCTTGTTGAAGCTTTAAAACCTCTCAGTTTAATGCCTCACATAAAGATTCCTAAGCTAATTCATCTATGTTCTAAAAAATGGCCAAAATATGCTTTAGAAAACAACAAAAAATGGCCGCCGAGCGGCTCTTTAGATCCCGATATTTTACGGGAGTTATCTAATTACTGTCAGCGCTCAGGCAGATGGAAAGAGTTTCCCTACATAATTGCGTTTTTCTTTCTCAGTGCTAAACCGTCTCTTCTGGATTCCTTCTCTCCCACACCCAGGGTGGCTGTCTAGCCAGAGATAGGTTTATTACCTGTCTCCTGACAGGTCTCCGTAAGGCTGCCCTAAAACCAGTAAACTATGAAAAACTAAAAATGGTTATTTAAGATAAGGACGAAAATCCGTCTCATTTCCTAGAGCGGCTCACCAAGGCTCTACTTCAGTTCACTAGCTTAGACCCAGAGAGCCCGGAGGGCAGGCAGCTGCTAATGACCCACTTTGTCTCACAGAGCTTCCCTGACATTAGGGATAAACTTAAACGTTTGGAGAACGGCCCTCTAACTCCACAGGCAGATATGCTGGCGATAGCATTTAAGGTGTACCATGGTAGAGATGAAAAAGCCCATAGAAGGAGCTGCCAGATGCTGGCAAGCACTGCCCGACCGGCTCCCCGAAAGCCGTCTGGTCCCTGTTTCAAGTGTGGGAGAGAAGGCCATTGGGCCCGGGCTTGTACCGCCGGCCCACGAAGGGCACCGACAAAGCCTTGTCAAAACTGTGTCCTGAGAGAGTTTTGGGGGCCCACTTCTCCTGCTCGTCTCCCTATTGTCGGGGTTGGGGGACAGCCTTATCTACCTCACCAGACACCACCACTTAATTGCATTTTCAGGGGCGTCCCTCTCACACACACATTCTTAGTGGTGCCAAGCTGCCCTGTACCTTTAATGGGGAGGGATCTTCTAGCTAAGGTAGGAGCGTCCATTTCTTTCGCTCCACACATTCGCCTCATCCCAGACGCGCCAGCAGCTCCTTTACTTCTAGCTACTCACTCTTCTGACTCTAAAATTCTTTTCCCCTACCAGATTCTCAGGTAGACCTCTCCTAGCTACTCACTCTTCTGACTCTAACAATTCTTTTCCCCTACCAGCTTCTCAGGTAGACCCAAAAGTCTGGGATACCCAGAACCCTTTTATTGCTAGGCACCATCAGCCTGTTATTATCCAGCTACAAGATCCTGCCAGGTATATCACCCAAGCTCAGTATCCCCTCTCACTCTCAAGCTCCAGAGGACACCAGGATCCACTGCCTTGTCACCAATTCCAGAGGAATAAGTATCTTGTCAAACAGAAGGTTCCTAGCCACAGCACGGAAGGTTCTCAGCCACAGCACGGATGGACAGCGGCAGAACTTCATTCCAGGACCTGCCCACCATCATTCCAGGACTTCACAAGATACTCTCTCATCCCCCTGCCCCCAAGAGCCAACCAACGCCCACTATTCAGCTGGAAGCAGTCTTTGAGAGAAACGTCGCCCCCATACCCAGTCAACCACAATTTTTTTTCTTTTTTAAAAAAGAAAGAGTCAGGAATGAAAGATTTACAACACGCCCCCACGGTCAGGCATGTTCGCATATGCCTGGCGGACACTTCCGCCTAGCCAGGCCCAGGTCAGGATAGCCATTTCCGGGTCAGGGCATCTTGCGGGACCGAGATGCGTGACGTTTCACTGGCCACGTAAGCGTGCAACGTGGCCATGTGATCTACGCGCTTGCGTGTAGTAGTGACGCTGATCTGTCCACGCCCAGCCTTTAAAAATCAGACGCCATGCTCCTGGTTCTTCCTTCTCCACACACGTGTTTCCCGCAGGCCTGTTCACTCTCTGTCCCTTTACCTTTAATAAAACTCTTTGTTAGCGGATTCTGTCGTGTTTCGTGGCATTTCCTTGCTGGGTAAGAACACAACGCAGCCAAAAAACTAACAGTGTGATTTGGCTAGCATTACTATTTTAAAGATCACGTAATAAATTCCGTTCTTATTTGTTCATCACCTTCGTTTTGTTCCTATAGAGAATCTGACCAAAACACTGTCCCTGCCTCTCTTCTCCTCCCAATAAAAATCTTCTCATTTACCTCAGTTTCCCTAAGATTTTCTCTGCATGGGAGACACAGTTCTTGTATGGTGCTGGAGAAGTGGTTCACTCAGTAACATATCCGCTGTGCAATTCAAGCACCTGAATTCTGATCTCCAGTGTTAATATCCTGTTCTGCTTGATGAAATCCAAACCCTTGGGGCCACCCTGCATCCTAACATAAAGGAAACCCCCTTCCTCTCTCTCTTCGACTTTCACTCCACTCCCACGAGGTGTGCACCCCTTGACATCCCTTCTCTCTCTCCCTCTCACTTTCTCTCCCTTTTTCCTAGCTTCTCTTCATCTCTCTATTATCATAAACCATTTCTAAGCAGATGCAGCATCTGGGTTGTGAATGTCCACCTGCCACTGACATGCCCACATGGTGCAGGGTGCCTGCCAGCCTGCCGCTACATCTGCCCAGCATGCCAGTGTGTTTCCCTGCACATGCAGGATACCCTCAGGGTCCCCCAAGTGCATAATTCATAACACCCAACACCTCCATGAGAAGCAGGGTGCAGCAGCACCTATAACCACTGGGCTGAGGAGGGCCTGGGACTTGCTGGTCAGACAGCCCAGCTGGAAGAGTGAACTCCAAGTTCATTCAGAGACCTGTCTCAAAAACTAAGGTAGACAACCATAGAAGAAAATACTCCCTGTCAACCCCTGGCCTCCACATGCATGCATGCAACATGTGCACATATGTGAGCATAGATACATGCATATACTTCCCACACACATAAAATCTCCAGAGTCTCACGATCGTGAGGGTGCTGATGTCTACTTAATCACTTAATCACTTGGCTTCTTGACTCTCAAACATTTCTTCCTAAAACCCCACCATGAGCTTCAGTCAGAGACAACATCACCAAGAGGGGGAGAGGTGTTTCAGATACTTCTGCCTCGACTACCCACAGGCTGAAGTTTATACGCATGCGCCTCCAATTGGAAAGAATGACTACCTTTAAATTGAGCCCTTAGTATTTTAAAGTTGTACAGGCTGTAACTTGCGCTTCATAACCATGAGGATGAGGGTTCAAGTCTCCAGCACCCACATAGCCAGGCAAGGCTCTGTGTGTGCCTGTGAGCCCAGTGTGGAGGGGGCATGGAGACAAGAGGATCTCTGGGGGGTGCTGGCTACCAGCCTCACTCCAGTTTCTGTAAGACACCTTGCCTCATGAGAATGGATGGGGAGTGATAGAGTTGGACATCCTGTGTCCTTCTCAGAACTCTGTGCACAAGCAGGAGTGCACACATCTGCACATACATGTGATAAATACACCACACATACACTTACACACAAAGAAATCTGTGGCGCACGCCTTTAATCCCAGCACTCGGGAGGCAGAGCCAGGTGGATCTCTGTGAGTTCGAGGCCAGCCTGGGCTACCAAGTGAGTTCCAGGAGAGGCGCAAAGCTACCCAGAGAAACCCTGTCTCGAAAAACCAAAAAAAAAAAAAAAAGAAAAAGAAAAAAAGAAATCTGGGGCTTTTGGGGGGTGTTGTTTGGGGTTTTCTTGTTTCTTTGGTTGGTTGATTAGTTTTTTGAGACACGGTAGCTCTGGCTGTCCTGGAATTCCCTGTGTAGATCATGCTGGCCTCCAACCCACAGAGACACACCTGTCTCTGCCTCCTGAGTGCTGAGATTAAAGGTGTGCACCTGGCAGGAATTCCTAAAGATAAATAAAATAAAGTTGTGACCTTGAATCCTGCATCCGTTGTATATGGGCTTACTCTCCCTCTAACCCTCCCAGTCCTCCTCCTTCCCTTCAGAACCCTACACAGTTCTACATCTGTTCTCATTTCATATTTACACACATGATTTTATGTACCTTTGAAAAAACTAGGAGCCACAAATGAGAGAGAATCACTATTTGTCCTTCTGAACTAGCTCCCTGTGATGGGATGGTCCCTGGTCACACCCACTTTCCCAAAAGACACTCCACTCCTCTTTACAGCTGAGAAACTTCCACTGTGCAGACCAGTGACATTTCCTTTGTCTGTTCCTCTCTTGGACAACACCTGTTGGTTCCATAGCTCAGTTGCTGTGACCAGTGCTGCATCACACACTGGTGTGGGAGTGTCCCTGCAACCTGTGGGTGTGGAGTCCCTTGGGGAAAGACCCAGGAGCAGTGTAGCTAGATTATACAATGACTGTTTTTAAATTTTCTTTATTTTCAATTATGGAAATGTGTGTGTGTGTGTGTGTGTGTGTGAAGAGGATATCAGATAGCCTAGAGTTAGAGTCACAGGCAGCAAGAACTCTTAACCTCTGAGGCAACGCTCCAGCCTCTGTTCCTAGGTTTTTGAGAAATGTCCACATGGACTTCCCACAGAGGCTGGACTAGTTTACCCCCCTTAGCAGTGTCTTAGTGCTCTCTTTTGTCCACTCCTTTGCCGCATCTGTGGTTATTTGTTTGTTGTTGTTTTGGTTTTGTGTTTGGTCTCACTGTACAGTCCTGGCTGTTCTAGAACTCTCACTGTAGACCAGGCTGGTCTTGAGTTCACAGGGATCCTCCTGCCTCTGCTATCACACCCTGCATTATTTGTTTTCTTAATGGTTGCTAAGGAATATCAAATTTTAAAAAGTACCCCAGGTTCCCAAACCACCTTTTCTGGGTAAGTGTCACCACCACCCCTCTTCAAAGAAGACTCTCTTTGCAGCCAATGGAGACAACATAGAGAACTGAAACTGGACACAATGCAGAGATCAACGGATGTGGGGATCCGATCCCAATGGATCCATCTACATCACAGCTCAGGGAACATGTACACCACAGCTCAGGGAACATCTACATCACAGCTCAGGGAACATCTACATCACAGCTCAGGGAACATCTACACCACAGCTCAGGGAACATCTACACCACAGCTCAGGGAACATCTATACCACAGTTCAGGGAACATCTACATCAGAGTGTTGTAGAGATTGTAAGATCCAGAATGTCAGGAAGTCTCCTAGAGGTGGCTTCATAAACAAGACCAGAACAACACCTATATCAGTGGACATGTTGACACTGAAGGGGGACATTCACAGGGTCCCAGCCCTAGACAAAGAACTGCAGGCAAGTAATGACTGCTGGGAGAAGAAGAATTAGCCTCTTCTAGGGATGAGCCCCTTCCTAGTTTTCCAATGTAGAATACACAATACACACACATAAATAACAAAAACAGACTCAACAGGTGGTGTGTGTGTGTGTGTGTGTGTGTGTGTGTGTGTGTGTGCATGCACATACATCCATATATATGTATGCGACAATAATAAAGAAAAAGAAGCTATCAACTTCAGAGTTCTGGAAACAAGAGGGGTCAGAGGGGGGATAGCTGGGGGCTGGAGGGAGGAAAGAGAGAGGGAAGTAGTGTAAATCTGTGGTGTATTGTGTTCCCCAATATATTGTGTACCCTAATAAACTTATCTGGGGTCAGAGAACAGAAAAGCCACTAGATAATTAGGATAGGCAGTGGTAGCACATGCCTTTAATCCTAGCTCTCCCAAGACAGAAATCTATCTGTTCAAGGATACAGCCAAGCATGGTAACTCACGCCTTTAATCCCAGAAAGCGAGCCTTTAATCTCAGGGAGTGATGGTAGAAAGCAGAAAGGTATATAAAGGTGTGAGGACCAGAAACTAGCAGCATTTGGCCTGGTTAAGCATTTGGCTGGTTAAGCTTTTAGGCTTTCGAGCACAATTCAGCTGAGAGCCATTGGGATGAGGACACAAAAGCTTCCAGTCTGAGGAAACAAGACCAGCTGAGAAGTTGGCCAGGTGAGGTTAGCTGTGGCTTGTTCTGTCTCTCTGACCATCCAGCATTTCACCCCAATAACTGGCCCTGGGTTTGATTTTATTAATAAGACTCTCTAAGATTCATGCTACATAAATCTATTTCAATTTCAATTAAAAGCACAGTCAAAAAAGGAAAGGACTCTAAAGGACAATATCAAATCACAGATTATTCTTCCCCAAAGTCAGCCGAACTTATTCAAAGATTCCAGCAAAGAAGCCTAAAGTAGATCTGAAAGTCTCCACGAAAACTGAGCCCAAGCTGGTGAGATGGCTCAGTGGGGAACAGAACTCACCACTGAGCCTGACATGTGTTCAGTCCCTTGAACTTACTGGTAGAAAGAGAGAAGAAAGTCCCAACAGTTAAATTAACCCATTACTATTCATCTATGTTCTGCCACATGCCTCGAGGCGTTCACCTCTCCTCCTGCACATCCTGCTTGTTCTGTGTCTCTTCACATCTCCACCTTTCTTCTTCCCAGAGTCCTCTCTGTCCCATCTAACCTTTTCCTGCCTAGCTATTGGCCATTCAGCTCTTTATTAAACCAATCAGAAGGAGCCTTGGCAAAGACATATCTTCACAGTGTAAACAAATATTTGGCAACAAATAAGCAGCACCCCTCTATGGCCTCTGCATCAGTTTCTGCCTTGAGGTTCCTGCCCTGCTTGAGTTCCTGCCCTGACTGTCACTTGGAAGTGTAAGATAGATTGAACCATTTCCTCCCTACATTGCTTTTGATCGTGGCCTTTATCACAACAATAGAACCCCTAACTAAGACATGTGCTCAGGACAGAACTTCGGGAAATGTATGTAGTGAGAAAGGAGTCAAGAATGAGTGGGGCTGGAGAGATGGCTCAGTATTTATGAGCAACTACTGCCCTTCAAGATGACCCCAGTTCTGTTTGTAGGAGATTTTACAGTGTCCTATAACGCCAGTTCTAGGGGATTCAGCTTCCTCTTCTAAATTCCACAGGACATGCAGCATATACTCATACACAAACATAACATTAAAACAAATCTCTTTGTTAAAAAATGGAATTTGGGCAGGGGAGATGGCTCAGTGGTTGCTCTTCCAGAGAACCCATGTTCAATTCCCCAGCACCCACAGGGCAGCTCACAACTGTCTATAACTCTAGTTCCAGGGGATCTGACATCCCCTGTATGAGGATCTGAGGATGTCAGATCTGACATCCTCATACAGACAAACATGCAGGCAAAAACACCAATACACATGAAATGAAAATAAATAACTTTTAACTGGGATTTTTTTTTTTTTAAATATTTGGGATCTCTACCTAAAAAAAAAAAAATAAAGCTTCATCACCTCCTGCCATATCTCTAAACTGGTGATTTTTAAAACTCAATGTTAAAGCAAGTAACTGGGCTGGGGATGTGGCTCAGTTGGGGTAGTGCTCACGTAGCAGGCACAAAACCCTGGGTTCCATCCCCAGCACCCCATAAACTAGATGTGATGATGCACATTTTTAATCCCAGGACTCAGGAGGTAGAGACAGGAAGATCAGGAGTCCAAGGAATCCAATAGCCACATAGCCATTTCAGGGCCAACCAGAGCGACATGAGACCCTGTGGTGGCATGGGTTCAGTCAGCTGTATTCAGATTTCTCTCTCAGTTTCATAAGCAACTATCCTGAGGGACCGGATTAACTGTCCCTCTTGTGAGGCAGGGGAAGTTCCTGGTAAGCAGAGGTGCCTTTGTTTTGTGTCTTCTACTTGAGAATGTTGTAACAGCAGAAACAGAACTAAAGCGTGATTAAAGGAGGCATCTTCAAAAGCCATGGCTCCTGGGGAGGATGAAAGGAAAAAGGAGAGAAGAGCTAGAAGGAAATAAACAGTCCCATTCAAGACAAAACAGAAGCAACCTTAGCTGTGCCTACATCACAGCCCACTGCAAGGAGAAGGCCTCCTCCTAAGCTAGCCAATGCTGCTGCAATGACAGGTGGGGGAGCTTAGGGCCCAGGTACCCTGGGAACTCTGGGGTTTTGTTTGTTTTGGTTTCTTTAGAATTAACTAAAAAAAAAAAAAGGTAGGTAGGTACAGGATGTAGCTCAGGGGTAGAGTGATTGGCTAGCATGTACAAGGTTCAGATTTCAATCTCCCAGCTTGTAAGTTAAAAAAAAAAATAGAGATTTGTGGGGAGTATAGAGGGTAGCATGCCACTCTAGAATATGTGTGAAATTGTAAATTAATTAATTCAAAATAAATGACAGGATGAAATTTCACACCAGGGCCAGGAACATAGTTTCATGGTAGAGTGCTTAGCTGGAATTCATGAAGCACCTGAGACACACACACACACACACACACACACACACACACACACACACACACACACACACACACACCAGTAATGAAAGGAAGCAAGGAAGGAAGGAAAAAACAAGGCAGGCAGGAGGTCTGTCCATATGAATTATGGAGACAGGGAGATCAGGAGTTCAAGGCCATCCTAAACTACATAGTAAGTGCCAGGCCACATGAGGCTGGTCAGAAAGAAAAGGCTCATAAGAACCCATTGCCACAACAGTAATCAAAAGTAAAACATTTAAGTCAAGAATTAAAGATAGTCCAGTATATTAAAGGCTCATACCCAGGTGAGGCAAGAGAGGAATCCATGCAGGGAACCAGGGAGGTGGGAGGTGCACAGACCACCGGGCAAGTGCAGAGAGGGGCAGTGATCCCTGACCAGGGAGGTTGTTGTCCCAGGGACAGGCACTCTCTTTGGTCCTGAGGACAGTGAGGGAAGCCAGGCATCCCTTGGGAGGTCAGAGGCAGCAGAGCAAACACAACAACGCTTTCCATGATGTCGGGCGCCACCCAGAGGACTAACGAAGAATTTTCCTCAGAGATGCTAAAAGCTACCTTAGGCTTCAAGACACTAGGGGGCGCTGAGCCTTTGGCATCAGCAGGGAAAGGAGCCTTCCTGGCTGGGGTGACAGCAGGCTCTGGAGACAGCTTTCCTGAAGGACGGGGCAAAGTGCTATGTGGAGCTCTTCCTCCTTCCCCTGGCCTGCAGTGGCAGGAGGGACAGAGGCTCCAAGAGAAAGAGACCATGTGACTATAAATGACTATGAATGCACTCAGTGGGTGTATATTCCCAATACAAACTCAAAGAAACCTGATTTCTCCAGGTGTGGTGCTGCATGCTTTTAACCCCAGTGCTTAGGAGGCAGAGGCAGGTAGATCTCTATGAGTTATGAGTTCAAGGTTAACCTGATCTACATTTTGAGTTCAAGGCCAGCCAGAGGTACATGAGACTCTTGTCAAAAAAAAAAAAAAAAAAAAAAAAAAAAAAAAGAGAGAGAAGAGTGCTTCACAACCAAAAGATAATGTAGACACTAATATCCTAGTTAATATCAAACATTTTAAAGCTTTATTAGTGAAGACAGTGTCCAGAAATAGACAATCTACTGAATGGAACACATCAGACCACGTGTGAATTTTTGTTCATTCTTTATTCTAGTGCTGGGGATGGAACTCAGAGACCCACTCATGATCAGCACACTGCATGTCATTGAGGTACAGCCCAGACACATGTGTGTGACTCTACTGAGGGGGTTCATGGGCAGAGAAGAGCAACTGAGATCATCCATAGAAGAAGAGGGAAGAGCTGCAGGGGAGGGTGTCTCAGGGACTCTCTGGATCCCTAAGGACTCAGAGCAGGGACACTGGGGATGAACAAGGTGGCTGGAACTAGAGCAGAGTGCCCCTGAGTTGCCTGCACGCCCAGGGGAAGCACAGACCGTCAGTGATGAGGGCAGGGAGTCGAGGGCTGCTCACACACCCAGAAGTTTTGCTCAGTGCATTTATTAACATTCCACTCATCTGTGAACAGCTCCACGCAGTCCTCATCCCCATCATTGTTGGGCTTCCCATCTTTCCAAAAGCTGAAAACATCATCAGTCATCAGAGACAGCCATCACACACAGAACCCACCCCATAAACAGCAAAGAAGACCTGGACAGAGTCTTCCATGGTAAAAAAAAAAAAAAAAAAAAAAAAAAATCATGAGCCAGGCAGTAAGAGTGCATGGAACAGCTTTAAGAAAATGTGGGCTCTAATCTCATCACCACCAGAATCAGCCCAGCAAAGCAAAAATGAGGAGTCTGGATTTTGGACTTAAGCTGGGGAGTGAGAATGCCGAGGTGATATGGGGTTATAGTTATGATTTCTGGGTGTTTTCAACGGTGCAGGATGTGTTTAGAGTGAGTGTCATCTCCCTGTCAGCTACTTTCTGAGCCATGGATTCTGAGAGTTCACCTGAGCTGAAGAGGGGTGCCATCCACCCACTGCCAGGAACCTTCACGTCTAAGGTCACTGAGGCCAATCCAGGAGCGTTGGTTCTTCCTCACATTCCAGTATTCCATAAATCTCTGAATGGATGCAGCAGTCCAGAGAAAGGTCTATGATGCCATCATCCATCCATAACCCACTCTTCCCTGCCTCCCATAAAAGCTTTTCTCCTCCCAAGCTTAGTTAGTCAAGTTGTGTGGACTGGCTTGTGAATGCATGCCATGGGTGCAGGTCAAAGTGCACATGTGTGAAATATCTCAGCTCAGAGGTGTGTCCCAAGAGGATCACATGAAATTTCAAAGCTCCTCTGACTCCCTTCACACCTAACCCACCTCTCATGTATTCCTCCCCTACAGGACCTCCCCACTCCATTGTGCCTCCTCCTACAGGAAGCCCCCTCTGACTGCATCTCCTCCATGTCCCTCAGCCTCCCATCTGGAATCCAATGCCTAGGACAAAGTGGTAGGATTGATGTGGCCCCACTCACCTGCTCTTCAACACTGTTGATAATCACCAGGTGGGCTCCAAGGTCCCGGCAGGAGGAGGCTGAGGCTTCCCAGCTGCCCTGAGTCTGGGAGAAGAGGTAGCAGCTTCCCTGGAAGAGCTCCCAGTCCCAGGGGCAGGGCCGGCACAGGCCAGCTGCAGAGTGAACAGTGCAGTGGGGACACATGAGCTCAGGGCCTGGGTTCTCTTCTCCCCTCTGCCTTGGGCCTTAGAGCCCAGGCCTGGGCTTCTATTTCGGCTACCAACACAGTGCTCCCAAAACCCGGACCACAATCCCTGTGCTCTATCCTGCCTGCCTCGGTGGAAGCCCAGAAGGCAGATGCCAACACCTCTGATGACCCCTGAGCTCCCTCCTAACTCAGGCCCTGTAGCCTCACCAAGCGAGGCATTGATCTGAGTCAGCTGCTGCTGGATCTGCTCCAAGCTGTGTGTCTGCGCTTGAGGAACAGCAACTACAAGAAGAGGTTTGCAACAATTAAGCACCAACTGTGTGCCTGGTACAGAGCTGGACCCAAAAGATCACTGTTGGTTGTCACAGTGACCCTAGGACCCCATTTCACAGGCCAGAACACGGAGTCTCACACCCTGTTAGTATCAACGCTGTCAGGACACAGAAGGAGACACAGGTCCATAGCTTCTCACATTCTGCCACACCCCCAGCATGCCTCTGCCCATGCTTGCCCAGCCTCAGATTCGTTTCCCAAGAAGCCCCAACCTTGAAGTTTCCTGACCTTTGGCAAGGACAACCACGAGGAGAGCAGAGAAGAGAAGCAGGGAGATGAGCTGCAGTATCATGATGGACTGATGGTAGTCCTGACACCCTGAGGGAAGAAAGTCGAGTGGTCCTGCAGGCACTTGTCCCTAACACATCCTTGAACCAGGGTGATCCTAGCCCCTCTTTCCCTTTCTGAACACAGGATTATAGACGCTCAGTCACCATTGTCTCACTGCCTGAGTTTTCCTGTCCATCATCTGCCACATGAGCATCAGAAGTCTGTTTCCAGCCTCAGCTATCCCAGGACCCTGCATTTCAATCATCCCATTTCAAACTCTCTGGCACCAATAACAAAGATCCTCAGGCCCACCACTCCATGAACTAGGAGATCAGTTCCCAGATGCCACTTTCACAGAAGGAGGATTTCAGACCCCAGCTCTACTTCTTATGATGGGGCATTCAGTACCTTCCTTTACTCCACAGGATTGGAGATTCCTGTTTCCCAGTATGCACCTCACCTAAACAGGGCTCCTCTTCCTAGACACTGCTCCCCCAGGACACAGAAGGTCAGACTCACCTTTCACCTCTCTAAGACCCAGGAATGAAATATTCAACCTCCTCCTCTGTAGGAGCAAGGAATACAGCCTCCAGCCCTCATTTCTTCAGGACAGAAGATTCTAGACCATCAGCTCTCCCTTGACAGGCCTCAGGATTCCAGGTTTTCAGAATCAATGTTCTTAGGACTCTGGACTCTAGAGCCTAGCCTCCTCTTCTCCAGTGTCCAGGAGTCAAGTCCTCAAGTGTTCATCTCCTCAAGATCCAGCTTTCCAACTTCACATACTCCATTCCCCCGACAAAAGGACATAAAACCGAAGTCCCAATCATCCCAGAACCTAGGGATCAACAACCCAGTCTCCCTGCCCCAGTACTGAAGACTCCTGGTTCTGTCCTATGCTGAGTACCTTGCAAACCCTTGTCTACTTCAGAAACTCTTGAAGCCATGAGGAGGCTGTAGTCCAAGGCTTCTTAGAAATAGCTGGTGCTGCAGATCACAAGCTCCATCACTGAACAGTTGTATCATCTGTCAGAGCCTGAGCAGGCTGAGACCCGAGCTGCCCTCCTGATTCTGCCCTGAGCTCCCTGTGTCCTAACTCAGCCTCACCTGGGGAGCACAGATGATTCTCCCTCTCTTCCTTGGAGTCATCCATGGTCCTTGCTGTCCAACAGTGTGCAGAAATCTGGAGCCCGGTTTGTCTTTGCCACTCCCTTTCCACACTCCTCTAACCTATTCTCAACCAGGAAGAGAAAAGGAGAAGTGGAGACTGTCACCAGATGAGCTACAGGAAGGAGGCTGAGGATCAACAGAGGATGAAATGGACAAGCTCCAGGGATTTCAGGGAGGTGAGCATGTTTAGAAGCCCAGAGTCAAAAGCATTGGTCCATTCTTGGCAGGACCAATCTCTTGATGTCTTTAACAAAAACATCCCATTCAGGTATAGTACTCCTGGGATCTACACAAAGGTCTCTGCATCCTACTACAGAGGTATCTAACCATCCATTGTTCATTGCTGTATCTAACCCTCCATGTTCATTGCTTCTGGACTCACAATAGCCAGGAAACGGAAGCAGCCAAGATGCCTATCCACTAATAACTGGGTAATGGTAAAGGTTTTACACATCCCTATACATATAATTATTCCTATTGTCTTTCATGCTTATTTTAATGTCTTTTGTAAGTGCAGATGACTGTGTAAAAATGCAGCCTTGGGAAGTAGAGACAGTAGATCCCTAAAGCATGATGCCTAGAAAGATTGGTCATCTGGGTGAGTTCTCGGTCTGATTGACAGACCCTGCCTCAGGGAATAAAGTACAAGAGCAGTCAAAGATGATTCCCAATATCAACCTCAGGCCTCCATATGCACCTGTCCCTCCAAATACCACTGCCCAGACACATGCAAATGTCATACACATATATGCACACCCTCCCTGCCAACACATTAAAATGAAAAGTTTTAAACTTACAAAATAGGCCTGATTTGTTATGTCTCCTGGACAATAGTGAAGATCAGGAAGGACTTTCCTCACTCTCCCTGAAACCTAATCTTAACTGTCCCTAGGATTTGTTGCCTTATTTTGCCAATGTCCTCATTCATGGAATTTCTAGTGACTGACACTTGGCACTGAATCATCCATTTACATTTGTTTATTCCGTGAGATGAGAATAACCCAGGATATAGAAACTGATAGAGCTCCATGTTGTCCCCACACCAGGCAGAGGAGTTCTCTTCATCTTTTAGGGGTTCAACTAATGTGAAACCAGGTCCATGGTTTTGATGCAGAAAGAACTTCAGAATGAGGCAGTATCACGCTGAGTTGGAGTTTCTTAAAAATAAATGGTGGTTGGCCGAGACAGCTCAGGGGATAGAGTCTTGCTGTCAACCCTGACCTTGGATTGATCCTGGGACTCACATGGTGAAAGGAGGGAAGGATCTCCCACAAGTTCTCTCCTGACCTTCACACTCTCACCATTGCATGTGCACATTCACACACGAGCAGGTACACACACAAGAAATAAGTCAGTGAGTGGATGAATGAATGTAGCAAAAACAGAAAAATAGTGATGTGCCCAAGGAAAGAAAAAGTCACACCCCAGAGCTTTTTAAAGATTCTTATCTAAGTATTTTAACAGGGACTGTAGCATTTTGGAAACTTTTTGAATTTCATTCCTTTTCAGGATTCTTGAGTTTCTTTCAAAACTTTTCTGTCTGCTAACCTGTGAGTGTGCCTTTTATGATTCTTGTTTCCTTTCTGTTAGTGACAGTGAACTCTGTTGACCTGAAACTAACTGCTGCCTACATTGTCCGAAGGTGAGGCAGAGGCGGTGACCACACACTGGGGATGCCTGATGTTTCTTCTGTTGCCTCTGCTGCTCCTTGACGGGCATCCCCTTCAGAGTGGGGGCTGGAAAAGACTCCTTTCGATCTCTGTCCTTCAAACACACTCCTTTAAAGTAATTTAAAAATTGAGATTATAGTATAGTTCCATCATTTTCCCTTCCCTGTTTCCCTCCAAACCATCCCATATACTCCCCTTGATCATTTCAGATTCACCTAAATACCTGAATATAACCTGCCCAGTCTGTATGAAGTTCCTTGTGTGTATAGTTTCATTGCTGGCCATTTCATCTTGGATAACCAATTGGTGAACTCTTCACTGGAGAAGACATTTCTGCTCTCAGTATTCATTAGTTCCTGTCACACTTTGTTCAGGGTTAAGATCTCATGATCTTTCCCTGATGCACTTTGGCATGTCTCTTGTTTTGTACCTGTTCAGCTCATGTTCAGGTGGTCATGTTGGTGAGACTTTAAGGGTATAACTTCTGACATCACTAGGAGACATAACCTCACAGCAAACTCCCTGTTCCTCTGGCTCATACAATATTTATGGCCTTCTTCTACAATGTTCCCTGAGCATTAGGTCTAAGTTTTATGCTGTCAATGTGTCCATTGGAACTGTGCTCCACAACTCTGCTTTTTAGTTGGTGTGGATTCTTTAATGGTCAGTGTCTATTTCATTGAGAACTTTCGATGGTAAGTTGTGAGAACTACACCTACCTGTGGATATAAGATGAGAGTGTAGTTAGGTATTATGGTGGTTTAGTGGAGTTTTGGTTGTAGTTTTTCCTCCCAGATGTATGACGTCACTAGCCCTGGGTTGTTAGATAGGTTTCCAATACCAGGCATGGTTTCTCTCTTTTGGAGGGGTCTCAAGTCCAATCAGAGAGCTGTTGGTTGTTGCCAAGGAATTAATGCCACTATTGTTCTCTTAGTGTTATCATGCCATGCTGGACATTGTTGGGCTTCATAAGTAAATCCTACACATTTAAAAAAATTATTAAAAATAGATTCTTCTCTCATGCAATACATCCTGACCACAGTTTACCTTCCCTTCAGTCCTCCCAGCTCCCCCAACAGCCCTTCTCCCCTAATCAACTCCTCTTCAGTTTCCTCTTCAAAAAAGAGTAGGCCTCCAAAGAACACAACCAAACAGGACAAAACCAGATACAATAACACAAGGCACAAGCCTTCATATTGAGGCTGGACAACTCAACCCAAGAGGAGGAAGAGTCTTGAGAGCAGGTTTCCTGTGCCCAGTAAACATTACTGTTCAGTAAGCTAGCTGCAAGAAAAAATTTTCTTTAGCAGTGACTTAACCTCCATGCCTTGTCAGTAGTTAATCTTCCATTACATCTCTGCTGCACAACCTGCCTTGGTTTTATTTCTGTTGCTGTGACAAAATACCCCAAGAAAGGGATGTTTATGGAAAGGAAGGGTTATTCAGCTTACCGTTCCTGGTTACAGTCCATCATTGTAGGGAAGATAAAGAAATGGGAAATTGAAGTAGCTAGTCACATCCATAGTCAAGATCAGAAAGAGAATGAACATATGCATGGTTACTCAGCATGTAGGGAATGGCGCCACTCACAGTGGACTGGATCTTCCCTCATTGATTAATGCTTGTAATCAGGACAATCCCCATAGATACACCCACAGGTAAACCTGATCAAGACATCCTTAAGACTCTCATCTCAGGTATTTCTAGTTTATGTCAAGTTGACAATTAAAAGCAGCCATTTCACAGTCTTTCAGAATTTTACCAACTAAGCAAAGATATAAGGAAGGATGTCTAGAGATTTGGGGTGACTATATATGGGCCACTCCTACAGTAGGACAATTTAGTCAACTGGCTCTTCTTTGTTCGAAACAAAGAAATCATTCATTTATCCAAAGTAGAAATTACATTTGAGCTGGAAATATGGCTCAGTATGAAAGAGTGCTTGGGCCCAAGTCTACGGACCAGAGTTAGGATTCCCAGCACCCACATACAAAGCCAGGAATGACTGCATGGACCTGTAACCACAACACTGAAGAGTGAGGTAGAGACAGGAGAATCCTGAAAGCTTGATGGCAGTCAGACTAGCTCAAAGGGTGGGCTTCTAGTTCAGCGAGAGAGAGACGCTGTCTCAAGGCAATAAGGCAGAAAACAAGCAGAGGAGACATGAGGTCTTCTGATCTCTGTGTGTGCATGGAGAACACACAGCTGCACACTCCTGTGCATGCACCACACAGGCAAATGAAAATATTGAATTATTTGAGACTTTATACAATGTGCTTTGATCCTATCAAGCTGCCACTCTTCTCCTAATTCCTCCCAGGTCCTTCTCCCACCTCACTACCTTCCAATACTATGTCCTCTTTCCTTTATTGTTTTGAGACAGGGTCTCACTATGTAGCCGTGGATGTCCTGGAACTTGCTATGTAGTCCAGGCTAGCCTCTAACTGACAGATTGGCCTGCCCACCCTCCCAAGTACTGAGATTAAAGTTGTATCCCACCATAATCTCACCATTTTTCTTTTATTAAAGATGGACTTTTATACAATTTATCCTGATTACAAGTTTCTGCTCCCTCTACTACTCCCAATTCCTCCTGACATCCTCTCCCATGTGTTTCTCATTAGAAAACAAACAGAATTCTAAGAGATAACAATAAAATAAAACATAAGATGAATTTAAACCTGAAAACTAACACACCAGAGTTGGACAACTAACTTGTGTCTATCTCCTGTATAACTTGCATAATAGCATTGTAACCACATACACACAACCCTACTTTAGTTCCTTTCTACTTTGCAAATTGACCTTTTTAAATAGTCCCTTGTCTCTCCCTTTCACCAAGATTATAAATTCTAAAAAAAATTGCCTGTGAGTGACAGACATTCTAACTGCTGGTGTGGAGGATTACAGGAAAAGGAAATAGATAAGCCCTGGTCACATGATTGCTTAGTTGGTCATAGTTCTCTAGATCTTCAGATCTCAGAACCTGTAACAGTCTTCAGATCACATCAGAAAACAGGCCAGGGACCTGCTAATCTCGAACTTTTTAAAGTCCTGTAATAGGGGTTGGGGAGTTCCCTCAGGAGATAATATTGGACCTGAGTTTCCATGAAGAAGGAAGGGTGGGGCCACATCTGTAATCTAGGCACAGTGTGTGCATGTGTGCATATGCCACACTGCACACACAGAGAGGAGAATAATGTTTAACTTACAGAGATATAAAAAATGTGTCTGAAGAATTGTAGACACCGACCTAGAAGATGAAGTTCAGTTGTATGATGATTAAATTGTCAACTTGACACAATCTAGAGTCACCAGGGAATAGTCTCAATGAGGGAGTGTTTAGATCAGGTTGGCCTGTGTCTATGTCAGGGACTGTCTTGATTGCCTTAATTGATGTGGGAAGACCCATCCATCCACTGTGAGTGACACCATTCCCTAAGCAGAGGATCCTGAACTGTAAAAGAGTAGAAAAACAAGCTGACTACTGCCATCCATGCGTTCCCTGTTCTGTTCTTGATTATAGAACAGATGTCATGTGATCAATGTAAGCTCATGCCACTGTAACTTCCCTGATCTTTTGGACTGCAGCATGGAACTGTGATCCAAAAAGACCCCTTTTCCCCAGGAAGTTGCTTTTGGAGGGTATTTTTTAAAGCAACAGGAAGCCAAACTATCATAAGCTGTCCCGAGAATATTAAAATAGAAGGGAAAACTAATGTAGGAAAATGATGATAAAGGCATTGAATAGCACATGACCATCTACCCTCTGCCACCTGAAGCTCCATTCCTTCCTTTAAGGCTAATCTCTTCCTCCTTAGTTTCCTTAGAAAGCCTTTCTTTGCAGATTTATTTTTCAGATATAAAACATTCTTCAAGCCAGGCTGTGGTGGTGCATGCCTTTAATCCCAGCACTTGGGAAACAGAGCCACGTGGATCTCTGTGAGTTTGAGGCCAGCCTGGCCTACAGAGTGAGATCCAGGACAGGCACCAAAACTACACGGAGAAACCCTGTCTTGAAAAACAAAACAAAAAAATCCTTCAAAGAAGCCTATATCAAAGGCTAGTAATCAGTGCAGTAGCAGTGATCAGACGTACTTCTTTAAAAGGTGATTAAATAATAGAGACTTAATTTGATAAATGTATTAATACATCAATTAATTTATTGCTGAATGAACTGTTATGAGGTAGGACCCAGTTGGAGGAAATGGGCCACTGGGCACATACATAGAAGTTATTTTTTTGTCTCTCCCTTTCCTCCTAATTTATCTCGTCCTCTTTCTTCTTTTCATTTTCCTCTATTTCTACTCTTTATCCTCCTCTTCTGCATTCTTTAGTTAAACACATGCATATACTGCATTTAATCAAGTCCATCCATTCCTGCTTCTTTTGCTCTCTTTGCTTTTTAAAACCCACTGACTTCACTTGGTGCTTGGCTGTGTATGCATGGGTTTAGGACCATCTACCAGAGCATGGGCAGCTTCTCAGGGTCCACAACCCTGAAGAAAACAAACTCTCCTTCCCCTTCAATTGCCCACACATTCTCAGATAGCCTTGGGACTTCATGACACACTCCCCTGTTCAAGATGGGATTTTGCGTGACTCAATATCCTTGCATGCAGTCACAGTTGCTCAAGTTCATATGTGTAACAGTTCTCTCATGCTGAGCAAATGATGTTTTACTGCAGACATTCACTACCTGTAACTATTAGCAATCTTTCTGCCCCTTCCTTGATGATGATCCCTGAACCATAGGTGGACATATCATATAGATGTCGCACTTAGATCTGAGAACAACAGACCCTTACTCTCTGCATGTTTACCTGTTGTGTTTCTCTGTATTAACACAATCTACCCATGAAAGAAGCTTCTCTGAGAAGTGTTGAAAGATTCACTAATCAGGTTGGGGATTTAACTCAGTGGTAGAGTGCTTGCCTAGCAAGCGCAAGGCCCTGGGTTCGATCCTCAGCTCCAGAAAAAAAAGAAAAATGCACTAATTTATAAATATAAAGATAAAAATTTAAGTGCAGGTTAATACTATGTTCATTTAACAGAATAAGAAAATTAGGTTTTCCTGTAGGTCAATGACCTACCTACTTACAGGTTATTGGTCCCAATAATGGTGCCAGTATGGTCCAGATAATGGTGCCCACTTGTGGAGTAGGCATGAAATCTAATCAGAAAGTGGTTGGTTACTACTGTGACATTCATCCTACTACAATACTGGGGGGCATGTCTTTTCAGGCCAGCCATAACTGAAGTTCTCAGAATTCACAGCTGGGTGACGTTGATGGCTACTTTTATCCCCTGGTAGCATTCATAGTACCTTCCAATGCCATCAAATCTGTTCCCTAGAGGTGAGGCTTCCAGGTGAGTATCAACTTGATTTCTCCAAGTTGAATTCTCACAATCGTGGTATCTTCAATAATAGGGTCTTATCATCAAGTTATTAGGGAGGGTAACTGTAAGCATTACAACTTGGCTGGAAAGGTATCCTGGCAGCCAGTAGCCAAGGAATACCACAAAGTCACACTGCACAACAAACCTCACACAAGAGATTTATTGGGAGTGAAAAAACCAGGAAGGTGGCTGCCTCTGCTCAGATGAGAAACAGCAGCAAACTGAACAGGATACAGGGCTTATATAGAGTTTCTTGGGAAGGGGGTAGAACTTTTCAGGGTGAAGCTTTCAAGAGTGGAGATTGGTGGGATTTCATGTCCAGAGATTGGGCTTTCTACTCTGTAGGGTGATGGGCAGGGTCTCGCAGTTAGGGCAGTTACAGTATTCAGTTGGTGAAACCTAGCAGTTAGAGGTCCTTGGGGGAGTAGTCTGGTCACTCCTGTAGCATGAGGGGCTTACAGTAACCAAGAACAGTGGCCTGGAATATTTAGGGGCTCTATGAGATTTCACTGACCAACAACTCCAATAAAGTTAGCCCATTATTGGCATTTGGCTCTTTATTTGTTAGTATGTGGGGTCTAATAGGGCCCTGTTCCCCCATTGTAGAGTAACTCTGTTTAAGCTTGTTTTGTATGTTTGTATGTACATATTTTAGAAAGTTTCCACAGTAGTAGATTTCCATTCTAAAAATTGTAACAGAAGTTTGATGAGGATTACATTGAACTTGTAGACTGCTTCTGGTGGGATGGCCATTTTCACAATATTAATCCTACCAATCCAGGAGCATAGGAGGTCTTTCCCTCTTCTGGTATCTTCTTCAATTCCTTTCTACAACGTTAAAGTTTTCACTATATATGTATTTTGCTGCTTTGGTTAGATTTATTCTAAGATTTTTTTTGAGGTGGTTGTAAATGAGATCGATTTCTTCTGATTTGTTTTTCTGTATGTTTGTATATAAGGAGGTACCAATTTTGTGTTAAGTTTGTATATTGCTATGTAGATAAATGTATTTATCAGATTCAGGGATTTTCTGTGGAATCTTTAATAGAATCATAACATCTTCAAATAAGGATACTCTTCTTCCTTTTTTATTTGTATCTTATTTTTCTCCTCTTGTCTTATTACTCTAGCTGAGAGATGAAACACTGTCTTGAACAGGAACAAGGAGGGTGGCATCCTTGTCCTGTTTCTGATTTTAGTAGGAATGCTTCAAGTTCTTATCTATTTAAGGCTATGTTTACTGTGGGTTTGTTGTATACTGACTTTATTATGTTGAGATATATTGATTCCATCCCTAGTCTCTCCATGGTTTTTATCATGGAATGATGTTGAATTTTGTCAAAGGCCTTTTCTGCATCTAATGAGGTAATCATGTGGTGATCCTCCCCCAAGTCTTCCCAGATCTTCCCCACCTCCCACCCAACTTCATGGTCTTTCTATTTCTTTTTTTCAATTAATAACTTCTTTATTCTGGAAGAGTGAATCAAGTTCATATTCATATAAACACTGAAATTACAAAGTACAGGGACAAGGAGAAGGGGAAGGAACAAACCCTATACAAACCTACTACCACTGTCTTGCTATGGGATGTCCTTCTGTACACTGTGGATATGTGTTGCTCTCATTGGTTAATAAATAAAGCTGTTTTGGCCAATAGCCAGGTGGAATAAGGTTAAGCAGTACATTCAAACTGAAGACAGAGATGAAGAAGGGCAGAGTCAGGCAGCTGCCCACAGGTGCCAAAGGAGCAAGATACCAGAGCACCAGTAAGCCATGGGCCACATGGCAATACAAAGATTATTAGAAACGAGTTAACTTAAATGTAAGAGCTAGTTAGTAATAAGCCTGAGCCATTGGCCAAACATTTATAATTAATATGAGCCTCTGAGTGATTATTTGGAAATGGCCAAATGGGATGGGGTGGGACAGAGAAAAGCCTCCATTCACTAAACACAGCAACATGTCCTGCATTCAATTACTTATATAATAAACTACAAATAAAACCTCTGGATGATATACTGCTGGTTTTTTGATGGCAAGGAAAAGACCGGAGCTTGCAGTAGGAGGCTTTATTCTTTTGGGAGATCTCAGTCGTTACAGATATTTCTTTACTGTTAATATAAATGATAAGTTCCTTTGTAATGCATTTTTTAAATCCTATGGATTGGATAGCTAAGGATTCAGCTCAAATATCTCTGTACATATTTCATCACCCCCCTGATCATTCCCTGGATTATTTCGTGGTTGTTTTCTGGGTTGATGCTATTCTCTGCTTGTGAGCTTCTGTGGTCTCAGCTTTTTTGTCAGGCCAGATGTCTTTGGACTGAAATCTTGGGATCCACATGCTCTACTGGCATTCTGGATGAAGCTGGAGGCATTTCACCTCCAGAGTACTGGGCTTGCAATTCGAAAGGAGCTGACAAGCTATTGTTACTACACTGTCAAGGAAGTCATTGGTGATCTTCAACAGCACCTCTTCCATATCTTCAGCCCACTGTTCATTGGGATCCACTTCTCTTATGAGGGCCAGTAACATCATCTTGATTCTTGATTGTTTTCAGGGTGTATCTTTACCACAGGAGTACTGTTGGCCGTGGATCTTGTGGAGGTCTGCTGGCTGGTTCTGGTTTTATAGGTGAGAAACTGAAGAGACTGATTAATGCTAAGTGACAAACTTGTTTATAATCTGCCATGCTTTGGACTTCAGCTTGTAATCCTTATCAAACCCTGTTCCTCTTGGAGCTCTGAGGACCAAAGGCAATCAGAGGCATTAGTGTCACCATGATACTCCAGTGAAGCTTTTGTCTCAGCAGTCTTGCTCTCCGGCCTCTTTCTCTTAAAACAAAACAAAACAAAAAAACAACAAACACAACTTCAACAAAACAAAATTAAAGAAGATAAAAACTCACCAAATAATAAAAAACACAACAACAATAAAAAGTACACATATGGAGTCCATTTTGTGTTGGCCTACTACTCCTGAGTAAGGGGCTTGCCCTGGAATGTGGTTGGTATAACCAGTGTCACTCCACTGGAGAAAACTGGTTTTTCCTTCTCCCAGTGGCTATCTACTACAATAGATTCTTGGTTAGGGGTGGGACTTTGAGTCCACTTCACAGTCTCAGCACTGGGACTTTGTCTGGCTTCAAACTTCAGATCTTGTGCATGCTGTGACAATCTCTGTGAGTTCATATGTGCATCACTCCTGTTGTACCTAGACCCATCAACTCTGTCTCTTATAATCTTTCTACTTCTTCCACATGGATCCCAAGTCTTGAATGTGATAAAGACCTTTCATTTAGAACTGAGTGTCGCAGGTTTCTCAATATCTACAGCTGTGGGTCCTATGTTAATTATTATATATTGAATGAAGCTTCTCTGATGAGTTGAGTGATGCAGTGATCCATGGCTATATAGTAGCACAAATGTTGAGGGAATAACCAACCACGTTTAATGGACTTAAGGCACAGTCCATGTTATGGATCACACATTTGACACTGTTAATGAGTCCAAGAACCTGAGGCTAGATAGCTTCTGGGCCCTAGTGGGAAAGCTACTGCAATTATACTCAATGGACACAGCAATAACATTATTCCTAATGATGTATTGTTATGTTTGATTATTTATACATGTTGAAATATCCTTGTCTCTCTGGAATGAAGCTGACTTGATCATGGTGGATGATTTTTTTTGATACTTTGTTGAGTTATGTTTGCAAGCATTTTATTGAGAAGTTTGTGTCTATGCTCATCACAGAGATCAGCCTATAATTCTCTCTCTCTCTCTCTCTCTCTCTCTCTCTCTCTCTCTCTCTCTCTCTGCGTGTGTGTGTGTGTGTGTGTGTGTGTGTGTGTGTGTGTGTGTGTACCTTTGTCTGGTTTTTATATCAGAGTATTACTGACTTTATAAAAATAATTTGGATGTGTTCCTTTTCTGTTTTAAGGAATAATTTGAGGGTATTTGTGTTAGCCCTTCTTTGAAGATCTGGTCAAATTCTCTGTTCCTGGGCTCTTTTTAAGTGGGAGATTTTTAATCACTGCTTCTATTTAACTGGAGTTGTGGATCTGTTTCAATTATTTACTTCAACTTGATTTAAATTTAGTAGGTTGTATGCATCAAAGCATCCATTTGTTTTATTTAGACTTCCCAGTTTAGAGGAATAGAGTTTTCACACTGTGTCCTAAAGATTGCCATTTCCTCAGTGTCTTCTGTAACAGTTCCCCTTTCATATCTAATTTTATTAATCTGGATCCTCTCTCTCTCTGTCTCTCTCTGTCTCTCTCTGTCTCTCTGTCTCTGTCTCTCTCTCTCTCTCTCTCTCTCTCTCTCTCTCTCTCTCTCTCTCTCTCAGTTAATTTAACTAAAGGTTGTCAACATTGTTAATTTCCAAAGAACTTACTCTTCACTTCATTGATTCTTTGTAATCGTTCATTTCTATTTCATTATTTTAGCCCTGAATTTGGTTATTTCTTCCTATCTACTGACTTGGGATGTTGTTTGTTCCTACTTTTACAAAGCTTTATATCACATAATTACGTGATGAATTAGAGATATCTCAGTTCTCTGATGTAGGCATTTAGTCCTATAAACTTACCTCTCAGGACTGCCTTCACTGTTCACATAGATTTTGGATTTTTTTTATTTTTCACTGAATTATAGGAATTTTAAATTTCTCTTTATTTCTTTCTTGACTGAATTATCACTTAGCAGTGTGTTTTTTAGTTTCACTGTGTTTTGTACTTTCTGTAGTTTCTTTTGCTGTTAACATCTAGCTTTATTTCATTGTGGTCAGATGGAATGTAGGATGTGATTTCAATTTTCCCAAATTTGTTGAGACTTGTTTTGTATCTTAATATATGTTCACTTGGAGAAAGTTTCATGGGCTGCTGAAAAGAATGTGTGTTGCTAGGCTGAATATGTTGGTGTATGCTTTTAATCCAACACTTGGGAGGCAGAGGTTGTTGGATCTCTGTGAGTTCCAGGCCAACCTGGTATAAATATCAAATTCCAAGACAACCAGGACTACTGCATAGAGAGACCCTGTCTCGTTAACCAAAAGAAAAAAGAAGAATGTGTGTTCTTGTGCTGGTAATTTTATGTGGACTTGACACAAACTAGAGTTATTTGAAGGGAGGGACACTCAATTGAGAAAATGCTCCATAAAAACTGGCTGGTGGGAATTTTCTTGATTAGTGATTGATGGGGAGAGCTCAGCCCATTGTGGGTGGGGCCATCCCTGGGCTGATGGTCCTGGGTTCTTTAAGAAAGCAGTATAAGCAAGTCATGATGAACAAGCCAGTAATCAGTGTTCCTCCCTGGCCTCTGCATCAGCTCCTGCCTCTAGGCTCCTGTCCTACATGTATTCCTGTCCTCATTGTTTTTCATGATGAATTGTGACTGAAATATGGAACTGTGAGTGAAATAAAACCTTTCCATTCCAAATTTCTTAGGTCATGAAGTTTTATCACAGCAATAGTAATCATAACTAAGACTATTCTTTGGTGTTTGGATGGAATGTTATGCAGATATCTATTAAGTCCATTTGATTTATGATATAATTAATGATTCTAGGTTTCTCTGTTTCATCTAAGCTCTATCTTGAGTGTTCCTATGAGATACTGTCCTATGTCAGCTTGTACCTCCTCCCTGGGTCACAGCTTTTCTATGAGCTGTGGGACACTTGGCCACCTCCCACACACACACTGGTAGATCTTACTCATGGTGAGATCCTGTTCCCACCTCATGTCCACAACTTAGGTTGAAGATGCTATCGAACATGGAACTTCTACACACCTGTGGGACTAACCCAAAGTCAGATATGATCCTCTTCTGGGTCCACAGCTTTTGCTGAAGCCTCTGAGAGATGTGTGACTTCTTATGATCTTGTGAATCCAACTTGGAATCCAATATGGTCCATCTGGGACTGTACCTTCCCCAGAAGCTGTGGAAAGATGTGGAACTTCCTGAGTGCCTTGGGCCTATCTAGAGGTAAAATCTAATCTTGTGCCTGTAGCCCCTCCTCCTCCTCCTCCTCTTCTTCTTCTTCCTCCTCCTCCTCATACTCCTATCATCCTCCTTCTTCTTATCATCATTGTTGTGGTCATCATCATCATCATCGTCATCATCACCATCACCACCACCATCATCACCACCACCACCACCATCATCACCACCACCACCACCACCACCACCACCACCACCACCACCAGCATTTTTTTTCCTTGAAGGCTGACATGAGCTAAGCAGTTGTGCTCCACCCCATGCTCCTAGTGATGGTGTTCTCCCTCATCACAAGCCAGAAACCATGGCATCGCAGGACCATGAACTGAAACTTCTCAAACAGTGAGCCAAAATAAATGTTCCGTCTGCAAGTTGATTTTCTCAGATAGCCTGCCATAGCATCAGAAAAGCTAACAAATGCAGAGAACAAACACTTCTCAGATGATTACACATTGAACAAATATTTTTTTCTCATGTTCCAAGTATTGTTTTGGTGGGGAGAGGAGGTAGCAAGCAGGTAGACTTGGATATAGTAGCAACATCATTAAAATTGAGAAATTTTGTTTTCATTTTATAGGCTCATAGTTGGGACTTTGGGGCTTTTGAGTTGGAGCTGAAACAACAAGTCTTTGTGGATCCTTGGGATAGAATGATTGCACTTGTAAGAAGGACATGGATTTGAAGAAGTAGATTTGAAAAGTGTTGTGATTTGAATACAGATCCCTTCCCAAATTCATATTGAAATTTGATTTCCACTTTGGCATCATTGAAAACAGGTCCTTTAAGGAAAATGCTGTACATACTGCTCTTGTCTCTCAGCATCTATCACATGTACATCACAGTATTCATGGACTTTTCTCACTAGTGCAATAATGCCAGGAGTAATTACAGCTTTCTTGTTGGATCTGAGGCCTTTTCTGCAGTAGAAAATTCACCATGCCATTGTAGACCTGGTCAAAAGCCTGTGTCCCAGGAGGCCATATTCCCAAGCAGGGGAACCTTTTAAATATTCATGTTTATACACTATGGTGATATTATATTTGTGCTGAAATGTGATTTTATTTGTATGTTAATAAATAAAGTTGCCTGGAGATCAGAGGTCAAAGCGAGCCATAAGTCTGGTGGTGGTAGCACACGCCCTTAATCTGATCACAAGGCAGGCAGAGTCCTTGTGTGGTCAAGGACACAGCCAAGCATGGTGACATGAACCTTTAATCCCAGTACCAACCATAGAGACCTGGAGGCAGTGACGAGGAAGTCATGTGGTTGGATTTAGAGCCAATGAGAAGGCAGAACAGAAAGGCAATAAAAAGACAAGTCAGACAGGAAAAAGCTCTTTCTGGGGAAGCGAGAGTGGCGAGGTGGTAAGATAAGGTAGTAGTGACTCTCTGATCTCCTTGGCTATTTACCTCTGTATTTGGCTCTGTGTTTCTTATTTACTAAGACTGTTTAGAATTTTGTCTACAATACACCTTTTAAATATTCATGTTTATACACATGGTTTAGTGCTACTCTCAGCCTTGGACAAAAAGCCTCTTTCCGTGATAGGCAGCAATAATTAACTCAGCTGGTTAATGTGTTAAGAATAAGTAACTGCTGAGAGAGTTCAGTCTTAAACGGAACATCTACATCAATGATCTCAAGGCTCAGGGAACAGGGGAAAAAGCAAATGTAAGAGCCAGAGTCTGGGGAGGGGCTGTGAAATGCTGTCTTCTGGACACAGCATGACCATTGCACTCACCTACCAAGTGACCCATCTATAGGTACTTGCATAAGTCTGGGACATACGCAAGCCAGCAGGATCAGTCACTTCAGCAGTGGCAACATTAATTGGACTCAATAGGTTACAAGAAAGGAAGAAAGAAAAGAACACATGAAAGTTGGAGGGAGGTCTATAGGGGGTACATCCCTGGAAAGTTGGGAGTGGATATGATAAAGATATATTGCATACATGTATAGAATTGTCAAAGAATGAATAAAAGTTTTCATTTTTAGAAGGGAGAAAAACAAATTCTGAATTTCCCATGAAGGAGCTGTATAGCCGAGAGCCTGAATCCTAACTTACCATGCTTTGGTTTTCCTTACCTGCTAAGTAGACAGTGGATTAACATTAGTGTGGGGAAATTCAGTGAATGAACAGAGGAAATCATCTATAAACATGGCTGAAGATACAAGCACCAAGTAACTATCAGCAACAATGTTTCAGCAAGCAGAAATCGCTGTGAATGGGGACAATGTCAAACCAAGGAAGCAAAGCATGGCTTGGAACAGATGGCATTTATGAAAGACTCGGAGAATTGCTTGGCCCCCTCCAACAAAGATTCTTATTTCAGAAGTCATTGAAAATGTTAAAAGCAGTTCACAGTTTGGTGACACCATAAGTGGAGTAGTTCTTTTTGTTAGAGATGTCAAATTTTCTCAAACCAATTTTCTAGAATATCTGGTAAGTACCATGCCACATGAGAGGCTCAACCTCCACTCTATCTCTTTCAGTGTAGAACCCACTTCCTTATTTGTCTTCCTGGGGGTTTGGGGACTAAGCAAAAGGGCGTGACAATTGAAAGCTGTTGTCCAGGAGTCCTGCACACTAAGAGGCAGCAGTGACAATGAGAAACTCCAAGAAAGTTGGCGTGAGGGAGCTGGTCCCACTGGGTGAGGTCAGGATGAAATAACAGGAGCTCCACCGGGACCAGTTCAGATCTCACCCTGGCTCTTACTGATGCTCTTCTCAACCAGAGCAGGGGCTGAAGCCTATTGGCAACAGATCTTCCTCCAAAGGCTCTGAGCTCTGAGCTCCAGCCAGCTTCTGGACTTCATAGCTTTTCAGGTACAGCAGGGATAAGAGGCTGAGGGGTGGGCAGTTTCTTCCACATGCCTGTTTTCTGTAGGAGTTTTTATGGAGGTTGCTCCTCTAAATCCCTGGGTCTATGGAGGTAGCGTTTAGAACTCTGGGCTTCTAGGTCCTAGATGGTGAAATCTTACACCACTGGACTGAGATTGACTCTGGGGTGAAAAATGATGGATGGGCGCTTTGAATTTTATACACTTAAAAATGTGTGTGTGTGTGTGTGTGTGTGTGTGTGTGTGTGTGTACATGCATACATGCACATGAGAGTTGTGGTGTATTTGTGCAAGTGCAGATACAAACAGGATGTAGTGTAACTGTGGAAGTCACAGGCTAACATTGTTTTTGTCGATGGTCACCTTCCACCTTGAGACGGGTTCTCATTCACAGCTGTATATGGCAGGCTAGCTGACCCCACGAGCTTTCACGGATTCTCATGTCTCTACTTCCTCCCTTGCTCATGGATCACTTGCATTACAGATGTACATTACTATTTCAGGATTTACATGGGTTCTACAGATCTAAACCCAAGCCTCAACGCTTCCTTCTACCGAAGCAAACGCTTTACCTACTGAAGCTTCTCCCTAACCCAGCATCCTATGTAACCTTGAGGAGAAGCCTGGTGACCAGGTCATCCCCGGGCTGTGTAAAGGCTGGAAGGTTTAATTCTTCTCTCCTAAAGGTTAAGTGTCCTGCAGCTTCTCTCCTTTGCTCAGTTGACTGTGTTTGTGTTGGACTTCCTTCTTCAAGGTCAGAGTTGACCCGCCACAGGGCTAGCTTCTACTCTGGGGCATCTAGCTCAGAAGGAAGGTGCATCTGAAATGGGAATTTAGTCTTACAGTAGATGTTAGGGTTAATCATGGTCTCTAACACCACTGATGTAGAAGACCAGAGGCAAAAGAAGCAATACAGAGTGATAGCTTGATTTAACCTGTGTTAAAGCTTTTTTTTTAATTAGGGTTTTTCCTGTTTAAATAGTATTAAACAAGATGTCTCAGAAGTCAGGTTCCTGGGGATTCAGTACAGATATGGCACACACTAGATGTTTCATAATGATAATTTTTGTAAATTAATGTACATGGTATTAGATATCGTTATGGCCTTTTTTAAAACAAAATGTGTTATAGCTTAATTTCTTTGGCTCTGATAACTACTTGGACAGAAAGCACCTGAGGCAGAAAAGGTTTAATCCAGGTTACAGTCCACTGCTGCAGAGAAGTCACAGAGGCAGGAGCTTGAGATGGTTGACCCAGAGCAGCGAGAAGAGAGTGCTGTCATGCTGCTGCCCTATTTTTCTCAGATAGCTTTCTTCACTCTTCATGCTCAGGGCCCAGCCATGCAAGGGTGCAGCCCACCGTAAGCTGGGCCCTCCCTGATCATCTAACAATCACATTGGTTCCCTGTAGACATGATCATAGGCCAACCCAATCTAGAAAATTCCTCACTGAGACTCTCTTCTCAGGCGATTCTAGCGGTGTCAAGTTGTCAGTTAAAAACTAACACCACACCATGTAGTAGATCCTACTCTTCCATCATCCCCCGGCCTCGCTCTTCCTGACCCCCACTCCCTCCTGTAATCCCCTCTCTATCTCCTTTCTTATTTTCCTATCATCGTCATCTTATTACAGGCCAGGATCCACATAAGCAGGCTTTGTCTTTCTGAGTCTGATTACCTCAGTAAACACTATACTTTCCAGATTCATTCATTTCTTACAAACTTCATCTTTCTTCCCAACTGAACAAAATTCCACTGTGTATGCATCATATTTTCATTACCAGTTGACCAGAGATGAACATTAACTTCTTCATTTCTCGGCACAGTTGTTGATATGTCCTATTCCCAGGGTGAGGAGCCAATCTATAATGAAATAACAGACGTGAAAGCTGAAATCGGTAAGTGACCAAAAACCAGCTCCCTATGTGCCTGCAGATGTCTCTGTGGTGTGGTCATCTGTGTCCCTGGCCTCCAGTACAGACGTCTCTGTGGTGTGGTCACCTGTGTCCTTGGCCTCCAGTACAGACGTCTCTGTGGTGTGGTCACCTGTGTCCTTGGCCTCCAGTACAGACACCTCTGTGGTGTGGTCATCTGTGTCCCTGGCCTCCAGTGCAGACACCTCTGTGGTGTGGTCACCTGTGTCCCTGGCCTCCAGAAAAGACACCTCTGTGGTGTGGTCACCTGTGTCCCTGGCCTCCAGTGCAGACGTCTCTGTGGTGTGGTCACCTGTGTCCCTGGCCTCCAGTGCAGACGTCTCTGTGATGTGGTCACCTGTGTCCCTGGCCTCCAGTGCAGACACCTCTGTGGTGTGGTCATCTGTGTCCCTGGCCTCCAGTGCAGACACCTCTGTGGTGTGGTCACCTGTGTCCCTGGCCTCCAGTGCAGACACCTCTGTGGTGTGGTCATCTGTGTCCCTGGCCTCCAGTGCAGACACCTCTGTGGTGTGGTCATCTGTGTCCCTGGCCTCCAGTGCAGACACCTCTGTGGTGTGGTCATCTGTGTCCCTGGCCTCCAGTGCAGACACCTCTGTGGTGTGGTCACCTGTGTCCCTGGCCTCCAGTGCAGACGTCTCTGTGGTGTGGTCACCTGTGTCCCTGGCCTCCAGTGCAGACACCTCTGTGATGTGGTCACCTGTGTCTTGGCCTCCAATGTGCTTTACTTGTTTCAACTGTGAAAGAGAGACACGGGTAACACTGAGGATGACACATGTTGCTTGCAGGCATCCATACACAGAGACAATATTCTGGATTTCTTCAGAGTTATAAAGTCCTTACTTTCCTCATTTTGGAATAGGTGGGGCAAAGGTTCTTGTATTCTCCTGGAAGTGGGGAGTGGCTGGTGGTAGAGCAGCTTTTTATGGGTTCCCTGTCAAGGGAGGGTCTTAACTCTGGAGTTCTTTTTGTTTTTTATAAATTGTTTTAGAAAATGTATAATGTAGTGAGTTTCTTATGACATTTTCTACAGGTATAGTATTGGATTTTTCTAATATTTTCCCTCTTGTCTCTGTGTTTCCCTACACACCTCAGAATATATACCCCACAATAGTTTCATTTCTGTTTTATGTTATATTCATATGTATTCTATGTAAAATAATTACCATGTGATATTTTCTTTTCTTGTATTTGTTGTTGTTCCCATCATCTTTTTTTTTTTTTTTTTTTTTTTTTTTTGGTTTTTCAAGACAGGGTTTACCTATGTATTCCTGACTGTCCTGGAACTTGCTCTGTAGACCAGGCTAGACTTCTACTCAGAGATCCAACTGCCTCTGCCTCCTGAATGCTGAGATTAAAGGCGTGTACCACCACTGGTTCTCTTCCTCTATTTTATATGTAATTTCCCTCCTATTATCACTTATATTTTCAGATACATAGGTAATATATATGCAGATGATAGATTATATAGACAGATAGATTGACTATCAGGTAGACAGACAGACAGACAGACAGACAGACAGATAGATAACACACAGATGGATATATAGGAGTATTGTGTGTGTGAGAGAAAACCTATAATACTTGTTTCTCTCAGTCTGGCTTATTTGCTTAGTATGATAATTTCCAATTCCATCCATTTCTCTGAAAGTGACATATATTCATTCCTCTGCATGGATCAGTAAAACCTCAGTGTGCATATAAGCCAATTTTACTTTATCCATTAATTTAAACACAAATCAAAATTTATATTTAAATATCTCAAAATATCTCACTAAAAATCCCCAAACCTCTAGAACATGGCGTCTAAATCATATTTTGGTCTCTTTTGTAACTTTTGTCCAGTACTTGTGTTACCTATTGCCTAGACTGATACTTTTTTCCCCTTTGTTTTCTTTTTTTGATTTTTTGAGACAGTTTCTTTATATGGCCCTGGCTTTCCTGGAACTCACTCTGCAGATAAGGCTGGCCTCGAATTCACAGAGATCCACCTTCCTCTGCCTGAATGTTGGGATTAAAGGAGTGTGCCACCACTGCTGGTCTTAGACTGGATCTAACATAGGTTCTTGGCATCTTGTTCAAAGTGTTGAAGAATTGCATGCAAAGCATAGTAAAAAAGAAATTATTCAGAAGGGGAAGTACAAGGAAGACACAGTGCAGAGAATCAATGAGCTTCAGGGAGATGACTCAAGAGCCCTGGGCTACATCTCTGGATTTCCAGTTATGTGTCCTGGATGAGAAAGAGATAGATAGATCCTAGGGTGTTGTGAGAACTCCTTCCCTGGGGAGACAAACTCCCTCCTCAAAGTCCCAACCAAAACCCAAAGAACAATTCCACTAAAATTTACCCTTTGGGATCCAATGAATTTATTGGGCTTACTGACTCTGGCCAACCTACCAGGAAGACAACCCTGAAGAAACTCTCCATCCTCTAGCAACCATCAACCGTCAATAACTCCTCAGCTAAGGATGTGAGCTCATGAACCCCTCCCTTGCTCATGTGGGAATGTTGACTGGCTTGATCTCATGCAGGTCTTGAGAAGGAAACCACAGCTTCTTGAGTTCATGAGTGCAGCAGGACTGTCATGTCTGGAAGATGCTACCTCACTCAGTCTTCCCAACCTCTGCCTGCCTTGTGGGGAGGGTTGTGACATTGATGCCCCATTTATAACTGAGCACACCACAGACACTTATTTTCTGCACTTTAACTAGTTACGAGTCTCTGTATTAACCATTATTCACCACCCAGAGAAACTTCTCTGATGAAGACTGAGAGATACACTAATCTATTAAATATAGAGTATTTAGAAGGCAGTTTGATACCTTATCCATTTGGCAAAATAATTATCAGGTCACCCTTAGGACCTTAGAAACTACTGAGGTACACATTCTTGGTTCGATTTACATTGCCAGGCATGAGTTCCATTTTGTGGAGCAGGCTTTAAATGTAACCAGAGAGTAGTTGGTTGCCTGTATAATGTTCCTGGCACTACTGCATCAGTGGGCACATCTTGCTACACTAGTCATCACTGTAGTTCTCAGGGTTCATAGCTGGATGAGACGGAATGGGTTTTCTACCCCAGAAGCCTGCACAGCACATTCCAGGCTATGAAAACTACTTAGCAGGGAGGAGGTTTCGAGATCATTGTCAATTTGATTTTTTCACATCCTGTGATTAAACTGTGTGTTCTCTTCAGCAATTGGTCTTACCATCAGTTTCCAGTGGGCAATCAAGAGCAATCTGGCCAGGCCCTTATTTTTTCGCCTCTGATTTGAACAGACTAGAAGCTGATGGCCAGTGTCAGGCTCTGGGTTCAAAATAGCTTCTGGATCCAAAAGTTTTGTAGTCACTGCACAGAGAGAGGCTGAGGAGGAGTGGATGCTTCCAGGCTATTGGTTCCTGTAAAATGGAAGATGGAATTCTGTACACATGGGTCCTGGGAGGTTGAGACCCAGACTTGTGGTTATGGCAACCTAGAAGCTTGAATCCTAAAGTTGTGTGTCTGGGCAGGAGTATGCTGGTGGCCTGAGTGTCCCTGGGCCAGGCTGATGTAGGGAACATGTGTGCTGAAACCCTGTCCTTCTCTTCCACAGAGCGTGTGAGGCACGGCCTGGCTCCCCTCATGCTGCAGCTGCTTTTCCTCATTCTCTTCGCTGGAGTCCTTCTGGCATTTCTTCTCCAAGGTCAGATGGCTCTGAGTACTTGGGATCTTAATGCTGGCCTCTTGACTGGTACAAACAGATCTAGGAGAGAGACAAGACCAAAGCTGGAACCTGGTCCTTCTGTGACTTCTAAGCATATCTCAGGGCTTCTCCAATATATACAGCAGGGAAAATGGAAGAGGAGTGGGAGAGGGTCTTTGTTCCACTTGCCCTTGTAACTCAGTCTTTTCTGGATGGTGATACACTCTCCCTCTCTCCATGTGTGTGTGTGTGTGTGTGTGTGTGTGTGTGTGTGTGTGTGTGTGTTTGCATGCACATGCACCTCCACAGGTAGATGTATGCATGTGTGTGTATGTAGTCACTAAGGCTGTAGACAGCCTCAGTGGTCATTCCTCAGATTCTGCCCACCTTGTTTATTGAAAAAACGGTCTCTTATGTAAGGTCATCAAATAAGCACGTCTGGCTGGCTAGTGAACTCAAGGGATCCACCTGTTCTTGAATCTCCAGCACCATGATTATCATCATAAACCAACATGCCTGAATTTTAGAATGTGGGTTCTGGGAGATTGAACTCAGCTCCTCATGCTTGAAGGGCAAGTGCATTACCAACTAAGTCATCTCTCCAGCTCAGAATTCCTCTTCCTTAAGTGTTGTATAACAAATAGTTGCCTCTCAGATGATGTGTTACTACATAGGTGGTGTAGACTATGGAACACTTTAGGTATTTAATAGTTCTTTCTTTTTTTCTTGTTGCAGTTCCAAAGGTTCCCTGCACCCAGGATCAGGAGGAGATCTACCAGGAGCTCATGGAGCTGAAGCCTAGAGTCGGTGTGTGATCAGAAGCTGACTCTCCAAGGGTTTTAATGGGTTACCTATGTGGGGGCACTTTGGTTGAGTTTGACCCTTTTAAGCCTTAATGTTATTCTTTGTCAATTGGGAATACAGGATAACACCAAAATTTGTTTTTGGTGTTTACAAGAAAGTATACATAATAAGGATCCAATTATGCCAGTTTCCTGGAGTCTGTTCTGAGATCTTAGCTCCTACTTCTCCTAGTGAGAATGATATGGGGCAAGGACTCCTGGATTCTTTTAGGATGAGGAAGAGACTTGGGAAGTGGAGAAGGTAATGTCTCCCCACTGTAATTCTTGGGGGTTCCTGACTCTGGAGGGCTAGAAGGTTGAGCAGACACAGGAATACAGACAATCAAGTGTGGGTTTATTCTAACTAGCCTCCCTCAACAGACCTCGTATGTCGCCCCTGCCCCTGGGACTGGATGTTCTTCCATGGAAAGTGTTTCTTCTTCTCCATAACTAAACGCAATTGGAGTTATTCCCTCACTGCTTGCCAGGAAGTAGGAGCCCAACTAATCATCATTGAAAGTGATGTGGAGCAGGTATGCCTGATTCTGGAGTGGGACATACATCTTTTTATTGTTATAGATTTCATGCATCATACCATATTTCTTGACTAAACCTGCCCCTATTATCTCCCCTCCAATTCTTTTCTTGTCCCAATGATTTTCCCTTCCAATTTCATGTACTTTCTCTTTCTAAACTCATGGAGTCCCCTTAGTGCTGCCTACATGTGCATGGATTTAAGACTGGAGCATGGGTATCCTCTCAGGAGCTACATGTCTGAAAAAACTAACTTTCTCTACTTGAAAGCCATCAGTTGTCAATAGTTCTTCAGCTAAGGGTGGGACTCCAGGAGCCCTTCTCCTGTCTAGGCTGAGACTTTGGCTGGCTTGATATTGTGCAGCCACTGTGAATCCATGTACACAATTGCCCTGTCCATTTCACCTCCGCTGTCTACTACCTCTGGCTCTCACAACCTTCTTTCCCTCTTTCTTGATGATTCCTGAGCCTTGGAGGGAGAGGACATGATATACAGATGGATGGGGGAATGGATTTTACTACATGACAAGCTGTTGAAGGTGGATGACCACATAGATTTTTCAAGGGGAAATGGAAGAGAAGAGGGCTATGAATTGGTGAATCAATACCTTATACACACAAATGTGTGTGCACGCACATACACACATACACGCACACACACCAAGCAAGTCTTGACCATGTGTTTATGTATGGTTTAGAGGAAGACTTGAAAATATAAAGAATACCTATCGATAGGTTGGCTAGTACTTAATAACACAGAGAGAAAACTCTGCTGTGTGCCTTTACCAATTGCTAGAACATGGCTCACACATTCAGTCAGTCAGGAGTAAATCCAAGAGGGCATGCTCAGAACTCACAAGTTAGAGAAACATGCAGTAAAAATAAGTGTATGTGACAAGAGGCCATCTGTGACTTCTCTGTGCAAGTCATTTGCTTATAGGGCACAAAGACGGGAGGACTCCACTCTCCTGAACACACATTAGAGAGCATGGTGTGGTGCCTTAGAAGGTCTGACTGCAAAAAGGATTTACCATATAGACTTTACAGGGACATTGGATGGAAAATCATGTACTCAGCTATATCTCAACTACTCTTCTCCCCTTACAGAGCTTCATACAGAAGATGAATAAGATTAAAAGCCATCTCTGGATAGGGCTGTCGGACATGAAACATGAAGGCTTATGGCAGTGGGTGGATGAGTCACCTTTGTCGCCAAGGTAGATCAAAAAATAAGGGTTAAATGGGAGTGGATGGGCTAGTGTCTGAAACACTAATGTTAAAGATCCTTGTCTGGGGTTTTTATCCCTCAGACATAAAAATATGTCACTTACTGAGTAGAAAGGTGTTTCATGCCCAAGTTCAGGTAAGGTGGCAAATGCTTTGAAATTCCTGTAGTAGAGATGCAGGAAGAACTTGAGTTCTGGGAAACTTAAATATAGTATGTTATAAAGAATCTAAGGGGTTGGAGAGATGGCTCAGTAATTAGGAGCATGTATGGTTCTTGCAAAAGATAGGAGTTAGGTTCACAGAACCCATGTCACGCAGTTCACTGTCACCTGCCACTCCAATTTCAGAGGACTCAAATAATGTATACACACACACACACACACACACACACACACACACACACACACCAAAAAAAAATTCCTAAAACAAGACTATGCTACATGATTAAGCCAATAGCTCTGGAGATGTTTGCTACTGAAAAGATTAGATGCCTAGCTTTTAAAGAAAGGAATATATGCCACACCCTGAGTGACCATGTGCATAACAGCCATGCTCAACCATGGCCTGGGTAGAGGGAGGGGAGATGTGGCCAAGAGCCCTCATCACTATTCACGCAGGAAGGACTAGATTGATACAGTAAAACAGATTTTGGATTAGCCAGTTTGAATCATTTCAGTGGGTTCTATCCTTAGCTATCTGATGCCTGCTGGTGTGGTTAAAGTGGGTACACAGCAGCCAGAGTGTAAAAGCCTGATAATGTAGTTGGGATGTGAAGTCTCAACTAATCTGTGTCTAAATATCACACCTTCAGCAGAAGGACTTCTGTCTCCAACATTAGCCAGAAGACTCTTAGGGTCAAGGACAAGACACTAAGCAAGCTACTGGGCTAGAACAAAACATGTCTGCCGTAGGTACTCAGGGACAATATGAAGACATCCAGTTTCCAGAAGCTTGAAACTTCATTTATAGATGAGGGGAGGGACACAAGTTCACAGTGTGTATGGTTTTGGCAGATTTAAAAAATATTGGTCCCCATGGAAAAAAGGAGACCATCCAGAGACTAACTGTGCAGAACTGACAGATCATGGCTGGGATGATGACAAGTGTGAAACAGAGAAATCCTGGATCTGCAAGAAGTCCTCAGCATCCTGCTCCAGCAACTGATATTCAGGTCCTCCCATCAGTCCTCATAGCTTATCCCATTTGTGGTTCCTATATAGTTACATAAATCATGTATGCATATGCTAAATGAGAGTAGAAATAAAGTTGTCTAGGGGAACAAAGGAAGAAAGATGGGGAAAAGGGTAGGGTGGGAGAAGCAGGGTGGGTGGGATATACTCAACATATGATATATACCTATAAGAAATTTAAAACTTTTATTAAAAAGCATGTGGGTATGTGCATCACAGCATTTGTACAGAGGTCAGAGAACAACTTACTCGAGTCAGTCTCCCCTTCTACCACATGAGTCCCAGGATCAAATGCAGGTCTTCAGGTTGAGTGATGAGTGCCTTTATCCACTAAGCCACCTCATTAAAAGATTCTTCGATTTTGGGTGAGAATGTCAATTCTGTGACATTTTATCTTCGGAGTGTGGAAACTTTTAATTTTTTTTTTACACAGGCTAAAAGATCTCCTTGAGTCTAAAGAGTCTTTGAATTTTGACCTTTGGAAAGTGTGAGCTCTTAGTGGACATTAAATATATTTTGCATTATAAAATGACCATAAGACATTTGGGGGACTGAGATGGGATATTGTGACTTTAATATGCAATTCACCTCCCCCCACAGTCTCATGTGTTGTAGAATAATCTTTTTGTATACTGTGAAGATGTGTCTTTGCCAAGGTGCCTTCTGATTCACTTAATAAAGAGCTGAATAGCCAATAGTTGGGCAGGAAGAGATAAGGTGGGATTTCTGGACAGAGGAGAAAAGAGGAGATGAATCTAGGCATGGGACATGCCAGAGGAGATGGAGAGGAAGCAGAACATGAAGGAGAGAGGCAAAATCCATGAGCCATATGACAGCACATGGGTTAATAGAAATGGGTTAATTTAAGTTATAAAAACTAGTTAGAAACAAGCCTAAGCTAAGGCCGCACTTTCATAATTAATACAAAGTCTCAGTGCCATTTTCTTATGAGCTGGCAGTTCAAAGGGGAGTCTGACTACACATGATATCCAACATGAGGCTTGAACATCCAAACATAGGGCCGAGAAAGCTAAAAAAGAGTTCTACACAAGGGGCCACATGGGGCTTTCTAGTTCTGCAGTCTCTCAGCTGGGCCAGTGTTCAGTGTACAGAGGTGTGGCTACTGGCCATTGCTTGTGAACTTGAGCCAGCTGCCAGTGCCATGAGCTAAGCTGAGCCATGTGGCAGCTGACATGGCAGTTTAAGATTTGTCTTATTGCTTTAGCTAGAACTTTGAGTACTTTATGAATAGATATGGGGAGAGTGGACAGCCTTGTCTTGTTCCTGATTTTAGTGAAATTGCTTTGAGTTTCCTTCCATTTAATTTGATGTTGGCTGTCAGCTTGCTGTAAATTGCCTTTATTATGTTTAGGTATGTACTTTGTATTCCTGATCTTTCCAAGACATTTATCATGAAGGGGTGTTGGATTTTGTCAAAGGCTTTTTCAGCATCTAATGAGATGATCATGTGGGTTTTTTTTCTTTCAGTTTGTTTACATGGTGTATTACATTGACAGATTTTCATATGTTGAACCATTCTTGCATTTCTGGGATGAAGCCTACTTGGTCATGGTGGATAAATTTTTTGATGTATTCTTGGATTCAGTTTGCGAGTTATTTTCTTGAATATTTTTGCATCAATGTTCATGAGAGAGATTGGTTTGTAATTCTCTTTCTTTGTTGCATCTTTGTGTGGTTTGGGTTATCAGGGTAACTGTAGCCTCATTAAAAAAAAAGAGTTCAGTAATGTTCCTTCTGATTCTATTGTGTGGAACAATAGAAATTGAAGAGTATTGGTATTACCTCTTCTTTGAAATTCTGGTAGAATTCTGTGCTAAAACCATCTGGTCTCGGGCTTTTTTGTTGTTGTTGGGAGATTTTTAATGACTGTTTCTACTTCCTTAGGGGGCTATTGGTCTATTTAAATTGTTTATTTGGTCTTGATTTAACTTTGGTAAGTGGGTACCTATCCAGAAAATTGTCCATTTCTTTTAGATTTTCCAATTTTGTGGAGTACAGGTTTTTAAATATGTGACCTGATGATTTTTCTGGATTTCCTCGTTGTCAGTTGATCTCTCCCTTTTCATTTCTGATTTGTTAATTTGGATGTTCTCTCTCTGCCTTTTGGTTGGTTTGGATAGGGCTTGTCTAACCTGTTGATTTTCTCAAAGAACCAACTCTTTTTTTCATTGAGAGATGCGTGGATCACCTGGGAAGGGGGAATTAGATGAGATCTCCGATGAGTAAACTGAGGGTTAATGGGGGAGGGGGGTAATGGAGGGTAGGGGATGGGGGATGAGAACATAAAGGAACAGGATGGTCGGAGCTGGAACAGGGACAGAGTGGCTCCAGGAGCAAGGAAAGAGATACCATGATCGAGGGAGACATTGTGGGTTGATAGGGAGAAACGGGGGGGTGCTAGGGAAGTTCCTAGGAATCCACAAGGATGACCCCACCTTAGACTACTAGAAATAGTGGAGAGGATGCCTTGAACTAGCCTACTCCAGTAATCAGATTGGTTAATACCCTAACTGTCATTATAGAGCCTTGAATCCAGTAACTGATGGAAGCAGATGCAGAGATCCATAGCAAGCACCAGGCCAAGCTCCAGGATGTGCAGTTCACGAGAGCAAAGAGGGATTCTATGAGCAAGGGGCATCAAGATCATGATGGGGAAACATACAGAGACAATCAAACCAAAACCACTGGGAACTCATGAACTGTGGACCAATAGTTGTGTAGCCTCCATGGGACTGGACTAGGCCCTCCTGAATAGGTGAGATAATTGTATAGCTTGACCTACTTTAGGGGCCCCCTGGCAGTGGGATCAGGATCCATCCCTGGTGCATGAGAGGGCTTTTTGGAACCCAGTGCCTATGATAGAACACCTTACACAGCCTTGGTATAGGGGAAGGGGCTTTGGACCTGCCTCAACTGAATGTACCAGATACTGCAGACTCCCCATGGGAGGCCTTGCCTTGGAAGAGGTAGAATGGGAGATGGGTTGTGGGGAAGGCTGGGGAGGTGGGAGGAGGGAGAAGAGGGGAATCTGTGGTTAGTATGTAAAATGAATAGAAAATTTCTTAATAATAAAAAAAGAGGAAAAAGATTTGTCTCTCATGATGAGAGAAATGTTGCAGGTACTCAGTAAAGACAGATCCAGACAGGGAAAAAAATCTAAATAGTTTACAGCATGTTTAAAAATGTACACAGGCTTAAAACAGAAAATAAAATGGGTACAGAAAGTCACAGAAAAATAGTTTATATAGGGCTGGAGAGATGGCTCAGTGGTTAAGAGCACACGACTGCTCTTCCAGAGGTCCTTGAGTTCAATTCCCAGCAACCACATGGTGGCTCACAACCATCTGTAATGAGATCTGGTGCCCTCTTCTGGCCTGCAGGGACACATGCAGCAGAATACTGATATACATAATAAATAAATAAATCTTTAAAAAAAATAGTTTATAAATAATAAAATAATACAAAAGGATAAGCCATGTAAAGATGGAAATACACAGGGAGTCTGGATCCTGTATGTATAGTGCCTTGTTGATTTTGAATTTTTTGAGTCAAATTGTTGCAGATGAGCAAACAACAGCTGCTGAGAGACATGGGATTTGTAAGAGGGAATTGCTGAATTAATCCAGCCTAGATACTTTAGGAATGCTTTAACTTTAAAATGGAAGTCAGAACATGTATTTCTTTGGGGAAGAGGTTTTGCTTTTGTTCCCACAGCAAACAAAAGGCTGTCAATTCATTCAAGGTTGATAGATATTAGGTTTGATCAGGGGAAGACCCCCTAAAAATCCTGGCTACACACATAAAGAAATAAACCTAGAAAAACTGCAAGACAGGTGACATATTTTACCTGCTCAAACAGAAAACAAGAAAATCATCTTTGGCTGGCTAGTGTACAATGCACAGTCCATACTTGGGTTAATTATATATATATATATATATATATATATATATATATAATATATATATATATGTTACCTTTGAAAGTTTGTGTATTTCATTGCAAGGGATCAGACACCAATGAAAACAGGTGGCCCAGGTGATCCAGCCTCTCAGAGTGCCTTTGTTGCAGTTTCCTCAGAGTTCTGCATCCAGAACAGTTTCAAGGCTGCTGGCTGAGATGGTCCAGCCTCACAGACTATTCTAGCCAGGACTGCAGATATAGCTCTGTGCTTTCCCATGGCACAGAGACTGGACAGCAAAGGTTATGGCTAGCTCTCCCAGGACTTGACCATTATCCTAATTTTATCAGGTCCCCCAAAGATGCCATCACCCTCAGACTACAGGAAGAAGTCTATAGAACATGATGTCCACATTCCCAAGAAGTGGAGTGGGTGCTTTTTGGTCATTTGATAGGTTATGGATGTTTGTCATCATTTTAGGGGATTGGTTACAAGTTGTCACTGGTAATGGTCAGGGAGAAAGCTAAATAAGGGAGATTAGATTCAGGGCTTTCTTTCTGAAAGGAAAAAGAGGGATATAGCATAGAAATGATAGGATAAAAGGGTGGATTGTTGAGTCTACTTTTGAACAACCACTAGTCTCAAATATTTTACATTGGTATGGATTTTTGTATATGGATACGAATGTAAGGTTATTTTTGTTACACCATATAGATGTTTCTATTCTTGTTTAATGTATTGTACCTATGCAGCTCATTTAAAAATGTAATATAAAATTTTAATCCTTGAAAGCTATTTAGGATAATAAAGAAAGACAAGTTAGTAGTTAGCCATCTATAATAATCCAACTTATAGTCATGATAGGTAGTTTTTCAAGGTCAAACAGATATATTTTAAATAAATAGGTTGTCTTCAAACACTTCAAAGACCTACAGAATATGGCATTTAAAATATTTTAATAACATAAGTCTTTTCATGACAATAAGACATATCTGCTCCTGGCAGCACCAATTTACTTCAAAAAAGGATGATGGTCATCAAAAAACCTCTATATGGAGTTTGCTTTCATTTGTGGCAAAGCTAATCATTGGGAAAGAAACAACTACCTTTGCTTCAACTGCTGACAGTACGCTATCCAAATTGAACAAGCAGGACATAAAGGAAGGTGACTGCCAAACTTTGCCAAGACAAGATAGGACAGTCCTTCAAAATTCCTGCTTCACAGTAAAGTCCATCAGATATTCTAGGCCTATGGACCAAAGCAGATACCTCAACATTACAGTGATTGTCCAGGCAGCCAGATGTCTCTGTTGTTTCTCAGTTTTGGAAGATGTTTGTGCTACACTTCCTGTTTAATCAGGTAATATTATATTCTTCTCGGGACTCTGATGGAGTTGAAGAATAGATAGCTATAGCTACAGTTGTCCTTGTTCCAAATTTAAAAAAGAAACTCGCAAAAGAGGTATAAAGTGCATAAGGTTGAGAGACATAAAAATTTAAATTGTTTATCTAAATATGTTTTAAGGTCTAAAAAATAGTTTTGAGTTGGTAGTACAAGTTAGAAAGTATAGAAAGTGAATTAGGTACAGAACTTTAGACTCACCAAGATAGAATAGACAATGGAGTATTTTTTCTGAATTTGCCAAATTTGCCAATACAAATGGACTGTATATTGTGAATGTAATTCTTTTTTTTTTTTTTTTTTTTTTTGGTTTTTCGAGACAGGGTTTCTCTGTGTAGCTTTGCGCCTTTCCTGGAACTCGCTTTGGAGACCAGGCTGGCCTCGAACTCACAGAGATCCGCCTGGCTCTGCCTCCCAAGTGCTGGGATTAAAGGCATGTGCCACCACTGCCTGGCGTGAATGTAATTCTTATCTGGTAGTTATTATATATAGCTTTGGTGTGTTAGAATTAAAACCTTTATCTTTTTATTTAGACAAAAAGGGGGAAATGTTGTAGAATAATCTTTTTGTACACTGTGAAGATGTGTCTTTGCCATGGTGCCTTCTGATTCATTTAATAAAGAGCTGAATAGCCAATAGCTGGGCAGGAGGAGGTTAGGTAGGATTTCTGGACAGAGAGAAAAGAGGAGATGAATCTAGGAAGGGAAGATGTCAGAAAAGATGGAGAGGAAGCAGGACATACAGGAGGAGAGGAAAAAGACATAAGCCATGTGACACCATGTAGATTAATAGAAATGGGTTAATTTGAGTTATAAAAGCTAGTTAGAAACAAGCCTAAACTAAGGCTAAGCTTTCACAATTAATAAAAGTTTCCATGTCATTATTTGGGAACTGGTGGGATTAAAAAAAAAAAGACTTATCACACTCATATGTTGTATAGTTGGTCTCAGACAGTGGTGCTATTTTGGAACATTCTAGAAAGTAAGATGTGGAGCATAATTAGAGACTGAAAGTAACTGGGCAAATGTCTTTGAAGGTTATGCTTGATTCCCACTCTGTTTCTTCTCCCTGTCTTATTACTCTTATTCATTAAGTGAACAGTATTCCCCTGTACTTGCTTTAAATCCCATAATATTATGACTCAGATCCAATTGTCCTTGTACTGATCCATCTGAGACAATGAGGCAAAAATAAACACTTCCTCCTTTTAAGTTGTTCTCTCAGGTATTGTTCATGGTGACAAAACAAATCTGATTAACGTACCTCATTACCATATCTTCAAATAGGATGAAAGAGCTCATGATAAATCTGATGAGTAATAAAAGACATTACCAACATTAAGATACCCACAAAAGACCAAATATATGTATTTTTAAAATTAAAAGAATATTATTTTGTGTGTGTATGTGCATGTGTATGCAAGTACCAGAAGAGGGTGTTTAATCTCCTGGAGCTAGAGTTACAAGTTGTTGTGAGGTGCTTGAAGTGGGTGCTGGGAACAGAATTCAGGTCCTCAGTAAGAGCAACAAGAGCTCTTAACTGCTGACCATCTCTCCAGTCCTAATATATCTATTTCTAAACATTTTTATTTTTGTTTTTATCTTCTGTTTTCCCATTCAACCCTTCCCATGGCCCCATGCCCTTTGAGACATATACCATGTCTCAAAGTCATAGCATCTAATTCCTTGGTTGTTGTTAAATATATGTCTGTGTACGAATACATATAATTTGTGTGTGTGTACAATTTGTTCACTCCATAAGAAGTTATTTATGTGTATGTGTATGTGTTTTCAGGAATGACCAGTTTGGGTAACCAATTTGGAATATTCCCTGGGGAAGATTGTCTCACTCACTCTCAGTTGCTGTGGATATCGCTCTATATAAATAAAATAGCCAGACAGGAAGTATAGGCGGGACTAACAAAGAGGAGAATTGAGGAAGGAGGAAGGAAAGAGAGAGACTGCCTGGAGCCGCCGCCAGGAGAAGGAAGATGTAAAGTACTGGTAAGCCACGAGCCACGTGGCAAAGTATAGATTAATAGAAATGGGCTAAATATAAGAGTAAGAGCTAGACAATGATAGGTCTGAGCTAATGGCCAAGCAGTTTAAATAATGTAAGAGTATGTGTGTTTATTTTATAAGTGGGCTCTGGGACTGGGGGGACTTGGTGGGAGCTGGAGAGAAATTCTCCAGCTACACTCGGTATTCTTTAATTGCCTACAGTTTTTTGTCTAGTCAAGACCTGAACAAGGATGACACCAACAGATGTGTTACAGTGAAAGGGGGAAATCCTAGGGGGCCTCAACCCTAGACAAGGAATATACATATTTTTAACATCACAATATGGCAACACAAAAGTGATAAGAATAGCACAACAGTGTGAGAGTAGCCATAACTGACTTCATGGGATGATCTCAAGCCCAGACAAATTGTCACAGACTGTCCAGCAGAAATAGGAGGAGTGACTAACTGCATAAGTGTCTTGGATGTGGTACATGTCTGTAGTAGAGTGTTAATTCTGGGGATCTAGTCTTGGAGGTAGTACATGACTCTAGAGTCTTAAGTTTGGGGGTCTGGTCCTGGAAATGGTACATGACTGTAGAGTAAACTCTGCAGGTCTGATCTATTGCCTTTTAGACTTTCTTTCAGACTGTGAATTTTGAAAAAAATCTTTGAAAGCTTCATACATGTGTTCAATATATCTTAAACATTTTTATTATTATTTTAAATTATGTGTATGTGTGCAGGGGCTTGTCATGTGAGTACAGTCCCTGTGAAAGCCAGAAGATGGCATGTGATCTCCTAGAGTTTGAGTTATGGGTAATGAGCCACTAGGTGTGGGTGCAGCAAGCACACTTAATCCTAGAGCCAGCTCTCCAGCCACCTATCTCCATTTTGGAGTGAGAGTGTCTATCCTGTGCCTTTCTCACTGTAATGTGGCTAATTGTGTGGCATGCCCAGCACCACCCACCCATCCATCTAGAACAGTTCTGCATTAAAAAAATTGTCTTTTGTAAAGTTTTTACTTTGCTTTAGTAGCATTGCAAATCTGAAAGCAAACCACTTTGAATGATTGACATACTGTTGTTAGCTTATCAGGAAAAGGGAAGTAGATAACACTGGTCTCATGATGCCCTCTCAGCTTCTCTAGCTCACACAGCTCAAAATATGTGGCCTTCAGATAACAACATTGGTGCTGATGAGTTCCCAGCTCAAAGCATACAATGATCTCTGTGTGAAGGTCTATACATGATGGTACATATATGGCTGTCTATATGTGGCTGCCTGTAGACAGTCTGTGTGTGACTGTCTATATGTGATGGATTCAGATAACAACACAGTACCGGCTTGCTAACATTGTTCTGAAAAGGCTGGAATTGGCTAAGCTTTTCTGTAATTTGCCTCTGTCAGGTTATTTTGTCACAGCAATGAGACAAATTTGAGAGATAGCTTGGTTAGTATAGTGCTTAACAATGTGAGGACCTAAGTTTGGCTCCCCAGAACTGAAAAACAGAGTAAAGTGTTCTGTGCCTATAATTCCTGTGACAATGAGATGGGAGGCAAAGACAAGTGGTTTCCTGGAAGCTCGCTGGCCTGCTAGTATGGCCGACTAGGCAAAGCTCCAGGCCATTGAGAGCCCTTGTCTCAAGTGAAAGGCTGAAGGCAATGAGGACTGACACCCAAGGTTATCTTCTGGTCACTGCATGCATCTGTATACCTGGACCCATGTGTGCTCCATACACAAACCGGCACAAATGCACATATACACACAAAACACAAATAAAAGAGAAAAATGCTTAATTTGAAGAGAATGATGAGTTCCTGAGGCTCTCACCCACCCATGCTGGAATATTGACTACCTTGATCTTACACAAATCTTGTGGAGGCCATCACAACTGCTGTGAGTTCATGAGAGCAACTGTCCTGTCATGACCAGAAGACACTAGACAAAAGCCCTGTCTGAGCACTGATTCTTAGAATCTTTCTGCCCCCTCTTCCTCAGTGGCCCCTGAGCCCTGGCGAGGGGTATGTGTGTGTGTGTGTGTGTGTGTGTGTGTGTGTGTGTGTGTCTGTGTGTCTGTGTGTCTGTGTGTCTGTGTGTGTGTGTGTGATGTCCCTTTTGTGGCTCAGATTGCCACAGTCACTTACCTCTGCACTTGGTCACATGTAAGATTCTATATTAACTGCCATCCACTACACTAAGAAATTTCTCTGATGAGGTCTGGGAGCTGCACTAGTTAATGGATAAAAAGACTCAAATTTAGAAGGCAGTTTGATCGTATGTCCATTTGGCAGAATAATGGTAGTACTTTCACTTTGGGGTCCCATGTGCTCTCCCATCACTGGTTCTTGGCCAGCATGCATTTCTTCCTGTAGAGTGGGCCTTAAATCTGACTAGGAAACAAATGGTTACCCATACAACATTTGCACAGCTATTGTACCCGTGGGCATTTCTTGTCATGTGCCAGGAGGATAGGCTGAAGAAGTGAAGGCAGGGGGATCACAAATTCTGTTCCTCTTTTCTTGTTAAGACAGGATCTCATGTAGCCCAGGCTGGCCTTGAACTCACTGTGTAGCCAAGAATGCCATTGAACGTCTGATCCTCCTGCCTCCAACTCCCACATGCTGGGATTACAGGCTTGTGCCACCATGCCTAGTTCATGTACTCCTGGGTATTGAAGCTGCATGGTCCATTTCAACAACTGAGCTATACCCCATTCTTACTTTGGCACCTGAATATGAAATTTCCCACAAAGATTCATGTATTGAATGCTTGATACAAGGTTGGGCCTTAAAAGATGGTTGAATTATGAGGTCTCTAGTAGCTGCATGAAAGGATTAATCCATTAATGAATTCATAGCTGAATATTAGAATGGGGGCCTAGTTGGGGGGCATAGGTCATTGGAGATGATGGGAATTCTAATTCTCTCTCTCTCTCTCTCTCTCTCTCTCTCTCTCTCTCTCTCTCTCTCACACACACACACACACACACACACACACACACACACACGGCTGTGGTAACACTACCAGTGTTAGAGACTTTGGGCTTTGAATGGGGCACTAAAAATTTAAGATTGTGATATGACCCAGGCAGTCCGACAATGGCAGTCTATACCCTGGAAGGCAGAGAAGCTAGTCCATGAAACTGGATGCCTCATTATTCCAATCTGGAAGGGCTGTTGGTCTTCAGTCTGTGTGGAAAGGCTGAAGAAATGAGTTCTGGTGTCAGCGAGGATGCCAGCATCAGTGACAGCAGGGTGTGGATGCACTCACCTGCAGTGACAGCAGGGTGTGGATGCACTCACCAGCAGTGACTGACAGCAGGGTGTGGATGCACTCACCAGCAGTGACTGACAGCAGGGTGTGGATACACTCACCAGCAGTGACAGCAGGGTGTGGATGCACTCACCAGCAGTGACAGCAGGATGTGGAGGCACTCACCTTCAGTGACAGCAGGGTGTGGATGCACTCACCTGCAGCAGGGTGTGAATGCACTCACCTGCAGCAGTGACAGCAGGGTGTGGATGCACTCACCTGCAGCAGAGACAGCAGGGTGTGGATGCACTCACCTGCAGCAGAGACAGCAGGGTGTGGATGCACTCACCTACAGCAGGGTGTGGATGCACTCACCAGCAGTGACAGCAGGATGTGGATGTACTCACCTTCAGTGACAGCAGGGTGTGGATGCACTCACCTGCAGTGACAGCAGGGTGTGGATGCACTCACCTGCAGCAGTGACAGCAGGGTGTGGATGCACTCACCTGCAGCAGTGACAGCAGAGTGTGGATGCACTCACCTGCAGCAGTGACAGCAGGATGTGGATGCACTCACCTGCAGCAGTGACAGCAGGGTGTGGATGCACTCACCAGCAGCAGGGTGTAGATGCACTCACCTGCAGCAGTGACAGCAGGGTGTTGATGCACTCACCTGCAGTGACAGCAGAGTGTGGATGCACTCACCTGCAGCAGAGACAGCAGGGTGTGGATGCACTCACCAGCAGCAGGGTGTGGATGCACTCACCTGCAGTGACAGCAGGGTGTGGATGCACTCACCAGTGGTGACAGCAGGATGTGGATGCACTCACCTGCAGCAGTGAAAGCAGCATGTGGATGCACTCACCTGTAGCAGTGACAGCAGGGTGTGGATGCACTCACCTGCAGTGACAGCAGGGTGTCGATGCACTCACCTTCAGCAGGGTGTGGATGCACTCACCTGCAGTGACAGCAGGGTGTGGATGAACTCACCTGCAGTGACAGCAGGGTGTAGATGCACTCACCAGCAGTGACAGCATGGTGTGGATGCACTCACCTGCAGTGACAGCATGGTGTGGATGCACTCACCTGCAGTGACAGCAGGGTGTAGATGCACTTACCTGCAGGACCAAAGGCAGTGCCCTAGTTACATTTGTGCTACTGTGATAAAAGACCCTGTCCCAGAACTACTTTGGGAGAAACGGTTTACGTGGCTTACAGTTCCAGGTTAGACTCTGTAAATGCAGGGACATCATCCTGCAGGAGCTTGAGACAGCTGATCACATCATATTCTATCAGGAGTAGAAACAAATTCCTCCATCCTGCCTGCTTGCTCACTTGCCCTTCACTCTTAATCCTGCCTAGGGAATGATGTCACCCATATGGCTGGGTCCTCTCGCATTAGTCAACACACAAAACAATCCCTCACAGAATGTCCACAGCCAACCTGATCCAGGCAATTCCTGAGACTCTCTCCCCAGCTGATTCTAGGTTGTGTCATATTGGCAGTTCAAACTAATCAGCATAGGCAAGCAGGCAAAAGCTGCAGCTTGCACTCTCATTCCTCCTTATATCTGTGCTGCTACTCACTCTGAGGCAGGGTCTGCTCCCCCCAACCCTCGGTAATCCCTCCAGGGAACACCCTCATATCCCACCCAGAGACATGCCTCTTAGTTGTTCCAGGATCCAATAAAGTTTACAGCCAGGATTAACCACCACACATGAGCTCCACCACCAGCTTGGGAAAAATATAATGGGGATTGTAGCTCCTGAATAATGCCACAGAGACTTTTTCTTAATTATGAAAGCTTGTCCTTAGCTTAGGCTTGTTCCCAACTAGCTCTTAAAACTTAAATTAACCTGTTTATATTAATATAAATTCTGCTGCATGGCTGGTTACATCTCCTCAGTACCGCCCATCCAACTTCCTCCACATCTGGCTGGCGAATTTCCTGTGCTTTTCCCAGAGTTCCTATCTTTCCCTGGAAGTCCCACCTATCCTCTCCTGCCTAGCTATTGGCTGCTCAGCTCTTTATTAAACCAAACAGAAAGTGCCATAGACAGGTGAGGTAAAACAGAGAAACATCTTCACACGGTGTACAAGAAAATTATCCCAACAGGGGTGAAATCTAACCACACCCAGTGCCCACCCTGCCTGTTATGCAGTGTTTTAATCACTAATGTGGAAAGCTTTTTGTTTAAAGAGTCTACTTTAGAAAATAATCTACTACTGCACTACTTAGCTACACTCTAAATCATATCCTCACCAAAGAATCATCTCTTTACAGCAAGTGGAGGCCATCATAGAAAACCACAACTGGACACAATACAGAATCAATGGATCACAGCGAACCCAGCCAACAGATACATTAAATTACAGCTCCAGCACTTACGGTTGAGGAAATATCTCAGGAGAGGAGAGAGAAAGATTATAAAAGCCAGAATACCAAGAGCTCTGCTGTGAAACAGTTTCTTCTATAAATGAATGAACTAAACAAGACCAGAACAATGGCAATATCACAGACATGCTAATGAGGAAGGGCAGGAAATTTCATTGGGTCCCATCTCTAGATAAAGAACCACAGGCAACTAGTGACTGCTAGGAGAGGAAGAACTGGCCTCTTGCAAGCATGATCCCCCTTTATTGATTGTTCAGCCCTGAAACCACATATACACAACAAAAATATACTCACCAGGTTATATTTATATACTTGTGCATATATATATACATATTTATGTATGTAACAATAATAATCAAAGGAAAAGAGGCTATTGTGGTGATCTATTTTGTCCCCCAATATATTGTGCACCCTAATAAACTTATCCAGGGTCAGAGAACAGAACAGCCACTAGATTAGACATAGAGACCAGATGGTGGTGGTAGCGTACTAGGCCATACTAGGAACAGAGCCATGGTGGTGGCACAGATTTTTAATTCCAGCACTTGAGATCTCATGTCTTTTCTTGGGAAAGACACACACCTTTAATCCCAGGAAGTGATGGTAGAAAGCAGAAAGGTATGTAAAGGCATGAGGACCAGGAACTAGAGGCTTTTAAGCTTTTAGGCTATTAAAGCAGTTCAGCTGAGATCCCTTCCAGGTGAGGACTCAGAGGTTTCCAGTTTGAGGATACAGGACCAGCTGAGAAGGTGTGGTGAGGTGAGATTAGCTGTGCCTTGTTCTGTCTCTCTGATCTTTCAGAATTTACCCCAGTAGCTGGCACTGAGTTTTTTTTTATTAATAAGACCATTTAAGATTCATGTTACAGGCTATGGATTTATTTGACAGTAGGGGAGCATAGGAGGGGTTGGAGGAAGGGCACCTAGGAGGCTGTAGGGAGGAAAGTTGGGGAAGGAATGTAATTTTACTTTAACATATATAAAGAGTTTACACAATTGGTTATTGTGCACAGAATAAGAGATTGCAAACTGATCAGTTCTAAATGGGGTATCCCCTCCCCCCAAGGCTTAGGAATTATCATGAAAGAGGGGACAGAAATAGTGTAACAACCAGAGTGCTTTCTGGACATTATAGGGCTGTTACACATAAGAAATCATAATGGTTGCCTGTACAAGACCTGAACAAGATCAAGTCAGACAAAAGTCTCACCATGGACTAGGGAGGGGCTCACCAAGTTCCA